>NC_092094.1:37607429-38807429 GCF_045679555.1 Salvelinus alpinus | reverse complement strand
CACAACAAACACACAGATAAACCTGTTTACCTACGTCCTCCCTCACCTTGTTAAAGACCCCCCCCCCCCCCCCCATTACATTGGCCTGTCAGCATGTCACTCAGTATCTAAGTCATTGACCTGTCAAGCGTTTCTCCACTGGGAGGTTATTTATATTTTTAACTAGGCAAGTCAGTTAAGAACAAGTCAGTTAAGAACAAATTCTTATTTACAATGACGGCCTCCCCGCCGTATGGGACTCCCAATCACGGCCGGATGTGATGCAGCCTGGATTCGAACCAGGTACTGCAGTGACGCCTCTTGCACTGAGAGCTCGGGAGACTGGAATGTGATTATACAGCTTTCCTCATGGCTGTGCCAGCGTTTGTCTCTGTCCTGGTGGACAGGTGATTTGAAGGGAGGCAGAGAGACCTCCAACTGTATAATCTAATCCAGTAATGTGATAGAGTCCCCCAAAGCTGCACTAACTGCTCACAGGGTAAAGCAGTGTAGAGTGTACCCATGGCCTCCTAAAAACCCTGTCAGACTAAATCAGATATAATGGGATGAACAGAGAGACACAGAGAGAGAGAGAGAGGGGAAACTGCTCTCTCTTATTAAAGACTTGTACCTTTTCCTCTTAATCTCTTCAACATGAATGTATTAATACAGTAATTCCTTAGTACTCGAATCCTCTTCAACAGTGTATTTGATCATTAAAGTAAGTGCCCATATTCTTCCTAACACCATGTTTCATAATAGGAATAAACAACTTGATGGTGTCATAAATAATACATTTGACATATGTTTACACTTTTCCAATAAGTACATCCTACAGTATACTAACACCCACCAACTGCTATTTTGTGTACACTATTTACACTCTCCGCCCACGATACATTTCTACACATTCCCAAAGCCAAACAGCCAGCTACTCTACATCTCATCTCTCACCCTGAGATGGAGAGCAGAGGAGAGAGAGAGAAGCCATTTTGGCCCGGGGTGATAACCTGCCAGTGGGGACACCCCGGTGTTCTGCTATTGTGTTGTAAATCCCTGCGGCGTGCCTGCCGTGTGGGCTGTGACTGATGCCCATGTCTGCGTGCATGCGCACGATGGAGATAATCGCAATAATAATAGTCCAGCCCTTCCAGGGGGAAGCAGACAGAGAGAGGGAGTGAGAGGCCACATGCTGAACAATAGGAGTGTCGGACCAGAGCCCCTCATTTCCCAGGGAGAGAGAGTGTCAGAGGGCCAGATCACTTTCATTTCCTTTCCCCCAGATGGAGGGATACCACTAGCAAGACAGACAGAGGAGAGATGACAATATATTAGAAACGTGGCTGCTGAAAGAGGGAACGCTGGGAAATTCTGAAGTAAAGGAGAAAAGACCAGAGTAGAGAACGATAGAATATTTAAAGAACAGATTGAAGTCATTAGTGAGGACTAATGTGGGGATTGAGGTTTGGATTTTAAGAGCCTCTAAATGTCCATGAAGACGTAGCTATTTAACTACAGGCAATCAGGCATGACTACAAATGACTATTTCGTATGATGTGGTGAAGCCTTTACGTTTAAGACAAAAGCTCTCACAGCAGTGTCGACACCATTTTGTTTTCCTCAGATTGACGGGGAATAGGGATGGAAGGGTTGTTCTAGGAAACTGCATACAGTTCAGTGGTTCTGCATCTTCCCTATTTATAGGCTAGAGGGGTGTAAGGTTGGGGGGGGGGGGGGGTTGTTGAGGGGGTGCTGTGCACCACAGTGGGGCCACCCCCTGGGCCCTCGACTGGGGGTCCCACCTGTGTGGTTAATCACAGTGCTCTATGCGTTCAGAGCGTAATTTTAACCCCGGTTTGGCAGGGCTCAGCGGGGCAACGGGCCCAGCGCGCTGCCCCGCCCCCTGCTGGCAGGGGTGGGAGAAGCAGGGGGGGCAGAGCGTTACCACACATACTCACACCTGCAGGGGGCTCCTCCATGCTTTGCAGCTGCACAGCGGAAAACAATAAAGCCTGCGAAAAAAAGGCCAGTGTGGTCCTGAGAGACACCAACACACAAAGAGAAGAGAGAAGTGAGGGAGCGGGGAGAGAAGTGAGGGAGCGGGGAGAGAAGTGAGGGAGCGGGGAGAGAAGTGAGGGAGAGGAAGAGTGAAAAGGGAATTCAGAGCGAGCAGAGACTGCCTTAGCAACCCAACCTACAGCAACAAATAAGGTAAAGAGAGAGACTGTATTGTGGTTGTCGATACCCAGCTGTTTTTAGCACCCTTCTGTTGTACAAACTCATGGTAGCTGATACAAATATTTGTACGGTACTACTGCTACTACTGATATTTGGCCAGAATATGCGAGCGGCGCGCCATTTTGTGCATGTCTGTGCGCGTGGGCAGACATACTTCAGGACAGGCTGAGATGGGAGAGCTGAGGAGCTCTCCCATCTCACACGCATGGCCTCTCCCCCACCCCTTCTCGCTCTCTCCTTTACACACACATCGACACACACACGGCTCTGCTCTCTCCACCACGTCCTGAGGAAAAGCATGCAGACACTAATGCCGCACTAATCACCGGCGCCCAGAACTCACAGCACGCCCACTCTCCTTTCAATCGCCTTAATCAGCCAACACATTTCAATTAGCATATTGTGTTTAACCTGACTTTCATCTTCTTTTATTGGTAGATTTAGCTGTACCCCCCCCCCCCCCCACTCTCTCTCTTTTCCTCTACCCCACCCCCTCGCTCTCCCCCTCCTCCCCATTCCAGTAACTGTACCAGTGGAAGAGATCAGTGTAATGGAGACACGCATTAAAGCACCTACTAGAGTTTCTCCCCTCAGCAAGGCCACAGTCTGAAAAACCGAACTCTGGATCCAACCACTTTAGTTGAGCGCTGTAGCCTTATGACTGATGCTCATGAGTTTCTTCATGGGTATTTCCATCATATTTATTTGCTTGGGACATGAGCTGTGACTGGATATTAACCCGGGTCTTAGGAAAACAGAGAGGAGTGAGTTGGTTTATCACATTGAATGATACAGAGAGAGTATCCGGTGCATGTTACGGTAGCCGCTGCCCCACCATAACCCCCCATGTATGAACCCCCCCCTCTAACCCCCATCTAATCATGGACCTACTGACTAACTGTCACCCTGCCTTCTCTTTCCACCCACCTTGCCTGTCGGACGGCCTGTAGGAGAACCTGCCCATCTGCAAGGTTTGTCCCCCTTCTCTCTCCGTACCTAGCTGTGTGAATGGAGCCCTGCCTGTTGAGCACTGGGAAAGAGTGGGGAGGGGGACCGGCCCATAGGGCTACATAGGGCAACAGGGCCATATGGCAGGACACTGCATGATGCACACGAGATAATAGTGTAAAATACTCCAAATCAAATAGAAATAGCAGCAGACTGCTTACTGGCATGGCTACAGTGTAAAGATGATCTGTAGCGCCCACTCTCAACACAAACCCTCTCATATTCTTTGCACACCAATGTAAAGGTCCACACCCCCGATGGCTGTGTGTGCATGATGAACACCCCCCTCCCAGCCAGGCCCAGGGTACAGCCACTCACCTGAAACTAATTGCCCTCGGGGGAGCCCAGCTAATGATGCATTCTCATTCATAATTCTTACTTATTCATTTCAAGGAAGTTAGCGAGCTAGCGCCCCGAGCATGAACCCAGATGAGCAGCGGGGCGGAAAGGCGTCCCGGCTGATCCCTTTAACCCAGAAGTGATGTCACAGTACTTTACTATTCATGTTACTGCTCCTCTACTCTGGCGCACACCTGACCTCTCACTGGTAAATCAGCGCCTACTATCAGAGCCACGTTCCCAACGGTAGTGGTGCTGTCTAGAACTTTAAGTCATATGTTACCCTTAATGCATGAGTGATGTTTAAGATGCCTTCTGTCCTCCTGTGATGTTTTAAGTGTTATTCCATGCATGCTCTTCAGTGACATCATGAGACTAACCCTTTATACTGAGGCCAGACCTGTACTCTTCCTGTGACGGCCCAGCCATCGGCCTCTAGTGATGTATGCCTGTGTTGCGCTCCACTAGTAATGTGTGAGGAGTATTCCCTAGGGCAGTGCCTGAGCAGTCTCCTTTTAGTGTTTGCGCGTGGTGTGTGTGTGTCGAGATGAAGAGCGAGTGAGGGAGAGGTGCTGGGGAGAGAGGCCTGGTGTGGGCTCTGTGTGTCACTGAAGACCTAATGAGGCAGCACACACAAAGCTTTAGGAGTCAATGGATGTGGATAATGTGGATGATGGCTCACTCCACTGCGTGCATGAGTGTGTGTGCGCCCCGTGCCAGCCTGATAGCCATAAGGCAGCGTTTTTGAGCGATGAAAGCTTTGCCTTCTGCCTTCAGTCCACTGCTCAAATAATTATTGTATCATCTATGAAACTCCTTCAAATAGTCACCATCTGAAGTATTCCTCCATAACTGTTATTCCCCCTGACTGTAGAACATTGCAGTGTAAATGTGGTCTGTTGGAGGATGTTGGTTCTCTACTGGCCTCCACTGAACACCTAGTAACACACCTAGTAACACACAGTAGAGATGCTACGAACATGGGAACAGATGACAGGCCCCTCATGCACATCCCTCACCACCTGGAGCCAGCCAGCCAGAACACCAGAGGGGAGGGGAGAGAGGGATGGAGGATAAATGGAGGGAGGATGGAGGATAAAGGGATGGAGGGAGAGAAGGATGGAGGGAGGATGAGAGGGATGGAAGATGGAGAGGGGGATGGAGGGAGAGAGGGATGGGGGGTGGAGGGAGAGAGGGATGGGGGGTGGAGGGCGAGAGGGATGGTTGGAGGGAGGGAGAGAGGGATGGAGGGAGAGGGTGGGAGGGAGGATAAAGGGAGAGAGGGATGAGGGAGGGAGGGAGGATAAAGGGTTGGAGGGAGAAAAGGTTAGAGGGAGGATGGGAGGGGGAGAGAGGGATGGAGGGAGAGAGGGATGGAGGGAAGGAGGATACAGGGAAGGAGGATTGGTGGAGAGAGGGATGGAGGACAAAGGGATTGAGGGATGGGGGAGGGAGAGCGGAATGGGGATAAAGGGATGGATGGAGGGGGAGGGAGAGAAGGATGTAAGATAAAGGGATGGATGGAGGGAGAGAGGGATGGGGAGGGAGGGAGAGAAGGATGTAGGATAAAGGGATGGATGGAGAGATGGATGGAGGGAGAGAAGGATGTAGGATAAAGGGATGGGTGGAGAGAGGAGGGTGAGTAGATTTGGTTTTGCTCCTTTATGGATCTACTAGACTGTTTCGTTGTGATAGGAGGTGAGAGGTGTCAATTGTTCCACAGAATGTCAGGAGACCTCTCGTCATAGAGACAACATAATGTAATGTTGTTGCAATGTTTACATGCACATGAGCACACGTATGCACATGGTCATAGGCAACCAGCCAGTCAGAGTCAGGTAGCCTCCCACAGAATCTAGGTAGCAACTAACCCAATAATAGTAACTACTTTCCGGCCATTGTATTCCTGTCGTTCCCTCTTTCACTTCTTGTCTTTCTGTGCCGGTCTCTACTGCATTCCTCTAGTTACCCCCACTGAGCATTACATGTTTGAATGTAAAAAAGCAAGAATAAAATAGCTCTGATGTTGGTGAAGTGTTTGTTTGCAAGGCTGAGTGCTGTTTGATCCCCCTGAGAGCTTGTTTTTTCCATGTTTGCGCTTGATTTGCTTCTTATGCTGTTTATTAAAAGTAATTACAAGCTGTTTGGAGATCTATAAGAGAACTGCTCAGGGGAAGCTCCTCCAAAATGTGTGGGAACAGAATGGAAAATTGGCGTGTGTGTGTGCAGAATGAAGAGAAAGAAAAGGAGGTGTAGCATGTAATACATTTTTAAGTGTGTGTTTTATACCAGTGTAAGTATGAACACTAGTTTGTGCGTACAAGCACTAATGCCAGCCCAGACTTTAATGTCTGTGTTATACAGTGGTAGAGAGTGTATTTGCGTCTCATACCTCAAGTCGGCCTGTGCTTAGTTTAGTGATGGCAGAGGTGCACCTGCCCATCTCCTCTCCCCCCTCGTCCCCGCCCCACCCGGCTCTCACACCCGCCCAGGTGTGGCTGAGCCAGCTGCTGGGGAGAATGGGACAATTACCCCCTCCCTTCCCCCTCTCCCTGCTCTGTCTGGTAATTGTTAAAAGACAAACAAGCCGCTTGCCTTTTTGCGCATGATGAACACGGGCCAGCCACAATTAGCTCCTCGCTTAATTCGTTAAGTATTCTGAATTTATTTTCTCGAGTGACGGCGGCATCTGTCGCAGCTGGTGAGGAAGGTGTGGCGTGCGGTGGTGAGAGACAGTATGGGGGGGCTTGGGGGGAGGGGTGCATGGGAGTAGAGAATCACACGCCGTAATACATCACACTGTCCTGAGTGCGAGCTCACGGCAGAGGACAGAGAGCAGAGATGGAGGAATGAGGTAGTCCTGGACGGGGAGGAGAGTAATAGAGACGAGTGAATCAACAGAGAACAAATCAGTTCATCTTTGACTTCCATGGTTCTCTAAGGGTCTTACTGGCCTGGTACCTCATAGTTCACTTAGAATGGCAGATAGTTTTTTGTCTTTCTGATGAAGTCAGGTAAAATGATAAGTTGCTAACTCATCTGCGCTAATTAGCATCTCCTGTCTGTCTGTTGGAGGTGATTTGAGTCTGATATGTCAGCGAGGCTCCAGGTGGGATTTATGAGAGGATGTCACAGCTCATCTCTCTCCACTCCCAGATCAACCGGGATGTCAGCTAGAAAGGATTGTGGGGAAAGTTTGCAGAACGCCCCCTTCCTTATAGCTGCTGAGGGGCGGGGGTGGAGATCCCAGCGCGGCACCCCCCCCACCCCCCCTATTAGCTTCTGTGTGTGTGTGTGTGTGTGTGTGTGTGTGTGTGTGTGTGTGTGTGTGTGTGTGTGTGTGTGTGTGTGTGTGTGTGTGTGTGTGAGTGGAAGAGGCAGGCGTCCTCTGTGTTCAAAGCCCCACTCCCAGGATGCAAAGCGAGGCTCCCAGAGAGGTGACAGGCTGGCAGACACGTGCAGCTTTGATACAGGGCTAGTGAGCATCACACGGTTAAATAGGAGAGGGGAGGAGGGAGGCAACATGAGGGAGCGGTACAGCTGGGAGAACTCTGGCAACCTGATGTGGATTAAGATCCAAGCTGCCACGGGTTTTCTGGGATTTCAAAATATTTGTTACAAACTTTTTGTTTTACTGTATATTATTACTCCCCAAATAATAGAATCAATCCCCAAATTCAAATCAAGAAGTTGTCGACTTTGTGGTTACACTGGGCTTGAATTGGTCTCATTGGTGAAAAGGCAGTTAGGCAGACAGTACTGATGGAAAGAGTGAGAAATAGTAAGTAAGAGATTATTAGGTCAGTGGAGAGAGAGGGATGTGGGAGTTGGCAGGAAAAGGGATCAGTTGGACGGTGGGGAATGAAGGTAATTTGGCAGGGAAAGGGAGTGCGATGAAGAGGTGGAGAAGTAGTGGAGGACTGCATGATCAGTGTTTTTGATGGCAGCAACCTGGAGGGGGGCAGAGATGTCCAGAATGGCCACTGATGGAAGGAGGCTGACCTTCCAAAGCCACGGAGAGGTTAAGATCAGGGGATTGATGGAGAGAGGGATAAGGGACGGACACAGGGATGGGAGGATGGAGAGAGGAGGGCAGAGGAGAGGAGAGAGGGTGGGGGTGTGAGGAGAGCGATGGCTGCCTGACAGGGGCTCTCCCGGATTTTGGCACGCGTTCAGTCTGCGCGGGTGAGCAGCTGGACTTCATTAGGCGCTGGTGTTAATTACTGGGACCAGGCTGGAGCAGCGAGAGGAAAACACTCTCCTCAGCCAGGGTCACCTTGAAATCGATCGTTTAGCATCAGAGAGAGAGATGGATGGAGGGAGAGAGGGATGGAGTGAGAGGAAGAGACCGAGGCGCCCATTCTTTTTTTGTCATGAGTAAGTGTGTACTGATTCCTGGTTGTGATTCAGGCTGTAATAAGACATAGGTAGGGTTGGTTCATTAGTGATTGGTGATCACTGATTGCTGTTGACGGCGTTTTACAAATGACCGTTAAATGATACAGCTGCTGCTGATGTGGAGGGAGGCGGAACATGGCAGCAGATCAAACCAGTACCAGTCATCCTCATGCATATGGAATACAGCTGTGGGTGAATGCAGCCGGACGAGGTACACTGCATCTCACTGATCTAAGGTTGCTGCTGTGGCGTTGGGATAGTAACACTAGGGGTAGTTTATGAAGACATTTGATACAACCAGGCATGTTCTGTACACACACACACACACACACACACACACACACACACACACACACACACACACACACACACACACACACACACACACACTGTTTTAGCAGTGAGGTACTCAAGGTTTATCTTGGCTGTGTTTTCCTAATTACAAAGTAAGACGATGGGAAGAGACTGAAATGAAAGGAAGAGAGGGCACTGGAGAAATGCTGTAACAATAGTGTCCCGTTCTTATCGTCTCCCTCTCAAACAGCTGTGTACAATGGTGTTCTCTCTATTCTGCTCCCAATAATAATACAAAGGTCTCATACAATCTCCTCCCTAATTCTCAGCCATGACTGTTTTTCAGGCCTTTTTTTGTCTTTCACTTTTTTTCCCTCCCCACAGAAAATCAATGCATTCTGATTCAGTAATTTCCCAGGGTGCACTGCTCTGGGCTCCCTGTGCTGAGAGAGGTGACTAATCCGGTCATGGCAGCGTGAACCTTTCCTTTTGTTCCCTTCTCTCTCACCCTTCGTCTTTCTCTGTTTCCTCCCTGGTTCTCTCATCCCTCTCTCTTTCTCTCCCAACACTGTCTCATGTGCTGCGACATAGCGCAAAAATTTATTGGAATTTCCCAGCCTTCCCGGGCTCTTGTGAAAAACACTCATTTGTGACGGTGCCAACCTGCTAATGGCGGATGGCGGGGTCCTGCCGAATCCCACCTCCGCTCCCCGGCGCTCGTTATGGCGCGCTCGGCGCCGCGCGCTGCCTCCCATACATCTGCCAAACTCAGCTGCCAGGGAGCAGCGTAATTATCCCGTCGGAGCGAGAGAGACGCCTCCATGCCGTCACAACTGGGGCTTCATTAGAGACCTGCACCAGTGGAGATGCTACGGTGCCCCCAACGCATGTGTGTTTGTGCATGCGTTATGCATGATGCTGTGGGTGTTAGGATTGTCTGTATGATTTTGAGGGTGTTTTGTCTAATGTAACAGAAATACTTCTTACCCTGGTCCGTGAGAGCTGAGTTGAGAGCTGTACTCCAAGAACTCCTATACTGCGTCAGTACAGTGATGATCTTGCGCAATTATCATAGTTCACCTTTCTTTCAGTCGCAACACTGTATGTCGGGTCAGTATTTTATTTAGTTCCCCCTCTTCCTTTACTTCAGCAGCCCTGTGCATATCCCTGATATTGTAATTGTAGTGCTGTTTTTGGCAGGCCCAGTGCATAGTGAGGCAGTAATAGCTGTCTGGGGCTGGGACGGCTGGGAGGGGAAAGGTGTCGCTGGCGGTAAGTGCAGGGTTATTAGCATCTCCTGACGGAGCTGAGACCTGAAAGCACAGCTTCTGCTCCCTGCCTGGGCCGTCACACACACCAGCTGTGCCTGACTACATGGCAGTGCATGAGGTGATGGGGAGAGACTTAGAATAGACTGTGCCGGAATGTCTTCAATGGTAGTTAGAAAAAGGTATGAGTGCTTACGCTAGGTTTACCTGTGGAACTCTTTACTGAAGAGTGTGTAGTTTAAGAGCTATATGTAGTTTCATCAATGCATCCTCTCCCTCCAGCTAGAAACCCCAACATCCATGGAAGCCCCCCCCCCCCCATTTCTCCCCCTGACAGCCAGCAGGTATTCACGAGAGTGCCCAGGCCCTTGGCCCCTATCCCCTCCAGCCCACACACATTCTGCACAGGTAGTGCTCTGATTTCCCCTGCGCCCTACCAGCCAGGAATATCTTCATCTATTACTGCTGCAGGAGAGACGGGGGGAGGCCAGGAGGGGAGTGGGGAATTGGGGGCTACTGGGGATGTGTGTGGGGGGTCAGTATGGAGAGAGCAGGAGGGGTAGGGGGCACGGGAGTGTTCCTTTTTCTTTCTGGGAGTTCTTGCAGACCTGCATTAAAGTTAAGCTATGATGACGCCCGGTCCATCGTTAATCTATCCACTAGCACAAGTAAAGAAATGGCAAGGGCGTTATAATTCTGGGTGTACTTGTGAGTGTGTATGTGTGGGCTCTTTGCAGAATCATTCAGATTTGCCCTAATAGAGGAACATGCCCTAACCATAAACCCCCTCTGAAGAGCCTCTACCCATAGGACTGACAGGCTTCCTCTGGTGCATGCCAATCCAAGCACTGTTTGATTTCAACCCTAAAGGAAATATGAACTCCTAGCCTTAGACAGTGTGTGTGAGCCAAACTGAAGGCTAAACTGAGATCTCATATCGTCATCTCTATATCTCTGGTATCACTGGTGTGAACAGTGGTGTAATGTAACTTCAGTGCCATCTCCCCTGGTTTAATCCAGTGTAGTATGGATCAGATCAGTGATTGAAGGGTACCACTGCCAGACTACTCTATCCAGCCCTGGTAACTGCTAACATGAGATATCAAGGGTTAAAGGGATAATCCATCCCCAGAAATAAAATTCTGGACACTCCTGTCAATTTGGTGAAAGTCTATGTTCTGTCAGTGGGTCAAATAAAAATTGTCCCCATGATTTAACTTCTAAGTTGTCCGTCTGTGAAAATCAGGAAATTGTGTGGGAGCGCGTCATGGCTATATAACTCTCGTCTCGGGAGATGAACACAATATCACTTTTCATACCGCTTTTAAAACAATTACCTGTAGTCCAGATCGCCAAATCAACTAATAGATGGTATGGTCATACTTGTCTAGAACACATCCGTCTGTTTATATCGTCATGACAAAGTATATATTTCGCTTAGATGTGCTTAATCTAAACAATGTACCAAATTATTCAACTCTGCTTCTCCTTCAAGTACCATGTCGCAATTTGCCCTGTGTCTGTGGAAACCCCCCCCCCACTGGCTGTCGAACCATCGCATTCACGTTGTCATGCTGCGTCACGGTGTTGCTATGCTAATCGTCAGGCAAACCATTCTCAAAGTTAGGGTATGAGTCGAAAGAAACCTGCCTATTTTCCTCGAAAGTACGTAATGTCACGATTCCAAAGTTATTCGATATTACAAAGAACAAGTTAATTATCTCACACCTTGGAAAATATTTGCAATGTTGTACTCCTTGTTCACAAAATTCATGCTAATGTTTTATTTTTGAGCTAGCGCCCAATTGACTCTCATCACTCCTTGAAGGAGAGCTCTCCTTGTCCCAGAATCACCCAGAATGCACCATGCGGCCCATTGACGAATTATGGGCAACATAATGGACGTTAATACGATTCTAATGGAGTTTCCCATCTCTTTACAAAAACTAAAAAAGCAACGTTACTCTGCGCTTTGGGCAGAGACGCCATTTATAGCTCACTGGCAGAGACAACCTGCAAGTTGAACTCAGTGAGTAAGACTCCTAAATTGACAGTGCAGTTTGTTTAGGCGATTTTACAGCTAGCTACTTCACATGCTGATATTGACTTTCATATTATTGTGTGTAGTTGTTTTCTAGCTACCTAGCTAGCCAGCCAGCCCAGAGAAAGATATCATTCTATTGTGGGTTTTGTAGTTGACTTGAGCTGCAACAGATTTCCAAAAATGTTTCTTGAGTTTCTTTACCAACCTCGTTATAACAACAAAATTAAACATTTGTTTGTAAAAAAAAATATTCACATATTAGTGTTATTTAACAATATTTAACTGTTAATCATAGGAATTAATGGTTGGGGTGGATTGTCCCTTTAAAGAAGGGTCCATGGTGTCTTCAATCAGTGTTCTCTCAACATGTTCAACAATAATGTCTGGTTTACACATTTCATTCTTCCCTATTTCTCTCTTTCCATCTCAACCCTCTAGAACAAATAAATGTTAATTTTCTCTGAGAGACTGAAGCTATTTGGCTGGAGAGAAAAGAGAGGGAGAGTGAGGGGTGGGACTTGCGGCTGGTCTGCCAGTCACATTAAAACACGCTGACAGTCTTGGTTTCCACACTAAACTTTCAACAAATAGCTTTCTGATCGATAGTTTCCCAACAGCAATATTTGGTATAAATGCGTGTCCTTCTCATTACACCATGAGGCGGTTGTCTCCACGGGCGTGAATAATTTATCCCCCCAATGTGGACAGAATGCTAAAGGAGGGCAGGCCTCTCTCTCTCTCTTTCTCTATCCCTCTCTCTCTCTTTCTCTATCCCTCTCTCCCCTCAGCCCAGGGAAGAGGGGGAAGCGACCTAGCAACTGTCTTTCTCTACATTTTCAACCTATGCCTCTCTTTCTCTCTTGCTTATTCATGCAAACTCAGTTCCTTCCTTCCGCTATTTTGTTCCCTCACTTTTTCCCCCTGCAATCTGCACTCTGTAATTGTCTTGGCATTACATTTGGGTATTCCTAGTTTCTCACTGACCTGACATGGTGTTCAGGTTGTAATAATAATGACTGTTTTTGAGTTCTAACCCATTTCAATATTCTCACTACCCATAGAGGCCTCTACTAAGACAATGAAACACTCACTGCCCTGGTTTTTCTAAGCTAGATGGTGGACAGCATCTCAGGGACATACCAGTCTGGGGGGTAGTGTGGGGGGGGAATAGTTTCACCCCTCTCCCAGTGGCAGTAGTGACAGCCCACCCCTCCAGAGCTAAGGTCAGTCCTGCCCACTGAAACACATTAGCTATGAGGCTAATGGAGGTCCTGAGACCGATGGGGCTAATGAGAGAGAGGCTCTCTGGCTGAGCTGTAGAGCTCCTATTCCTCCTCTCCTCCTATAGGCCAGGGAACCAGGGAAGAAGAGAAGAAAATCACCCCCTTCTCCTTCCTCCTCCTCCCCATCCTCTTCATTGTGTAGCGTGACCCTAGCCCCCTTTGTCCTACCGCCCCACGTGATGCTCATCGCAAAGTATTATAAATGTTAGCTTTGACCCTGAATTAATCTTCCCCCAAAATAATAACGTTGTATTGCCGTGTTCCTATTTAGTGAGTTAATGTTGTCTGCTGATGGCGTGTAATTGTGCTTCTTCTCTGCTTAGGCACGTCCCGCATTCCCTCATGCCCAATCAGCTCCGCACGGGGAGAGGAAATAAATAGCCTAATGCTGTTTTAATTACAGAAAACATAAAGCTGGCAGCCCACGCCTTAATTTCAGCTCTCTTGACCTGTATACCTGCAGCTCACTACAACCCTACAGATTGAGAGGTGGGCAAGGTCCGGAGCCTTGTCAGTCATAAATAAAGGATGTTATAATACGAATACTGTCACAAACGTGGTCAAACAAGACCTAAACACATCCTATCACACATACATTGCTTACTTGACTATTCATACATAGCAGCACATATACTCACCTAGCCTCACACTCCCACACGGCTCCAGAGGGAACACATTGTTCAGCCCACCCCATTACTAGTCTTCTAGACTGTCACCCTGCCGGTATCACACAGAGACACGCTGTTCGCCCGCCGCTGTTCTTATTTTATCCCACACCTTGGCCCCTTTGAGAGGCGACGGAGCACACTCCCCCGATAGGCCTGACACTCGACCAGATGTTAAGAGCACTCCTGCAGTAATTAATCTGATACCTGCATGAGCCAGAGAGGGAGAGGGAGGGAGATAGAGCGAGCTAGGTCTCTGGACCAGGGAGGGCACAGTGCTGGGTGGAGTGTACTGCTCACCAATACAATTAATTTAGGGCCTACCTCTGTCGTTAGAGGTAGCGTCGACTCTGGTGGACCGGGAAGACACTCAGAAGCTATAAGGTTGTATCTCCTAAACCAGGAAGAGTTGAGAGGTATGACAGACAGTCCTAATGAGGGAAGTGTTATTTTCTGGTGATGGGAGGAGTGGCTGCTCTACTCTTTAGTATGTGTGTGGCGGCGTGGGGCTGGGCTCGGAGGGCTTGTATGCAGATGAAGAGATAGTGATGGATGGTTTGATTGAAGGTGCTCGTGCCCCGAGGCCCTGGTCCTGTGTGGCTGGCTAACGGGGCGCAGAGCGCCTGCCCATGCCTTCTCCCCTGGATCGATATGGCCTGCGTATGCACTGCTCATTAACGCATGGCGAAGGGGAGCCAGGGGCCCTCTGAGTCCCTGTTCGGGGACACACAGCAGTCCCAGCACCTGGACAGAACACACACTGAGCAAGGCTGAGAGCACAGCACAGACACTGGCAGGATCAAGACAGACACGTACACAGAGACAGACCAAGCTGGATCACACAATGGCCGTGTCTGAATTAGAGGTCGACCGATTAATCGGAATTGCCGATTAATTAGGTATTTTTGGACGCCGATTTTGCCTTTAAAACTTATTTTTTTACACCTTTATTTAACTAGGCAAGTCAGTTAAGAACACATTCTTATTGTCAATGATGGCCTAGGAACGGTAGGTTAACTGCCTTGTTCAGGGGCAGAACGACAGATTTTTACCTTGTCAGCTCAGGGATTCAATCTTGCAACCTTACGGTTAACTAGTCCAACGCTCTAACCACCTGCCTCGCGAGGAGCCTGCCTGTTACGAGGAGCCTGCCTGTTACGAATGCAGTAAGAAGCCAATGTAAGTTGCTAGCTAGCATTAAACTTGTCTTATAAAAAACAATCAATCATAATCACTAGTTATAACTACACATGGTTGATGATATTACTAGTTTATCTAGCGTGTCCTGCGTTGCATATAATCGATGCGGTGCGCATTCGCGAAAAAGGACTGTCGTTGCTCCAACGTGTACCAAACCATAAACATCAATGCCTTTCTTAAAATCAATACACAAAAGTATATTTTTAAACCTGCATATTTTGCTAAAAGAAATCCAGGTTAGCAGGTAATATTAACCAGGTGAAATTGTGTCACTTCTCTTGCGTTCATTGCACGCAGAGTCAGGGTATTTGCAACAGTTTGGGCCGCCTGGCTCATTGCAAACTAATTTGCCAGAATTTTACGTAATTATGACATAACATTGAAGGTTGTGCAATGTAACAGGAATATTTAGACTTATGGATGCCACCCGTTAGATGAAATACGGAACGGTTCCGTATTTCACTAAAAGAATAAACGTTTTGTTTTCGAGATGATAGTTTCCGGATTTGACCATATTAATGACCTAAGGCTAGTATTTCTGTGTGTTATTATGTTATAATTAAGTCTATGATTTGATAGAGCAGTCTGACTGAGCGATGGTGGGCACCAGCAGGCTCATAAGCATTCATTCAAACAGCACTTTCGTGAGTTTTGCCAGCAGCTCTTCGCAATGCTTCAAGCATTGCACTATGACTTCAAGCCTATCGACTCCCGAGATTAGGCTGGTGTAACCGATGTGAAATGGCTAGCTAGTTAGCGGGGTGAGTGCTAATAGCTTTTCAAACGTCACTCGCTCTGAGACTTGGAGTAGTTGTTCCCCTTGCTCTGCATGGGTAACGCTGCTTCGAGGGTGGCTGTTGTCGATGTGTTCCTGGTTCGAGCCCAGGTAGCGGCGAGGAGAGGGATGGAAGCTATACTGTTACACTGGCAATACTAAAGTGCCTATAAGAACATCCAATAGTCAAAGGTATATGAAATACAAATCGTTTATAGAGAAATAGTCCTATAATCCTATAATAACTACAACCTAAAACTTCTTACCTGGGAATATTGAAGACTCATGTTAAAAGGAACCACCAGCTTTCATATGTTCTCATGTTCTGAGCAAGGAACTTAAACGTTAGCTTTCTTACATGGCACATATTGCACTTTTACTTTCTTCTCCAACACTTTGTTTTTGCATTATTTAAACCAAATTGAACATGTTTCATTATTTATTTGAGGTTAAATTGATTTTATTGATGTATTATATTAATTTAAAATAAGTGTTCATTCAGTATTGTTGTAATTGTCATTATTACAACAACAACAACAAAAAATCGTCCGATTAATCGGTATCGGCTTTTTTGGTCCTCCAATATTCGGTATCGGTATCGGCGTTGAAAAATCAGAATCGGTCGACCTCTAGTCTGAATACCCGTACTTCTAAATAGTATTTTGGGTATGCAAAAATAGTGTTTTACAGTATAATATGTGTCATTTCAAAAAGTGAGTATGCTTTGAATGCCAGGATGTCATACTCATTTCGGCTTTGGATCCAGTAGAATTCGCTGCACACTATTGAAGAAGAGAATCGTCTTTTCAGACTCACGTGTGTTTGACAATGGCTGATAATCGGATAAAATGATGCGCTGTACCAAAATGAACGAATGGCGGGAGTCAACACAACCGCACATTAGTTGCCGTATTCCAAGTATGGTTGAACCAAGTCTGTTTATGTGTTGCTTACTGCATTAGTTTTTACTAAATGGTACATTTCAAAGTAGTATGATCAGAACACACAGGATGCAGTTTTAGTAAATAGTAGGCAAGACAGATTTCAGACACGGTCACAGGAGACAAACAGGAAGGAGTATGGAGAGAGAGAACGGCATAAACATCCACTTTTCCAAATGGGTCACAGGTTGAGCCAGTGACAGTGCTGTATGTATGACATACTTGGCCAGATGGTTGTGGGTTTGGTATTGGCCCTCTGATACTGACGCAAGATACTAAAGTAAGACAGACAGACATTGCTTTAAAAATAAAGTAAAAATATGTTTGATGTCTTCTGTGCCCATATGAATAACCCCTATGATGTAACTGGAATTATGTTTTTGTTTGATTATTTCACTGCCATACTGTGTTTGATCTTGTCTAGCATCTTGTCTTTTTACTTTTTATTTGACCTTTATTTAACTAGGCAAGTCAGTTAAGAACAAATTCTTATTTTCAATGATGGCCTAGGAACAGTGGGTTAATTGCCTTGTTCAGGGGCAGCAACCTCAATCAGACCAGTCTCAAGAGGACCACAGTGTAAATAAGTCCCAGACTTTGTGTGTGCATGTATGGCTTTTTCAAGTTTTATGTGTGCTTGTTTTTTAAATGGTCGAATTAATAAACTAAACTAAAAAAGAGAAAGTGGGGGGGAGTTTAAGTGTGATTGTGAAGGAGTTGCTGCATTTATCACATTCGCCTGGATGCGCTCACACAGCCACGGTCACACACAGCCAGGGTCACACACAGGCATTGTCACACACAGCCACGGTCTCACACAGCCAGGGTCACACACAGCCACGGTCACACACAGCCAGGGTCACACACAGGCACGGTCTCACACAGCCAGGGTCACACACAGCCACGGTCACACACAGGCAGGGTCACACACAGGCATGGTCACACACAGCCAGGGTCACACACAGGCATGGTCACACACAGGCATGGTCACGGTCACACACAGAGTATGAATGCTAATAATACCAGTTAGATACCAGTGTGTCTACTGTGTGAGCTCCTCCTAACACACTTACCCAGACATCAGCAACCTCAATCAGACCAGGACAGAACTTAACTATGGGCTGTAAAACCATACCTTTCTATCAACCCAACTGTGTGCGTGTGCGCAGACACAGTGGGTGTTCATTGGAGCAGAGTTGTTGAAGTGGAAGGGTCCATGAGTGTGAAAAGCAGTCCATCTCGCAGTCAAGGACACCTCTAATTACTGCAGGTGGGGGTTGTGGGAAGGAGTGCCAACAGCACTGGCTTATGGGTAGAATAAGGGTATTTGTAATATTTAGTCTTTTTGTGTTATGTTTACAGGTGTAATGATGTGCCCAGTATGTTTTGGCCAGATTCATGATGATGGATACTGTTCATTAATGTAATGTGGATGTGTCTGCTGTGTCTGTGTGGGCAGTGGCCTGTAGGGGCAGTGTTAGAGGAAGCAGGAAATGAACTAGCGGGACAGGAAGGATAGATATGTGAATGAGGAGTATGGCGGTGTGAGAGGCAGTGATGCCTGTGTTGGGTACAGGGGTGAGGAGGTGATTCTGGGGTGAGTGGGCAGAGATGTGGGGTGAGGGGTTTAGTAATGGGGGGGGGTGTATTCTACATTTGAGAGGCCAGTCTGGTCTCCTCACCTCTACTGACAAGGTGTCTGTAACAATAATGGCCTCCGCTATCCACTCTTCTTTCCACTCCCTCGCGTTCTTCTCCTCAGCTTCCCTATCGTTCTCGGCTCTAATGTGACGATTAGGATGTTTACCTGCTAATGAAGCCCTGGCTCGGCATGGCTAGGATGGGTGCTGATTGGGTGGGTGTGTGGGGGGGAGGTGTCTGTTCCTGATCACTTCTACATTCCATTCACGGAACAGTAGAATGCCTCGCACCTCTCATCTCGCGCCTCTGCCCTCTTGTGATTTCGTGATTAGAGGTGAGCTGTAGCACATCATTAGTAAAGGATGATGCAAAATTACACCTTGTCGGAAAAATAACGAGCTGAAGGACTTGATTAATGAATTAATGTTGTTGCCGCAGAAACAAGAAGATTCCGAATCCTGATCTTGCATTGCGTGTCCTCAGCAGACCATTGGTATTAGCATAATAATAATTGCCATTGTTTACAAGAGAGAAGTGTTTCAATTGAATGCTTTGGCAGTATTACAAGCTCAAGTCATGATTATGGGGTAATGACTCAGGGAACGGTGAATGTTAGGTCTATAGCCTTAGACTGTTTCAAAGCAGAGACTCATACACTATAAGTGAATTTGTCCAAATACAAAAAATAGAATGGGGCGACTAGATGCATATGTGCTTTAATGTCTAAACGGTAAAACAGATATGTATGAAAATATTCTGTAATGTCGCCTCATATAAAACATTTGATCTCAAATCCAAAATGCTGGAGTATAGAGCCAAATGAACACATGTTAGCTTCACTGTCCAATTAAATACAGAGGGGAGTATAACCTCTGCTTTTTCACTCTTCCCTATCCCCACTCTCCTCCATTCATCCCTCACTCTTCTCTATCACCACTCTCCTCCATTCATCCCTCACTCCCTCCATCCATCTCCAGCTCTCAGCATAGTGCACCCTGGGGCATCAGGGTTTGGCCTGCATAGACTTGACTCCCTTCTCCCATTCTGAGGGCTGAAATGGGGGTTGGGGGTTTAGGAGTTGGCAGGCAGAATAGTGAAAAGGGGACATTTGCAGAGGTGGTGGGTGTGGAGTATGGACACTGTAAGAGAACTTGACTGAAGCTGTTTTTATTTGGCCGTAGATTGGTGGTACGCCACCACTCCCCTCCCCCTCTGTAGTGGATACTGGAGGTCTGTTCCATTATGTCTCTCAGGGGGTTAAAGGGAGTGTGGAGGTGCGAAGCAGCACTGGAGGTATATTACCAGCCCGAGACCAGTGCACTATAGTGTGCATAAACGAAGGCCAGCTAAAGGATACTGTTTGGTCTCCAGTCTGAACCAGATTACCAAGCAATCCCTCTATTTTAAATTAGTTATCCTAGCCCCTTTGAGCTAATCCAATTAACCTAAACCAGGCCTGTTACCACTCTTGCTTTTAAAGGAGTTGTTTATTTGAATGTGTGAGTTTTAATATGCGTGTCTGTGAGATAGTGTAGTGTATGTTAGTCTGTCTGTGTGTGGGTCCTCGTCAGTATAAAAGCTTGGTGTTGTTGCCGAGCTGTTAGTCTCTGCTGTTTATCCCTCTCACGCTGGCTTGTGAAACGCCAGATAAATGTGAATCTTCTGTCACCACGGAGCTCCCACTAATTACGGCAGCTTAAGTGCTTTAACCACTGTTATCACAAACTGTTCAGTCCTAGAGACCTTGTCAAAATACCCTCACCCCCTCCCCTCCACTTTCTAGTGTGTATGCTAGTGTGAATGTGTCTGTGTGTGTCTGTGTGTGTTCATGCTTAGAGACCATGAAAGACTACTTCCAGCCAGTGCAGCAGTATGTGTCTGTGTGTTCGACAGACTCCTCTCTGTGTGTGAAGAAAAGTAGAACGTGATGGCACATTGACGATCTGTTGAACACAGATTTTCCAGCGCATAATTTAAAAGTTTCCTCCTGTGTTTGTCCCCTGCCGTTTCCGTCTTCTCCTTCCCTCTCTCTCTCCCTCCCTCCCTTCCCTTCCTCTCCCCCATCCCCCCCTCCTTTCTCCCCGTCTCCTTCATCAGTGATTTTTACCTCAGTGACAGCCCCCCACACACGCGGTTGCCTGTGGTGTGCCTATTAGCAGTTGCGTTGCCCAGGCCATAACGCTTCATTTACAATATGTATTTAATGTGAGAGAGCCCAGAGAGATCAGAGAGAAGGTGTGGGCGCACTAATGTCTCTTTTTCTGTATCTTTTTTTCTTGTCTTTCTCTCTGTCACTCTCCCTCTATGCCTCTCTCTTTCTCTCCTCCCAATTGATTGGTTTATTTCCTGGGAAGAATCAACATCACCGAGTTTCAGAAGAAAAAAGTCAGGAGAGAAAGGAAAGAGTAGACTGCCGTAGCAGACAATGCCTCAGAGAGTCTGGTGTCTTTTTGTCTCAGGTAGAGGGGGAAGGTATATACCCAGAGCAGGGTAAAGCAGAAAAGAGCGAGGAGGAGGTAGTTGGGTTTTAATCAGTTGTCGCTGTTTATCCCCCAGTCGTGTGAAAGTATTTGAGTTTGAAGCTGGGAACGACGTGGCAAGAGGGTGCTGCCGAGGGTCCATGTGAGTCACCACTGGGCTAGGCCATGCGGAAACGGAGTCACACTCCCATTATAATTTTTTAATTTTTTATAATCAGTGCCAAATATTAATTCTATGTAGCTATTTGTAAGTGCTTTAATGCAACAACAAAAAAGTACAATTGACAAAAATATAAACGCAACATGTAACAATTTCAATTATTTTACTGAGGTACAGTTCATATAAGGAAATCAGTCAATTGAAATAAATTCATTAGGCCCTAATCTATGGATTTGACATGACTGGGAATACAGATATGCATCTGTTGGTCACAGATACCTTAAAAAGAAAGGGTAGGGGTGTGGGTCAGAACTAGTCAGTATCTGGTGTGCCCACCATTTGCCTCATGCAGCGCGACACATCTCCTTCACATATAGTTGATCAGAGGCTGTTGATTGTGGCCTGTGGAATGTTGTCCCACTCCTCTTCAATGGCTGTGCGAAGTTGCTGGATATTGGTGGGAACTGGAACACCCACATCGATCCAAAGCATCCCAAACATGCTCAATGGGTGACATGTCTGGTGAGTATGCAGGCCATGGAAGAACTGGGACATTTTCAGCTTCCAAGAATTGTGTACAGATCCTTGCGACATGGGGCCGTGCCTCATCATGCTGAAACATGAGGTGATGGCGGCGGTTGAATTGCACGACAAAGGGCCTCAGGATCTCGTCACGGTATCTCTGTGCATTCAAATTGCCATTGATAAAATGCAATTGTGTTCGTTCTCAATAGCTTATGTCTGCCCATACCATAACCCCACTTCCACCATGAAGCATTCTGTTCACAACGTCGACATCAGCAAACTGCTTGCCCACACGACGCCATACACACTGTCTGCCCGGTACATTTGAAACCGGTATTCATCCGTGAAGAGCCCACTTCTCCTGCGTGCCAGTGACCAATGGGCAAATGCTCACCTTCGATGAAGTCGGTTACGACGCCAAACTGCAGTCAGGTTCCCTGAGACGATTTCTGACAGTTTGTGCAGAAATTCTTTGGTTGTGCAAACCCGCAGTTTCATTAGATGTCCGGGTGGCTTGTCTCAGACGATCCTGCAGGTGAAGAGGCCGGATGTGGAGGTCCTGGGGCGGCGTGGTTACTCGTGGTCTACGGTTGTGAGGCCGGCTGGACGTACTGCCAAATTCTCTAAAACGACATTGAAAGCGGCTTATGGTAGAGACATGAACATTCAGTTCTCTGGCAACAGCCCTGGTGGACATTCCTGCAGTCAGCATGCCAATTTCATACACCCTCAAAACTTGTGTTGTGTGACAAAACTGTACATTTTAGAGTGGCATTTTATTGTCCCCAGCAAAAGGTTGCACCTGTGTAATGATCATGCTGTTTAAAACTTCTTATGGCTGCGATCCCGTTAACAACAGCCAGTGAACGTGCAGGGCGCCAAATTCAAACAACAGAAATCTCATAATTAAAATTCCTCAAACATACAAGTATTTTATACCATTTTAAAGGTAATTATGTTGTTAATCCCACCGATTTCAAAAAGGCTTTACAGCGAAAGCATCACAAACGATTATGTTAGGTCACCGCCAAATCACAGAAAAACACAGCCATTTTTCCAGCCAAAAACAGGAGTCACAAAAAGCAGAAATAGAGATAGAATTAATCACTAACCTTCGATGATCTTCATCAGATGACACTCATAGGACTTCATGTTACACAATACATGTATGTTTTGTTCGGTAAAGTTCATATTTATATAAAAAAATCTCAGTATACATTGGCGCGTTATGTTCAGAAGTTCCAAAAACATCCGGTGATTTTGCAGAGAGCCACATCAATTTCCAGAAATACTCAAAATAAACGTTGATCAAAGATACAAGTGTTAAACATGGAATTTTAGATCCACTTCTCCTTAATGCAACCGCTGTGTCAAATTTCAAAAAAGCTTTACGGAAAAAGCAAACCATGCAATAATCTGAGTACGGCGCTCAGAGACCAATCAAGACAAAAAGATATCCGCCATATTGTGCAGTCAACAGAAGTCAGAAATAACATTATAAATATTCACTTACCTTTGATGATCTTCATCAGAATGCACTCCCAGGAATCCCTGTTCCACAATAAATGTTTGATTTGTTCAATAATGTCCATCATTTATGTCCAAATAGCTACTTTTGTTAGCGCGTTTGGTAAACAATTCAAAACTCACGTAGCACGTTCACTAGTTGCAGACGAAATGTCAAAAAGTTCCGTTACAGTCCGTAGAAACATGTCAAACGATGTATAGAATCAATCTTTAGGATGTTTTTAACATAAATCTTCAATAATGTTCCAACCAGAGAATTCCTTTGTCTTCAGAAAAAGCAAATGGAACGGAGGCTACCTCTCATGTGAACGCGCGTGACCAGCTCCTGGCACTCTGCCAGACCTCTGACTCAATCCCCTCTCAATCACCCCCTTTACAGTAGAAGCCTCAAACAAGTTTCTAAAGACGGTTGACATCTAGTGGAAGCCTTAGGAAGTGCAACATGACCAATATCCCACTGTATCTTCAATAGGGGCTAAGTTGAAAATCGACCAAACTCAGATTTCCCACTTCCTGGTTGGATTTTTTCCAGTTTTTTGCCTGCCATTTGAGTTCTGTTATACTCACAGACATCATTCAAACAGTTTTAGAAACTTCAGAGGGTTTTCTATCCAAATATACTAATAATATGCATATATTAGCAACTGGGACTGAGGAGCAGGCAGTTTACTCTGGGCACCTCTGGGCACCTTATTCATCTAAGCTACTCAATACTGCCCCCAGCCATTAGAAGTTAATCAGGTTCTTGATATGCCACACCTGTCAGGTGGATGGATTGAGAAATGCTCACTAATAGGGATGTAAACAAATTTGTGCACAAAATCTGATAGAAATAAGCTTTTTGTGCGTATGAAACATTTCTGGGATCTTTTATTTCAGCTCATGAAACGTGGGACCAACACTTTACATGTTGCGTTTTATATTTTTGTTAATTGTGTAATTGTTTGAATATATCTTTAGTGCCAAAAATGTATTGGTGCTTGGCGATGGCGTCACAACTGCCCAGAAACAAAACAATACATCTTACTTTACATAATCTTGATTCATTTTATGACTCCCATATGACTCCATGACACAATCAATCTTGCAATATGGAAATTGTCCTTCAAATACCGATAGATATTTTTATTGCAATATGCTATTTCGCAAATGTTTTATTCCGTTACGTTACCATGTAACTCTGTTACCACTCCGTTATGTTACCATGTTACTCTGTTACCATGTTACTCCGTTACCGAAAAATCTCTTTGGGTTATCTGTATTTTCATGATAAAATATTACATCAAATGATACCAAAAGTGGTGTTGATATAGTCAACTAAGTACATTATCAGATGATATGTTACATAATGGATAATCACTAAAGTACCGCATGTTATGCTGCTTTGCATATTTCCCCAAAAATATATGTTAACTGGCTGTGACTCTGTTACCAAGCACTAATTAGAGATTTTTGTTGCATGAAAGATATATTAGAACAATGACTTGTTAGTATGGTATTGCATTAAAGCACTTACAAATACCCATAAAACATACATGGCATTAAGACTGATTGTAAAACAGATATGGATGTTTTTATAGTGGGAGGGTGACTGTTATCGGGTGACATTGCCCCAGTGCTCCCTATGCAACTGTCCGTGTATGGGCATGATAGTGAATTTTTGTGTATGCATATGCATGTACTGTTTAAGTGGGGAGGGCAAGCGATGGACTCTGTGAGTGACAGCTGGGCAGTTTGGGAAGAGTCGTGTGAGTCATAAAGGGCTGAATTAAACTCTGCTGCGCCAGGCCGCTGCCAACACACGCCACCATTTTAGGAAAGGCCAGTATTGTACTGGTGCCAAGAGAAGTGGGTATATTGTAATTTTGGCAACATTTTCCAAAACTGCCTGCCCGGTGACGGAAAGGTGCCCTGTATGAACAATTCTATGAGAAACAGTGACATATACTCTGAATGACCTAAATGATAAATCCCATATTGGCCTTTCACAGTCAGGCCAACCCAAGCTGTACTATGCAAGTAGGCTAATAGTAAGACTACTATTGAAATAGATACACGAGTCAGAAATTCACAGGTTTCAGATTTTTCCCTTTTTTTTCAAGTTTTCGCTCTGGCACACTTTTGTAATAGTCCACAACAATGCTTAAACCACATCAGGAGACCATTTAAAAAAATATATATATTTGATTTTTGAGTGTAGTTACCCTTGAATTCAGGTGTGCAGGAACCTAGCACTATTGTTTGGTTAGTGGTATTTTTGTAGCACATGAGATGGAGTTTGCAAAACAAATGGCCGCTAGATTGATGCAAATAATCATGTAATTCTGCCAGGTATGCATGTGTATACCCTCCACTACACCACTGGGAAAGGTAGAGCAAAGCATCGCCAACTCTCCCTCTCTCTCTACGTATTTTTGGCCCTCTTTCTTGTTTCCCTTCGTCCCCACCCTCCCTTTCTCCGCCCGTCCCTCCCCTTTCCGTCAACCTTCTTAGTGGGTGATTTGACCTGGAATTTTAATGAGGGGTGGAGAGGTGCAGTGGTCAGCAGTTGGCTGTGGCCCTGGTGGGTGTAAAGAACAGGAGACGGGGGAGGGGGGTGTCCTCTACCTCTGACATTCTCCCACTGATCTCTCCTGTCTGATCACATACAGGGGTCCATTCTGGTCAGAAGGGAAGCAGGGAAATGACCGTAATAAACCAACCATGAAAATATTGTGTTGTGGGTTAGAATCAGCTTTGATGTTATTAGTAGCTGGCAGACTGCTGATCTGGTAGCTATGTTGCATTGGCTGACGTTCTGTAGGAAAACAGAAGGAGAGAACATGAAAAGCAGAGGAGAACGACTGAATGGGCACCAATGAAAAATAAAGAGGGTGAAAGAGAAGAGGCAGGGGGTGCAGACAGGCAGTGCTGAAGGGGTTACTAGGAGTTGAGCGTGTGGGCAGACGTTTTTGGGCTATTTTACAGCAGCTGCGGAGCCCCGCTGGTAGATTAAAAGCAGCTCCCGGGCCCGAATGAAGTACATCAGAGCCCCCACCGGGCCAAGGCCGAGGGCTGGGAGGGGCCCAACACAGCTGTCACCCAGGCCAAACTTTCCCAGTAGCCCTGAGAGCACAGGACGGTCAAGCCCCAAAGAACCAAGCCAAACCTAGGACGCCACCCCCAGATTTGGGCAAGAGGGGGGCAGGCCTGGGGCTGGAGGGTTGGAAGGGTAGTTGGTGGCTAATCGTTTGTTTACAGAGGATCAACAGCCATATGAGAGTGTGGGGGGGGGGGGGGGGGTGTTGCAGGTGCAATTTAGGACAGGAGAATGTATTTTGCTGTTCTGTATTACTACAGGCTTTAGAATGGTCACGTGGGAAACTGATGATTTTAGAGTTAACAAGTTCTCTATAATACCTCTCCAGTCCTGTCTGCCATTTAAGGTCCAATGGTCAGTGTTGAACCCAGCCTTCGTCACAGCTCAGTGGTACAGCAGTGATCCACAGAGCCGTCTTTGTGGATCACTGGGGGGAGAGGAACAGCAGCGAGCACAGCCACATGCAAGGAGTGTGACGCATAGCAAACAGATGCTGCTCACATCATATTGTCTTGTCAGATTTGGTTTTGTTTTCGTGTGTGAAGTATTCTCTTGTACATTGACACACAGGCACACACACATATTCCCAGTCACACACTGACAGGCTCTCGTCATGGGGGACTGGGGCTTGCTGAGGAGGCTGGAGTCAGTGGGGCTCTGTGGGCTGGGCATGGGGGACTTCTGTCACGCACACATGCCCTCACCCATGAAAACAGAACAATGACACTGGAGCTCGCCTCATAAACAAACCATGCACACATGTCTCTAGTCTATTCTGAAGCTGCAGCACCACAAGAATACTAACCCTGGTGAGAGTACCCTCCTTTTGTTGTTGCTGTAGGGAGGTTGTGTGTGTGTGCGTGCATGCGTTAGTATTGTGTACTTTGTGTGTGTGTGTGTATCGGCATCTCAGATCCTGATGAAAGCGTGCGGGTGGTGCCAGCGTCCTGTCCTGTGGATGAATGAGGCTCGGCCTCCCTGGATGCAGTTGGCCCTGCCACTCTGTGGCCCCTCCCCTCCTGGTCTCTGCACGCCGCCCGGCAGGACAGGCAGACCAATCGAAGGGCTGACAAGAGAGCCTTTTCATTCGTGGGGAAAGGCTCTGTCCAGCTGGGAGGGGGGGGGGGGGGACACACGCTGATCACCAGTGTGGGCATACAGCCCTACTAAGGGAGGGATGGAGGGATGGAGGGGAAAGGGAGGAGATGAGGACATGGATTTGGCAGCACACAGACCTGGTCTCCATAATGGTGGACTTGAGCCATTCCACCCACAGCCCTATTCTATTGGTCTCCTCCACTGTGGAGACAAGCTAGAGCTCCACACCTCTGGTTTAAGACATGCTAGAGCTCCATTCCTCTGGTTTAAGACATGCTAGAGCTCCATTCCTCTGGTTCAAGACATTCTAGAGCTCCATTCCTCTGGTTCAAGACATTCTAGAGCTCCATTCCTCTGGTTCAAGACATTCTAGAGCTCCATTCCTCTGATTCAATACATTCTAGAGCTCCATTCCTCTGGTTCAAGACATTCTAGAGCTCCATTCCTCTGATTCAAGACATTCTAGAGCGCCATTCCTCTGGTTCAAGACATTCTAGAGCTCCATTCCTCTGGTTCAAGACATTCTAGAGCTCCATTCCTCTGGTTCAAGACATTCTAGAGCTCCATTCCTCTGGTTCAAGACATTCTAGAGCTCCATTCCTCTGGTTCAAGACATTCTAGAGCTCCATTCCTCTGGTTCAAGACATTCTAGAGCTCCATTCCTCTGGTTTAAGACATTCTAGAGCTCCATTCCTCTCTTTTAGGGGCTGGCAGTCTAGTATATGTGCTTGGTAACAGTGCAGACAGATTATGTAGTGTGGGGAGTTTCATTCCTGCCTCAGAGAAATATTGGCCTGAAGCAAGTGGTCTGGCCTTCATAGGACCCTAACCCAACCTAGAGAATGGAGAGCAGTTCATAGCATCTGACAAATGACTCTTGTTTTCCACAGCTTCCCTCTTTCTTAATGGCATCCTCCATTTTCTCAGTCCATTCTGTCTTTCTCCCTCTGCAGTTTTTTCCCCCTGCCTCTCTTCTTCTCCAGCTTCCCTCCATCTCTCTACCTCCCTGGGAGAGTAAATCCCTTTCTTCGGAGGAGTGTTTGGAGGAGTGTTGGGGCTTAGATGTGACTTCCCGCTTCGTTTCTTCATGAGCCCTTCCCGTGTCCACCCCCTCCTCCTACACCCCTCCCCCCCATCCCCTTCTGCTTTAATCCAGAAACAGCACAGGCCCTTTTCCCAGCTTTTCCCCATTTTGTGTTTTTGAGGGGGCGAGGGGGGTAGTTATTAGGATTTATTTCTCTTTTGCTCTGTTCATTTGAACATGCTCTGTCTCCTCTCCCCTCTGGGCTGAGTCTGTCTGTCTGAGGATAGTGTGCTTATCTATGGAGAGACGTGGGAAGAGAAGAGAACCAGAGAGAGTGCGGGAGGATGGGAAGGAGAAATTGCTGTCCTTTTGTGATGGGCCTCTCTACCTTGCATTTGGGACCTGTGTGAGTCTGTGTTCTGTACTGTGGTGCTACTCGGTATGAGGCAGTATAGTGTGGCAGGCCCCTATCCATGTGGCTGAGAACGCAGATGATCAGGATATCGCTACTGCCATGGTCAGGAAGCTGTCCGACAGTGGCAGACACAGTGAGGCCCAATGCCTGATCATGGTTATTTTAATCAGGCATTACCTCTGTGTATGTGTGGAAGAGTTGCGTAAGGAGGCAGAGGGCACCCTAACCTGGCGGCTGAGACGGTTTGTCCCCTCTTCCCTAGTAGCGCCAGAGCTGGTGGATTAGCTCAGGTGTGACAGGCAGCCCTCACCAAGGTGGTGCGTGGCCGTGGCTTAGAGATGTGTGTCATTGACTGTGACCTGTAAGTGTGTGTGTGCGTGTGTTCGGACCTTAATAGCATGCTGTGGGAGGTGTGTTGTAGAGCCGGGGCTGGCAGGGATTAAAGCGACTTTACTGTCACCATCCCCAGGAGAGTGAGCAGAGAGTAGAGAGCACACACTGACATGGGCATACAGGAGCCAGATTAGAGCTCAGCCCCCCACAAACACAGAGGGATAAACACACACACCCACAACCCCGCTCACATGGGCACACACATACCCGCACAATCTACAGAGGCCAGATAAGAGCAGAGCACTGAGCATTGGCACACACATACGCACAAAGACACTTACACTGACTCTGTGCTCCTCCACTCCCCTCCCTCCACCCCAACCCTCTCCAAAATGCCCCCCTGATTGGCCCATCTCCTGGAGCAGACTGTGGCAGGAGGAGGAGGAGATGGAGGGGGTGAGAGTGTCAGGGGAGAGGGGGTGGGGGAGAACCGAGAGGAGCTGAAAGAATGTACCCCTCACTGTGGGGAGCGCCAGCCTGCCCTAGGCCCCCAGGGGCCTCACCCCTCACCCTCTTCTTCCATCCCTCTGTTTCTCCATCTCGCTCCCTCTCTCCCCCTGGTGTTTGGACAGCTGTGGGCAGAGATCAGGTTACGGGTGGCGCTGGTACTTCCTCTGCGCTGGCAGGCAGGCCTCTCTCTGTGCTCAGTGTCTGGTTGCCATTACTGCCGTGGCTCCACAGGAAGTCAGCCCAGCTCCTGAGCTCTTCTCTTCCTGTGCTTGGCTCTGCTGGACTGTGCTCGTGGAGGGAGGGAGGCTCCGGCAACCACTGCAAATGCATGGCTGGACCTCAGGGAACAGACCCTGCTGGGCGGCCATGGAAACCCTGTGTACTCTACGCTCTAAGTCAATGGCTATCAGGATAATGGACTGGGTGGGAGACAGGCTGAGGCTGAACCACTGACTCTCTAGCTGCAGTAGGGGCTGCTGCTGTTGCTGATGTACCCAATATTAAGACATGGTTGTTTGTTTCTATAATATCCCCATGAAATAAAGCAATTTATATTAGAAATCTTAACTAATCTAAAATGTCTAAGGATTTTAGTTGTTTGCAGGTAAGTAACACATTAGTTGGGCCTAACTATCAGATGGCTGTGGAGGGAAGCAGTAATGACAGGCGGGCAGATTTGTGGTGGAGTCTCCTCTGTTTAGTGTGTTCATTAGCATCTTCTCTATCTACCCATTGGCTACTGTATACCTGTTAATGAGGTCTCCATTCAGATGAGCTGCCAGCACCATGAGGCCCAGTGCAGAGACTGAGATGGCATGGCCCCTTGCTTACTGGGGCCATGGTATGTGAGTGGGCTGTCTGAGCTCCCTCTTTTTCTCGCTCGCTCTATGTCTCACACTCGATGTGTTGCTGTCATTAAGGAAGTGCATTCCTAGCTATTCATCACACAAGGCGAATTTGAGTGGTAGACACAGTGTCTGTGTTGGTCTCTGTGTGTGATTGTGTGTGTGGGGCAGTGAGTTAGAGCTTTATTGAGCGTGTGGTGGCTGCGTGTGGAGTCAGATTTCAGTGGCACAAAAGATTATCAATATGCTTTAATAAATAATATTCAGAAAGTTCCTCAGACACTCAGACGTGTTTTGTAGTCTGATTATGCAAATAGCATAAATGACGCAAACACACACTGTCCTGTAACACATTCGTTCTGCAGACACCACATGTGACATACATGACACACAGTAGACACTACACACTCATGACACTCACAAAATACAACTGACAATACACACATAACAGACACAATTATTGAACTTTCAACTACGCATCTAACACAACACACCCAACAAATGGCACACAACAGAGCTGCCAACACACAACCGCCCAAACAGCTAGGCAGGCAGGCGGCCCGGTGGCCCCCGGGAAGCGGGGAGAGTTGCTGTTTGATGTTGGCAGCTGATTAATGAGATGTGAGGAGTGGGATTTTGATGGGTGCTCTCTTGGTGCCTGTTTCAGGATTCAGCTTGGGGGGCTGGAGAGGACGGGGGGACTCTGCACCCCCGTTGGTTACCCTTGAACACTCTGTGGAGGTGTTGACACGCCACGTGCTCTGCTAACTCATGAGGGTGCTGTCGCAATTAAACCAGCACAGCAGCGCTCCTGCAGGAGAGGAGAGCATCCTCTCCACACGCACCCTGGCTCCACTACCAAGAGGGAGGGAGGGAGGCTTGAAGAAGGTAGGGGAAAAGGATGGAGCTGGAGAAGAGAAAGGAATCCATAGAGGGACTGCGAGAGAGTGTGATGGAGAGATGAATGAAGGTAGTAGTGCAGATGGACTGAGTGAATGGGAGATTGACAGCGGGAATGAAATGAGAGATGGTGTAGAGGGAGAGGTCACAGAGAGGTGACGCGGAAGGGAGTCGGTCCCTGAGTTGTTTTTACCTACCTGTTATACCGCAGTCAGTTTTAAGCCTGAATTCTGTTCTGATGCATCAGGCCTGGTTGGCAGTGAGGGCTCATACTGGGACCAGCTCTTTAATTAGATCCTGATGAGGACCTTCAGGAAAAGAACCAGGTGATTGGACTTCTTATCCAAATAATTACCTCAATTAAGTCATTAAGACCCTGAGCATAGCCTAGCCCAGAACTGCCTCCTCTGTGTCACAGCAGGTATCCATCCCTGATCTCACTCTCGCACTCTGCAAGGGCTGCCTGCAATCTCTGTGTGCCAGTGTGTGTGTGCATGCCTGATGTGGGCTGAAGGAAACTTATTCTGCTTTTGTTTTCTGCAGGATAGTGAGATACTGAGATCTCCTACAGATCAAACATGTATGCACACATGTACACACACACACACAGAGGTAGGTAAGTTAATTACACTCAGCATCTGGATGTCCGTATGTGTGCAAGCCTCTAGCTGCAGCGTGGGTCTCTGTGGTTCTGAAAGTGCCCAGGTGTATCATGGGGGATTAGGCTGGGGCTGCTGTGTGTGGGGGATTGTAGAGGGGCAAGCACAGCGCGCAGGCAGGCAGCCGTTAGTGACTACACGGAGATCAGCCATCCCTCCCTCTTGAGTCCCACCTCACCTCACCCAACACTGCAGAGAGAGAGAGAGGGAGCCAGGGCTGTATCCTATCACATACTGTACCTTGCAGAAAACCACCATCTCAACCAACCCACACACACAATATCTATTTATTACCTTAATGGGCACCGTCCATGTCCATGGAAATACAAAGCTCCTCTGACATGTATTTGGCTAATTGTGTGTGTGTGAGTATTTTGTTGTTGTGTCTGGCTGCTGACGGTGTCCAGGTGTGCGTTAGGCTGCAGAGCGTGGAAGCACACATCTGGATGAGGATGAGCGCTCTGCACCCAGATGTGCTCCGCCACACACACACACTCCGATTCACACACACACACGCTGGCCAGTTTTTGGGCTGATTTTATGATTTTGAGAAGTGGAGCAGGGGGCGACATCAGCTGCCTGTCAGGTGTCTGTATGATGCAAACAGATGTTATTTTGATGAGGGACTGAGAGGGAGGGAACAGAGAACAAAACAACAATGATATTATGCACAGGCTCCCCCTCTGCCCTCACGTTGAATGCAGCTCCAGCTGTTATCTCTGCATAATGTGTTTGTGGTCATGTGTGTGTAATGTATGTTAATGTGTGCAATTTAAAAATTGCATACGCTGTTGGACGGGCACACTAAAGACATATTTGTAGACAGGTCCTTTCTGTCGCTATTGTATTTGTACCAGTAAAGTTGTTAATTCCTTCACTTGCAAGGTCATCAGAAGTTCATGGTAAGTGTAATCTAGGTACTTTTCTAGGAACTTCTTTCACTTCTTTCACAGAGTCCAAAGCCACAGAATCCACCAGAACAGGATGGAGGCATTCAGATGGGATTTGGTGCCTGTGACACTTTGATTCTCTTAGAGTCTAAGGAAAAGACTCCAAATCCCCCCTCTGACATTTTACAGCCACTTAAGGCGTCAGCATGCTTCAGTTGGGCTGGCGCCTAGCCGAACTCTGCTAGGCAAACCGAACGAGTGTGCTCACATACTCTCTTAAAAGACGTTTGCTTGAAAAAACAAGAACAATAGTACTGTTTGTCCACTTTGAGATGCCGTAGCCAGTATACACTTCCTCAAACTAGTCAGAATTAATCTGAGAGAACTCAAGAAATCTGTCATAGGTTTTTATTTTTATTTTGCAGAGGAGATCTTAGTCTCAAAATGGCGTCATTTTTGAATTGTTTCGGCTGGGAAGCATACAGACGCCTTTACTCTCCCTGTCTGCAGTCACTGTGCAGCTCTGGAGACACAGACCCAGACAGACCCGTTCGACAGTCAGGTACAGAGAGGCAGTAGGAGGATGAGGAATAGTAGCCCCTCCACCTACTGCCTCCCTACATCTACCTGGTTGTCAGCCTCAGTGTGTAGGTGACACCACATTAGCCCTGGCATGGCGGGAGAGCCTTTGATTTGACTGAGGGCCTTTTAGCTGGGACACATGAGCTTGCTTAGGGGGATAAACAGCCTCTTCCCCCTCCTCCTCCCTCCTTCTATGGGGGGGAAAGTAGAGAGAAAGAGGGAGGCAAAGTTAAGATGAAAAAGCGTCCTCTAAATGGGGGCGCTGACATAGCGTCCTTTGTTGTGGATGTGTGTGCATTAATATTGATTTATTTTGACTGGGGGTCTATGAACATCTTGTTTGATGTCTCCCCCAGGGGAAGGTCTCCCTTCACATGACCTCATAATGCTTAGTCATCTTTAATAACTTGCATCCTTGACACACTGATATTAATATTAGTGTGTTGCTTTATACCACAGATAACCTTCAAACAGCCCTGGTTAGGAGCCCCTGTCTGGCTGCTAAGTGGTGCCGTTAGTACACAGTGCCGGGTGAGGCAGGCAGGCAGGGCTTGGGGGCTGGGTGGTAAGCTGTGTGTATCACTGGTGCAGTCTCACCCTGTGGCCAGTGTGAACTCTGGTGCCTCTGCAGACTGATTGCCTATGTTCTGTTATGTCCTGCACTCCGCTCCACACTGCTGCTAGTTAGGCTTGAATTCTTTCTGCCCCTATCAGTGCGGAATCCCAGACTCATTTGGGAATCATGCTCACAACGAGACGCTTTTAAAAGGCTCTGCTGCTACACTAACTCACAAACAAAGTAGAGCTATGAATTCTGGGAGAATGAGTTCCAGAGGAGAAGGGCATTTAAGAGCATCCTTAATACACTTGTCTTTTCCTACTACTTTTTTGAGGAAAAATGTACTTACTATGACTGATATGGTTGTCTTACCTAGCTATCTTAAGATGAATGCACTAACTAAGTCGCTCTGGATAAAAGTGTTTGCTAAATGACTAAAATGTGAATGTAAAAATGTTCATCCTTTCTCTGACATCAAATTGTTGGGAGCAAAGTGCTCTGCACTGTAGGAGGGACAGCCATTTGTGGTTTTATTTCGGAGAAACGAACGCTTCTCTTCCTGGTATTACAGAGCTCTCTTGGCTCTGGTCACACTGATCACACCGGTTTGCCACCATGCTCTACAGGTATTTGTGCCTTCTCTGATTCCTTTGAATTGCTGTAGAATTATTTCAGTCTCACACACCGATATGCCCTCACATGTAGGAGCCATGATTGGCAGCAATTTCCTTTCCGGCTCTGTTCCCAGTATGATCTCCAATTGATAGGAGTTGTGAGTTGAGTTCCTCTCTCACATCATAAAATATATCAAAGTTATGGGGGACAGAGAGTAGAGTTTAGGATGACCAATTACATTTGGTATATTGATTTTCTTACTTTTCAACAAGTCGTCTTGTTCTGTCGTCTGGACTTGGTTCCGTTTTACATTTTTCTCCCCTTTCCCTCCAAACCCTAACAGTAGAGTCTGCGAACACACACCAGCCAACATACACGCTTCGTGAAGAGACAGAGGGAGGGTTGTAACAGTTGATGCTTCTGGCAGAGGTTCACACGCATGACCTACAAATTATTAGTGTCTTCATTAAAGCTGCAGTATTTTTATGCTTTTTTGGGTGGAGAATGGATGCGCTGTCTGTGGTGTGTGTGTCTGTTTAGTGTGTGTGTCTGTGGTGTGTGTGTCTGTTTAGTGTGTGTGTCTGTTTAGTGTGTGTGCTGGGATGTCTATCTGTGAGTGGTGTGCTGATGTAGAGTGTTACCATGGGCCGGGCATGGAGGGCCTGAGCACAGCCCAGCGTGGTGGGGTTTGGCTAGGCTTGGCTCGGTGCCGCCCGGCCCAGTGTGGAACATCCAGAGGCAACGCACAGTTGGGCTCAGGGCAGGGGGCGGGACAGCCAAGGTCACTCCTACTGCTCCACTCACTATTACGGCCACAGAGCAGGCACTCAGCCAGAGACCATCTCTCTCTCTCTCTACATCACTCTTTTTCTCAGATGTTATCGCTTTATTGACATGAGGGAATCAATGTTGCCAAGGCATTGTACTGGATGGGAATTAAATAAATAATAAAAATCTGCTTTGATTTTGTTTTTATATTTTGATGTGTGTATTTTTCTGTACTCTATGTAATTCGTGGTGCATCTGTAAAGGAAACCTTGGTCTCAGTTTGACACCCCCCTCCCCCCAAAATCATTTAATAAAGAATTCCTTTAATTGTCTGTCTCCATTTTCCCCCAGATTTCCCCTGGTATATAGTTATCTCCTCTATCGCTCTATTTTTCTCTACGTCCTCTCTCTCTCCCCCCCCCCCCCAGATGGACACATTTGCAGGTTAACTTGAACAGCAGGAGGTGCATTATTAGCATCCTGCTGCTTTCTCATATTTGCTCAGATTCTTTCACCCCCTCCTTGGCGGCCAGATAATTCACAACCAGCCGGCCAAAGGCTGAGTTGGTGTTTTAATGAAAAAGGAACAACACAAAGGGAAGAGCAGGGCGGCAGGCACACACACGACCCTGGCTGCCGATCGCTAGCTACAAAGTAGGTTGGGATGTCTTTTGCATATCTGTGTGATCGCTCAAATCTGCTGCCGTTGGGGTTGTTGTTTGTGATTATTTCCCCTCACAGCTGAGAGTTGGGCTGGGGGTGGGGGACAGGAAATTAAGTCCCAGGAATCTGTCATCTCCCTTAGGGAAGAGATGACAATGAGAAATTGTTGTGGAATGGTTCATGGAGATTGCTTTTTAGCCGCATTTGGGAGATCTACCGTGGATAAACCCCCCCAGTGCACCCAGGGGCGTAGGATTAGGCATTCACATGCATACACACATGTATACAGATGAACACACACACACACACACACATGCACCACAGCATGGTAGGATTAGAAATACACACATAAAAGCACAGAAATGAACAAATGTGGAAACACACACACACCAATACACACAGTGCAGTGGCATTGTTGGCCTGGCTGTGTGATATGCTCTGTTGAAGGCCATGGCAGTACAGGGAAACATTCTCTCAGATGAAGCTGTCTTCAGTGTAGTGATGGTCCACCACCACTATGTTAATGATCAACAGTGTGTCTCTTTGTGCAAAATGTGTTTGAATACTATACTACTACAGACCATCTCTTGCAGCTAGTGAGGGTAGTAAAGCGCCTTGTGAAGATTGATGACCAGTGGTGTTAGTTGTGAGTCTGGTCAGGTGCCTTGCCTCTCTAGCAGCCCACAGCGCCAGGCCTCAGATTCAATAAGGTTCTCTCAGTCCAGGGCTGTCCAGAAACACAGGCCAGCAGCAGCCAGGCCTCAGATTCAATAAGGTTCTCTCAGTCCAGGGCTGTCCAGAAACACAGGCCAGCAGCAGCCAGGCCTCAGATTCAATATGGCTTTCTCAGACCAGGGCTGTCCAGAAACACAGGCCAGCAGCAGCCAGGCCTCAGATTCAATAAGGTTCTCTCAGACCAGGGCTGTCCAGAAACACAGGCCAGCAGCAGCCAGGCCTCAGATTCAATAAGGCTTTCTCAGACCAGGGCTGTCCAGAAACACAGGCCAGCAGCAGCCAGGCCTCAGATTCAATATGGCTTTCTCAGACCAGGGCTGTCCAGAAACACAGGCCAGCAGCAGCCAGGCAGAAGCCTATACCACCATTTACAACACTCCTAATTACACTATCTACATAATCTTCAGTCACCTCAATTAGCAATCTGTGATGGGTGTGTTTGTGTAGATATATTCTGTATGTGTGTTGCAACTATTAAAGTTGAGTCTTGAGCATGGAATAAGTGCTGAGTTTCACCTTGAAGTCTGTGGGCAGCAGGTTAGATCAGCGGGTGTATGCTAGACAGCAGTGCATTTTGTATGAGCAATATCAATGAGTAAAATAACCATCATATTTTCCTTCGTTTAGTTGTCTCCTTATTACAGATTCTTAGTTTTGCAGTGTTTTGGCACAGATCTGTTCTGAAAACCTTGTCCCTCAATCTCAGAAACAGCTGTGTTTGCCAGCAATGGCCAGAGAAAGCTCCAGTCACACAGATAACTGTATAAAAAGGAACACATTATTCACACCAGCCTTGATTACAGGTTACAGTCAATCGTTGTTGCCATGGTGATCAGCTGTAGATACAGAACAGAAGCGCTTGGTAACCTGGTTGGATGGGTTATGATGATTTGTGTTGCTGCTCTCAGTGGGAACTACCACAGAGCCACAATGCCTTCCACTGGAGAGAGTGATGTTGGCTGACGGTTAATTAAGCAATAAGGCACGGGGGGTGGTATATAGCCAATATACCACGGCAAAGGGCTGTTCTTAAGCATGACGCATCGCGGAGTGCCTGGAAACAGCCCTTAGCCGTGGTATATTGGCCATATACTACAAACCCCTGAGGTGCCTTATTGTTATTATAAACTGGTTACCAAAATAATTAGAGCAGTAAAAATACATGTTTTGTCATACCCGTGGTATACAGTCTGATATACCACGTTTGTCAGCAAATCAGCATTCAGAGCTCGAACCACCCAGTTAATAATGTCAGTTAGAACGTACACTGAGTATACCAAACATTAAGAACACCTTCCTAATTTTGAGTTGCACCCCTCCCTTTTTGCCCTCAGAACAGCCTCAGTTTGTCAGGGCATGGACTCGACAAGGTGTCGAAAGCGTTTCACAGGGAAGCTGGGAAGCAGAAGCGTTGCAGTTCTTGACACACACAAACCTGTGCGCCTGGCACCTATAACCATACCCCGTTCAAAGGCAATTAAATATTTTGTCTTGCCCGTTCACCCTCTGAATGGCACACATACACGTCTGAACGGGACACATCCATGTCTCAAGGCTGAACAATCCTTCTTTGACCTGTCTCCTCCCCTTCATCTACACTGGTTTGAAGAGGATTTAAGAAGTAACATCAAAAAGGGATCATAGCTTTCACCTGGATTCACCTGGTCAGTCTGTGTCATGGAAAGAGCAGGTGTTCTTAATGTTTTGTGCATTCAGTGTATGTTCCCAAATAGCACCTTTTAATTATAACTACGGTGTTATGTGGGGCCTGTGTGTCAGTGTCTCATCATGTGGTCTATCTGCAGCCTTTAAGGACAGGCTGTGGGCTGATAATGTGGGCTAAAAGACAGAGGCATATGGAAACATGGATGGGGTCAGTAAAAGGTAGAGGAGGGAAGATGTAGAACACCACTTGAAATAAATGGAGGCCCTGGGAGTGACTTGCACTTATAAAGACTTATAAAGATCATATGGCAGTTTTATTGGTGCACTGATTAGAACTATTCCCACATGGGCACTTCTGAGCATTCAATTAACATTCAAAACACAAATATCTGTGCATACATTATACTCCCCGCTCATAACAATCCGTCTTGGCTGTCTGGTGTTGTTATTGTGTAAGTCTGGCATTTGAAAATATAATTTCCATATTTTCCCTCTCGCTTTAACCTAGCTCTGACAGATTATTGATTGTTGGGTTTGGATCATGCAAGAAAGGCATTTCACTGGACTTGTGCACGTACATTTAAAAAATATATATATTTTTCGACCCTGAGATTTAAAATGACATAATTTATTTTTTGATTTGCAGTTTTTTCTTTCTTTCATGTGGCTGTCATTATTTTTGACGTGTTCTCAAGATCCCTAAACATAATCATCTTGTCACCATATAGGCTGCTAGGTGTAAGCCGAGGACACGCAGCACTTCCAGGCTTATTTAGTTGATTATTTCCCATTTCTCTGGCGTTGGCTGGGGGGTCCCTGCCTGTGTCTCTGTGTGTTGCCTCTTTATCTGTGTGTGTGGGGGGGAAATGAGAAGCAGCTCTCCCAGGGAGAGAGGCCTGGATGGACAGCGGGCGGCCAGGGCTGCTGGGCAGGGGGCACGGGACTACTGCCTAAACTTGATTGGTGGAGCCCAGGTGTTGGGGAGGAGGGATGAGATGTGATTGGTTGGAGGTGGGGAGTTGGTCTGAGGAAAAAAGAGTAGTGGTTAGTAGTTCAGTAGAATAGGACTAGCAGGGTTATTGAGGACCTTGTCAGAGATGAGGGGGATCTTGGAGATGAGGGATTCCAGTCACAGAGGCTTTTGTACTATGGCTTCTGTTCTGCAGTTCAGAGTGAGCAGTTTGGTCCATTTGACCTTAGTGTGTCAACAGACCCAATCAGAATGGAAAACCTTGGGACCCGAACATTGTGCACCTATCATGGTGGACATTTTCCCACTGTTCCCCAAGTACACCAGTCTTTAGGTCACAAGCTCGCCAAAAGCGTGTCAAGCAGTGGCGGTCGGTACAGTCTAAGATGAGTGAGGATGATCATTTTTTTTGAGTATGGCCTTATTTCTATTAGAGCATATTGGATGACTGCCATTCATATTCAATTCACCCAGTTCAATGTAACATTGATAGGTTTAGACTACTACATGATACTCAAATGTTCCTTCTACCCATCACGATGTTGCTACAACCTAGCCTATGAATGAAAGTTTACAACATAGGTGCACACAGGTTGAGAGAAAGATTTGAGGTGACAGACAGTGACACATTCAATATCGCCTTGCACACTCTTGCCTGCATTTAGCTGATCTAGGGTGTAATCATTAGTCTAACAGTTGCAAACAAGAGTTTCTGTTGGACTAATTCAGGAATGTTTATCCCCATTTTGGACCGTTTGCTTCTGTTTATACACCCCTGATCACACACAAACAGTTCACTTTCATAGCCACATACGATAAGGAATGCAACAAGTTGTTTGTATCTACCCGCTCTTCTCACCTTTTCCCTTTGCTTATGGACTTCCGTGAACAACACATCAGCTGTCTGTAACCAACCGAAACAACCTTTCCAAGCCAAACCTTCATATCATAACTGTTACACACAGCCTAAGTCGTTGTCACCATATTAGCTAAAGTAATGTCATAGTCAACATAGCTAATAGAATTAACATGTTAGTAAACCCGCTACAATCATGCAGTACAGTCAGTAAGCAGTTTAGCAGTTACACCGGCGGGCCCCGGTGGTAATAAATTAGTAAAACCAAAAGCTTACCTTGACTTGGAAGAGTTCCAGTGTTGAATAGCCAGCTAGGTAACATAGCATCCCTCTGTTTGAGCCGGGTGTTTGAGTAGGCTAACCTAGCTAGCTGCATTTGCTAGCTAAGTGAAAGTGGGGAAAAAAGACGGAATATAGCTATCGCTCTCTCTCTCTCTTGCTCCTCCATTTAAGATATTAATTTGTTAAAAATGGTTAAACTACAGTGCCTTGCAAAGTATTCATCCCCCTTGGCGTTTTCCTATTTTGTTGCATTACAACCTGTAATTTAAATAGATTTTTATTTGAATTTCATGTAATGGACATACAGAAAATAGTCCAAAAAATTTAAACGGAAAAGTGGTGCGTGCATATGTATTCACCCCCTTTGCTATGAAGCCCCTAAATAAGATCTGGTGCAACCAATTACCTTCAGAAGTCACATAATTAGTTGCACACAGGTGGACTTTATTTAAGTGTCACATGATCTCAGTATATATACACCTGTTCTGAAAGGCCCCAGAGTCTGAAACACCACTAAGCAAGGGGCACCACTAAGAAAGTGGCACTATGAAGACCAAGGAGCTCTCCAAACAAGTCAGGGACAAAGTTGTGGAGAAGTACAGATCAGGGTTGGGTTATAAAAAATAATCAGAAACTTTGAACATCCCACAGAGCACCATTAAATCCATTATTAAAAAATGGAAAGAATAGGGCACCACAACAAACCTGCTAAGAGGGGGCCGCCCACCAAAACTCACGGACCAGGCAAGGAGGGCATTAATCAGAGAGGCAACAAAGAGACCAAATATAACCCTGAAGGAGCTGCAACGCTCCACAGCGTAGATTGGAGTGTCTGTCCATAGGACCACTTTAAGCCGCACACTCCACAAAGCTATGCTCCACGTAAGAGTGGCCAGAAAGAAAAGCCATTGCTTAAAGAAACAAATAAGCAAACAGATTTGGTGTTCGCCAAAAGGCATGTGGGAGACTCCCCAAACATATGGAAGAAGGTACTCAGGTCAGATTAGACTAAAATGTAGCTTTTTGGCCATCAAGGAAAATGCTATGTCTGGCGCAAACCCAACACCTTTCATCATCCCGAGAACACTATCCCCACAGTGAAGCATGGTGGTGGTGGCATCATGCTGTGGGGATGTTTTTCCTCGGCAGGAACTGAAAAACTGGTTAGAATTGAAGAAATTATGTATGGCGCTAAATACAGGGAAATTCTTGAGGGAAACCTGTTTCAGTCTTCCAGAGATTTGAGACTGGGGCGGAGAATCACCTTCCAGCAGGACAATGACCCTAATTATACTGCTGAAGCAACACTTGAGTTGTTTAAGGGGAAACATTTAAATGTCTTGGAATGGCCTAGTCAAAGCCCAGACCTCAATCCAATTGAGAATCTGTGGTATGACTTAAAGATTGCTGTACACCAGCGGAACCCATCCAACTTGAAGGAGCTGTACCAGTTTTGCCTTGAAGAATGGGCAAAAATCCCAGTGGCTAGATGTGCCAAGCTTATAGAGACATAACCCAAGAGACTTGCAGCTGTAATTGCTGCAAAAGGTGGCTCTACAAAGTATTGACTTTGGGGGGGTGAATAGTCATGCACGCTCAAGTTTTCAATTTTTTTGTGATAATTCTTGTTTGTTTCACAATAAAAAATATTTTGCATCTTCAAAGTGGTAGGCATGTTGTGTAAATCAAATGATACAAACCCCCCAAAAATATATTTTAATTCCCGGTTGTAAGGCAACAAAATAGGAAAAATGCCAAGGGGAGTGAATACTTTCGCAAGCCACTGTATTGTCTTTCTTGACGAGTCAACTCGTCACCACATTTTATGCGCTGCGGTACTCACTAGCTGTAGTTTATGCTTTCAGTACTAGATTAATTATTTGATCCTTTGATTGGGTGGACAACTTCAGTTCATGCTGCAAGAGCTCTGATAGGTTGAAATATGTCCTCCGGAAGTTGTCGTAATTATTGTGTAAGTCTATGGAAGGTGTGAGAACCATGAGGCTTCTAAATTTTGTATTGAAGTCAATGTACCCAGAGGAGGTGCTAACCTACAGTGCTGTTGTGGCTACTGTAGACCTTCATTGCAAAACAGTTAGTTTCACTATTTACATTTTTCTGACATTTACTGTGGAGGATGGTCCTCCCCTTCCTCCTCTGAGGAACCTCCTAGTGTCAAGGAATAGCAGAGTTTTAACAATAATTTTGATGGAGGGAGTTGGTGAGAGGAGGGGGAGATGATAGTGAGTGAGGGGGGAAGAACTGTGATTATCTAGTGTGCTTTGGAAGGAGAGTTTGCATGAAGGTTGGTTTCTACGGAGTGGAGAGATCCAGCATCCTACTGTTATGTAATCTGATAGGAGATTCCAAGCTGGTCAGCTCCATATGCTGTCCACGTCTGCCAAAAATATCTGGAGCCGGAGACTCCATCACGCTTGGCCGCCGGAGAGTGCGCTCCGGAAATATTTACTACAGATAATAGGAAACGTGTGAACCAGAGCCGTGGCCAGGAGAGAGGGAGAGGAATGAAGAGAAGGATAGAGAGGGATAGTCACTAGCAGAGTCACTAAACTGGTGATAGTAGAGTAGTGAATAGCGATGACTGATGGACGGACTGGCAGACGGAGAGTTTGTTTGTGTGTAAACAAGATGTTTGTGTCAGAGAGAGATTGAGTGAAGGCGCGTGAGAGTCTATGTGTGGGTGTTAGGAGCTCCAGGGATCACCTCAGCATTGCAGCATTCTGTGTGTGTCTGAGAAGAAGAGTAGAGGTGGAGAGCTCTTGGGACCCCTCCAGCTCTGCAGCAGGTGTGTGTGTGTATACTCTGGCCCACATTGCCGCCCCACCACCATGGGTCAAGCTCAGAATGCCTCCGTTTCTCCCTCCTCTCCCTCTGTGTTTCCATGGCAACACACCTTGAGCTAGCCCCCTAGAGGAGCCAAGCACCTCCATCTCACCCCCTCAACCACTCAGCCCTCCTGCCCCCCTCCCTCCCTCTGCTCTCCCCTGGTGTATCTCTTGCCGTCCCTGCCATCAATCGCCAGGCCAGGTTTTAGGCCGCAGGGCGAGGGGAGTGGGGCCGGGGCCCTGGGGAGGCCCAGCTCCCAACCAAGGAGCTCATTTGTGTGCCAGTGCACGCTGCAGGGTGTTGTGGGTGGGTGGGGGAGAGGAGCCGACAGGGGGAGGTGATGGGGGGGGGGCTTGTGTAGACGGGACTGTCCCCGGGGAGGGCTGTGAGTCAGGGCGCCACCTGGCTCCCTCTGGTCAATTAGCTGGAAGCACATTGGCTAAGCAGCAACAGAGGCAGCCGCCATGCCGTAGCAGTGTTTGTGCAGGATAAGAATCCTGTTCAGTTGGTGGAATAACAATTTAGGAATAATACATAAATATTGTTTCTTCACACCTTTCCTTTCTCCGTTGCTGCAAGGCCCTCAATCTCTCTATCCACCTCAGTCTGTATTCCTTTACCTTCTTTCTTTCCCTGTATCGCTCTTTCTTCTCCCCTCTCGCTTCCTCACTCTCCCATCCCCTTTCCATGTCTCACATTGTCTCTCTCTCGCTCTCCCTCTGTCTCACTCCCTTTCTCTTTCCCATTAGTGTCCTGGCAAGCCTTCATCAGTAATTCTGTGTATATGTGGCGGCGTCATGCCATTTCTCAATTAAGATGGTGCATACCTTAGGAGGTGGGGAAGGTTTTTTTCCCCTCTCAATCGGAGTTAAATGTTCTCCCGGTCTCTCTATCTCGCCCTCACACACTCTCTCTTCACTCTGCATACTGATCAAGCCTCTTAACAGATCAGTGTTTTTCCCCATTCTTTTCTTTCCTACTCTTTCTTCCTGTTCTCCGTGTCTGATCTGTGGTACAGATAGCTGAAGTGGGGCCTTTTGAAGGATGAAATGTCCTGTAGCTATTTAACCTCTCCCTTCTGCCGTACTAATGACTGCTCTATATGCTGCTACTACCAAACATGCCTACACTCATCTAACGTGCCAAGTCTGGAAACCTCTTACTTGTGGTTAATCAATTGAACCGGTTGGTGCTAGTAGTCTAATAGTCATAGAATGGCAAAGAGATCAACCACTAATAAGGATTGTATGTATGATATTCTGCATCAGTGATTTAATAGCAGTGTAGTACAGGAGTAATTACTGTATATGTTATGCACTTTCTGCAAGTTGAATATAGTTTGGTTTTGTGTTCTAGTTTAGTGAAACTAATAGGACTCACCTTCACGAAACCTCTGCTCTCCTTCCCTCCCATCCTGCCCCAGCGTGGGCCTCCCGGGGCAGCAGCCATGCAGCTGTGTGGCCGTCTCGCGGATCAAATGCTCTCTCAGACACAAAGCGGGCCATCAGGATGTTTCAGGGTCCTGTCATCTCTCCATGGTTCCCTCCCCCCCACACACACACACACACACACACACACACACACACACACACAGCCCAACCGACCCAGCCCCAGTCCGCTTTGTGCCTGTCAGTGCACGGCTCACCAGCCCTCCCTCCACGCTCTGAAAGGGAGGACAGACAGAGTACACTCCCCACTCACTGATCAAAACCACTGTATTTGTCGTAGAAAATACATTACTTTCGTAGGACACACACAGAAAAACGCTTTGGGCCCCCTCACTCTGCGCCCCCGGCCCTTGTCAGACAGCCCAATTATCCCCCTGCTCTCTGTACTGAGCTCTGTTCTCTCTTTACTCATAGTTGCCTTCAATTCTCCCGATGTCTCCCATACATAACCCTCATTTCACCTTGGTTTTCACTTTTGGACCTGTAGGCTAAATCTATTGGTCAGTTGGTGTTTGTAGGTCAGGATTCTATTGGTTAGTTGGTGTTTGTAGGTCAGGATTCTATTGGTCAGTTGATGCTGTTGATTGTGGTTGTGGCTCTAGGGTTTTCTCTCAAAGACAGTTCTGAGGGAATCTCTCTCTGTGTCTCTGGGTTCATGAGAAATTTCACCTGCTGCTTCAATCTTACCTCAATGTAATATTTGAAATGGTAATCAACCTCCATCTCAGTGTGGTTTGGGACCGAAAGGCATCCCACCCAAACGTGATGTCTTTGAGGAAGCAGCAGCGGGGACGGGCAGAGCAAAGGAGTGCCCTCGCCAATCCCCCTAAGCCCCGTCCGCACCCAGCCCCACACCCCCCTCCTTCCCCTAGCCATTCAGACAGGGATTAAGTCACCCTTGTGGAGGCCTTTGAGACAGAGAGGAGATTGGAATCAGTGAAGGTGGTTTGGGTATGGGGGGGGGGGGGGGGGTCATGGGGGTGTCAGGGATGTTTGATTGAAGACTTTATCAACCCTGCGTGCCCCTGTTGCTGAGCAGCGGGGCACCTCGGGGCATGGGGGGGAGGCTGTCTGTGGTGGGACGGCAGGGGAGACTGCCATCAGGGGGGACAGAGACCGGCGGCGGTGTCTTCCACGGTTCGGGACTCAGCGAGGGGCTAGGATTGGGGCGCAGTGGAGGCAATATGATGGCGCGGGGGCGGGCGCGGCTCGGTCCTGTGTGACGCTCGGCCGATAAGACGGGAGCGTAGGCACCCAGCCAGGACCCAACGCCCACCTTTCATCTGTCCCACGGCGGAGGGGGCCGCTGATGGCATTCATGCAGGCTTAAAATAGAGCGGCGAGCAGGGGGAGGGCACATAGCCCAGACCACTGGGGGTGGCAGGCAATTACCGGCCGGGAGAGAAGAGGCACTGGGAGAAGGGGAGGGGGGGAGCGGGCCGGTCACACAGGCCAGATCTGGAGAGGATGGAGGGAAAGACGCAAGGAAGGACGGACAGCCCTCTCTCAGTAGGATTCAGACTGGACCTGTTAGTGCAGGATCATGATATCCCTCTCTGGGCTCTGTGACAGGGACATTGTGGCCAAGGCAGAGGGACAGGCATGTGTTGGAGCTGTGCAACGTGCTGCAGCATGAGCAGACAGGCAGGAGAGAGGCAATGATTGAATTCAACTGCTATACTTTAGTACACAAACTTACCTGTACATGAGCTTACACTTTTCCTTTTGTGTCTGTGTATGAGTGAGAGTGTGTGTGTGTGTGTTTGACGATAATGTGTGTGTATAATATGTTTATCCCCGCCTTCACTTTCTGACCCTCCTTGTTGTATGGTGTGTTCTTCTTTTGCAGAGGAAGGCATCAATCACGAGTGCAAGCTGTGTAACCAGATGTTTGACTCTCCGGCCAAGCTCCTGTGTCACCTGATCGAGCACAGCTTCGAGGGCATGGGCGGCACCTTCAAGTGTCCCGTCTGCTTCACAGGTGAGGGGTCGGTGTGGGGCCTCAGAGGGGGTCCAGGTGGAGGGCAGTCAAGGTGCTTGAGTGTCTGACCAACATTAACATACACACAGAGACACGATATGAACACATGTTCCACTAGATCTGAAGGCCCTCACACAAAGTTGCACTGCACTTTGTCGCCCATTGAATAGCAGAGATGCTAATACATTGACCCAGATAAATCCTCTCCATCTCCTTATTCCTCTCTCCATACCTTCCACCCTATAACCCCTCCTGTGGTAACATGCAGCCCTCCTCCTCCACTACTGAATTGAACTGTATTAACGATCAGTTCAGTGGGAGGTAAAGAGTTGGGTTGGAGAGAAGTCCTGTCTCAGGAAAGACATGGTAGTCCATGTAGTAATTAGCCAAGATAGAAAAAACTCACTCCACACATTGGAATCAAGTCCATTGTGCAAGAAGGTGAAAATATTATGACAAATAGCCAAGTAGACCTAGCAGACATGTTCCACAGAGGTCAACTCTGTGCTTCTGAGATGGAGAACTCAGGTCCTTTAACAGTCCTGTCGTGCTGATGGGAAAGTTAGAGTCGATGTACCCCTTGAGTAGGCCAGACTCCCTGTGACACGGTCAGCTCCACTCAGTCACAGCCATAGTCATAGGGCAGGGTTGGCCTAGCACAGAGACTAGCCCAGAGACTAGCCCAGCCACAGTCGGCATGATTCCGTCACAGCGACCATCACAGGGAACCGGCACCGGGCTGGCCAGGTGTAGCCAAGACTTTCAGGCCAAGCAGAGCGGCTCAAGGTTCTTCAGGCTTGGCCGTGGTCCCCTGTGTCTGATGTGCCCCGGATCAGAAAGGCCCTGAGAGGTCAGAGAATAAAGAGCAGGTTGAAAGAGGAGGGTAACTAATCCTCTGTGGCCGTCCGGCTGTTTTAAAGGCCCTCTGTACGTGTCCTCCGAGTTAAGCAGCCAGGCCTCTCCAGGCAGCAGGCTCAAAGTCACATTGGACTTCCAGCTCCGCTGTGGGAGTCAGAAATCATTATAGACACTGAGACACAGACATGGCTGACCGCAGCTGAGACTAAATGTTGTCTGTCTTTATCCATTGTCTCCTGCCTGTTCTCTTACTTCCTGCTTGTCTGTCTGTCTGCTTTTTTGTATGTTTCTCTATCAATTGGACATCCCAATCCCTCGCTGTCTGGCTGAGTCTACCTGCTTATATGTCTGTCTGTCTGTCGGTTTCTGTTAGTCTGTCTGCATCAGAAGCTCAGACCATGAAGCAGCCCCCCCGTCTCCCTCCCTCTCTCTCTCTCCCTCCCTCTCAATAGTTGTTTGGTTGTGTTCTCCCCCCACCCTCACTCCCTTCCCCCACAGGTACACAACACTCTTTTAAAAAAGTTTAACTCTATTCCTGTGCGGGTTATGAATAAGTAAGGGGATGCTGCTCCTTTGGGGAGGGTTAATAATTCAGACTCTCCACACACACACACAGCAAACTTAAGTTTACTGAAACAAAACAGAAAAAAACCCGGCTGCCTCCCCATCTCTCCATATCTAATCCCCTCCCTGTCATCGCTCTTTTCTCTTTATATTTATATTTATGCTGTTGAAGTTGTTGTTTTAGTGCAATGAGTGTCTTTCCCTCGCCTCTGTATTTGCACGGAGAGCGACAGATTCCCACTTTTCCTCCATAGTTCATTCAGTAACCTAGCTCACTGTTTAGCATAGCTCTGCTCTGTCACTGGTCTTTTTAATCCCAAACCAATCATCTAACACGCCCTCTCCTTCTCCCCACCCCCAGTCTTTGTCCAGGCCAATAAGCTGCAGCAGCACATCTTTGCCGTCCACGGTCAGGAGGACAAGATCTACGACTGTTCCCAGTGTCCACAGAAGTTCTTCTTTCAGACTGAGCTCCAGGTCAGTACTAACTACATATAGACACAGACTGATGTCATCTCTCAGCACCATGCAGCATGTCTGCCAGGCACCACTCAACCAATATCATCTGAAATCATATGATCTGACTTCAATAATAATTGCTCCTAATGGAGTAAGTAGGTTATCAATATTTTTTTGTCTACCTTGGTTTATGGTCTTCACTACCAGGATTCCATTGCAGTCTTGGACTCAGGGTATACCTGAACATGTTTTGTGGTATGGTTGATTAATGATTTGAAGAGAAAATGTGTAACTTCCTTATGGGCATGATTAGACCCCAGTGCACTGCTAATCAATCAGCTCTCCTGCTGGGTTCTTTGTAACCCAATATTAGACCTCTGATTTAATAATTAAATTCATGAATGAGATGAGGTCTAAGGGCATTTCATAGCGAAAACGATGAAAACGATGAAACCCAGTGTTTAGATGCTTCCCTCCCTCCCAAAATCTACAGCTCATATGGATGGCAATGTTTTGTTCTCGCTTTGCACGCACACGTTTCCTCTACTTCCCCTCTGGGGCAGCATGGTGCACATTGCAAGGCTGATTAGCTAGACAAACAGGTGTGAAACACAGACTGGTGTGTGCGCAAAGTGAGAACACAACATGGAATCCATGTTTTGGTTTTGATTTGGAGGGGGGTGGTAGAATCTAACAATTGGATTTAATTATTTCCTGGGCACCGCTCGGCCATGCAGACGACGACCTCCCAATCAGAACCATCTACCGATTATGGGTATAGCTTCGGGAAGTGGGAAAGCATCACCAAACGGGCACAGACACAGGTCGGCAAATAACTTGCAAGTGTTATACTGCTAGACAGAGATATAGTATACTGTACAATCTCTGTCTAGAAGCTGGGCTAGGCCCTCTGGTGCGCGCACTAACACGACCTCCCCTGATGCGCATACACACACACCCCTCCCCTGACGCACACACACACCTCCCCTGATGCGCACACGCACACACCCCTCCCCTGATGCGCACGCGCACACACCCCTCCCCTGATGCGCACACGCACACACCCCTCCCCTGATGCGCACACGCACACACACCTCCCCTGACGCACACACACACACCTCCCCTGACGCACACACACACACACACCTCCCCTGACGCACACACACACACACACCTCCCCTGACGCACACACACACACCTCCCCTGACGCACACACACACTTCCAGGAAACCATTACCATAGTGAGAGGCCATCATTTAGATGGGGTACCACTACCCAGCCTGGTCTCATAGACTAGATGTAACACAGTAAACGAAAATCAGGGACACTCCATTAAGTGTGATATGTTGAGATTGGTATGGTTAAGAAGAAGGAAGGTTACTTAAGGCAAAAACAAAAGGAGGGTGGTTGGTTGGGGTCAATAGGTGGGCGTATAACGTGAACGTCTAGAAACCCAAAGGCTGCGTGTTTTAATCTCATCACGGACAGCTATAGCATTTTAGCTAATTAGCAACTTTGCAGCTTACTACTTTCTAACTACTTAGCATGTTAGCTAACCCTTCCCCTGGCCTAGCTAATGTTAGCTAACCCTTCCCCTGGCCTAGCTAATGTTAGCTAACCCTTCCCCTGGCCTAGCTAATGTTAGCTAACCTTTTCCCTAACCCTAAACTTTACCCTTTAACCTAACTCCTAACCCTTCCCCTGGCCTAGCTAATGTTCGCCACATCGTAACATATCTTAAATATTGCAAATTCGTAACATAGTACGAATTGCAATTCATAACATATCATACGAATTACAATTCGTATGATATGTTATGAATTGCAATTCGTACTAAACATATCATCTGAAATAAATGATGGACATTCACAAATTATTGCATACCAAATGTAACATATGATACTAATTTGAGTGTCCCGGATTTTCGTTTACTATGCTATGTCTACCCGAGTCCACGTTGCGCAACCACATACTTCAATATATATTAGTACATCCACACTTATACTAACTCGTTCTGTTTTAGACACAGAAGACACTGACACACAATAATGTCCAGATCCAGCCACCCCTCCCCTTCATCAGGTTTACTTCCTTCCTTCCCTCCCTCCGTCCCCTCCTCTCCTTCCTCCCACCCTGTCCTGGCAGGGTTCTGGCCATGTTGGGTCGTTAGTATCCAGACAGATCGAGGAGGACCCAGCTCTGTATAACTCACTCAAGAGTGGGTCCAGTGGGCAGCTGGGGTCAGCGTTATTCTGCCCTGCCCGTGGCTGGATCCATCATCCTGAGCAATGAGCTAAAGGCTGGAGGATGGACCCACCCAGCCGCCTGCTACTACCACACCCTCCCTCCCGCTCCTCCTCATGTGGCTCCTTCCCGCTCCACTAGGGTGGATGGTAGAGGAGAGGGTCTGTGTGTATGCTAGCCCTGGGAGTGAGCTTCCTGTGAGCTTAATGTCCAAATAATATCAATGGCTCCATTTTGGGGCTATGACCTAAATCTCCTGACCGGTCCACAGAGCCCTCAAGCCCCGGCCCAGCCCCCCCGCCCCCACCCCCACCCTTCCGTGACAGTGATGTAGGGCCGGCGGCAGTGGGCATATGGCCGGTCAGTCCATTTAGCAGCAGGAGGAGCGCTGGACCCTGTCGGTCACTGTCTGCCTCACCCCGAGGCCGAGCGACTGAGAGATAAACACCAGCCGATCGCACAGTGTGGCACGGCCCCCTCGTGCCTCTCCACCTTTCCACACTCCACCATTTTCCTCCCTTCCTTCCATCCTGGCCACACCTCTCCCCTCCTGACCGGGTCACACCGTCAATAATAAGTCATTTTCCTCTCTGAGCTTCTTTACGTAGGACCACTCACTCCATCACCAAGTTGGAACACCACACTCACATGGCCACAGAAGCATCCTCTGATGTGTGAATCCTTCTTCCATTTCCTGGCCCTGTTCCATATCTGAGCATTGACTCCTACTAACCACCCCCACCCGCCAGCCCACCGCTCTGCCTGTCCCCAAGAGGAGCAGGTCTAAGTGGGGGAGATGGAGTGGTCTGAGTGGGGGATGTGGGCTGGTCGTGGAGGTTAGTGGTGAGGCTGGTTTTTGTGGTGTTTGTGTTTAATGAGGTCTGAATGGATGGCTGGCCTGGGCTGTGCCGTGCTTGGGGTTCCCTACCCCAGCACTCTGAGGGCCCACCCAGGGCCACCCTCCTTTAATCCTTCAGCCTTCCCACGAGCCTTTGGTGGGACACGTCACTGCATCATCCTCTCTCCCTCATGGCCACCTACCCCACCTCCCTTACTTTTCTGAACTCTCTTGCTTTTGCCTCCCTCTCTTTCTTTCTCTCTATCCTAGTCCCATGTACCAGCCCCCATGCATATTTTAGCCCCTCTCAGCTCCTCTCTCCTCTAGTCCTTTGTGCCTCTCCCCAGTGCCCCATAAATAGTACAGACGTAAGCCGGTAAATAAGTGATGCTTATTGTCCCTGATCAGCACTGCTATACCCAGCCTGCCAGATCTGGATTCCTTTACTGGAAACTTCAGAGACTTGTTTTTTTTGTGGTTGTTGTTTGTCTCCCCCAGGTGCCTTAGAGCCTCCACCTCCCCGTCTCACCCCTCTGTGGTCTGCTGTCATTGGCTGACCACATGGCTGAGCTTTACACTATGCTGGTTAATTCAACCCTCAGGGGGGCGCTGGTGCTCCCCACCCAGGTCAGCACACCCCCTCTGTTGGCATGTGTGTACACTATTTCCTTTAGCACTAGTAAATATTTAACTCCAGTCAGCAGTTTAGAATGGGAGGGGATGGGGGGAGGGAAGTAGGGGGGTCCTCTGGCTTGTTTGTTTGTTGATTCCTCCTCCCTCTACATCCCGAAAGTGTTGAATATTTGAGTGTAGTGCATTCTCGCACAATGCTCTTATAATGGTAGGAGCTGGGGTTTGGGTCTTAGAGTAGAGAAGGCACACGATTAGCATGCAGTGTCTGATCTCTCGGCCCGCCTTGTTTGATTGGACAAGTTGTGCACTGAGCAGTGTCTTTGTTAGCCTCGTGTATGTTCACGTTAGGAAATGTGTCTGTTTTCGAATGCGTGCGCTATGGAATCTAAGTAGTGTTTTCTTTAATAGTCCTTGTCTATGCTCGCTGCCGTAGCTACGCTACAGTGTGTCAATATTGTAGTGTGTCTCTCTGAACTAAGGATGTGTTTTTGGATATGTGTGTAGGTGGCTGGGGAGTCCTTAGTTTGATCACCATGGCGTGCCACAGTGTGGAGGCAAGATTTGATCTAGGTGTCCCAGTGGCGGTGTCTGGTTGAGTCCCAGCTGCCCCGCTGTGCAGAGTGTCGCTCCATGTTATTAGAATGGGGACCAGGGGGGCTCTCTGCAGACCTCACTTTCCCACTGCCCCCCGCTCCCTCCCGCAAGCTGATTGGCCAGCTCAGAGAGATGCAGTGTAGGGACTGCATGCACCACATACAGGATACAGCTGTCTGGCTTGGCATACCTGTCTGTCTGAGCTGCACCGCAGAACACTATGGTCCACTGTGGTAGCCTACACTGGTCTAGTGATCAGGCATTGGTGTGAAGCTGTTGTCACGGTATCAATGGTGTTGTCTTTTTCAGCTCAATAATCACGTTAATTGTATAGCAACAACACTTGAGGTGAGATCAGGGATTTTGAGTCGTGCTTGGAAAGAGGGTTAAAGGGGGGGGGGGGGGAGAGAACAACCTCTGCATAGAACAACCTGCAGACCTCTGAGGAGATGGAACAGGAACATACTGTCGTCCCTCACATCCTCAGCCCCAGGACATGTTTAAGTTGTTTACCTGTTTCTGTGTGTTTTGTTTTCGTTCCCGAACTCCCGCACTGCGAAAGAAACTCAGACAAATTTGAGTGAGGTGAATTCAAATGAAAAACGCTCTACATGGGGTGAGCTAATCTTCTGAGGGAATCAAGACATTCACATCCTGTCGTCTTACCATGGTGTGTGTGTGTGTGTGTGTGTGTGTGTGTGTGTGTGTGTGTGTGTGTGTGTGTGTGTGTGTGTGTGTGTGTGTGTGTGTGTGTGTGTGTGTGTGTGTGTGTGTGTGTGTGTGTGTGTGTGTGTGTGTGTGTGTGTGTGTGTGTGTAAGCATTATTTGCTACAAGCCTCTGAAAGGGACTCTGTGAATATGGGTTGTTTACTAAAGATCCAATGACACCCTGTATAATACCCACACACACATTCCCCATAGAGATTCTGTCACAAACCTCCCCCTCATGAAACAACCCTACTTAAGTGATATGAAGAGAGAGGGAGGAAGAGAGAGGGAGACCATGGCTGCCCTGATGCCCGGAGAGATGAGGTGTCTGGTAGAAATTGAATAATTTAGGGGCCAGCGTGGAAGTGGGAGAGAAAGGCTGGGACAAAGAGGAGGGAGATCCATCGGGATTGAATCAACTATTCTATCTCTCTTCTTACCCTCTCCATCCCTTCTCTATCTGTCTGTTACATTCCATGATTTGTATTCTATCAGAGAGAGAGAGAGAGAGCGAGAGGAGAGAGTGAGGGGGGAAGGAGGAAGAGAAGGGGGGGAAGTTCTCTCCTCCTGGAACCTGTCCCTGTTTGTGTGTCTGCCTCCACAGAGCAAAGCATCGTACCTAGTCAGACATGACAGTTTAACTGAGAAGTGTTGTCGCGGTACAGGACTAGCGCTGTATGGTGCGGTGTCGTTCCACTCATGCCAAAACAGGCCCGGAACTGTCATGGCGGTGACAGTGACGTATGAGCCGGGGTATTGTCCCTGAGTGGGTTCTCCTGGCACTAAACAGTGTAGAGACGTAGTTACACTGTGATCTGATTTGATCAACCACAAAGATGTGGATTACATCACTAGATCAACATCATACATCACCACACTGGTGGTTTGGTAATGGTCTTTTCTTTCTTTCTTCCTCTCTCCCTCTCTCTCTCTCTCTGTCATTCTCTTGGTCTCTTTATCTCTGTCATTCTCTTTCTCCATCTCCATCATAGAGAACACATAGGATGGGGTCTTTTACACCCTGATGTTCTCCGTTCAGCAGCTTGAGGCTGACACAAACACACTCTATATATCACACACACCACTGACAGCTCACAGTCGCACCATCAACCCTTCCTCGCGCTCTCCTCTCTGTAAAATGTTCCCATCTCTCTCTCTCTCTCTCTCGCTCCCTCTCTCTCTCTCTCTCTCTCGCTTTCTCTCTCCCCTCTGGGTGATCATAGTTGTGACACCACAAAGCGCACCACATCAAACCCCTCCCCTCACCCCTCTCTGTGCACTTTTGTTCCCTACTCTTAGCTTTCCCCCTCAGTTTAGGGTGCATTGTAATCAAATTGGCGGGGGCCTGTGGGGATTGGGTCTGTTATGACAGTGACACGGAAAGGGAATGGGAGTGTGCTTTAGTGATCAGGCCGGGCGGGCTGGGAGAGCGAATGGGAAAGTAGCACTGCATATCTCTCTGTACTCTGTCACCCATGGCACAGTCCGTCTGGGGCCCCTGAGCTCATCTGGCACTAGGCACTCCACTACGCCCCATAGAGCCTGTACAGCCACAGGCCCCCTCTCTGTTCTCTCTCTGGATGCACATGTTCTTATCATATTGTGTATGTAAACCAATAAATATTTGAGGGGATATTCTCACACTAACACAACACTCATATTGTATTTTAGAGGGTATGCCAGTCAGCAGTTGGATCAGGAGGTCAGGGTAGGTGTGTTAATGTGTTAGCCTATACAGGGGGATGATGAGGGACTGAACCCCATAGCTGTGTAGGCCAAGGAGAGACTCATTACTGGCACCAGCTGAATCAGGCCTATTTTCTGTCATTTAGCTGAAGCTATTTCAACTAGGATGTTATAGTAGGTCTAACTAGGTTAGTGTGTTTCTATGTGGTTTTGTCTTATGGCTAGCCAGTTCTGGGAGTGTTTGTGTGTGTGAGTCTTTTGGATGCGCTTGTCTCTGAGTCTGAGCTTGGCTTTACTGAAGGATAGCAGCAGGGGAGGGGAAGTCCCCCTTGGGTGACAGGGTGGGGGCAAGGGGGGAGGATGGCGAAACAGGACATGTCTGGAGAACGGGCACATTTATTGGGTGGGTTGTGAGGTTAAGGAGAGGCGGGGGGAGGAAAGAGGGAATACAGGGGGAGGGCAGGGGGGCGTTTATTTGTAGCGCACTCCCCAGTGAGTTTCCTGTCTCTCGGAGGTGAAAACCTGGGAACATATGAAGCTTTAAGACAGCCCATCTGTTAGTCTCCGGCCCTTGGAAGACTGTCAGCGGTCTAAAAATAAGGCACACTAAAGTGCACCGGGCGGCAAAGGTGGTTTTTCATTTAGTGTTAAAAACAGAGCAGAGAGGGACAGGCTAGTCCTATGAGTAGAGCCTCTCCCAGATTAATACAAATGTAATAACTAAAATATAGTCGTTGCATAAGTATTCACACCCTTTGTTTATCAGATCACATAATAATTTATATTGACTCACTGTGTGAAATAATAGGGGTTGACATGATTTTTGAATTACTACCCCTTCCTCTGTCCCCCATACATACAACATATGTAAGGTCCCTCAATCAAGTATTGCATTTCAAGCACAGATTCAACTACAAAGACCAGGGAGCTTTTCAAAAGCCTTATAACGAAGGGTAGTGATTGGTATATAGGTAATAATAACAAATCAGACATTGGATATATCTTTAAGCATGGTCGAGTTAATAATAATGCTATTGATGACGTATTAAACCACCTAAACGCATCAAAGATGCAGTCGTCATTCTGAACTGCAGGAAGGAAACTGCTTAGGGATTTCACCATGAGGCCATTGGTGATTTAAAACCGCTATGGCTGTGATTGGAAGAAAAAAAATGAGGATGGATCAACAACATTGTAGTGACTCAATAATGACCTAAATGACAGAGTCAAAAGAAGAATAAAAGTATTACAAAACATGCATATGTAAGCAATACGGCACTAAAGTAATACTGCAAGAAAACACGGCAAAGGAATACATACTTTTTGGCCTAAATGCAAAGCCTTCTATTTGAGGAAACTCCAACACATCACTGAGTAACTGCCTCCTTATTTTCAAGCAGCGTCTATGGAGGAATTTTGAATGTTTTTGAACTTCTGAGAGTTGGCTTAAAGTTGGACCAGAGCTAGCTCGCTAACAAGCGTGTGTGTGCAGAGCAGCACCTGAATTAAAAACACCTCTTACCTTTTTAGTAGTTAATAAATCCAATGTGAAACGTGATAAATATAGTGTCTGCAATTAGCATTGAAAAAAATGTATCCATTTTTCTCTAATGAAACATTTCTCCCTAATTTCTGAATCACGCTTGTAACGTCAGTAGGCTACAGTAGCTTTATGTAACGTCAGCAGGCTACAGTAGCTTTATGTAACGTCAGCAGGCTACAGTAGCTTTATGTAACGTCAGCAGGCTACAGTAGCTTTATCTAACGTCAGTAGGCTACAGTAGCTTATGCTTCGGAGGGGAAAAGGCAGGTTGCCTGCACACACACTGCCAAAGATTTTCAGCTGGCAGGCAGACACTAGAACAAGTTTCTGAGTGACGAAGTGAGGGCTTTGCATAGGCACCTTGTTGCGTTTTTTTGTGAGACTGAAAAAAATACTTTACTTTCGTTCCCAGTTCTGATTCTGTTACTTGAAAAATGTCGTTATTTTCCAGTTTTCGGTTCTGTTCCCTGAACCGGTTCCAACCCCTAGTGTACAGAACATTTGATTCCTGTGTTTGCTAAAGGACGCCTAGTGAACTGACATGTTTGAGTCCCCCCACTCCTCCCTGCTCCCTAGGGGGCGCCACAAAACCAGGAGCCGGGAGGGGCCAGGGGGCCCTGCGGCGGCGCCTAAGACGCCTTATTGAAAGTGACATGATGGCAGCCCTGTCCAGGTTCTCACGCGTTGTTAACATGGTTAGAAAAAGCACCGTGTTGGAAACATAGATTTGATTTTCCTTTATCTTTATCTCCTGCCTCCCCTCCCTTCCTGTGTGTGTGCAGCAGTCTCGCAGTCTCTGCATTAGTAATGCGACTGGGCCATATTTCCCATGAGCCCACAGCTCGGCAGGATTTAGCCTCTCTTTTATAACCAGTTTAGGAAAACAATGACAGCGTAGATATTGACTGAGCAGTGAGGGGCTGTTCTGCCCACTGCATAGCCTCCCCCTGCAGAGTGGCGCTGTTCCATCCATCACACAGTGTCCCCCTGCTACATGGTGACATGAGAGCAGGCTCTCTCCATTTAGTTTGATGGTACAATACAAAGGGATAACACTGTCAGTGATGTCTTGCCTTTGTTAGTACAGTGGCTAGGTTATCTTGTACACTAGATGTCTTTGTCTTGGCTTTGGTTAGATGTTTGTAATGTGGAGTTGGCTAGAGATATGATGCAGTCCAAGACAGGGAGGAGGATGTTGTTTCAGGATCAATTACTGTCTTTATTGGTTCTTAAGGTTGTAGGGGTTTAAGGGATAGATTGTCAGGTACTGTATTGGGGTGATCCTCTGTGAGATGATGGGGTGTATTTTTCCGTCTCCACTTGTTTAAAGAGCAGAGCCCTTGATCTCCTCATCCTGGAGAATATATCAATTACAGCTGCAAAGGACTGATGTCACACTGAGAGTCATTATCAGATTCAGAGACGCACGCCATTCGCCCCATCGATCGCCTGCGGCGTGATCAATACTCCTGCCCCTGATGCCGCTTTCAAATGAAGAGCGCTAACTAAGACCAGCATCGCAGTGTGTACGTTAACACTGATTAACAAATTAAACAAGTGCTACTTGTTGTGTGTTCGTGCGTGTTTGTGTGTGTCTGTAAAACGGTGTGTCCATCCTGTGGAATGTGCAGCAGTGTAGGTGAGGGTGTTTGTGTGGCTACTTTCTCCTCTGCTCTCCCTAGCTGTACTGTTTCCATCAGGCCACTGCGGTGCTTGTGTAACCCAGGACCCAAGGGAGTAGCCGCTGCCTCTCAATCCCATCCTTCTGCAAATCAATACATACCAGCAAAACCCTGGAAACCTTGGGGGAAACATGCACTCACACTCACTCACTCCCGCTCTCTCTCTCTCTCTCTCTCTCTCTCTCTCTCTCTCTCCCTCCCTCTCCCTCCCTCTCACTCACACACACACATAAACACATTCCCTTACTAAGATAAGACAAGGCCGCATCCAAAAAATGCATGCCATTTGCGGTCACAGAAGGACAAAGTACACAAAAAGCAAGCACAGATACAACTGACATGTGCATTTACGTGATGATGATGAAATCCAGATCTAGTATTCTGTTTTGTCTAAAATGTTCCTCCTCTCCTCTGGCTGGAGCTCTCCAGTCTGTTGTGGTCTGACTAACAGGAGAAGCAGGCAGAGGGAGAGCCAATCCTGACCTCTGCTGGAGGGGGGCAGAACTGCAGGCGGTGAGGCTCAGAGAGAGAAGTGGTTTGCTCTCATAATGGGGTCAGTGGCTCCCAGTGAGATACAGCTCCTCACTGGAGAGCCTCCCTTGTGCGTGTTCTTGCTCACATACGTGGGGGAGGGGCACAGGAAAAGAGGGAGGGTTAGAGCAAGAGAGACTAAAAGAGGAAAAGAAAGACTGGCTCTGAACGGCTGCAATCAGACAGTTGAAGGATTTAAGACCTGGACTGGGCGCTTGGCCTCCTCTGCTGAACTAGTGCAGCCTGGCTCTGCCAACAGTCGTGTGCAAAATATGCGCACCAAGATAAGGCCCAAAGAATAAGAATAAGTATTTATCAACGGAAAACCATGTTTAATCCTACAGATTTTCCCCCCTTTTCTTTTTTCATAGTGGTGCACAAAAACATGGGCCTATCTTTCTGTGAGAGATTAATCTTGGAAAGCAGCTTTTAGCGAGAAGAGGGGGATGATTGCTGAGCTTTCCCTGGGAATTGGGTTTATGGTCCAGGGGAGAGCGCAGAGGAACCAGCCAGCCTACCAGAAATCTCCCTAACACACAAGCCTCTGGGAGCCCCATATCTGCTGTGATTGAAAATGTAACTCTTCACATCATATCTGGTTTGGTTTGTGACGTTATACCCTCTGGTTGAGGTGTGCATAGAATATAAGCTCCTGCAGTTGTTTCTGGGGGTGTTGTGAATTTAGTTTTGATAAAGGTGTTTTGTGCGTATTTATTATGAATTTATGTGTGGCGCTCGAGAGCCGTTGAAATGTGGGCCTCATAAGGTATTGAGATGGTGTTTTCAAATATTTAGAAGAATATCAGAAGGGATGCATGCCTCATAAATCTGAATAAACAAATCATTGTTTCATGTTTCCATGGATTAATATAATATGACTGTTGTGTTTATCTGCAGCTCTATGTAAGATGAATAGAAATGGTGTGTGTGTGTGTGTGTGTGTGTGTGTGTGTGTGTGTGTGTGTGTGTGTGTGTGTGTGTGTGTGTGTGTGTGTGTGTGTGTGTGTGTGTGTGTGTGTGTGTGTGTGTGTGTGTGTGTGTGTGTGTGTGTGTGTGTGGAGAGCAGGTAGTTCATGTTACAGGAGGCGGGGGCCATCCGATGGACGGACAGACAGACATGACGGTTGTGTATAAAGATAGAGATAGCGTGAGGGGGTAGGTGGCTGTGGGGGCTCGGAGGTGTGGGCACGTAGCTTATTATTTCTCTCCTCATGTGTTCTCCTCTCCTCTCTTCCCTTCCAGAACCACACACTGAGCCAGCACGCGCAGTGAGACTGGGCCCGGCAGGACTCCCGGCTCAGCCCAGAACCCCGACCCAGGCCCGGTGGGGGAGGACCATTTCAACATCACAGCCAATCAAAGTGTCATTTGCTACTCACATGTAAAACTCTAAGGATTCCGCCACCAGGCGCAGCTATTACGAGCAGTGGGGAATGAATATTAATGGGATATGCTATTAAAAAAGAAAAGGAGAGAAAAAGGATATGAAGGAGAGAAAAGGTATTGTACGTGCAGTATTTTTTATCGTCCCTGCTTCCCGGTTGTGAGGTTTTTTTTAACAAAAGAAAAAACGGGAGAGAAAAATAAACGCCTCTGTCTGATTTTAGTCTCTAGAAATGCTTCCCTTGGCCTCTGTTGCTTCTTGTATCAAACTTCAGAGGTGCCAAATCTTTTCTCCTTTTTTTTTTTTTGCATATGTTTTCTTCTCTTTTGTTTTTGTACCTTGCAGTAACTAGGTACTTGTGCTGTGTTGTGATTGTTTGCCAGTCGTAATATTTCTGCATTTTCCTCCTTTTTATTATTATTGTTACATATTTTCTTTTTTGTAATTACAAAATAAAAAGACATAAAACAAAATAAAGTTGAGAAAAACATAATGGTTTGATTGGATTTTCCAATCTATGGACCTAAAGGTTATTGTAAAAATGATCAATTTCAGTGAAACTGGATGACGTCTGCTTTTTAAATGTGAATTAACCAGAATGCAACTAGTACGGTCAAAAAAATTACAAATAAATCAATCACAAATAAAGGGAATGTGTGTGTGTGTGTCTTGTTTTTCTAATGAAAGTCAGTGAGGTACCCTGGAGAGGACAACATACCTTCACTTACAGCATGCTCTCACTGTAAACTAATGGTTTCATCTTTTACACTCCGTCCACAAACACTCCGATTCCAGCTACCTAGCACTCATCATTATCAGTGACTCATAAGGGGTAGACATGTTTCTATCTGAAAACTGATCATAACACAGGTATGAAATGTAATATGTGGAGCTATGTCTTCCGTTTTCTCAGAACATGGGGTCTTTACATTCAGGGAAAGGATCTGTTGGGGGGACAATATCATTAATTAATTGTGGATCATGATTATGATTTTTCCCCCCATTTGCTTTTACACAATTATTTAGGGCCTAATAAAACGTATATAACTGCAATGATCGCTATACTACTTAAAAAACATGTACAATCAATGTGGAAACACATTTCCTAGTATAGCAGGATAAAAAAAGCTTACTCCACAAATCATTCACTGATGATTGAATGAACTTGTTTATAATACATTTAATATAATATTTCCCTAAATCTTATAACATTTGATGAACATATCAGGAATTTATTTTCAATGTATGACTTTGAAATCTGGATTATACAAAATATAACAGAGAGAAATAAACTTATGTCATCTAAAGCCAGCCATATAAAACCTCTTTCCACCTCCCTTTAAACTAACAATAATAGACTGTTGGTTCGGTTTGACGACCATACGGCTCTGCTTTAATTGCATCCATGTGTTTAAGCAGCTGGTTCAGCCGTTGAGTCTCATGGCTTCTGCTGGACAGAAGGTCGGTACCGTTCCCAGAAATCAGTCATCGGAACGCATTGATATACCACAGTGCCCTGGGAGCAGTTGAACTTGAGTCAACTTGCCATATAACTTATTTGAACTACAACTGGCAAATGCATGTGTACTGTATCTTTAAATATATTGGCCAGCTTTCCTTGAAAAATTAAGGGATATGTTTTAATCATTTACAATTTAAATGTTACATTTCAATATATTTTGAGCCCAACATTTATAATCAGAACATGGAATTGATATTTCCTAGATGTTAGAAAATATTATAGACTTTGCAATGGTTATAGCAGGTTATAAACTGTTAGCCTCAAATCAAATAGCATTTGTCACATACGCCAAATAGAACAGGTGTAGACTTTACCATGAAATGCTCACTTAGCCCTTTCCCAACAATGCAAAGTTGAAAAGTAAGGAAAATATATACAAGGAGTACCGGTACCAAGTAAATGTGCAGGGGTACGAGGTAGTAGAGATAATATGTAAAAGTGACTAGGCAATCATGATAGATAATAAACCGAGTAGAAGCTCTGTGTGTGTGTGTGTGTGTGTGTGTGTGTGTGTGTGTGTGTGTGTGTGTGTATATATAGAGTCCAGTGAGTGTGCATAGAGCCGGTGCAACAGAGTCAGTGCAAATAAAGAGGGGGTCAATGTAAATAGTCAGGGTAGCCATTTGATTAACTGTTCAGCAGTTTTATGGCTTGAGGGTAGAAGCTGTTCAGGAGTCCTGGACTCTGATCTGGTTTTGACCTTTTGCCGGTCCACAACCATTCTCTTGCCTACTCCTTTTGGATTAATAAACATTGTAAGACTCCAACCATCTGCCTCCTGTGTCTGCATCTGGGTCTCGCCTTGTGTCATGATAGGGAGCCACGCTGTCTCCATGCAGGGAGCCACCATTTGGAGACATCAGGAGTTGTTACAGGGCCTTTTGGAAGGGCCCAGTTCCTTGACGGAACGCCACGACCATGGGTTAAAGGCTAGTATGGAACAAATCAGGGAGTTAGCTCAGAGGCTGCCTGCCACCTCTGAAAAACCATCACCCAGTACATTTTTCCCTCTCTGTGGTGAGTTTGCACAGCCTATTCCAGCTCCCCGAGAACCCTGCTTACCTCCTCCGAAGTGATATTCGGGGAATCCTGGTGCCTGCCGGGGTTTTCTTTCTCAGTGCTCGCTTATTATGGCGCTACAGCCATCTTCGTTTCCTTCAGACCGATCGAAGATAGTGTATATCATTACGCTAATGTCGGGAAGGGCGCTCTCCTGGGCTACGGCAGTTTGGGAGCAACAATCTGCCATTTGTGGTCATCTGGACGAATTTATGGCAGAGGTGAGAAAGGTATTTGAGTCTCCGGTATCTGGGAGAAAGGTGGCCAGTAAACTGCTTGACTTACGTCAGAACTCCCGTAGTGTGGCATACTACGCGGTTGATTTTCGCACATTGGCTGCCGAGAGTGCCTGGAATCTGGAGTCTCTTTTTGATACTTTTCTGCACAGATTATCTGAGGATGTAAAGGATGAATTAGCTGCTCGGGAATTGCCGGTGGACCTCGACTCACTTATCGCCCTAACCATCAAAATCAATGAACGCCTAAGGGAACGTAGGAGTGAGAGGAGGTCTGGTCTCGGGCACACTCGTGCACCCGCTATGGCTCGCTCACCTTCAAGGGATTCCGGAAGTTTCCGGGGGCAGCTTTTCAGAGAGGATTCGAAGCCACCCAAGCCCTCTTGTAAATCTACCTGCCCTATTATGAAACCCTTGTCTCTCGTGGGTACCAGCACTATGGTAAGTCAGACTGGGAGTTCCCTAATTCCCATCACCCGCACACCCTTTTTTGTCCTTGTGCTGTGGGGAGACCAATCTAAGTCTATCCGAGTGCTCATTGACTCTGGGGCTGATGAAAGTTTTATGGATGCCACTATTGCTTCGGAGCTTGGTATTCCCACTCAGCCTCTCTCTGTCCCCATGGATGCTAGTGCACTGGACGGACGCTCTATAGGTGAAGTCCCATAGTACTGTGCCCGTTCAATTACGGGTTTCTGGTACTATACAGTTCCTCCTCATTGCATCTCCCCATGTTCCGGTTGTTTTGGGATTTTCCTGGCTACAAAAGCACAATCTGGTGAATGACTGGACCACAAGCCCCATCCTGGGTTGGAGCCCATTTTGCCATTCCCACTTCCTTCAAGCAGCACAGTCTTCCCCCAAGTCGTCTTCCTCAGGATGTTAGCAAGACTGTGGATGTCTCAGCTATTCCCACTAAATACCATGATCTCCTGGAAGTGTTCAGTAAGGCATGTGCTACTTCCCTTCCCCCTCCTTATGATTGTGCCATTGATCTTCTCCCAGGCACCACACCACCTCGGGTCGATTGTATTCTCTGTCTGGACCAAAGACCAAAGCTATGGAGGAGTACATAGAGGAGTCTCTGGCCACTGGGGCCGTCCGTGCATCTGCATCTCCTGCCTGCGCAGGGTTTTTCTTTGTGGAAAAGAAGGACAAGACCCTGCGTCTGTATCATTGACTACAGGGGACTTAACGACATTACGGTAAAGAAATCGCTACCCCCTACCTCTTCTCTGCGTTTGAACCTCTCCAGGGAGCCACCATGTTTTCTAAGTTGGACCTTCGGAATGCCTACCACCTGGTTCGGATACATGAGGGGGATGAGTGGAAGACAGCCTTCAACACAGCCAGTGGACATTATGAGTACCAGGTCATGCCATTTGGACTCACCAATGCCCCCCGCTGTTTTCCAGGCTTTGGTCAACGATGTGCTCCAGGACATGCTAAACCGTTTTGTGTTCGTTTACCTTGACGACATCCTGTTTTTTCCTGTTTTTCTGCCCAAGAACATGTACTTCATGTCAGACAGGTTCTTCAGTGCCTCCTGGAGAACCAATTGTTTGTGAAAGCTGAGAAGTGTGAGTTCCAACGCTCTACTATTACCTTTCTGGGATGTGTCATTGCTGAGGGCAATGTTCAGATGGATCCTGGAAAGGTGAAAGCAGTGGTGGATTGGCCTCAACCAACGTACAGGGTGCAGTTGTGAGGGTTTCTTGGTTTTGCTAACTTCTACCATCATTTAATTCGGGATCACAGCACCTTGGCGGCCCCCCTCTTGGAACTCACTTCTCCCAAGGTACCGTTCAAATGGTCTCCAGCTGTTGACAAAGCCTTTGTGGACCTGAAGCATCGGTTCACAACAGCTCCCATGCTCATCCATCTGGACCCCTCGCGTCAATTTGTGGTGGAAGTTGATGCTTCGGATGTTGGAGTGGGGGTCATCCTGTCCCAGCGATCTGCCCAGGACCAAAAGCTTCATCCCTGTGCCTATCTGTCCCATCGTCTCAATCCTGCAGAGAGGAACTACGATGTAGGCAATTGAGAACTCCTGGCGGTTAAGATGGCGTTGGAAGAGTGGAGGCACTGGCTGGAAGGAGCAGAACAGCTATTCTTGGTCTGGACCGACCATAAAAACTTGGATTATCTCTGTGCAGCCAAGCACCTCAACTGCAGGCAGGCCAGGTGGGCCCTCTTGTTAACCAGATTCAACTTCACCATTTCCTACTGCCCAGGGTCAAGAAATGTGAAGCCTGACGCTCTCTCCCGCCTATACAGTTCCTCTGCCACACCCTCGACCTCCGAAACCATTCTCCCTACCTCATGTCTTACTGCCACTGTGGATTGCGGTATTGAGAACCTGGTTCGCGAGGCGCAACGCTCCCAGCCTGTTTGTCCCTAACCCAGTCCGGTCCCGGGTCCTGGAATGGACTCATTCCTCCAGACTGACCTGTCATCCAGGGTCCCGTCGTACACTAGCCTTCCTCTGACAACGTTTCTGGTGGCCCACAATGGTTCCTGACATCTCTGCCTTCGTCGCCGCATGCACAGTGTGTTCTCAGAACAAGACTCCACGGCAAGCTCCTTCTGCCATCCTTCAACTTTTGCCGGTCCCTCATCATCCTTGGTCTCATATCTCTGGACTTTGTCACTGGGCTCCCTCCGTCTGATGGCAACACTGTCATTCTGACGGTAGTCGATCGGTTCTCCAAGGACGCCCATTTCATCCCTCTCCCCAAACTACCTTCTGCCAAGGAGATGGCCCAGTTTATGGTGCACTATGTCTTCCGGATCCATGGACTCCCGGTAGACATTGTCTCCGATCGGGGTCCTCAGTTCTCGTCTCAGTTCTGGAAGGCATTCTGCACCCTTATTGGGTCGTTGGCCAGCCTGTCATATGGATTCCATCCCCAAACCAACGGTCAGTTGGAGCGAGCCAACCAAGATCTGGAAACCACCTTGAGATGCCTGGTCTCAACCAACCCCACAACCTGGAGCCGTCAACTGGTCTGGGTGGAATATGCCCGGAACACCCTTCCCTGTTCTGCCACGGGACTCTCCCCTTTCAAGTGCTGCAAGTGCTCCACTCTTCCAAGAACAAGAGCAGGAGCTCAGCCTACCCTCGGCCCAGATGTTTGTCCACCGCTGTCGACGTACCTGGAGAAGAGCCAGGGTGGCTATTCAGACAGTAGACTCTAGGGCATAGAGTATGCAGTGCCATTGATGACTTTCACCATTCTTAGGTAGTCAACTGGGTGGGACTTCCTATGAGTTAAGGAATGATCACATAATTCCATCCAGGTCATCAGGAGGGATTGGCCAATGAATTATACTTTTGAGAAAACATGCCATAACTGCAGGTGGCAATAAATCATCAACGTTGGCTTTATACCTGTTCCAACAACACACTATAGGTGCCAGTGTGCACCTTTTAGAACTACATTTCCCTTTTTCAGGACCCTGTCTTTCAAAGATAATTGGTAAAAATCCAAATAACTTCACAGATCGTCATTGTAAAGGGTTTAAACACTGTTTCCTACGCTTGTTCAATGAACCATAAACAATTAATGAACATGTACCTGTGGAACGGTCGTTAAGACACTAACTCCTTATGGACGGTAGGCAATTAAGGTCACAGTAATGAAAACTTAGGACACTGAAGAGGCCCTTCTACTGACTCTGAAAAACACCAAAAGAAAGAAGCCCAGGGTCCCTACTAATTTGTGTGAACGTGCCTTAGGCATACTGCAAATAGGCATGAGGACTGCAGATGTGGCCAGGGCAACAAATTGCAATGTCCGTACTGTGAGACGCTACAGAGAGTGCTACATGGCCAGCGAAGAGCCCGGATCTCAATCCCATTGAGCAAGTCTGGGACCTGTTGGATCGGAAGATGAGGGCTAGGGCCATTCCCCCCCAAAATGTCCGGGAACTTGCAGATGCCTTGGTGGAAGAGTGGGGTAAATCTGGTGCAGTCCATTAGGAGGAGATGCACTGCAGTACTTAATGCAGCTGGTGGCCACACCAGATACTGACTGTTACTTTTGATTTTGACCCCCCCTTTGTTCAGGGACACATTATTCAATTTCTGTTCGTCACATGTCTGTGGAACTTGTTCAGTTTATGTCTCAGTTGTTGAATCTTATGTTCATACAAATATTTACACATGTTAAGTTTGCTGAAAATAAATGCATTTGACAGTGAGAGGACGTTTCTTTTTTTGCTGAGTTTAGAAGTAGTAGAAGAAGAAAATGTACTACTTCACAATGGAGATGCCTCAATGTTGCTGCCCAAGTTCACATAGTCGCCAAATGGAACATATACAATGTTGCATCTGCTAACTATCTCTATGGGGACTCCTGCCAGCACACACAACAGGTGCAGTTGAATACAATCATTAGGCTACTTTGTCAGAAGCAGCCTAGCCAACAGAAATGTATCACTATTATGTTGTCCGTTTACTTCATTCAATCTAAGGTAATGTGATAACTTGAAAGATTTAAATTAAGATTATATATATATATTTTTTTACATTTCAACAAGTCTGCATGAGAAAACTAGATGCTGTGAAGAGGAATTGCCCGGTGTAAGACAATTTCTGTTTAACAATGTGGAAGGACAATTGAATTAACTAAACTCTATAAAGGAATAGAGAATATGGGCCTGCGGTGTCATATTTTAATCATTAAAGTTTGTGAAATACCAACTGGTCTTTGTTTTTGTAGTGCACTGTTGGATCGGTGCCAGTGGGCAATGGCATCACCCGCGTATCAGCTCGAACCACGGGTGTATTCCTTACGCCTATTATGTTGCAAAACGTTTCTTAAACGGAAGCAAACTGAACGAAACGGGGATGGACCTACCTAAATTTGTCCAATAGAAACTGTCGTTTTGCTCCGTTTTCTTCCTTTTGGTTCTTAAACAGTACATGGTTTCCGTAATGAATACGCCCCATGGTTCACTTCGCTGTTGCGCCAGGACATTAGGGATCCTCAATATTTTACAGCTGATTCTCTGAAGTGCTGGAGGAAAAGAAACTCAGTCACAGACGTACGGTCCAATGCCAGGTATTTATCGCTGTGGTTTTGTCATTATCAGAGGAAATATAAGATTTTTTAAAATACCTATTTAAGTAGTTTCCATAAACAATTACGTTTTTGTTTTAGACCTTTTTTGATATCATAACTTTACTATCCCTACACTCTGGCAAGCATGGAGAAATGCAAAAATAAGTGTTTACAATAATTAGCGGAACATGAAAGCGCTGCTCTAAAACACGCCAGTTATAGGCACACTAGGCTGTGGTCTTTGAATAATTATATAAACTGTTGTCTCAATCAGACGAAAGGAACGTAGTACTATAGCCGCCGTTATAAGTCTGTTTGTCAGAGGCGGTTCATCCGTATTGTAGTTCCGGGTTTTACTGGGTAGCTCCGGTGCGGAGAGCATCACAACACCACACTGACAAACATTCCCTAGCAATCAAATAACTGGCTTCGTTTGAAGAAATACATGATTTATGCATTTTAGTTCAAACTGGAGGAATGGAAGGGAGGATCGCGGTGGCAGCGCCAGTACTACTGTCAGAGAGAGAGATTCAACATCGGTCTATGGCAGAGGAGGATCCTAACGGGAATGAGCACGGTTCGGCTGCCCGCAGCACGGCGCCTCGTTGGGGACCGCAGCATGCAGGGGCCCGACAACTTGCAACACTGTACTCACCTGGTAAGACAATGAGCTGGGGAGAATACTTTTTTAATTAATGAAGGACACTAAACCTCACTAAGATTAGGGCTGTCACCTAACTACGCGCGCCACGCTGCTGATAATTCGCCAAAACTGTAATGGGCTGTTTATATAGAGGATGATAATAACACCTGTCATTGTTGAGATGAAGTATAGCAAAGATTTTGTATTATATTGACAAGACAGTAGAGTGACCGCTCTAACGATGAAAATATATGTCCTCAAAGATGGCAGGCATGCGTTAGTAGGCGAGATCAGGTGGGACCATTCTAGCCAATGAGAGGGCAGATATTATTATTTTTTTATTGTATTGCCGAAATGCCATGTGTGTCCACTTATATCAGTGCATTTGTAACAACCTAACCATTACGAAACTTCTATAAGCCTCACGTTGTAAATTAGCAATTCCATTTTTGTTGTTGACCAAATTCGACACATTGACCTCCATACAAAAATTCCTCACTTTGTGGTCTTATTTTCGTGGACAGATTTTGGGCAGAGTAGAACCTCTCGCTTTGCTTTTTCCTCTCTGAGTATACCAACGTTTTAAACGTTGGGTAAAAGGGCAAAACCCCTTTGTTATAGAAATAATACTTGCATTGGCTTCAACATAAAATTATGAGTTCTATATTTGTAGCACCAGACTTTTTCATAGAAATGAAAGTGTCCTCCATTTATAAATATGAGCTGATCCAAGCAGGTACTGTGCACTTAATGCACATGTGTAGTAGTAGGCTACTCATCTAATATGATATTACATTGTTTTTTATTTCTGAACCAAAATCCTCAAATAATTTTAACCTGACACAGATCACACGGAATACGGACCTTGTAATACTGTGTGCATTTATGCTGTATTACACATCTATAATTAAATATATCTCATATTTGAATTCTGTCATAGGCTTGTTTATTCTATACAGACTTTAGAGCTGTAAAATGCATATCACTGATTTGGTGCTTTTCCAGAAGTGGGGTTGAGAGGAGAGCACTCTGTCTTGTTTCTGCACACTATGGAGAGTTGAGATCAGTTGGACAGTGCAGGGATCAGTTGGAACATGAAAGCCTAAAGACTTAGGGGAGCTTTACTGAGAAAAGAAGACTATAGTCCAGCTCTATGCTTGTCCTGGACTGTGATTCCTTGTGTTTAGGTTTTACATCTATTCAAAATTCAGAGTGCTATTAGGGTGATAATGATCACCCATTTTCCTGGGTGTGTTTGTCTATTGCCAGACATATGATGCTGCTACTGGCACATGTTATTAATTACTGTACACGTATGTAGATGGATGGAGGGGAGAGTGCATGGTTAATAAATTAATGTAGTAAAGAATGTTCTTGGTAATGGGGGATTGAAGAGTGTTTTCTTTCGGCCAGATGTGAAGCTGGTTCTCACACCAGTTTATATCTAATCTGTTACTCTGCTTAGTATAATAATAGTAGTAGTAGTAGTAGTAGTAGTAGTAGTAGTAGTAGTAGTAGTAGTAGTAGTAATTATAATAAATGGGACTTATATAGCTCTTTTCAAGGACCCAAAGTTGCTTTACAATTATAAAAAGAAAAACAAGAAAACAGGAGTCAAAATATCAGACTAAACAAAACATAAATAAAGAGAAGAGAAAGAGTGTGATGTATCAGTGTATGTGGAGGGAAGGGTTGGGATTGGGGTTAGGATAGTAGTGTGAGAGGGTTGTGAACAGCTATTAGCGTGTGGTATTGGACCACACATTGGCCTGGAAGTAACACAAAACCAGATTTCAAGACACTGCAACATCACAGCTGTTCACAAGAACACCCATTCCATTACATGGACTCCTCTAATGGTATCTAAGAGGTTGCTTACTGTATCCGTCTGTTGAGTTAATGGAGTGACAGGTCTCAGGGTTGAGGGATGATACTGTTACAGCACAGAGATGAAAGGGACATGATCTTGTAAAACCAGAGTTGCGTGTTTGACTCTTTAAGTCTCTGATTATGGACAACTATTCTAAGAGGATTCCCCATGCATTTGGGGTCCTATTTTATCCAAGTCACTAAATGGCTGGGCGGTTTAGTGGGCCATATGGGCACTTCCAGGGTAACGGTTTTACACTGAGACTCAGATTTTTCATTCTAAAATGTATGTCAAACAAAAACCATTGATTTCAAAGTTTAACAAACCATAGAACTCTATGCACAAGGACTGATGTAGATTTTACCATAATTCTGTTACCAAACTTTACATCTACAGTTTTTCCAGTTTTTTTTATTGTGTAAATGTTATGAATTCTATGTATAATGACTAAATGATGTATACATTTAAAGTAATGATAGGACTATAACTAACATAATTCTACCCTGTCTCTGTATAATGATGAAGAATGTTTGTGCATAAGAAAAGAGGAACTGTTAGCAGACAAGGAACTGTGGCAGACAACTTGTGACCACTGTGAAACTGATAACAGGGAAGGAGGTCTCCCCACCCAGAGAGGGGATAAACTGTTGGGCTTGCAGTAGATTGTGTAACATGTTGCAGCATACGATAAACAATATTTCTGCTGGAATGAAATTGTAAAACAGCACTGTAATTGTCTGAGAGGAGGAGGGACATTTATTGCGAAATGAGAGGTATATAAACCAATGTACAGGAAATGATAGCCAGAGCTCTCGCAAATAAACATTCTGACTATTGTAGACTGGCCTCTGTCTGTTTCATTTCAACAAGAACCTTTATACATTCTTGGTAGCAGACCGAGTAGTTGAATTGAAGTTCAGTTTATGAACATTAAGAACATAATTCTCTTAACAGTAAATTGTTCAATGTAGTCATTGTCCATATAGTTGTAGGGCTTCTTAAACTTTGAAATCAATTGTTTTTGTTTGGCATACATTTTAAAGTGAAAAATTGAATCTCAGTGTAATTCCGTTACCAGGGAATTGCCAATATACAGTGATCCAGAGAGACACAAAGTGAGAGCGAGTCTGGGACAGCAGTAATAGGAGAAGAGGTATGTCAGGGATTCATGGTCCATGGCAGTAGACCTAGCAGACATGTGTTGAGGTGCAGGCGAGGAGTGGTTGGAATGAGAGGGCTGTGTTTGTGGACATGTTGAGGCTTAGCGGCAGGACTGGATTGATGAAGCTTTGGTCGGCTCAATGGAGGCTAAGGCTCATTACAGCAACCCCAGGACAGGCAAACAGCTGGACGTATCTCTCTGCCATATGTCTGTGTGTCATGCACGGCTGACTGCTCTTTGCGCTTTTTATCCCACTTTACGGATTTGCCTGGAAGTAAACAGCATTTCTGCCTGCTTTCTGTTTTCCTGATTACTTTCACCAGCCGTCTTGGTCTGGTCTCAAGGCCACTGGCTTTGTGTCTGTGTGTGTGTGTGTGTGTGTGTGTGTGTGTGTGTGTGTGTGTGTGTGTGTGTGTGTGTGTGTGTGTGTGTGTGTGTGTGTGTGTGTGTGTGTGTGTGTGTGTGTGTGTGTGTGTGTGTGTGTGTGTGTGTGTGTGTGTGTGTTCTCACATTACTCTTTTAGATCTAGTTTCCTTGGCTGTAAGCGATCTAGACTGTGATAGTAATCTTTTTTTGCCCTTGTCCACATCTCAGGCCTGTTTCTATGACTCTTATTCAACAGCTTCCATTTATAGATAGTACGGTGTGGTTACCATCAGATAGACCAGAGGCAGCCACAATGTTTGGCCGCTTCTGTAGTTTTTAGCTTCAGTGTTCGCAGTGTTCATACTGTATGTGGATTGTGTAAATTATGTGTCTATAAACAATATTTTGCCTATATACTCTGTTTATTGTCTGTGTATTCTGTTTATTGTGGCAGCACCATTTCACTGAGTCAAATTCCTGTACATGAAAATGTATTTGGCAAATAAAGGCAATTCTGATTCTGACCAACTGGGCACTGCACACATAGTTCAAGCACAGTAGGTTAGGGTGGATTTACATTAGTAAAATATGTCTAATGAGATCGATCTCTCTTCAACATCAGATTTGCAACTCTTCTGTTTTCATTAAGTTTCAAGTTTTAATGTCACATGCACAAGTACAGTGAAATGCATTTCTTGTAAACTCAAATCCCAACAATGCAATAATCAATAACAATGTATAACTAGAAAAAAAACACACGAGAAATAATAAATATGAAGAACACAATAAGTAAGTAAGCATACTATATACAGGGTCAGTTCCAATACCATACAATGTGCAGGGATACCGGAGTGATGGAGGTAGATATGTATAGGGGTAAGATGACTAGGCATCAGGATAGAAGATAAACAGACTAGCAGCAACTTGTATGTGAGTGGGTGTGCTTGTGTGTAGAGTCCGTATCAATGTATGTGCATATTATGTGTGAGTTAGCAGATGATGGAGTGAGTGTGTAGGGCCCTGTGAGTGTGCATAGAGACAGTGCAAAAATAGGTCAATGAGGATACAAGGTTAACTCAGATAGTCCGTGTAGCTATTTTGTTAGCTATTTATCTTATGGCTTAGGGATAGAAGCTGCTCAAGAGCCTGTTGGGGCTAGACTTGATGCACCGGTACCGCTTGCTGTGCGGAGGCAGAGAGAATAGTCTATGGCTTGGGTGGTTGGAGTCTTTAATGATTTCCAGGCCTTCCTACCACACCTCCTGATATAGAGGTCCTGGATGGCAGGGAGCTCAGCCCCAGTGATGTACTGGGCTCTCCGCACCACCCTCTGTAGCGCAATGCGATCGAGTGTGGTGCTATTGCCAAACGAAGCAGTGGTGCAGACAGTCAAAATGCAGAACTTTTTGAGGGTTTGAGGGCCATAACAAACTTTTTCAACCTCATGAGGGGTAAGAGGCGCTATCGTGCCTTCTTCACGACTGTACGCGTGTGTTTGGACCATTTTAAGTCTTTAATGATTTGGACACCGTGGAACTTGAAGCTCTCGACCTGCTCCTCCCCCCCGTTTCCTGTAGTCCACGATCAGCTCATTGGTCTTACTGACGTTGTTGGAGAGTCTGTTGTTCTGGCACCACACTGCCAGGTCACTGACCTCCCTGTAGGCTGACTCATTGTTGCCGGTGATCAGGTCTACCACCTTTGTGTCGTCAGCAAACTTGATGATGGTGTTGGAGTCGTGCGAGGCCACGCAGTCGTGGGTGAACAAGGAGTACAGGAGGGGACTAAGCACACATCCCTGTGGGGTCCCTGTGTTGAGGGTCAGCGTGGTGGAGGTGATGTTGCCTACCCTCACTACCTAGTGTCGGCTCGTCAGGAAGTTCAGGATCCAGTTGCAGAGGGAGTTGTTCAGATCCAGAGTCCTAAGCTTGGAGGGGACAATGGGGTTGAACGCTGAGCTGTAGTCAATGAACAGCATTCTCACATAGGTAATCCTCTTATCTAGGTGGGTGAGGGCAGTGTGGAGAGAAATTAAGATTGTGTCATCTATGGATCTGTTGGGGCGGTATGCAAATTGGAGTGTGTCTAGGGGTGGCTGGGATGGTGGATTAATTTGTGCCATAACCAGCCTCTCAAAGCACTTCAAGATTACAGGGTGGTAGTCATTGTGGCATGAAGCCTTAGAGTTCTTTGGGACAAGAATGATGGTAGTCATCTTAAAACATATGCGAATTACAGACTGGGACAAGTGGAAGTTGAAAATTACAGTGAATATGCTGGCCAGCTGTTCTGCGCATGATCTGAGAACACGCCCTGGAATACCGTTGGGTCCCGCGGCCTTGCGGGTGTTGACCTGACTAAAGACATTGTACACGTCGCTCTCGGAGAGCGAGATCACCCAATCCTCTGGGTCAGTGACGGCCCTCATTCTTGGCATGATGATGTTGTTGTCATAAAATGCATTGAGTTCGTCTGGTAGAGAGGCATCGTTGGGCAGATCACGGTTGTGTCTTCCTTTGTATACCATTTAGCCTTGGATGTGGTGTGGCCAAACCTATACAGGAGCTTTTCATCCAAACCATATTGCACATAATGATGCACTTGATTAATGCAATGATTCAATTTGGCTAACAGAGCAAACATGCTGTCTATTGGTATTAAGTAATTAAGGTAATTCTTGCAGGGACATGTGGTGAGGGGTAGCAGCTGTCTTTACACTGTACCACTGTGGGGGGTATGTGATGTACAGTGCCTTCGGAAAGTATTCAGACCCCTTGACTTTTCCACATTTTGTTTACGTTACAGCCTTGTTCTAAAATTGTTAAAAAAAAATAATAATCCTCATAATTTTTTTACACACAACACCCCATAATGACAAAGCAAAAAGAGGTTTTTTAATTTTTTTGCTAATTTATATAAAATATAAAACGGTATCACATTGTCACGCCCTGACCATAGAGAGCCATTGTTTCTCTATGGTGAAGTGGGTCAGGGTGTGACTGGGGGTGATATACACTGCTCAAAAAAATTAAGGGAACACTAAAATAACACATCCTAGATCTGAATGAATGAAATATTCTTATTAAATACTTTTTTCTTTACATAGTTGAATGTGCTGACAACAAAATCACACAAAAATTAACAATGGAAATCAAATGTATCAACCCATGGAGGTCTGGATTTGGAGTCACACTCAAAATTAAAGTGGAAAACCACACTACAGGCTGATCCAACTTTGATGTAATGTCCTTAAAACAAGTCAAAATGAGGCTCAGTAGTGTGTGTGGCCTCCACGTGCCTGTATGACCTCCCTACAACGCCTGGGCATGCTCCTGATGAGGTGGCGGATGGTCTCCTGAGGGATCTCCTCCCAGACCTGGACTAAAGCATCCGCCAACTCCTGGACAGTCTGTGGTGCAACGTGGTGTTGGTGGATGGAGCGAGACATGATGTCCCAGATGTGCTCAATTGGATTCAGGTCTGGGGAACGGGCGGGCCAGTCCATAGCATCAATGCCTTCCTCTTGCAGGAACTGCTTACACACTCCAGCCACATGAGGTCTAGCATTGTCTTGCATTAGGAGGAACCCAGGGCCAACCGCACCAGCATATGGTCTCACAAGGGGTCTGAGGATCTCATCTCGGTACCTAATGGCAGTCAGTCTACCTCTGGCGAGCACATGGAGGGCTGTGCGGCCCCCCAAAAAAATGCCACCCCACACCAAGACTGACCCACCGCCAAACCGGTCATGCTGGAGGATGTTGCAGGCAGCAGAACGTTCTCCACGGCGTCTCCAGACTCTGTCACATGTGCTCAGTGTGAACCTGCTTTCATCTGTGAAGAGCACAGGGCGCCAGTGGCGAATTTGCCAATCTTGGTGTTCTCTGGCAAATGCCAAATGTCCTGCACGGTGTTGGGCTGTAAGCACAACCCCCACCTGTGGACGTCGGGCCTTCATACCACCCTCATGGAGTCTGTTTCTGACCGTTTGAGCAGACACATGCACATTTGTGGCCTGCTGGAGGTCATTTTGCAGGGCTCTGGCAGTGCTCTTCCTTGCACAAAGGCAGCGGTCCTGCTGCTGGGTTGTTGCCCTCCTACGGTCTCCTCCATGTCTCCTGATGTACTGGCCTGTCTCCTGGTAGCGCCTCCATGCTCTGGACACTACGCTGACAGACACAGCAAACCTTCTTGCCACAGCTCGCATTGATGTGCCATCCTGGATGAGCTGCACTACCTGAGCCACTTGTGTGGGTTGTAGACTCCGTCTCATGCTACCACTAGAGTGAAAGCACCGCCAGCAGTCAAAAGTGACCAAAACATCAGCCAGGAAGCATAGGAACTGAGAAGTGGTCTGTGGTCACCACCTGCAGAACCACTCCTTTATTGGGGGTGTCTTGCTAATTTCCTATAATTTCCACCTGTTGTCTATTCCATTTGCACAACAGCATGTGAAATTTATTGTCAATCAGTGTTGCTTCCTAAGTGGACAGTTTGATTTCACAGAAGTGTGATTGACTTGGAGTTACATTGTGTTGTTTAAGTGTTCCCTTTATTTTTTTGAGCAGTGTAGTTTATTTATTTCTATGTGGTGTTCTAGTTTATTTTCTATGTTGGTGATTTGTATGATTCCCAATTAGAGGCAGCTGGTAATCATTGTCTCTAATTGGGGATCATATTTAAGTAGCTGTTTTTCCCACCTGTGTTTATGGGATATTGTTTTGAGTTAGTGCACGTAGCATCTCTGTAGTCACTGTTCGTTGTTAGTTTATTGTTTATTTGTTTTTGTCTTTGCTAAGTTTCACTTTAATCATTAAATTATGTGGAACTCAACATCCACTGCGCCTTGGTCCGATATTTATTCCATCGAACGTGACACACATTTACATAAGTATTCAGACCCTTTACTCAGTACTTTGTTGAAGCACCTTTGGCAGCCATTGCAGCCTCGACTCTTCTTGGGTATGACGCTACAAGCTTGGCACACCTGTATTTGGAGAATTTCTCTCATTCTTCTCTGCAGATCTGTTCAAGCTCTGTCAGGTTGGATCGGGAGCATTGCTGCACAGCTATTTTCAGGTCTCTCCAGAGATGTTCGATCGGGTTCAAGTCCGGGTTCTGGCTGGGCCACTCAAGGACATTCAGAGACTTGTCCCAAAGCCACTCCTACGTTGTATTGGCTGTGTACTTAGGGTCATTGTCCTGTTAGAAGGTGAATCTTCGCCGCAGTCTGAGGTCCTGAGCAGGTTTTCATCAACCTATCTCTCTGTACTTTGCTCCGTTCATCTTTGCCTTGATCCTGAATAGTTTCCCAGTCCCTGCCACTGAAAAACATCCCAACAGCATGATGCTGCCACCACCATGCTTCACCGTAGGGATGGTGCCAGGTTTCCTCCAGACGTGACGCTTGGCATTCAGGCCAAAGAGTTTAATCTTGGTTTTATCACACCAGAGAATCTTGTTTCTCATGGTCTGAGAGTCTTTCGGTGCCTTTTAGCAAACTCCAAGCAGGCTGTTATGTGCCTGTTACTGTGGAGTGGCTTCTGTCTGGCCACTCCACAGTAACCATAAAGGCCTGATTGGTGGAGTGCTGTAGAGATGGTTGTCCTTCTGGAAGGTTCTCCCAACTCCACAGAGGCACTCTGGAGCCCTTTCAGAGTGACCATTGGGTTCTTTGTCACCTCCCTGACTAAGGCCTTTCTCCGCCGATTGCTCAGTTTGGCTGGGCGGCCAAGTCTAGGACTCCAAACTTCTTCCATTTGTAATGCTCCTCCTCTTCGTCTGATGATGAGGAATAGGAATCATCGGACCAACACGCAGCGTGGTAAGTGCTCATAGTAAATTTAATTAAATAAACTGAACACTGAATGACAAAAAAACAACAAAGAGAGTGAACGACACAAAACAGTCCTGTAAGGTGACAAAACACAAAACAGGAAACAACTACCCACAACACACAGGTGGAAAAAGAATACCTAAGTATGGTTCTCAATCAGAGACAACGATAGACAGCTGCCTCTGATTGAGAACCACACACGGCCAAACACAAAGAAATAGAAAGCATAGAAAAATGAACATAGAATGCAAGACATAGAATGCCCACCCCAACTCACGCCCTGACCAAACCAAAATAGAGACATAAAAAGGATCTCTAAGGTCAGGGCGTGACACCATTTAAGAATGATGGAAGCCACTGTGTTCTTGGGGACCTTCAATTCTACAGAAATGTTTTGGTACCCTTCCCCAGATCTGTGCCAATCTGACACAATCCTGTCTCGGAGCTTTACAGACAATTCCTTTGACCTCATGGCTTGGTTTTTGCTCTGACATGCACTGTAAACTGTGGGACCTTTATATACAGTACCATTCAAAAGTTTAGACACACCTACTCATTCCAGGGTTTTTATTTATTTAAACTTTTTTCTACATTGTAGAATAATAGTGAAGACATCAAAACTATGAAATAACACATATGGAATCATATAGTAACCAAAAATGTGTTAAAGAAATCAAAATATATGTTATATTTGATATTCTTCAAAGTAGCCACCCTTTGCTTTGATGACAGCTTTGCACACTCTTAGCATTCTCTCAACCAGTATCACCTGGAGTGCTTTTCCAACGGTCTTGAAGGAGTTCCCACATATGCTGTTGGAAGAACAGTTTGTTAGACCTGCTCTACAGCGTTAGGCTGCTCTACAGCGTTACACCTGACACTGCCTGCCCATGTCAGTCTGACTGAACCTAACACCCTGCCACCCTGCCAACCTGACACACAGAACCATACACTAGCCCTACCCAGCCCAGTAGTACAGAACCTTACACTAGCCCTACCCAGCCCAGCAATACAGAACCTTACACTAGCCCTACCCAGCCCAGCAGTACAGAACCTTACACTAGCCTTACCCAGCCCAGCAGTACAGAACCATACACTAGCCCTACCCAGCCCAGCAATACAGAACCTTACACTAGCCCTACCCAGCCCAGCAGTACAGAACCATACACTAGCCCTACCCAGCAATACAGAACCTTACACTAGCTCTACCCAGCCCAGCAGTACAGAACCATACACTAGCCCTACCCAGCCCAGCAATACAGAACCATACACTAACCCTACCCAGCCCAGCAATACAGAACCTTACACTAGCCCTACCCAGCCCAGCAGTACAGAACCTTACACTAGCCCTACCCAGCCCAGCAATACAGAACCTTACACTAGCCCTACCCAGCCCAGCAATACAGAACCTTACACTAACCCAGCCCAGCAGTACAGAACCTTACACTAGCCCTACCCAGCCCAGCAGTACAGAACCTTACACTAGCCCTACCCAGCCCAGCAATACAGAACCTTACACTAGCCCCACCCAGCCCAGCAATACAGAACCTTACACTAACCCAGCCCAGCAATACAGAACCTTACACTAACCCAGCCCAGCAGTACAGAACCATACACTAGCCCTACCCAGCCCAGCAATACAGAACCTTACAGAACCAGTTCCCACATATGCTGTTGGAAGAACAGTTTGTTAGACCACATTGGGTCTCTTTACACTAAACTACTTTGACGACACAAACTAGGTCCAGGGGAGATGCTTGTGTAGTGTAAAGAGGTGGATCTAGATTCAAATCTCTCTTAAATAACCGTGATGGTCTCTGGTTCTGTGTCCTATCTATCACTTAACTGACCTTCTGTAAAGGTGAGTAAATGTTATATCAGCTTACTGTCCTTCAGGACAGCTTGTCCACATGCAGTTGGCCTCTTGTCTTTGGAGGAGGATCCGCCGGCCCGAGCCAGTGAAGAAAAGTACACCTCAGTCTTATTTTCACTTTGGAACTAGGCATCATCAGTCAGTTGTATGTCAGTGTGTTCCACAGTATTTCTACAGGACCTTTGTTACCAAATCAACATCAGAAATTTCTCTTATCTTGGCCTCCCGAGTGGCGCAGAGGTCTGAGGCAGTGCTAGAGGTGTCACTACAGATCCGGGTTCGATCCCGGGCTGTGTCGCAGCCGGCCGCAACCAGGAGACCAATGAGGCGGCGCAGAATTTTCCCAGTGTTGTTCGGGTTAGGGGAGGATTTGGCCGGCCGGGATGTCCTCGCTCTCTAGCGACTCCTGTGGCGGGCCGGGCGCATGTACGTTGACACAGTCGCCAGTTGGATGATCTTTCCTCAGACACATTGGTGTGGCTGGCTTCTGGGTTAAGCGAGCAGTGTGTCAAGAAGAAGTGTGGCTTGGCAGGGTCATGGCTCTCGACCTTCGCCTCTCCCGAGTCCGTACGGGAGTTGCAGCGATGGGACATGACTGTAACTTCCAATTGGATATCACAAAATTGGGGAGAAAAAGGGGTAAAACCTAATACAAATAAAATAAGAAATGTGTCTTATCGAAGATTTACGAAGGTGACCTGAGGTGACTTGGATTTCATAAAGATAAAATACAAGAGTTCTTGCTACAGCAAAAGAGCAGGTGTTCCTAATGTTTTTACACTCAGTGTATATTTAATTAGCTCACTTATCAATATGCATATTGTATTTGCATATTTTAATGTCAGACACTCAATACATTGATCTTCAGACATAAGTATTGTTAGTGTAGTACCTATTCTCATCTCTTACATTTTTTTGGTGTAACATATAGTTAGAAGAACAGTTTGTTAGACACATTGGGCCTCTTTACACTAAACTACTTGCTACAGCGGTGAAGCAGTGAAGACCTCTGTTAGTGAAGAACATACCAACTTATTTTGACCTCTTTTAAAATACTCTGACTTAAACCCTGTAGACAGCTGTGAGACAGACACAAATTAGAGGAAGAGTAGTATAAAGCAGTGTCTTTCCACAAGTTGGCACCAGGCCTTGGGTTTGTTTTGCAGGAATCAGGACTCACAGGCTGCTCTACAGCATTACACCTGACACTGCCTGCCCATGTCAGTCTGACTGAACCTAACACCCTGCCAACCTGACACACAGAACCATACACTAGCTCTACCCAGCCCAGCAGTACAGAACCATACACTAACCCTACCCAGCCCAGCAATACAGAACCTTACACTAGCCCCACCCAGCCCAGCAGTACAGAACCTTACACTAGCCCTACCCAGCCCAGCAATACAGAACCTTACACTAACCCAGCCCAGCAGTACAGAACCATACACTAGCCCTACCCAGCCCAGCAGTACAGAACCATACACTAGCCCTACCCAGCCCAGCAGTACAGAACCTTACACTAGCCCTACCCAGCCCAGCAATACAGAACCTTACACTAACCCAGCCCAGCAATACAGAACCTTACACTAACCCAGCCCAGCAATACAGAACCTTACACTAACCCAGCCCAGCAGTACAGAACCATACACTAGCCCTACCCAGCCCAGCAATACAGAACCTTACACTAGCCCCACCCAGCCCAGCAGTACAGAACCTTACACTAGCCCTACCCAGCCCAGCAATACAGAACCTTACACTAACCCAGCCCAGCAGTACAGAACCATACACTAGCCCTACCCAGCCCAGCAGTACAGAACCTTACACTAGCCCTACCCAGCCCAGCAATACAGAACCTTACACTAACCCAGCCCAGCAATACAGAACCTTACACTAACCCAGCCCAGCAATACAGAACCTTACACTAACCCAGCCCAGCAGTACAGAACCATACACTAGCCCTACCCAGCCCAGCAGTACAGAACCTTACACTAACCCAGCCCAGCAGTACAGAACCATACACTAACCCAGCCCAGCAATACAGAACCTTACACTAGCCCTACCCAGCCCAGCAATACAGAACCTTACACTAGCCCTACCCAGCCCAGCAATACAGAACCTTACACTAGCCCTACCCAGCCCAGCAATACAGAACCTTACACTAGCCCTACCCAGCCCAGCAATCAGCAATACAGAACCTTACACTAACCCAGCCCAGCAGTACAGAACCTTACACTAACCCAGCCCAGCAGTACAGAACCTTACACTAACCCAGCCCAGCAATACAGAACCTTACACTAACCCAGCCCAGCAATACAGAACCTTACACTAACCCAGCCCAGCAGTACAGAACCTTACACTAACCCAGCCCAGCAGTACAGAACCTTTCAAAGTGTATCTTAATTAATCCCACAGCACCCCCCCCCCCCCCCCCCCCTTAACAACAAAATACAAAAATACACTCTCACTGACTGCTAAAACTATTTTATTGAGGAAAATATACTTACTATGACTGAGATGTGGTTGTCCCACCTAGCTATCTTAAGATGAATGCACTAACTGTAAGCCGCTCTGGATAAGAGCATCTGCTTAATGACTAAAATGTCAAATGTAAATGTACACTCAAACACCAGCCAGCCCAGCAACACTGAACCTTACACCAACCCAGCCTAGCAACAGAGTAGAGCCCACTAGCCCAGTACTGCCTCCTGTCTGCCAGCAGAGTTCCTCCACATCCAAAGCTCCTCCCTCCACCTCAGTCACCTCCATTAGAGAAGTGAACGCGCTGTACTCTGGCAGAAGGCTGAATTATTGAAGCCCCTCACTCTGGGTTAAAAGCCGGCTCTGGACTCCTGACCCCAGGGTCACGGCTTCAAGGCCAGGCTGAGAGTGGAGCTCAGTGCGCTGACCTTGACTGACCTGTGCTCTGTGTCTGACCCGGATCGACCTGGGAAAGACTGGGCCTCTGGACCATCCCAGGTAGAGCGCAGAATACAGGATACATGCATTAAACAAGAGCAGGCCATTTGTTAGACGCTGTGTGTTCCACTGTAAACCTGACTGCATTGCACGCCTTCCTGCATGTGTGCTGCTGAGAGAGAGAGAGAGAGAGAGAGAGAGAGAGAGAGAGAGAGAGAGAGAGAGAGAGAGAGAGAGAGAGAGAGAGAGAGAGAGAGAGAGAGAGAGAGAGAGAGAGAGAGAGAGAGAGAGAGAGAGAGAGAGAGAGAGAGAGAGAGAGAGAGAGAGAGAGAGAGAGAGAGAGAGAGAGAGAGAGAGAGAGAGAGAGAGAGAGAGAGAGAGAGAGAGAGAGAGAGAGAGAGAGAGAAATAGGCTACCTGCCATTGCCCCTGCTGTGCTCCTCAATTATACACCCACCAGAGTAGCTAAATACATTAGGCTGGATGCATAGTTTCAAACACACATGTTCTGCCCAAATACATTAGGACAAAGACTGTTATTAATATTTGATTGAACTCTCCTTCTGTCCTTTGTATCTTCTGGTGACTTTGCTATAGTGAGGATGGAGGCAGTGGGAATCTGGTCTAATTACTGTTATTAAACTGAATATTTTCCTCCCATCAGTGTGGAGCAGAACTTGGAAATGGGTTTGTGGGAACATTTACATTTTTAAAGCTCCGTCTACTCAGATACCAAAGGTATGTGGCCACTTGCTCGTCGAACATCTAATTTTTGTAATTATTTTTTATTTAAACTTTATTTAACTAGGCAAGTCAGTTAAGAACAAAATCTTATTTTACAATGACAGCCAAACCCTCCCCTAACTCGGACGATACTGGGCCAATTGTGCGCGGCCCTATGGGACTCCCAATCATTGCCGGTTGTGATACAGCCCGGGTGATGCCTCTAGCACTGAGATGCAGTGCCTTAGTCCGCTGCGCCACCCGGGAGCCCCAAAATCATCGGCATTAATATGGAGTTGGTCCCCCCTTTGGTGCTAGAACAGCCTCTACCCTTCACGATTTTTAGTGCTACACGCTTCAGCACTCGGCAGTCCCGTTCTGTGAGCTTTTGTGGCCTACCACTTCGCGGCTGAGCCGTTGTTGCTCCTAAACGTTTCCACTTCACAATTACTGCAGTTACAGTTGACCGGGCAGCTCTAGCAGGACAGAAATTTTACGAGTCACTGAGCTCTTCAGTACGGGCCACTCTACTGCCGACGTTTGTCTATGGAGATTGCATGGCTATGTGCTCGATTTTATACACCTGTCAGCAACGGGTGTGGCTGAAATAGCAGAATCCACTAATTTGAAAGGGTGTCCACCTTAAAGTGGATACAGACTTAAAGTGGAACTGACAGCATTTTAGCAACATTAAATCTTATTAAAATATAATCATATACACCCATAGGAAGAATATGACACTTTAAATATTCTGACAAGCGAGCACTTAGATATGGTCATTTTCACATTTTCATCAATTCTTAGAATGTTTGGGAATAAAGTATACTAAGGCATTTGTGAAATTCTATAACAATATATAGTGGAAAAGCTGCCGTGCATTTGGACAATTACTAGACACTGCAGTTAATAAAAACATCTGTCGCCGCTAGGACCATAGTCTACGCAGACCGGTGCACCATAGCCAATCAGAGCTACTGTAGGCCTTTATGCAAACAAGCCATTTGCCACACAAGCCTGCCATCGTTCACTTTGAACTGGACTGTGTGTTTACAGGCAGTTGCAGCAATTCGATTATTAGAACGCATTCGGCAGAAACTATACCTTAATGGTATTCTGCAAATATGTCAATACCACGTATTTACCTCTTACATTTGGGAACTTTACAGTCTTATTGATATTGATCAAACAACCATGAAAAGGTCGTTTCTCTCTCCCGCAGTTTTGCACAACAACAACAACAAAATCAACAACTAATGCTAGTCACAATGTCTAGCTAGCTACTCCCGGACACAAATAAGAGAACACCTCACTCGCCCAAGCAGAGCTCGTTAGCTAGGCTGTTTACATGTTATCTAGAGCTTTTGTGACTAAATTACTTTCTTTGACTATGTTTACTGACACGAACATATTCAGTAGGTGGTACCCGTTCGTAAATTCATCAGTTATTCTGTGCTCTGGCACACTCAGACGAGAGTGCTCTGAAATCGGAGTAGATAGCCTGGGTGAATTTGCAAATGCAAGAGATATGCTAACTGGATACTGTAAAAGTCGTTCAATTCCTTGCTAGCTAACCAAATGACACCTGCATCTCTAGCTGTTTATAGCAACCGACAACGATATGAGGGGAAAAAGTCAATCACTCACCCACTTCTCCAATGACATGACATCCTCCTAGCAGCTACAGTGGTTCTTCCTTTAAACGTTTTGAGCTTATGCAGTGACTGTTTGTGGTAGATGGTGGCAGATTGTGGTAAATTGCATAATTCTGGCAACAATGGCTGACACTTAAATAATGTGCCATAGAATTGTGTGGCACCCTGCAAGCTGTGCTGCAGTATGCTGCAACTTTTAAAGGAAGAACCACTGTAGCTAGCTATCTAGCTAGTTTGATTGTATTGACATTCCCAGCCTTAGTTACATTCGTCCGTTTTTGTACAAAATATTGAGTCATTGAAATTGAAACAGTCCATCCCGAAAGGAGGCAGCAAACAATGTACCAGGCCAGCTGTGATTACCAATAAATATATTGGTGAATTATATTAATCATGCATTAAACTGCATCCATCTATTCTGCCAACAATGCTTAGTGTACATCATGGAACGTTGAGTCAAATAGAACCTATTCTTAAAACCTGTTTATAAAGTTGGTTTTGTTGCATAAACTGGAAATTTGATATATTTTTTACTGACATTATGATTGTTTGTTTCATATCTGCAAAGTAGTTAAAACACTGTCTGTTCCACTTTAAAGAACTAGAGCTGACATTTTTCAAATTCCTTGAGCTCTCAGATCCAGAGCCCAACGTTCATTATGTCTGAAAACAATAGACATGGACACACGACACATAAAGCATGGAGCTTGCAGTATGGATTTGACTGTTGACCTTGACCATTGCTTGAATAGAGGATGCTTTCCATTTAGCAATGTGTGATCTTGTTTATGTGTGTGCATCTGTAGTTGAATGAATAAAAATGAATAAAAAAACACTCAAACAGTTAGTGTACGTGAAATACATGATACGTTACAGAACAACACAGAGTAAATAACTATCAACTATACTGAACAAAAAATAAAAATGCATCATGCAATAATTTCAACGAGCCGGATGTGGAGGTCTTGGACTGGCATGGTTACACGTGGTCTTGTCACACCCTGATCTGTTTCACCTGTCTTGGTGATTGTCTCCACTCACCTCCAGGTGTCTCCTGTTTTCCCCATTAGTCCCCGGTGTATTTATCCCTGTGTTTCCTGTCTCTCTGTGCCAGCGTTTCTCCTAGCTCCTATTTTTCGAAGTCTCCGGTTTTTCCTAGACCTCCTGGTTTTGACCCTTGCCTGTCCGGACGCCGACTCCGCCTGCCTGACCACTCTGTCTGTTCTGACCTCAAGCCTGCCTATCGCCTGGTACTGTTTGGACTCCGACCTGGTTTATGAACTCTCGCCTGTCCCCGACCTGCCTTTTGCCTACCCCTTTTGGTATAATAAATATCGGAGCTCAGTTATCTGCCTTCTGTGTCTGCACTTGGGTCTTGCCTTGTGCCCTTATAGGTCTGCAGTTTTGAGGCCGGTTGGACCTACTGCCAACAATGTTGGAGGCTGCTTATGGTAGAGAAATTAACATTCAATTCTCTGGCAACAGCTCAGGTGGACATTACTGCAGTCAGCATGCCAATTGCACGCTCCCTCAAAGCTTGTGACAAAACTGCACATTTTAAAGTGGCCCCAGCACAAGGTGTCCCTAGCACAAGGTGCACCTGTGTAATGATCATGCTGATTAATCAGCTTCTTGATATGCCACACCTGTCAGGTGGATAGATTATCTTGGCAAAGGGGAAATGTTCACTAACAGGGGTGTAAACAAATTTGTGCATAACATTTGAGAGAAATAGGATTTTTGTGCATATAGAGAAATTCTGGGATCTTTTATTTCAGCTCATGAAACACGGGACCAACACTTTACATGTTGCATTTATATTTCTGTTCAGTATAAAGAAGACTTAACATGGTTACACGTGTCTTCAATTCAAAATAATCTCTAATAGAATAAACTATGTGTGTGTGATACACACAGGAGCTTTCTACCAAGTTCTCAAATTCAAGCTGGAACTCACACCCACCCTGAATTAACATTTCTTTGCACTTTGCTAGTTAAAACAATAGGCAGGAAAACACACCCAGATTCTAATCTAATCAACTAAATTTAAATGATAGGAGCGCAAACCTGTCGCTCCTCTTTGAACTAGCCGCTGTCCAATGAACAGAAATGACACAGTTTCTCTGTAACAATAAATCCATGGCACTTACATATAAAATAGAACAGATAAAAAGTCGTAGCTCTTTATGAACTCTTGAAACAATCCAAATATGACAATTTAATTCACATAGTAACATTTCGTCGATTCAAGTTTCATCAGTCTTCACACCTCTCGTGGTGTCAGTGACCCCAGAAATTCTGTTGGAACGTCTTAGAGATTGCCACAGATAAATTGGCTCTCACCTGTATCACCTTCTCAGATTTTTCCACTACATTCCACTACATGGATACTCTGCATTGCAGAAGACAATCAGAGGAACCAGAGAAATATGTGGAGAGAGGTGACTAGACTTTAAAAAATAACAGCTTGGGTCCATGTAATAGCTACCTCCCAAAGGCTTGCCAGGACACAGTCGAGACACTCAACAAGATAGTCGCCATCTACTTGGCCTGCATTAACTTCTTGTCCATGGTCGTTAGGGTCACGGTACTCTCCTCATAGAAGGTATCCTCCCACCAGGGTGCAACGTCAGTCTCCAGGGGTACCATGCCTATGTCAGCTGTCCCAACGTGGAATCAAATCAAATCAAATTTATTTATATAGCCCTTCTTACATCAGCTGATATCTCAAAGTGCTGTACAGAAAACCAGCCTAAAACCCCAAACAGCAAGCAATGCAGGTGTAGAAGCACGGTGGCTAGGAAAAACTCCCTAGAAAGGCCAAAACCTAGGAAGAAACCAAGAGAGGAACCAGGCTATGAGGGGTGGCCAGTCCTCTTCTGGCTGTGCCGGGTGGAGATTATAACAGAACATGGCCAAGATGTTCAAATGTTCATAAATGACCAGCATGGTCAAATAATAATAATCACAGTAGTTGTCGAGGGTGCAGCAAGTCAGCACCTCAGGAGTAAATGTCAGTTGGCTTTTCATAGCCGATCATTAAGAGTATCTCTACCGCTCCTGCGGTCTCTAGAGAGTTGAAAACAGCAGGTCTGGGACAGGTAGCACGTCCGGTGAACAGGTCAGGGTTCCATAGCCGCAGGCAGAACAGTTGAAACTGGAGCAGCAGCACGGCCAGGTGGACTGGGGACAGCAAGGAGTCATCATGCCAGGTAGTCCTGAGGCATGGTCCTAGGGCTCAGGTCCTCCGAGAGAGAGAAAGAAAGAGAGAAAGAGAGAATTAGAGAGAGCATACTTAAATTCACACAGGACACCGGATAAGACAGGAGAAGTACTCCAGATATAACAAACTGACCCTAGCCCCCCGACACATAAACTACTGCAGCATAAATACTGGAGGCTGAGACAGGAGGGGTCAGGAGACACTGATGGAATCCTCCATCAGAAGGTGTGTGGCTTAGCTGGACAGGTCAGGCCCCATCATCTGAGTCCGTTTCACGTTGACAACGCACCACGGTTTGTGAAAGACTTTGAAAACATTCGAAATAGCAGTAAAAGTAAACACATCATGATATCATCCTCTGCAATGTATGACAAATACAGATTACGAAATAAATGTCTCATGACAACAATAAATTAGGAATAAAGTTTCACTATCATTAATATGAAAACTAGCCCACAAAGTTATCCCATCAACTGCCTGATCCAAACAGATGATGAGTTAGGAGACACATGATCTGGATGGAGGAAACGAGCACAACATAAAACCATACCATCCAACATAATTTCAAATCCAAATTCTAACAATATGCAGTAATGAACAATTAGTGCTCTCCCCTTTTAGAGGGATGAGTTTGGAAACAAATCAGAACACTAGAAAACAATTAGTATAGTGTTGAGCAAATACCTTCCCACCCCTATTGTACAGAAAGTAAATGAGTACAATCAAATCCTAGAATATTCAAATCAGAGAAACAAGGCATAAGAAGCTATATCAAATAAGTTACGAAAATGTTCTGGCACGGTGAAAATAACAATCAATGTTAGGATTTATATTTCCACATTCTCAGCAGACAAATCATAAAAGCAATTGTGTTGTAAATTTCAGACTGGTTTCTAAACCAGCACGGGTCTTTTATGCTATTACTTCTCTCCCTCTCTGATCATGACTAGAATTATGCCTTGTAATGCTTGTTAATGCTTTCTAACTTCAGCTTATGCCTTGCATAATGTAATCATTCATTTTACAAAGTAATTAAATACACTTGTATTGAGAATTCCATTCTCAGACATTTCTTGATGACAAATATAATGTTAAATGGAGTCAGATAAACATTTTAATAGGCTAATTGCAAATTTGAATCATGGGTCACATGTGTGGTATAAATACAATACATAGGACAAATATTACCCCAGTCTCCGTGTGTGTACGTGTTATACTGTATCGTATCTCTCCGTCACCCTTCCCCCACACTACTCATCGGTGGCTCCCATCATGCTCATTCGACATCCCCAACACACACACCACGGGATCTGTCCATCCTCTTTTCTCTCCCTGTTCACAGGGGAAAGAGGATGGAACCAAGCCTAGATACCACTCTCTTGGGCCGTGTCTGTGTGTGTGTGGTGTTGTAATGCAGTTGTTAAATCTGTCACATTTGTCACATTCATTTTGTTGTTGTAGTTCTTGTCCATAGGTTACTGTATGGATTCTCTGTGTAATTGTTGCTTGGTGTGTGTGTTTTGTGTGCTTGCGTGTGTGTGTGTGTGTGTGTGTGTGTGTGTGTGTGTGTGTGTGTGTGTGTGTGTGTGTGTGTGTGTGTGTGTGTGTGGGTGTGGTGTGTTGTGTGTGGTATGTTGTGTTGTGTATGATGTGATGTGTTGTGTGTGTGTGTGTGTATGGTATGTGTGTTGTTAAATCTGTCACATTTGTCACATTCATTTTGTTGTTGTAGTTCTTGTCCATAGGTTAATGTATGGATTCTCTGTGTAATTGTTGCTTGGTGTGTGTGTTTTGTGTGCTTGCATGTGTGTGTGTGTGATGTGTTGTGTGTGTGTGATGTGTTGTGTGTGTGTGATGTGTTGTGTGTGTGTGTATGTGTGATGTGTGGTGTGGTGTGATGTGTTGTGTGTGGTATGATGTGTTGTGTTGTGTTGTGTGTGGTGTGATGTGTTGTGTTGTGTATGATGTGATGTGTGTGTATGGTATGTGTGTTGTGTGTGTGTGTGTGTGTGTGTGTGTGTGTTTGATGTGTTTCCCAGGTTGAGACGTCCACTGAGAACTGATGAAAGGAACGAGGCCTGTGACTGATCTGTTCATCCTGATCAGGGGAATTCTACCTCTGTCTTTTTCTCTTTCTCAGTCTCTCTGTCTCTCCCGCTCTAAGCATATGACCCACTTTTACTACAGCCCCCCCCCCCCCCCCCAGAAGATTGGCCTACAGAGAACTGGACAGGGGACAGAGAGGGAGAAAGAGCAGATTTACTATGAATACATGTTCGTAATTGTATTGTGAATGTTCATGTGAAAGTGTGTGTGCGAACGCACGCCTGTGTGTGTGTGTGTGGGGGGGGGGTGGGGGGGGGGTGGATATGGGAGAGAGAGAAGCGAGGAAGAGAATGATGCTGTCATGGTATGTTGGCACCACTGACTCGGTCTTTGTGCTGTGAAAGGCAGCCATTCTGGGTGTGTGAGTTAGTTTTTGTCTGTGGCTCTGGAGGAGGTGAGAGGTTGTCTTTCAAAGGGACTCTGTACTGAGAACACAAGGCCTCAGCGTTTAGGACAACACAGTCAGGAGAGAGGGAAGAAAAGAGCCCTTTGTCCAGACCAGATAGAGGCGGAATACTGGGCAAGCTTTGAAGTGCTGTACAGAAAGCATGCGAATCATGCATCTTTTTACACAGGAAAAGCAAGATATTGACTACTTGTGACTACTCGGGCTCTGCTCAATATTCACACAACGTTATGGTACATGCTTGTCGATTCACTGAAGCCATCTGTACAGCAGACTAGGCCAGGTACACGGAGGCCCTTTCCTGGAACACAGAGGCAGACCCCAATCACACTCAATCAGACCCATGTATCAGGAGGAAGGAGAAAATAACCTGGGTTCCTTCCTCCTGGTTCATGTATTTTACCAACATCCTCACACAGAGATCCATGTCACGAGCTACTCATATTGCAAGATTATTTGAACTGAGAGGTTCAGAAATCACTTCCTTTGTCAGTGTGGTGCGCCACTATGGCAGGAGGGATGGGGCCCGTTCTGCTGCTGCGCTGTAAAGCGGTGCGGGAGGTAAAAGGGTGAGATAGAGAGAGAGAGAGGAGAAGGCCATTAGCATTCACAGGGTGTTGTTTGGTGCTGGCGCCGTCCCTCTGCGCCGAATCAGGCGTCGTTGATTAATTTCAGCCTATTAGCACCCCCCTTTCCTCATCTCCCGCCTCTCCCAGGTTAATTCCATGCCAGCGTGCGGAGTCGGGGGCTGCTGGTGTGAGCGATGGAAGAGGGTTGCCAGGGAGCATGTTGTTGTCAGGACTGTATTAATGAGCACACCACTCTGGTCCTATGGACAGGGGGACTGTGTTTCTGGCTGCGTGCGTTTGCTCTGTCGAGGCCTGGCCTAGTTTCTCCTCTCATCAGGGATCCAAGGGCTGATGCAGATCACCTGACAGTGGCCCGACTGCTCAACCCTGGGTATGTGTGGGTGTGTGTGGGGGATGTGTGAAATTGACAGAATGGTAGAAATTGTGTCATATTTAGTGTGGAGACAACAAACCTATGGTGCTATTAACCTTCCTGTAAATGGTGTGGTCTATATATTATCTTGGGCCAAAGTTTCTGGTTTTTCACGCTCAACAGTTTCCCCTGTGTATCAAGAATGGTCCACCATCCAAAGGACATCCAACCAACTTGACACAACTGTGGGAAGCATAGTCCATATATGTTCTGTAGTATTAGGTTGCTCCCCCCTTGATGAAAGGTACCATCTCTTAAATGTTGGATCACATCCTGCAAGAATTACAGACCTTTGAAAGGATCTTTCACACATTTTGTTAGCATCCCAGTGTAAGAAGTGAGGTCAGACAGTGGGTAAGTGGTAGAGGCCTGCCAGTCTCTGAAGGCATTCCTCTGCAGGAGCCTCTGCTGCACACCTGTCCTCCACAGCTGGCCACAGCACACCTGTCCTCCACAGCTGGCCACAGCACATCTGGCCTCCACAGCAGGCCACAGCACAACTGGCCTTCACAGCTGGCCACAGCACACCTGGCCTCCACAGCTGGCCACAGCCCACCTGGCCTCCACAGCTGGCCACAGCCCACCTGGCCTCCACAGCTGGCCACAGCACAACTGGCCTCCACAGCTGGCCACAGCCCACCTGTCCTCCACAGCTGGCCACAGCACACCTGTCCTCCACAGCTGGCCACAGCACATCTGGCCTCCACAGCAGGCCACAGCACAACTGGCCTTCACAGCTGGCCACAGCACACCTGGCCTCCACAGCTGGCCACAGCCCACCTGGCCTCCACAGCTGGCCACAGCCCACCTGGCCTCCACAGCTGGCCACAGCACAACTGGCCTCCACAGCTGGTCACAGCCCACCTGGCCTCCACAGCTGGCCACAGCACAACTGGCCTCCACAGCTGGCCACAGCACACCTGGCCTCCACAGCTGGCCACAGCACATCTGGCCTTCACTGCTGGCGACAGCCCATCTGGCCTCCACAGCTGGCCACAGCACACCTGGCCTCCACAGCTGGCCACAGCACATCTGGCCTCCACAGCTGGCCACAGCACAACTGGCCTCCACAGCTGGTCACAGCCCACCTGGCCTCCACAGCTGGCCACAGCACAACTGGCCTCCACAGCTGGTCACAGCCCACCTGGCCTCCACAGCTGGCCACAGCACAACTGGCCTCCACAGCTGGCGACAGCCCACCTGGCCTCCACAGCTGGCGACAGCCCACCTGGCCTCCACAGCTGGCCACAGCCCACCTGGCCTCCACAGCTGGCCACAGCACACCTGGCCTCCACAGCTGGCCACAGCACAACTGGCCTCCACAGCTGGCCACAGCCCACCTGGCCTCCACAGCTGGCCACAGCACACCTGGCCTCCACAGCTGGCCACAGCCCACCTGGCCTCCACAGCTGGCCACAGCCCACCTGGCCTCCACAGCTGGCCACAGCACAACTGGCCTCCACAGCTGGTCACAGCCCACCTGGCCTCCACAGCTGGCCACAGCACAACTGGCCTCCACAGCTGGCCACAGTACACCTGGCCTCCACTGCTGGCGACAGCACACCTGGCCTCCACAGCTGGCCACAGCACATCTGGCCTCCACAGCTGGCCACAGCACATCTGGCCTCCACAGCTGGCCATAGCACACCTGGCCTCCACTGCTGGCGACAGCCCACCTGGCCTCCACAGCTGGCCACAGCACACCTGGCCTCCACAGCTGGCCACAGCACATCTGGCCTCCACAGCTGGCAACAGCCCTCCTGGCCTCCACAGCTGGCCACAGCACATCTGGCCTCCACAGCTGGCCACAGCACACCTGGCCTCCACAGCTGGCCACAGCCCACCTGGCCTCCACAGCTGGCCTCGCCTCCACACAGAGCGTGCACACCTGGATGCTTCTCACTTGATTCATCTGTTTCATTTAGAGCAGCTCATAACAGCTAGGAACATTCCAGTGTCCTCCATCATCAGTACTAGTACAGCTTAAACAAGTGCTGTGTGAGAGATGAGACAGTACACAGGTGAAGGGTTGTGTGTGGACTGTGATGATTGAGGGCCAGTTCTATGTCTTGTGAGAGGGAGGTGTGAAACTAATATACCCATGAGTATTGGACTGGTTGGTTAACTTGGTTTAGGTTATTGGTGTCAGTTGAGCCTGTGAGGCTTTATTAAAATCTGTCATCAATATCCCATTAACTCCTAGCACGCCAATCTACTGCATTAGGAAAGTCTAATGGCATTAAAGTTTCAGAAGGCCTGGCTTCACTGTGGCACTTGACGCTTTGCATCCACAGAAAAGGAGAAAGAAAGAAGCGCTGGATATGGAGAAGAGAGTGACGGACAGCGACACAAAGGTTAAAAGGTAAAGAAAGAAAATAAGGAAATCTGAATTGAGAGGTATAATGTGAGAAGGAAGCAGAGGGAGAGGGGATCAGGCTAGTCTCCGTGGATGTGGTGATGAGGTCCAGTACAGGAGTGGGCGGCTAGCTCCAGCTTAAGCAACTCCGCACCGTAGCCTGCTGAATTATTCACCCCCCCCCCCCCCCCCCCCGCTGGGGCAGAGTGGCGACACGGTGGTCCGCCCGCCCGTGCCCGGCCCACCCTGACCTGTGAGTTTAGAGCTGTGTCAGTGCTGCTCCGCATACGAGGGTTCACAGCTCCAGCCTCGGCATACACTTGTCTTCATCGAACCGTTTACCTCTTAACACTGTGGTTGATGGGACACACACAGACTGTGGTGGACAGACAAAGATGTGGCGGCGCCACCAGCGGATGACCCCATGACCCTACAGAGCTCCGAGGGATGTTCTCCTGGTAGCAGGGCTGACCTCTCTCTGCTCATTAACACCATAGATCACAGGACAGGTCCCCTGAATGGAAGAAAGTTACTCTACCCTCTCTTCAGAATGTAGTCATCAGCACAATTGTTCAGTGAAAGTGAAAATGTACTGTACTTTTGAGTTCCTGTAGCTTTATTACTGTATCTGTTATGCAGTATCTTTGTATTCACATTGACTACACAAAACATTAAGAATATCTGCTCATACCATGACAGGCTGGCCAGGTGAATAGATGAAGGGGAGGAGACGGGTTAAAGAAAGATTTTTAAGACTCATGACAATTGAGACATGGATTGTGTATGTGTGCCATTCAGGGGGTGAATGGGAAAGAGAAAATACTTCAGTGCAGGGTTTGGTAGTAGGTGCCAGGTGCACCGGTTTGATTCAAGAACTGCAATGCTGCTGTTTTGTTCACGTTCAACAGTTTCCTGTGTGTTATCAAAAATAATCCACCACCCAAAGGACATCCAACCAACGTGACACAGCTGTGGGAAGCATTGGCGTCAACATGGGCCAGCCAGTATCCCTGTGGGATGTTTTCGACTCATGTAATGTTGTGTGATTTGTTGTCTTTCTCAGGTAATGTGTAATGTTGTGCGATTTGCTGTCTTCCTCAGGTAATGTGTGATTTCCTGTCTTCCTCAGGTAAGCGACTACAGGAGTGGATCAGTGTAGTTCTGTGCCTCTCTCTCTTCATCATCAACCTCTCCTTCCTTCTCCTCAACTTCTCCGCTGTGCACATCTACAAAATCATATTCGGTATCTGTGAGTTTCTCAAAAAAAAAATTGGGTTTCTGTTTGAAATGACCTTGAAATAGTCTGAAATTACATTACGTCTCCAAAACATTTGTTGTCTGATATTATGGCTAAATACTTTTTCCTCCTTTGTTCCCCACTACAGTAATGGGGATAGTGATGGCAGACTTTGCATCTGGTATGGTGCACTGGGGAGCAGACACCTGGGGCTCTGTGGACATCCCTGTCCTTGGGAAGGTAAGGGACAGGGTTCTGAGTTCATGGTCATTCCCAGACCTTAGACTCATCATTTGACTCTTGAGAAGGATTACAAATGACTATAGTACCTTCAGAAAGTATTCACACCCCTTGACTTTTTCCACATTTTGTTGTGTTACAGCCTGAATTCAGAATGGATTAAATGAAGATTGTGTCACTGGCCTACACACAGTACCCCATAATGTCAAAGTGGATTTTTTTCCATTTTTTTTCAAATGAATAAAAAATGAAAAGCTGAAATACCTTGAGTCAATAAGTATTCAAGCCCTTTGTTATGACAAACCTAAATAAGTTCAGGAGTAAAAATGTGCTTAACAAGTAACATAATAAGTTGCATGGATTCATGCTGTGTGCAATAATAGTGTTCAACATGATTTTTTAATGTCTACCTCATCTCTGTACCCCACACATACAATTATCTGTAAGGTCGAGCAGTGAATTTTAAACAGATTCAACCACAAAGACCAGAGAGGTTTTCCAATGCCTCACAAAGAAGGGCACCTATTGGTAGATGGGGGAAAAAAAGAAGAAGCAAACATTGAATTTCCATTTGAGCACCCAGCCACTGCAAAAATAAAATAATACTGCCCAAAAAGTGGCAACGCAATTAACTTTTTTGCTGTTTTTGTTTTGGACAAATCCAGTGAAACACAGAGTACCACTCTCCATATTTCCAAGCATAGTGGTGGCTGCATCATGGTATGGGTATAATTGTAATTGATAAGGACTGGGGAGTTTTTCAGGATAAAAAAATGTTTGGAATGGAGCTAAGCACAGGCAAAATCCTAGAGGAAAACCTGGTTCAGTCTGCTTTCCACCAGACACTGGGAGAGGAATTCCCCTTTCAGCAGGGCAATAACCTAAAACAAGGCCAAATCTACACTGAGGAAGATAGTGGATGTTCCTGAGTGGCCGAATTACAGTTTTGAACCAATTTGACAGAGCTTGAAAAAATTTTTTTAAGTCTTAGACTTACCAAGAAATACTCCCCGCTGTAATCGCTGCCTAAGGTGATTCTAACATGTATCGACTCAGGGGTGTGGATACTTATGTAAATTAGATATTTCTGTATTTCATTTTCAATACGTTTACAAACATTTCTAAAATCCTGTTTTTACTTTGTCATTATGAGGTATTGTGTAAATGGGTGAGAATAGTTTTTTTGCATTCAGGCTGTAACACAGCAACATGTGGAATAAGTCAAGGGGTATGAATACTTTCTGAAGGCACTGTACATATCAGTCATATGAGGGATTGTTAGGCAAAACATAATATAATCCCATTTCTCAATGAGCTATATCAGTGGCCACACCCACACTGTCTGTATACATTACCTGTGCTTCTGCAAACCACCGCCCAGCACCCCCACCGTCCTGCTCCTGTGCTGAGAAGGCCACATCCAGCCAGTCTCCCCCTTCCTGTCCCCCCTACACCCCAGTTGTGTGAAGGGCACAGCCATCCAGGGTTATTACCATACAGTAGCTCTGGGTTTTGTTGGTCTTTTGTGGTTCATCCTCCCTTGGCTGCTCCAAGCAAAATGTCATTCTATCCCTCAGGATATACCACTACAGTACATTTCTGCCTGCCCCCCAAGCCAGCCACCACAGCCACCCCACCCACTCCTCTGGGGCTGGGGTTCCAGCACCCTGGGCTCCGTATTAATGCGTGAGCACAACTTGGTCATGCTCCCCTCTCCCAATTAAAGAAAAGGTCGCTCTTATCCTGTCCAATTAAAAGAGCACCTGGCCCTTAAGTTGTCCAGTGTAGTGGGTGTCGTCTTTGAGGTGATGAATCGCTGGGTCTGTGTGTATATCTGCTGATGACGGGGCTTATTGTTCTATTGTCAGGGGTCAGGGGGGACAGGGGGAGAAAAGGAATTGGCATTTTAATCTCCAGCTCTGCTTATGATCAGTATGTGTAATGGCATCACTGATCTTCACAGTGATTTATGTTATTCTGCGTACATTATATTATGTATCGTATTTTGACTGTAACCTGACTGTTTATATGACCAAAGCACAGCTGTGTGGTGAAGTCAGGTGTACAGACAGTACCAGGGTCATTCTACCTCAAAAAGCACAATAGAGGTTTGACACCCACCGTCTTCGATTGTTCTGAAATTGTTTCTGTGGTTAGAAACAGATAAGATAAGCATTTCTGCAACATTATTTTACATTTACATTTACATTTAAGTCATTTAGCAGACGCTCTTATCCAGAGCGACTTACAAATTGGTGCATTCACCTTATGATATCCAGTGGAACAACCACTTTACAATAGTGCATCTAACTCTTTTAAGGGGGGGGGGGGGGTTAGAAGGATTACTTTATCCTATCCTAGGTATTCCTTAAAGAGGTGGGGTTTCAGGTGTCTCCGGAAGGTGGTGATTGACTCCGCTGACCTGGCGTCGTGAGGGAGTTTGTTCCACCATTGGGGTGCCAGAGCAGCGAACAGTTTTGACTGGGCTGAGCGGGAACTGTACTTCCTCAGAGGTAGGGAGGCGAGCAGGCCAGAGGTGGATGAACGCAGTGCCCTTGTTTGGGTGTAGGGCCTGATCAGAGCCTGAAGGTACGGAGGTGCCGTTCCCCTCACAGCTCCGTAGGCAAGCACCATGGTCTTGTAGCGGATGCGAGCTTCAACTGGAAGCCATTTTATATATATATAATTTGATCTCTGAGAAATTAAGCTAATTGATTGCACCCAAATTGTCCATTTCAATTATAGGATTCATATAATATTCAATCAATATAGTACCCAACATCCGATTTGCACAAAGAACTCTTCTTAACAATAATTCAAATGTGAGCAATCGAAATAAATGGTCAAACCCCACGCCAATGACCAGTGTACAGTATCAGTTCTCTATGTTTGACAAGCTGTGACTCGGTGTATTGTTTATTCTTACCGGCTAGATTTTTTCCCCTGTTCAGAGAAATTAGCCATTGATGTCGCTTGCATTTTTCCCATAAATGAAGTGAAAGTACCAGGTTTTGCCCACTAGAAGCCGCTGTTCCTGCTACTGCCCTTTTTATCTATTATATGAGATCTATAAATTGAAATGGACAATTTGGGTGCAATCAATTAGCTTAATTTTGTTGAAATAGTCTATCAACAAAAGAATGTTGCAGGAATGCTTATCTTATCTGTTTCTAATTACTGCTATGGGCTTTGGTGGTCCTTGGTGGTCCCTGGTTTTATGTGGGAGGGTCGTCAGCGAAATGGGACATACCTGGGGGAGGGTGTGTCCCGGGGATAAATACACCTTTCCCCCATACATCGAGGAGACTCTCCAAGCAGAGACACTGTTATTTTTGGTTGTGGCATTTTGGGGCTACTTTGTGTTCATTTGTTTTGGCACCTCTCAACACCCCTCATTATCACCATCTATGCACGCATCCACTCACCCAGGTGTGTACCATTTCGCTGACGAACCTCCCGGCTCCGCCCACCGACATCCGATTTAAGGAAAACAAGAGCAAAGAGAAAGAATTCGGCAAACAGAGTGGGAGGGTCGTCCTATTACAGAAAAGATTTCAGAACAATCTGAGATGGTGGGTGTTATGGCTTTCTGAAATGACAGGACTCACCACATATTAGACTACACATCACTAGGAATATCAGACATAATGTAAAGGAATATACATTCTGAACACCTCGACACCTAGTGTTAAACGTGTACAATTAAGCAAAAACAAATAGGTAAATAGCCCAATTGTGGGACATGGACCTTTCTTAAAGATGTGTAGGGGCCTACATGTTGGCTACTGTATGTTACTGTACTGCAACAAAGGCCTTGTTCTCCTCTGTAGTATATTCCTCATTCCTGTGCCCTGGTGAGGCAGAGGGGGGCCGTCCTAGCAGAGCAGACTGCCTGCCCCCTGTAGTTCCAGCTAAGGGGCCCGGGCCTGCTGCCTGCACTCCTTTCATCAGCAGCCTGTCTGGTTGGAGTTCCAGAACGGCTCAGTCCCTGTTCAGCCTGCCGCCCCGTCGTGCAGCGCTTACTGCTCTGACTCTGTAACATGGCCACTGCTCGCTGTCGATCCTTTCGCTGTCTGGGATAATTAGGATTCTCCACCTGGGAACGATCGGACTTCAAAAAGAGCGGGGGAATTTACAGACATCTAGAAAGGAGTGCTTTAAGACCCTTAACCAGCAAATTAAAGGAAACACTTAGTGGATGGATACGCCGTTTTGTCCCGAGGTTCAAACAGAAAAACTTCACTTGAGGGAGAATCATTAATGACAGTGATTAGAGGAGAAAAAACTATAATTGAACGTCTTAAACCAGTTCAGTCCATAGTCGAGGGTGAGGGGAGGGACATTTCCTTTCCATGGCCGGGTAACCAGGACGATGGTAGATGTGAGTCCTGATTAGTGAAAGGCAGGCGAGGCAGGCCGTTAAACGATGTGGGATTAGTGCTGGTGTGACTCGGGGCGGCTGCAGTGTGCCGAGGAGTCCACACACCCGCTCTGTGTGCCGTCTGGGGTTTACCGCTCCTTTAATCTCACAGACAGACTGGGAGAAGAGAACGAGAAGAACGGAAAGGAAGATAATTGTCAAAATATTGACAGATAGTGTCCCTTGCTCCAGCAGTGTCTCAATGTGTCCTCAGATATACATGTGATTGAGTTCTGCCCACAAACACAGGATAATTACTTTTTACCGTCAGTGACACGCTATGGTAATTTGGTGCCAAAAGATTCCTCTTTTTATGTGGGAAATAAATGACCTTCATTGTGTATTTTCTCTTTGTGCTCATGCGATTCTCTTCCTCTGTCCCTTTCATTTGTGACACCCACGCTGTTACAAGCAGGTATCTGTCTCAGCTTAACGCGGTGCTGGTTGTGAGTGACAGGCACCGCTGTTACAAGGTTTATTATGATGCTGGATCAGAGCCATAGGGCTGTGCAGTTTTATAGCAAGTTATCTCTCTGGTCCTTTTAGCGTGATGGAGATGTTTCCCCTCCAGCTTTCATGTACACTCCTCTACAGGGCAGTGGATCATGAGTTTAACTGTGAGACCAACTCCAACCTCTAACCCAGTGGTTCCCAAAACTATGTGGTGTCGCCTGATATGAAATGTATTCAAATCTGAAAGATACAATTCAACCAGAGATCACCCTTAGATAATGGGAAAAGGTCGTACTTGACCGTTGCACTTGAATCATTCCCACGGTGAATGGCTAAGCCCGCTACGCTATGAAACCACACACTATTGCAGAGACTTTGATATTACCACCTGCAATTGATATGGTGAAAACAATGAGTGGGGAGGAGAGGGCACAGCAACTCACATCACTGCCTTCGTCAGATAACACTGTTGAGCGAAGAATGTGTGCTATTGCTAGAAATGAAATGAAAACTGACTGAACGACTCAAACTCCTCAGCTTCTGCTCTCCAAATGGATGTTAGCTGTGAGGGCCAAGATGCCCATGCATTGACTTTTGTCCGCTATACATGTCGGCGGATTCTATTCACAAGATCTTGTTATGTCTCATGATTCCCGAGCAGGAAACAGCACAGGGGATGTTCAGTGTGCTGTGTGGCTATATTGACGAAAAACAGATTCAATGGGGATCGAAGGGTGGGCTTTTTGCCCAGGTGGGGCTCCATCTATGGCGGGACGGTGGGCAGGCCTCTGCACTCTAGTTATGTGTCTCCCTCTGCCATATGGACACATTGTATGATACACCGAAACAACTTAAACTACATCAAACCACATCCATTGAGCACACGCCTGTTCACAAATCTATGTGGAGATATGGGATCAGAGCATGACAATGTTCTATTTGGTTATCAAGGGGGAGTGTTGGAAAGATTTTATTATTATTTATTTTTACCCCTTTTTCTCCCCAATTTCTTGATATCCAATTGGTAGTTATAGTCTTGTCCCATCGCTGAAACTCCCGTACGGGAGAGGCGAAAGTCGCTAGCCATGCGTCGTCCGAAACACAACCCTGCCAAGCCGCACTGCTTTTTGACACACTGCTCGCTTAACCCGGAAGCCAGCGGCACCAATGTGTCGGAGAATACACCGTACAACTGGTGACTGCAGTTAGCGTGCATGCGCCCGGCCTGCCACAAGGAGTCTCTAGAGCGCGAGGGGACAAGGAAATCCCGGCCGGCCAAACCCTCCCCTCATGGGACTCCCGGTTGCGGCCAGCTGCAACACAGCACGGGATTGAACCTGGGTCTGTAGTGATGCCTCTAGCACTGCGATGCAGTTCCTTAGACCGCTGCCCCACTCGGGAGGCAGGAAATAATTCTTATTGGAGACAGAGTCTTTCAAAGCGAACCATGTCCCCTTCCCTCGGCTGTGCTTGTTTCTAACAGAACACAGCATCAGTAAGTGTCCCACATGAGTGATGACTGCTCACCTCCAGCACTTGGAAGAGCACTTTGGGACCTACTTCCCAATCCATTTGACTGTGATCCTGGCTCAGTTGACATACCGGTAAGTGAAATCAAACAGCTGATTGAGCTGTCGTGACCGAATGCTGCAGACAACGCATTCATGGATCATTAATGCCGCGTTCAAAACAACTGGGAACTCGGAAATCTCAGAATTCTGACTTCAGTGCATTCAAGACAACTGGGAATTCGGAAAAAACGAGCTCTGACTGGGAAAAATAGGTTATACAACTCAGAATTCCAACTTGGGAACTTGGGCCTCTTTCTAGAGCTCAGACTTTCCAACCTGAAGTTCACTGACGTCATGATTTGACCTCTTATTTTTCAGAGTTCCCAATTGTCTTGAAAGCACCATAGAACTCATGGTACCCTTTGCCAGCTCATATATGTGTGAAGCTGGATTCAGTCCTCTCGTCTGCATTGAAACCTAATATTGATCCAGGTTGGATGTGACAGCAGAGAAGAGGTGCGCACTGTCGACCACGCCCCCTGACTTTGAGAAGCTCCGACATGACATGCATCAAGCATTAGTGGTGGTGAGATAATTATGCCAGACTAATTTGCAATTGACTGTCATAGCCCCACATTAAAATTACATGATGTTGAGTTGAGAATACAATCAGAAATATTCTTAGAATGTTTTTCAATAGACTGCCATAGCCCCAAATAAATAAGTCAACACTGACTGTTAATTACATATTCTTTTCACATGGTTGGGGTCGTGAGAATTTTCAGATATGAAAATGGTGACATGGGCCAAAAAAGTTTTGGAATCCTTGCTCGAACACAGGTTATCATGTCTCGCTCCAGGGTTTAGGATTTATGTAGAAAATCCCATTCCCAACCATAACACACCCCCTGACAACTTACATAATATAGCTTCCAATCCTTTTACATCCTTCAGCATCTCTTCCCTATGTTTTAATGGACACAGCACTGTGTTTTAATGGACACAGCACTATGTTTTAATGGACACAGCTCTGTGTTTTAATGGACACAGCATTGTGTTTTAATGGACACAGCATTGTGTTTTAATGGACACAGCACTGTGTTTTAATGGACACAGCACTGTGTTTTAACGGACACAGCACTGTGTTTTAACGGACACAGCACTGTGTTTTAACGGGCACAGCACTGTGTTTTAACGGACACAGCACTGTGTTTTAACGGGCACAGCACTGTGTTTTAACGGGCACAGCACTGTGTTTTAACGGGCACAGCACTGTGTTTTAACGGACACAGCACTGTGTTTTAACGGACACAGCACTGTGTTTTAACGGGCACAGCACTGTGTTTTAACGGGCACAGCACTGTGTTTTAACGGACACAGCACTGTGTTTTAACGGACACAGCACTGTGTTTTAACGGGCACAGCACTGTGTTTTAACGGACACAGCACTGTGTTTTAACGGACACAGCACTGTGTTTTAACGGGCACAGCACTGTGTTTTAACGGACACAGCACTGTGTTTTAACGGGCACAGCACTGTGTTTTAATGGACACAGCACTGTGAAAGCTACCCATACCAATCTTGCACAAGTTCAAATATTTGCCATGGTCCTTCGACCCGGATTTGAACCAGTAACGACACCTGATGACCATTTTATTGTTTTGGGAAATCTTTGTTATTTTGTTGCCCTTCAGATAATGAGGAGGTACAGGCTAGGTAGACCTCTGTCTGTGACTGCAATTGATAGCCCATCTTACCTTGTGTCTGACATGATTGGATTACACTGAATATTCAGATGTAGAGTGAATTATCATAATGATATTCCTCTAACTACCTCCCCTCCTCCTCTATCTTGTTCTCTTTTTCTCCAGGCATTCATCCGCCCATTCCGGGAACACCACATTGACCCCACAGCCATCACTCGACATGACTTCATAGAGACCAATGGGGACAACTGCATGCTCACAATACTGCCCCTGGCACATATGGCCTACAAGTTCCTGACGTACCAGCCAGGTGAGAGAGAGAGAGGGGATGGACACACACACACCCATGCATTACAACCTGAACAAGGTCTCATCCATAAAGGATGTGTGTGTGACACAACGCGGAGTGGAGCTGTAGACAGATAGACAGACGCGGGTCACTCTCAGACCATGACAGGGTGATGTGTTTTACGAGAGACATGATGTCAGGGCTTCAGGGTGGCTCGGAGCGAGCCGGAGGTCACTGACCCTGTCATGAGCCGTGTCACAGTAAGACTCACCACTGAGTGTCAAGGTGAGTGGAGAGGGGGACAAGGAGGAACATTAACTTTTACTTGGTACTCATCCCGGATCCGGGAGCACCCCCCACAGTAAAAAAGCTGACTAGCATAGCCTAGCATAGCGTCACAAGTAAATACAAGCATCTAAATATCATTAAATCACAAGTCCAAGACACCAGATGAAAGATACAGATCTTGTGAATCCAGCCATCATTTCTGATTTTTAAAATGTTTTACAGGGAAGACACAATATGTAAATCTATTAGCTAACTACGTTAGCAAAAGACACCACTTTTTTTACTCCACCAGTTTTTTACTCCATCAGTAGCTATCACTAATTTGACTAAATAAAGATATATATAGCCACTAACCAAGAAACAACTTCATAAGATGACAGTCTGATAACATTTATGGTATAGGATATGTTTTTTTTGAAAAATGTGCATTTTTCAGGTATAAATCACAGTTGTACATTGCAGCTGCAATCTGAAATAGCGTTGGAAGCAGCCGGAATAATTACAGAGACCGACGTCAATTACCAAAATACTCATCCTAAAACATTTCTGAAAAATACACAGCCTACAGCAATTGAAAGACAAAGATCTTGTGAATCCAGACAATATTTCAGATTTTCTAAGTGTTTTACAGGGAAGACACAATATGTAAATCTATTAGCTAACCACGATAGCAAAAGACACAACTTTTTTTCTCCACCATTTTTTTCCTGCATCAGTAGCTATCACTAATTCGACTAAATAAAGATATATATAGCCACTAACCAAGAAACAACTTCATAAGATGACAGTCTGATAACATATTTATGGTATAGGATATGTTTTTTTAGAAAAATGTGCATATTTCAGGTATAAATCACAGTTCTACATTGCAGCTGCAATCTGAAATAGCGTTGGAAGCAGACGGAATAATTACAGAGACCGACGTCAATTACCATAATACTCATCCTAAAACATTTCTGAAAAATACACAGCCTACAGCAATCGAAAGACACAGATCTTGTGAATCCAGACAATATTTCAGATTTTCTAAGTGTTTTACAGTGAAAACACAATATATCGTTATATTAGCATACCACATGAGCTAACATCACCCCAGCATTGAATCAATGCAAAAGGGGCGATAACGTTATCGCCACCAAAATATATAAATTCTTTCACTAACCTTCTCAGAATTCTTCAGATGACAGTCCTGTAACATCATATTACACAATGCATATAGAGTTTGTTCGAAAATGTGCATATTTAGCATCACAAATCGTGGTTATGCAATGTAATCTGTCAAAACATGGCATGCATTCTGGCCGGCGCCATCTTGGAAAGGCACCTAAGTTTACGATTATTTATCGATTAGATTGACTAAAAAAATACAGGTTGGACAGCTAATGAAAGATGCATTGGTTATTAATGCAACCGCTGATTTAGATTTTTAAAATTTACGTTACTAGACATACATTGTGAGTTACAGCCAGACTAGTGCCGCAAAAAATGGCTGACAACTGCGTTTACATTTTTCCACATAAATACGGAATAAAATCATAAATAACTCTTACTTTTGGACGAGCTTCCATCAGTATCTTGGGCAATGTGTCCTTTGTCCAAAAGAATCGTTGCTTTGTTGTAAAACGACCTCCTCAACGTCGGAACTAGCAGCTAACGATAGCTACACGGCACACACATGCCCACATCCTCAAACGCAATACTAAGGAAATTCAGAAAAATAGCAATATACTCGCATAAACTGATATAAATCGGTTTCAAATAACTTCGTTATGATGTTTCTAACACCTATATCGAATTAAATCACAGACGGATATATCTTTGATCAATAACGAGAGCTTTTGAGCATGCGATTCTGATGTCCTCCCTTGCGTCCTGGCGAGCGTCGAAAAGAAGGGACATCTCACTCCATTCCCTTTTATAAACTCTGAGAAACACCTAGAGACACCATTCCACTTCTCATTGGTTACTGACATCCAGGGGAGGGCGGGTGCAGTTCATGTCAAGCCATAGGGCACACACAGAGTTTTAAACTGATCCGAGATCAGAGACTATTTTTCAGAGCTTCGCATGTCCTGTCATGAGTTTCGCTGTAGAAAGAGTTCTGGTTCACCCACAGACATAATTCAAACGGTTTTAGAAACTAGAGATTGTTTTCTATCCAATAGTAATAATAATATGCATATTGTACGAGCAAGAATTGAGTACGAGGCAGTTTAATTTGGAAATGTAAAAAAATAAATAATGCTAACAGCTCCCCCTATTGACAAAAGGTTAAAGACCACCATGAGATTGGAGCCAAACAAACCAGACTCCACCACAACTTTATAGACTTTCTTGTCATCTCACCAACACTGGTTCTCCAAAATATGCTGATAATATGATACTGTTTCATACTTGCAAGTGAATATCTTAAATAGTATAAATTGGGTTGTTACTCATCTACATGTGAAGATGCTTCATGTACTGAAACCACCTTGTCATTTTCAATGAATCTCACAATTCTCTCCCTCAACAACAAATCCCTCTCTCTCTCTCTCTCTCTCAGATGCCCTAGCAGAGACCTACCCCTGGCAGTGCTTTGTGTTTGCACTGGCAGTCTTCGTGACGTTGACCAATCAGATCCATAAGTGGTCTCACTCCTACTTTGGTCTTCCCCGCTGGGTGACGCTGCTGCAGGACTGTCACCTGGTGTTACCACGGAAACACCACCGCATCCACCACGTGTCCCCTCACGAGACCTACTACTGCATCACCACAGGTACTATACAATACTGTACTGACATACCGCTTACTACTTTATCACTTCAGGTACTACACTGAGGATACAAAACATGAAGAACACCTGCTCTTTCTATGACATAGACTGACCAGGTGAATCCAGGTGAAAGCTATGATCCCTTATTGATGTCACTTCAATCAGTGTAGATAAAGGGGAGGAGACGGGTTAAAGAAGGATGTTTAAGCCTTGAGACAATTGTGACATGGATTGTGTGTGTGTGCCATTCAGAGGGTGAATGGGCAAGACAAAATATTGATGTGCATTTGAACGGGGTATGGTAGTAGGTGCCAGGCGCACTGGTTAGTGTCAAGAACTGCAACTCTGCTGGGTTTTTCACGCTCAACAGTTCCCTGTATCAAGAATGTTCCACCACCCAAAGGACATCCAGCCAACTTGACACAAATGTGGGAAGCATTGGAGTCAACATGGGCAAGCATCCCTGTGGAATGCTTTCGACACGCCCGACTAATTGAGCCTGTTCTGAGGGCAAAAGGGGGGGGTGCAACTCAACATTAGGAAGGTGTTCCTAATGTTTGGTATACTCAGTGGATACACTACTCTGTATATTACCTAAGAGGTACTGTACAATACTGACCTAATATACTTATTAATACTGCATAGCCACAGGTAATACACAGTACTGTGCTTTACAGTACTGACATACTACTTACTACTGCATCACCGTGGCTACTGTAACACATTACTGACATACCGCCTACTGTAACCACAGCATCACCATGGCTACTAACAGTAAGCCACTGCATATTTGCAGAGGAATTGTCACTGATCAAACATTAGTGACCTCTACAGCAGTGCAGTGTGGAACAGTATAGGTAAATTGCAGGGATCCACCTACCAAGAACACTGCAATATCATGCACCATTCCATGCTCACAGAAGCTATCCCCCTTAGACCTACCACTAGAAGAAAACATAGAAGTTCATATGACAACGTACTAAACACGGGTGAGCTAACGGCTAAACCGATAAATCAAGAAGAATTTTCAAATGGTTTCTTCCATTGAAAGGTGGTGGTAGATATAAATAACATGGAAAAGCAATCTGTTTGGTTATGATGTGTGTGTTTGTAAGCATCGGCCCGAGTAAGAGATCCACATTGAGTATTCAGTGTGTGTCTGAGAGAGTGCACTGGAGAGAGGATGCTTGTGCGTCACCCTGCCCCCCTATGGAAAACAGATGTGTGTGTGTGTGCAGAGGGGTGTTTGTGTGTGAGCGCACGCGTGTGCGTTCGTGAGCACGCGTGTGCGTGTGTGTGTGAACAATCTTCCTGACACTCCCTCCTCCCCTCGTCTTCATAGTCCCTAACCTCAGTGTGGGGGGGGGGGGGGGGGGGGCTGTGATGAGTAGAGTGGAGGGGGGGAGCGGCCACAGGGGAGCACCACAGCTCTGTCCCCACTCCTTCACCTTACCTGCCTGGGTCCCCGCCTTTGTGTGCCAGTGGCTGACAATCTCCATGTATATTTAATGCTAACCTGCTGTCAGTGCTAACAAATAGGCCTGCATGGGGAGAGAGAGGAGAAATCAAACAAATAAACGGAGCTGCTTTGCTCTCCTCTTGGAGAGAGAGGTTCACCAGAGGGACAGAGGGACCGCAGACACACTGCATGCACAACACACTCTACTCTGTATGCATGCACAGCACTCACTGTATGCCCCCACTGTATGCCCTCACTGTATGCCCTCACTGTATGTGTATGTACTGTGTGTACAGTATGGATCTCTATAGGCTGTTTGATGTGTGTGCACACAGTCCTTATATATACTGTATCCCTGAATGTGTATTTCTCTATCAATACTGTATATCTGTGTGTGTGTATGTGTGGCAATTCCTACATTGCTTCCAGTATCTTTGTGGATCCAAATAAAGTGTTCAGGTGTGTGTGTGTGTGTGTGTGTGTGTGTGTGTGTGTGTGTGTGTGTGTGTGTGTGTGTGTGTGTGTGTGTGTGTGTGTGTGTGTGTGTGTGTGTGTGTGTGTGTGTGAGCGTGTGTGAGCGTGCGTGTGTGTGCGTGTGTGTGTGTGTGTGTGTGTGTGAGAGCGTGGGTTTGCGTGTGTGTACAACCACGTGCGTTCGCTCTCTTCCTTCCCGTGTATGTGTAATACTAAAAACGTATTTGATGTCTAACCCTCCTGGGAGTGGGTGTCTGATTCTATAGCATGGCTCAGGGTGGATGGTGGATGTGAGGTATTTGAGTTCAGCAGGCCCTGTGTGATGTATGGTGTGTGGAGATGCGGTACATATTTATAACTGTAAGTGTGTGCATTACTCTGGTGCCAAAGCCAGATCTCCTTCCTCTCCGCAGGGAGCAAAGATCCTCTGAGAGCTTCTGTATCTGCTGCTGCCTGGAACACAGTGTGGTGTGGGGGATGTGTGCATGTTTCATTTGATATCTTCCTTTTGTTAACTTGCCTGATGTATTTCTTCCCAATACCCTCGCTCTCTTTTCATCCCCCCCCCCCCCCCGATTCCGTCCCTCTCTTTCTCAGGGTGGTTGAACTACCCTCTGGACAAGGTGGGCTTCTGGCGGAGGATGGAGAGGTTGATAGAGAGAGTGACAGGTCACACGCCTCGTAGTGATGACATGGAATGGACCAAGAAAATGGAGTGAAGGGCTCTGGGACTCTCTCTGGACCAGTAGGACAGTGGGGTGGGGGTTTTGGGTTGGCGGATTAAGACTGGGAAGAGTTTTTCCTGCTTTTCACCCACTTCCTGTGTCTCTCTTCCTTACCCCTTACACTATAACACGCCTACAGTATATACTTCCTTGTCATGGCACAGCACCTCAGCAATGACACTAGTAATGCGGCCTTCTAGATACTTCCAAGATCCATCCGTTCTTTACTTTTGTTAGGTATTTGCTTTTTCAGTGTTGCAAGAGAAGCAGTCCACAGTCAGACTCTGTTTGCAATAGTAGGTCCAGTGGCAGATCTGGGGTTGACTTTGGAGATGTTTTGTCCTTTTTGTGACCCCATTTCTGTTAACTGCTCATCCTTCCATCCAATGGGCTTGTATCTCCTTACATATCTTAACCAATTAGCTGTTATTTTATTGTGTCAGTGTAAGAGGTTTCTGGAGGATGGGCTCTCCAGGGGACAAACCATGTTGTCTTCTCAGGCATTGTCTTACATGACACAGAGAAAGAGGCTGTCATCTGGATCCAAGTTCAGCTTAATGTAAGAAGGCAATCATATTGCTCCTTACCTAAGTTGGGGAAAAACAACCAAATGTCTTACCTACAGTATGTATTGTCCTTTTAAATGTATCGATTTTATTTGTTTGATTCAATGGAATTTGTTTTGAAATTATGTTTAGATCAATCATGGTGCAATGAAACGTTGACTCAAACAAATGTCCCTCACCTCTAGTAACTACGTGACGATGTTCACAGATTCTTCCCTACTCATTTGGTCAGGTAAGAGTAGAGAACCACAGAGGATCAAACAGCAGGCTATTTATTTTGAAGACTGTAATGAAATTCTTTCTACCTTCAAAAGGTAAATATCTGCACTTTACTGACTTACCCATAACTATGTTTATAAGACAGTCCTGTCAGCATGCACGCACGCACACACAGACACACACGCACGCGCAGGTTGACTTTTGTCATGAGTCTTTGTCCTGGAGGCAGAACTGAGCAATTTCCCCTTTGATAGGCCAGCTGCAAAGTCAAAATTGTCTATATTGAAGAAGAAAAAAAATCTAATTATTTTTGGTCTTAATGTAAGGTTAGTGTTAGGCATAAGGGTTAGCAGTGTGGTTAAGGTTAGTGTTAGGCATAAGGGTTAGCAGTGTGGTTAAGGTTAGTGTTAGGCATAAGGGTTAGCAGTGTGGTTAAGGTTAGTGTTAGGCATAAAGGTTAGCAGTGTGGTTAAGGTTAGGGTTAGCAGTGTGGTTAAGGTTAGGGTTAGGTTTAAAATCTGATTTTATGACTTTGTGACTGTGCCAGCTAGTGACCACTGCAGAGCTGCCTCCAGAACAAGATTCATGACGAAAAACGCTAACTTGCCACACACACACACAGTTCCTGTCCATCATTGCATTGAATCGCTTGAACAGCTCGAAAGCAGCCATAATACACCCAGTTGAAATAAGTATGGTGTTTTCATCTTTGGGTTCATACCAGCAGCTTTTGGTTTTCTGTCTGGCTTTATAATGTTACATTTTTTATATTAACAGATCAGCCTTGAATTTAATTATTACTTCCCATCATGCAACTATTGCTCACAGCTAGTCTGCCTTAATGTTTTTTTATCTGCTGTATGATTTAATAAAGCTCTATTAATTGAACTGAAGTTTGTTTGCCCTTAATTTGTTGAAATAATCATTGCTAGATTTTACATGTCTATATACAACAAAGAACCTCAAAATACCAGGAGATGATAGTTAAAGAATGTGAGAAAAATGTACAAGTGTGGTTGTTAACATCGCTTTCGAATAGAAAAGAAAGCCTATTTCCTGTAGTTTGTGATTATGCCAATAGATGACCATCCAGATGGGCCAATGGGAGCTGCTCAGGCTGGAAATGGTCTATGATGTGAGGAGACCGACAGACAGAGACCGACAGGTGATGATCCACCACTCTGCTGCTTCACCAGCTTCCTCTAGTGGCCTAATGGAAACACTGCATATTCTGTCACATTTTACCATGCACTTACAAGTTAGGTTTGAGTCAAGCCAGAGGAAGCGGTGAAGCGAGAGGTCCATGCCTGTCAAAATCTGTCCACGTGGGAATACCATGATAAACTGCCTTTGGTTCAACGACTCTCATTGTTAGGGCGGAGACCATCTCGTCATTATATACAGTATCTCTGGTAAAGTTGAGTTTTTTTCCCCCCGTGACTTGACTCGTTGAATTTGTAAATGAATTTGGATAGCTTTTATTTTAGACACAGCAAAAAAAGAAAACACATTTCAAGTATTTTGTTTTTGAAGATATAAAGGACAGATCACAGTTATCACAGTACGCGTTGAACTTTACAAGAATGTATTTATCATGTGTGTGTTCATGATTTATGTGTGTCTATCTGTGTCTGTATCTCATCTTGGGGATGGAGGGGGAGAGTCCTTGAATAGCTTGCTGATATCAATGTCAGAGTCTTTCATATGAGGATGGATGTCCATATCGATGCCACTGTCCTTACACTGCTGGAGCAGAGTTCTGATGTTACTCTCAGACAGACGCAGGTACCTGTACACACACACGTAGCATGATGTACTGCAGCAGTCATTACAGCATGCGGCTGTTGCATTGCAATTAATACCATTTCATCTTAATATCAATATTCCATCTGCGTTATCAGTGATTGGATTCAATATATTAGAACAGCTTGAAGGCCGCAGTATACGTTTTTTTAGTTTTTTTATCTCTTTGGTGAATTTAGAAAAAATCTTAGTACAAAACTCCAAACTGGTAACACTTGTAACGCAGCCAGTCTTACATGTTTTAAAGCCTTTAGTTGTGCATTCATAACACTGTTTTCACATTAGGCAATACACTTGCACTACCCACTATACATTACACTGGTCAGTCAATCGAATGCTCTTCCCTCTGCTAGCCTCTAGCTGACTCGATGGTTAACCCGTTTGTTTGTTTTCATTTCTCACAATTTACTATCCTTGATGTGCTAGATAACTTGCTTAAAACTGATGTTAAAAAATCCACTGGGGCTGATATGCTTGATCCATTTTTGCTGCAGTTCTCTGCCCCCCTGATTGCTGAATCATTAACCCATATTTTTAACCTGACAATTATATCTGGTACTGGTTTGGAAGGCGGCCCATGTACTCCAACTTCACAAAAGGTGGTGACCCTTATTACCGACCTATTTCTAAACGTTCTTGTCTAGCTAAAATATTTCAATCTTTTATTCATTCTCAGCTAAGATCTTATTTTTGAAAACATATTCTAAATGTACATCAGTCAGGTTTTAGACCAGGTCATAGCACTATCCCTGCTGCATCCCTAGTTATAAATGATGTGCTTAACTGTATGGATAAAAGGCAACATTGCGCTGCCTTCTTCATTGACCTGTCAAAGGCTTTCGATACTGTTGATCACTCACTGCTAATTGATAGGCTTTCCTCAATTGGCCAAGACCAGGCTGCATGTAATTGGTTTAAAAATTATTTGACAGATTGAATTCAATGTACAGTGCCTTCGGCCTTGACTTTTTGCACATTTTGTTACGTTACAGTGTTATTCTAAAATGTATTAAATGTTTTTTTTCTCTGCAATCTACACACAATACCCCATAATGACGAAGCGAAAACAGGTTTTTCAATTTTTTTACTAAAAACAGAAATACCTTATTTACATAAGTAAAGACCCTTTGCTATCCATTGATCATCCTTGAGATTTCTACAACTTGATTGGAGTCACCTGTGGTAAATTTAACTGACTGGACATGATTTTGAAAGGCATACACCTGTCTATATAAGGTCCCACAGTTGACAGTGCATGTCAGAGCAAAATCCAAGCCATGGAGGTTGAGGGAATTGTTCGTAGAGCTGCGAGGCACAGAACTGAGGCACAGAGCTGGCCGCCCGGCCGAACTGAGCAATCATGGGAGAAGGGCCTTGGTCAGGGAAGTGACCAAGAACCCATGGTCACTCTGACAGAGCTCTAGAGTTCCTCTGTGGAGATGAGAGAACCTTGCAGACACTCCCAAAATACAGGTGTGCCAAGCTTGTAGGGGGAGTGATGAGCTCTCCAGCAGAGTCTCACAACTCAATCGCTAGTTGGAAACTGTTTGCTGCCCCTCCCAAAATATAGAATTTGTAGATAATTGGCCCTCTTTCTGGGACTCACCCACAAACAGGACCAAGCCTGGCATGCTGAGGAGTGATGGACTCCATCCTAGCTGGAGGGTTGCTCTCATCTTATCTATGAACATAGACAGGCCTCTAACTCCACAATGAGATAGGGTGCAGGCCAGGCAGCAGGCTGTTAGCCAACCTGCCAGCTTAGTGGAGTCTGCCACTAGCCCAGTCAGTGTAGTCAGCTCAGCTATCCCCATTGAGACCGTGTCTGTGCCTCGATCTAGGTTGAGCAAAACAAAACATGGCGGTGTTTGCCTTAGCAATCTCACTGGAATAAAGACCTCCTCTATTCCTGTCATTATTGAAAGAGATCTCAAAATAGGGTTACTTAATGTTAGATCCCTCACTTCCATTGCAATCATAGTCAATGAACTAATCACTGATCATAATCTTGATGTCATTGGCCTAACTGAAACATGGCTCAAGCCTGATGAATGTTGGAGTACAAAAATCAGTTAACCACCTAACTGAGGATATTAATTGAACCTTGCGTAATGGAAGGGTGAACTCTGTAGTTCTGTTCAGGACTACACGATGGACAAAGACACCCACACGCAAATACATTCATGATTTCTTATTCCAAACGGGACGCGGTTTGTGTGCAAACTATATGATTAATGTGAAAATAATTCTGAAATGTATTGACGATAAGTGTCTTTTTTTCTCTCTCTCTCTCTCTCTCTCTCTCTCTCTCTCTCTCTCTCTCTCTCTCTCTCTCTCTCTCTCTCTCTCTCTCTCTCTCTCTCTCTCTCTCTCTCTCTCTCCACGTTGTTGGGTAAAATGCCATATTGTGTCAGTCCTCTAGGGACTTATTTCTCATGTATAAGTGTGTTTGTTATCCTGTTATTATTTAGTTAGCTAGTAATTAAACAATTAAACCAATTTGTGTAGTGCTGAATCATGAGCAAGGCTGGGTTTTTTGCAGATGCATGAGGTTACGACTGTTCAGAATGATGATATGATAAGAGGTAATGATTAATAAGATGGCTGTTCAGAATGATGATATGGTAAGAGGTAATGATTAATAAGATGACTGTTCAGAATGATGATATGGTAAGAGGTAATGATTAAGAAGATGGCTGTTCAGAATGATGATATGGTAAGAGGTAATGATTAATAAGATGGCTGTTCAGAATCATGATATGATAAGAGGTAATGATTAATAAGATGGCTGTTCAGAATGATGATATGGTAAGAGGTAATGATTAATAAGATGGCTGTTCAGAATGATGATATGGTAAGAGGTAATGATTAATAATATGACTGTTCAGAATGATGATATGGTAAGAGGTAATGATTAATAAGATGGCTGTTCAGAATGATGATATGGTAAGAGGTAATGATTAATAAGATGACTGTTCAGAATGATGATATGGTAAGAGGTAATGATTAATAAGATGACTGTTCAGAATGATGATATGGTAAGAGGTAATGATTAATAAGATGGCTGTTCAGAATGATGATATGGTAAGAGGTAATGATTAATAAGATGACTGTTCAGAATGATGATATGGTAAGAGGTAATGATTAATAAGATGACTGTTCAGAATGATGATATGATAAGAGGTAATGATTAATAAAATGGCTGTTTATCGATGAAATAGATACAGTATATACCTTTATAGAGTTTAATTTGGGAGATGGTAACTCTTTAAACAACCTATTCTGTGGTACCCCAAATCCTAATTAGTTCATTGTTACATGATTAATTGAATTGGGTAACAATTAAACATAGTTAGTGGATTAAATAAATAACAGTCATCAGATTAATGAAAGTAGTCATGATACTACATTTCGATGACACATGGTGAAGCCCCAAAATTGCCCTCCCTGGAAGCCTGTGTTTCAGACATAAGGAAGTGGATGGCGGCACATGTTTTACTTTTAAACTTGGACAAAACAGAGATGCTAGTTCTAGGTCCCAACAAACAAAGAGATCTGCTGTTGGATCTGACAATTGTTGTACAGTCGTCTCAAATAAAACTGTGAAGGACTACTGCGTTACTCTCGACACTGATCTCTCTCTCTTATCAAGAATATTTCAAGGACAGCTTTTTTCCATCTTCGTAACATTGCAAAAATCTGAAACTTTTTGTCAAAAAATTATGCAGAAAAGCTGATCGATGCTTTTGTCACGTCTAGATTAGACTACTGCAATGCTCTACTCTCCGGCTACCCGGATGAAGCACTAAATACAATTCAGCTAGTGCTAAACACGGCTGCTAGAATCCTGACTAAAACCCCCAAATTTAAACACATTACTCCAGTGCTAGCCTCTACATTTGGCTTCCTGTTAAGGCCAGGGCTGATTTCAAGGTTTTACTGCTAACCTACAAAGCATTACATGGGCTTGCTCCTACCTGTCTCCGGTTTGGTCATGCCGTACATACCTACACGTACGCTACAGTCACAAGACGCAGGCCTCCTTATTGTCCCTAGAATTTCTAAGCAAACAGCTGGAGGCAGGGCCTTCTCCTATAGAGCTCCATTTTTATGGAATTATCTGTCTATCCATGTGAGAGACGCAGACTCGGTCTCGACCTTCAAGTCCTTACTAAAGACTCATCTCTTCAGTAGGTCCTATGATTGAGTGTAGTCTGGCCCAGGGGTGCGATGGTAAACGGCAAGGCACTGGAGCGACGACCTGCCCTTGCTGTCTCTGCCTAACCGGCTCTCCTCTCTCCACTGGGATTCTCTGCCTCTGACCCTATTACGAGGGCTGAGTCACTGGTTTACTAGTGCTCTTCCATGCTGTCCCTAGGAGGGGTGCGTCACTTGAGTGGGTTGAGTCACAGATGTGATCTTCCTGTCCGGTTTTGCACCATCTCAGGCTCGTGTGCTGGAGGAGATCTTTGTGGGCTATACTCAGCCTTGTCTCAGGGTAGTAAGTTGGTGGTCTGTTGATATCCCTCTAGTGGTGTGGGGACTGTGCTTTGGCAAAGTCGGTAGGGTTATATCCTGCCTGGTTGGCCCTGTCCAGGGGTATTGTCGGACGGGGCAGACAGTGTCCCCCGACCCACCCCTGTTCCAGTCTCCAGTATCTATGCTGCAATTGTCTATGTCTAGGGTCAGTCAGTTATATCTGGTGTAATTCTCCTGTCTTATCTGGTGTCCTGTGTGAATTTAAGTATCCTCCCTCTAGTTCTCTCTCTCTCCCTATCTCCCTCCCAGGGGACCTGAGCCCTAGGATAATTCCTCAGGACTACCTGGCTTGATGACTCCTGGCTGTCCCCAGTCCACCTGGCTGTGCTGCTGCTCCAGTTTAAACTGTTCTGACTGTGGCTAGGGAACCCTGACCTGTTCACCGGACGTGCTACCTTGTTCCGGACCTGCTATTTTCTACTCTCTCTCTCTACAGGCACCTTCTGTCTCGACCTCTGAATGCTCGGCTATGAAAAGCCAACTGACATTTCCTCCTGAGGTACTGACCTGTTGCACCCTCTACAACCACTGTGATCATCTTGAAGAACAATCTGGCCTTAAATGGCCATGTACTCTTATAATCTCCACCTGTCACAGCCAGAAGAGGACTTGCCACCCCTCAGAGCCTGGTTGCTCTCTAGGTTTCTTCCTAGATTCCTGCCTTTCTAGGGAGTTTTTCCTAGCCACCATGCTTTTACATCTGCATTGCGTGCTGTTTGGGGTTTAGGCTGGGTTTCTGTATAGCACTTTGTGACATCTGCTGATTTAAAAAGGGCTTTATAAATACATTTGATTGATTGATTGATTGTAGCATCATACCTAAGATTTGAGTCTGTAATCGCTGCCAAAGGTGCTTCAACAAAGTACTGAGTAAAGGGTCTGAATACTTATGAAAATGTGATATTTCAGTTTCTTTTTGGAAATTTCAGAATTTTTAGAATAAGGCTGTAACGTAAAACAAAATGTGGAAAAAGTCAAGAGGTCTGAATACTTTCTGAATGCACTGTATGTCTACTGATGGTGTTAAATCACGTTTCCTGGATATTACGAAAGGTGTCCCGCAGGGGTCGTACTTTTTACTGTTAACAATAACAATATCGAAAAAAATTTGCCTGCACTTGTATGCCGATGATACTGTTGTGTATGCTACTGCCCCCACGGTTGACCACGCTCTGAACTACAGTCTGCCTTCATTGTATTACAGGAAAACTTTATTGGCATGAAATTAGTACTGAATGCAGGTAAAACTAAGTATATGTTGTTCAATAAAGCGCATAAAAATAAGACTGATTTAAGCATATGTATTGGTGGTGGCCATATTGATCGTGTCCGTGCTTTTAAATATCCGGGCATCTGGATAGATGAAAATCTGTCCTTTGAAAAGCATATTGATGAGTTAAGAAGCTGAGAATACAAATGGGCTTCTTCTATAGAAATAGGTCCTGCCTCTCGCTAAATAGTAGAATGCAGATTATTCAGTATTGTGTTGCTGTGCGTTTTGTTGCTGTGCGTTTTGCTGCCAACTTTACTTTACTTTGCTAGCTGACAACTTTACGTTTTTTTTGTTTTGTTTTTAATTACCGTTTATATTTTTAGTTTTTCCATCGCAACTTTTTTCCCTCATTCAACTTTTTCACTCCGGACGCTTTATCTGGACATGGTTCGTCAACACCTTCAACAGCCGAAGCTAAGTAGTAACATTAACATGATGTCTTCTAATTGCAGTCGCTGTACTCATAATATACAGGAGAACGATCGCCTTACGGCGAGAATAGCTGTGCTACAAGCCCAGCTTCAGACGCAATCGTTAGGCAAGGGTAATTTCAGTGTAGGAAAGGAAGAAACAGCGTCTGTGCCACCAGTAAGTACAGATAGTAACGTTAGTATAAATCCCCCCGCACAGTCCCCGCAGCCGGACAACTTTCTCATGGCTTCCGGAGGGAAATGCTGTTGGAATGCTCAACCGGTGTCGCTCATTCAGCCGACAGAAACTTTCAACCGGTTCTCCCCATTATGTAGCGAGTCGGAGTCTGAGTCTGAGTCTTCTCTTGTCTCTACTCCTCCCGTTACGGGGTCTGAGACGCCGAAGGCTCCCACCATTAGCTCTGACAAATTGAAAACCCTAGTCATTGGCGACTCCATTACCCGCAGTATTAGACTTAAAGCGAATCACCCAGCGATCATACACTGTTTACCAGGGGGCAGGGCTACCGACGTTAAGGCTAATCTAAAGATGGTGCTGGCTAAAGCTAAATCTGGCGAGTGTAGAGAGTATAGAGATATTGTTATCCACGTCGGCACCAACGATGTTAGGATGAAACAGTCAGAGGTCACCAAGTGCAACATAGCTTCAGCGTGTAAATCAGCTAGAAAGATGTGTCGGCATCGAGTAATTGTCTCTGGCCCCCTCCCAGTTAGGGGGAGTGATGAGCTCTACAGCAGAGTCTCAGCACTCAATCGCTGGTTGAAAACTGTTTTCTGCCCCTCCCAAAAGATAGAATTTGTAGATAATTGGCCCTCTTTCTGGGACTCACCCACAAACAGGACCAAGCCTGACCTGCTGAGGAGTGACGGACTCCATCCTAGCTGGAGGGGTGCTCTCATCTTATCTACCAACATAGATAGGGCTCTAACTCCTCTAGCCCCACAATGAAATAGGGTGCAGGCCAGGCAGCAGGCTGTTAGCCAACCTGCCAGCTTAGTGGAGTCTGCCAATAGCACAGTCAGTGTAGTCAGCTCAGCCATACCCATTGAGACTGTGTCTGTGCCTCGACCTAGGTTGGGCAAAACTAAACATGGCGGTGTTCGCCTTAGCAATCTTATTAGGATAAAGACCTCCTCCATTCCTGCCATTATTGAAAGAGATCGTGATACCTCACATCTCAAAATAGGGTTACTTAATGTTAGATCCCTCACTTCAAAGGCAGTCATAGTCAATGAACTAATCACTGATCATAATCTTGATGTGATTGGCCTGACTGAAACATGGCTTAAGCCTGATGAATTTACTGTGTTAAATGAGGCCTCACCTCCTGGTTACACTAGTGACCATATCCCCCGTGCATCCCGCAAAGGCGGAGGTGTTGCTAACATTTACGATAGCAAATTTCAATTTACAAAAAAAAAAATGGCGTTTTCGTCTTTTGAGCTTCTAGTCATGAAATCTATGCAGCCTACTCAATCACTTTTTATAGCTACTGTTTACAGGCCTCCTGGGCCATATACAGCGTTCCTCTCTGAGTTTCCTGAATTCCTATCAGACCTTGTAGTCATAGCAGATCATATTCTAATTTTTGGTGATTTTAATATTCACATGGAGAAGTCCACAGACCCACTCCAAAAGTCTTTCGGAGCCATCATCGACTCAGTGGGTTTTGTCCAACATGTCTCTGGACCTACTCACTGCCACAGTCATACTCTGGACCTAGTTTTGTCCCATGGAATAAATGTTGTAGATCTTAATGTTTTTCCACATAATCCTGGACTATCGGACCACCATTTTATTACGTTTGCAATCGCAACAAATAATCTGCTCAGACCCCAACCAAGGAGCATCAAAAGTCGTGCTATAAATTCTCAGACAACACAAAAATTCCTTGATGCCCTTCCAGACTCCTTCTGCCTACCCAAGGACGTCAGAGGACAAAAATCAGTTAACCACCTAACTGAGGAACTCAATTTAACCTTGCGCAATACCCTAGATGCAGTTGCACCCCTAAAAACGAAAAACATTTGTCATAAGAAACTAGCTCCCTGGTATACAGAAAATACCCGAGCTTTGAAGCAAGCTTCCAGGAAATTGGAACGGAAATGGCGCCACACCAAACTGGAAGTCTTCCGACTAGCTTGGAAAGACAGTACCGTGCAGTACCGAAGAGCCCTCACTGCTGCTCGATCATCCTACTTTTCCAACTTAATCGAGGAAAATAAGAACAATCCAAAATTTATTTTTGATACTGTTGCGAAACTAACTAAAAAGCAGCATTCCCCAAGAGAGGATGGCTTTCACTTCAGCAGTAATAAATTCATGAACTTCTTTGAGGAAAAGATCATGACCATTAGAAAGCAAATTACGGACTCCTCTTTGAATCTGCGTATTCCTCCAGGGCTTAGCTGTCCTGGATCTGCACAGCTCTGCGAGGGCCTGGGATCGGGAGAGACACTTAAGTGTTTTAGTACTATATCTCTTGACACAATGATGAAAATAATCATGGCCTCTAAACCTTCAAGCTGCATACTGGATCCTATTCCTACTAAACTGCTGAAGGAGCTGCTTCCTGTGCTTGGCCCTCCTATGTTGAACATAATAAACAGCTCTCTATCCACCGGATGTGTACCAAACTCACTAAAAGTGGCAGTGATAAAGCCTCTCTTGAAAAAGCCAAACCTTGACCCGGAAAATATAAAAAACTATCGGCCTATATCAAATCTTCCATTCCTCTCAAAAATTTTAGAAAAAGCTGTTGCGCAGCAACTCACTGCCTTTCTGAAGACAAACAATGTATACGAAATGCTTCAGTCTGGTTTTAGACCCCATCATAGCACTGAGACTGCACTTGTGAAGGTGGTAAATGACCTTTTAATGGCGTCAGACCGAGGCTCTGCATCTGTCCTCGTGCTACTAGACCTTAGTGCTGCCTTTGACACCATCGATCACCACATTCTTTTGGAGAGACTGGAAACCCAAATTGGTCTACACGGACAAGTTCTGGCCTGGTTTAGATCTTACCTGTCGGAAAGATATCAGTTTGTCTCTGTGAATGGTCTGTCCTCTGACAAATCAACTGTACATTTCGGTGTTCCTCAAGGTTCCGTTTTAGGACCACTATTGTTTTCACTATATATTTTACCTCTTGGGGATGTTATTCGAAAACATAATGTTAACTTTCACTGCTATGCGGATGACACACAGCTGTACATTTCAATGAAACATGGTGAAGCCCCAAAATTGCCCTCGCTAGAAGCCTGTGTTTCAGACATAAGGAAGTGGATGGCTGAAAACTTTCTACTTTTAAACTCGGACAAAACAGAGATGCTTGTTCTAGGTCCCAAGAAACAAAGAGATCTTCTGTTAAATCTGACAATTCATCTTGATGGTTGTAAAGTCGTCTCAAATAAAACTGTGAAGGACCTCGGCGTTACTCTTGACCCTGATCTCTCTTTTGACGAACATATCAAGACTGTTTCAAGGACAGCTTTTTTCCATCTACGTAACATTGCAAAAATCAGAAATTTTCTGTCCAAAAATGATGCAGAAAAATTAATCCATGCATTTGTTACTTCTAGGTTAGACTACTGCAATGCTCTACTTTCCGGCTACCCGGATAAAGCACTAAATAAACTTCAGTTAGTGCTAAATACGGCTGCTAGAATCCTGACTAGAACCAAGAAATTTGATCATATTACTCCAGTGCTAGCTTCCCTACACTGGCTTCCTGTTAAGGCAAGGGCTGATTTCAAGGTTTTATTGTTAACCTATAAAGCGTTACATGGGCTTGCTCCTACCTATCTTTCCGAGTTGGTCCTGCCGTACATACCAATACGTACGCTACGGTCACAAGACGCAGGCCTCCTAATTGTCCCTAGAATTTCTAAGCAAACAGCGGGAGGCAGGGCTTTCTCCTATAGATCTCCATTTTTATGGAACAGTCTGTCTATCCATGTGAGAGACGCAGACTCGGTCTCAACCTTTAAGTCTTTACTGAAGACTTATCTCTTCAGTAGGTCATATGATTGAGTGTAGTCTGGCCCAGGAGTGTGAAGGTGAACGGAAAGGCTCTGGAGCAACGAACCACCCTTGCTGTCTCTGCCAGGCCGGTTCCCCTCTCTCCACTGGGATTCTCTGCCTCTAACCCTGTTACAGGGGCTGAGTCACTGGCTTGCTGGTGCTCTTTCATGCCGTCCCTAGGAGGGGTGCGTCACTTGAGTGGGTTGAGTTACTGACGTGATCTTCCTGTCTGGGTTGGCGCCCCCCCCTTGGTTTGTGCTGTGGTGGAGACCTTTGTGGGCTATACTCGGCCTTGTCTCAGGATTGTAAGTTGGTGGTTGAGGATTTCCCTCTAGTGGTGCGGGGGCTGTGCTTTGGCAAAGTGGGTGGGGTTATATCCTTCCTGTTTGGCCCTGTCCGGGGGTTTCTTTGGATGGGGCCACAGTGTCTCCTGACCGCTCCTGTCTCAGCCTCCAGTATTTATGCTGCAGTAGTTTATGTGTCGGGGGGCTAGGGTCAGTTGGTTACCTGGAGTACTTCTCCTGTCTTATCCAGTGTCCTGTGTGAATTTAAGTATGCTCTCTCTAATTCTCTCGTTCTCTCTTTCTCTCTGAGAACCTGAGCCCTAGGACCATACGTCAGGACTACCGGGCTTGATGACACCTTGCTGTCCCCAGTCCGCCTGGCCTTGCTGCTATTCCAGTTTCAACTGTTCTGCCTGCGGTTACGGAACCCTTACCTGTCCCAGACCTGCTGTTTTCAACTCTTAATGATCGGCTATGAAAAGCCAACTGAGATTTATTCCTGATTATTATTTGACCATGCTTGTCATTTATGAACATTTTGAAAATCTTGGCTCTCTCTAATTTTCTCCTTCTCTCTTTCTTTCTCTCGGAGGACCTGAGCCCTAGGACCATACGTCGGGACTACCGGCCGTGGTGACTCCTTGCTGTCCCCAGTCCGCCTGGCCTTGCTGCTATTCCAGTTTCAACTGTTCTGCCTGCGGTTATGGAACCCCTACCTGTCCCAGACCTGCTGTTTTCAACTCTTAATGATCGGCTATGAAAAGCCAACTGAGATTTATTCCTGATTATTATTTGACCATGCTTGTCATTTATGAACATTTTGAAAATCTTGGCTCTCTCTAATTTTCTCCTTCTCTCTTTCTTTCTCTCGGAGGACCTGGGCCCTAGGACCATGCGTCGGGACTGCCGCCCGTGGTGACTCCTTGCTGTCCCCAGTCCGCCTGGCCTTGCTGCTATTCTAGTTTCAGCTGTTCTGCCTGCGGTTATGGAACCGCCACCTGTCCCAGACCTGTTGTTTTTCAACTCTTGATGATCGGCTATGAAAAGCCAACTGAAAATTATTCATGATTATTATTTGACCATGCTTGTCACTTATGAACATTTTTGAACATCTTGGCATAGTTCTGTTATAATCTCCACCCGGCACAGCCAGAAGAGGACTGGCCACCCCTCATAGCCTGGTTCCTCTCTAGGTTTCTTCCTAGGTTTTGGCCTTTCTAGGGAGTTTTTCCTAGCCACCGTGCTTCTACACCTGCATTACTAGCTGTTTGGGGTTTTAGGCTGGGTGTCTGTACAGCACTTCGAGATATTAGCTGATGTACGAAGGGCTATATAAAAATAAAATTGAAAAATTGATTGAGTAGACGTTCCTATCGGTCCTAGACTATGGCGACATCATCTGTATGAACACAGCTGCCACTTCATTAAAGCCTTTAGATGCAGTTTCTCATAGCGCACTGCGCTTTATTACGGGCAACAGGTTTAGTACTCGTCACTGCATTCTCTACCAGAAAGTTGGTTGGCCTTCTTCGATGTCACGTAGGTTGATACATTGCTATGTTTTCATTTATGAAGCCCTTTTACAAAAAGTCACACTGTACCTAACATCATTACTAAACTTTAGACATACGAGTTACCACAACTGGTCTCAAGTATAGTTAACTCTGGAAATTCCTTTGGTCTCCACTGAGTTAGATAAATCAGCTTTAAGTTTTCTTGCACCTTATTTGTGGAACAATCGTTGAAATGTTCTTAAATTTGATGTTCTCATGCATCTAGGGAAATTCAGAAAGCTGATTGAGAACTTTATTAATGATGAATGTGTTTGTTTGTTTATGACTGTTTTTCTTTCTGCTTGCATTTTGTATTTATATTTTGAAGTGTGTATTTTCTGGAATTTATGTAATTCAGGGCTCATCTGTAAAGGAGACCTTGGTATCAGTATGACTCCCTGATCAAATAAAGGTTAAATAAATAATAATTGACTTAACATCAAATTTCATTATTTCTATCCCATGTGATCAAAGGTGTGATCATTGAAGATACAGAGCATTTGGAAAGTATTCAGACCCCTTCACTTTTTCCACATTTTGTTACGTTACAACCTTATTCTAAAATGGATTAAATCGTCCCCCCCCCCTTCAAGCTACACACAATACCCCATAATGACAAAGCTAAAACAGGTTTTTTAGAATTTTTGCAAATTTATAAACAAAAACAAAATTGAAATATTACATTTACATAAGTAAAAAGACCCTTTACTCAGTGCTTTGTTGAAGCACCTTTGGCAGCAATTACAACCTTGAGTCTTCTTGGGTATGACACTACAAGCTTGGCACACCTGTATTTGGGGAGTTTCTCCCATTCTTCTCTGCAGATCCTCTCAAGCTCCGTCAGGTTGGATGGGAACAGCTAGGTTCTCTCCAGAGATGTTCGATCGGGTTCAAGTCCAGGCTCTGGTTGGGCCACTCAAGGACATTCAGAAACGTATCCCAAAGCCACTCCTGCGTTGTCTTGGCTGTGTGCTTAGGGTTCATTGTCCTGTTGGAAGGTGAACCTTTGCCCCAGTCTGAGGTCCTGAGCGCTCTAGAGCAGGTTTTCATCAAGGATCTCTCTATACTTTGCTCCGTCCATCTTTCCGTCGATCCTGACTAGTCTCCCTGCCCCTGAAAAACATCCCCACAGCATGATGCTTGCTCCACCATGCTTCACCGTAGGGATGGTGCAAGGTTTCCTCCAGACGTGACACTTGGCATTCAGGCCAAAGAGTTCAATCTTGGTTTCATCAGACCAGAGAATCTTGTTTCTCATGGTCTGAGAGTCCCTTAGGTCCCTTAGGTGCCATAGACCGCTGCGCCACTCAGGAGCCCGGGAGAATAAGGTTCTAACTTAGTAAAATGTGGAACAAGTCAAGGGCTCTGAATACTTTCCGAATGCACAGTATCTTTCACAATGTAATCAAATGAAATAAAAGAAACAATGTTTAGCAGGCACTAGTTTGCATCAAGCCTGTCTTGAGCATTTAGCCATATGTTCTCATGGAAATTGCAGTAAATATACCCATTGTTCATGCACCTGGGGAAAAACCTTTAGGTATGGGGAATCCAAGCCTGACATAGGTCTGGGTTGAAATCACTGCATGCCTTATCTATGGCCTGACTGAGGGTGGTACGCTCATGCGGGATGGAAATCATATGTACATCTTCCACCTTTACTGTAATTGTGTACTGTATTTTACAGTATTGTATTGTACTTTTTTTAATATAACCTTTTTTTTAACTAGGCAAGTCAGATTGTATTGTACTACAGTATTGTATTGTACCCCCCCCCCCCCCCCCCACACCAAAAAGACCCCAGCAACTTCATTTCGGATACATATTTGATTTACTGTACCGATGCATTTCTTTCTTGTTTTGGACTTTCTGGATTATTTGCATAGCATATTGGTATTGTATTGATATTGTATTACTGCACTGTAGGGAGTAGAAACACAAGCATTTCGCTGCACCTGCTGTAACATCTGCTAATCTGTGTACCCGACCAATAAACTTTGATTTGATTTGTTACATATAGTACATCTCAGATCTTCACTTACTGTGAAGTAAAATCATAATAGTCATCATCATAGTAGTACATGCGAGTATATACTGTACACAAATATAAATGCAACATGCAACAATTTCAAAGATTTTGTTGAGTTACAGTTCATATAAGGATATCAGTCAATTGAAATAAATAAATTATGCCCTAATCTATGGATTTTACATGACTGGGCAGGGGCGCAGCCATAGGTGGGCTTGGTAGGGCATAGGCCCATCCAATTGGAAGCCAGGCTGACCCACTGGGGAGCCAGGGCCAGCCAATCAGAATTAGTTTTTCCCCACAAATGGGCTTACAGAAATATTACTTAGTCAACTGAAAATGTGCTTAGAGTTTTGAAACAAGTGCCTTTATGATGATCTGTTTTGAGTTTTCTACTAAGAGCTGGGATTTACCACATACTTGTGAAAATTGCACCAAAGCGATAAAAAAAACGGTAATATACTGTATGTATCTCTTCTCACCTGCAGCGCAGGGCCTCCGGGGGGCGTAGTGTGAGGTTGCGTCGGTCCTGTCTCTCCTGTTCAGTGGCCCTAGCCCGAGTGATCAGCTCCCTCACCCTCTTCTGCAGCAGAGGGAAGCCCAGAACAGCCTCCTGCAGCCCATGGAGCTCCGGGGACAGCTGGGGGGGAAGCAAGGCCAGCAGGCTGGGGGTGGGGAGCAGGGGTGTAGTGCTGCCATCCAGGCTCAGGGTACTGGGGGTCAAGCTCAGGGTACTGGGGTGCTGGCTGGGTCGTGGGGTCAGACCCCCGTAACACCTACCCCCCCTTGAGGAGGAGGGGTTCTCTGACAGGGTGTCTCTGGGCCACAGATGGTGGGGGGACATGGTGTCCCCGTTAATGGTAAGAGGGAGAATCAGACCTGGAGAGAGGTGCAGAGATGACCAGAGATTATTACACTAGTTGTTTAAGCACTCTATTACACCAGCTACTATTGCAGATTGTAGGGCATTAATTGCAGTAAGGAGGAAAAAAATAGTTGTTTCTGTGTTTTGTTCTACAGATACAGGTACTTCAGTGTACTGACTTCTGTGGCTGGTTCGTGGGGATGGGGCGGCGGTGCTCTGGGGGATCCTGAACAGAGGGCTGTTGAGAGAGCAGGAGGAGCAGTCCTCTCGGCTGGCATGGGACGGGGGGCAGGTGGGGAGCTGTACCCTGCTGCCCCCTCCACTAAGCTCAGCCCTGCTGTTATCACTAGGTCTCTGGAGGGGAGAGAGGCACATGCTCAAAATCCTCATACTCAGTCCAATTAACTGAATTCTGCACTACTCACAGTATGTTAACACACGTCATATTACCTGGAATAGTGTTTGGCTTCTGAAAGTAGGAGACACGCTAGTTAGCCTCCTCAGGTTCTGTTTGACCCTCCTCTCCTCCTGTAGCCAGCAGTTCTTGTGTAGACTTTCCATGCTGCTGAGGGCCTGGTTCAGCTTCTTAAACTGATAGAGACACATACCAGTGAGTATATCCCCCCTATGAAAATACACTTTTACTTAGGCCTTTGCATCTTTCCATTTTTTATTATATATATATATAAATATATATATATATATATTTCTCCCCAGTTTCGTGATATCCAATTGCGATCTTGTCGCTGCTTCTCAACGGACTTCGGAGATGCGAAGGTCGAGTCAGGCGTCCTCCGAAACATGATCCTCCAAAACGCCCTTCTCTCTGAGAAAATACCGCTCAACTGATGATGGCAGTCAGCCTGCAGGCACCCGGCCCACCACAAGGAGTCGCTAGAGCGCGATGAGCCAAGTAAAGCCCCCCCGGCCAAATCCTGCCCTAACCCGGAACAAGGCTGGGCCAATTGTGTGCCACCCTATGGGACACCCGGTCACAGCCGGTACTGACACAGCCTGAGATCAAACCTGGGTCTGTAGTGATGCCTCTAGTCCTGCAATGCAGTGCCTTAGACCGCTGCGCCACTCGGGAGGCCCTGTATGCACCTTTTCAACCACCTTGTTGATTTCAGTTTATGTTATCTGCCTAACCCACTCAGGGGTCTGTACCCAGCTTGCACATAATATTCTGAGAACCATATATTTCTAATAGCTTGGTGATTGCGTACTTGCCCTAAAGTTATTTTGCATACAACCTTCCACAACTTTCTGGGAATGGTGCAGGATAGTTGCTTGACTTTGGAACCTTCTCAGCACATTTAAGGAACATAATTTTCTTGGTATTTCATTATTTTAACAAAACGTTTCCTGAAAGTTCAAACGTGGTTACATTTCTTTTAGGTAATGTTCTAGAAACGTTCTCCAACTGGTTTGACATTGGGAATGTTCTCAAATAGTTCAGAGAATGTTAAGAAACAACATTCCTTTTTACATTTTTTTTAACCTTTATTTAACCAGGTAGGCCAGTTGAGAACAAGATCTCATTTACAACTGCGACCTGGCCAAGACAAAGCAAAGCAGTGCGACACAAACAACAACACAGAGTTACACATGGAATAAACAAACATAGAGTCAATAACACAATAGAAAAAATCTATATACTGTGTGTGCAAATTAGGTAAGATTAGGGAGGTAAGTGCAATAAATAGGCCATAGTGGCGAAGTAATTACAATTTAGCAATTAAACACTGGAGTGATAGATGTGCAGAAGGTGAATGTGCAAGTAGAGATACTGGGGTGCAATGGAGCAAAATAATAATAACAATATGGGTATGAAGTAGTTGGATCGGCTATTTACAGTTGGCTATGTACAGGTGCAATGATCTGTGAGCTGCTCTGACAGCTGATGCTTAAAGTTAGTGAGGGAGATATGAGTCTCCAGCTTCAGTGATTTTTGCAATTCGTTCCAGTCATTGGCAGCAGAGAACTGGAAGGAAAGCCGGCCAGAGGAGGAATTGGCTTTGGGGGTGACCAGTGAAATATACCTGCTGGAGCGCGTGCTACTGGTGGGTGCTGCTATGGTGACCAGTGAGCTGAGATAAAGCGGGGCTTTACCTAGCAGACTTATAGATGTCCTGGAGCCAGTGGGTTTGGTGGCGAATATGAAGCGAGGGCCAGCCAATGAGAGCATACAGGTCGCAGTGGTGGGTAGTATATGGGGCTTTGGTGACAAAACGGATGGCACTGTGATAGACTGCATCCAATTTGCTGAGTAGAGCATTGGAAGCTATTTTGTAAATAACATCGCCGAAGTCACGGATCGGTAGGATAGTCAGTTTTACGAGGGTGTGTTTGGCAGCGTGAGTGAAGGATGCTTTGTTGCAAAATAGGAATCCAATTCTAGATTTAATTTTGGATTGGAGATGCTTAATGTGAGTCTGAAAGGAGAGTTTACAGTCTAACCAGACACCTAGGTATTTGTTGTTGTCCACATATTCTTAGTCAGAACCGTCCAGAGTAGTGATGCTGGACGGGCAGGTGCGGGCAGCGATCGATTGAAGAGCATGCATTTACTTTTACTAGCATTTAAGAGCAGTTGGAGGCCACGGAAGGAGAGTTGTATGGCATTGAAGCTCGTCTGGAGGATAACACAGTGTCCAAAGAAGGGCCAGAAGTATACAGAATGGTGTCGTCTGCGTAGAGGTGGATCAGAGAATCACCAGCAGTAAGAGCAACATCATTGATGTATACAGAGATAAGAGTCTGCCCGAGAATTGAGCCCTGTGGCACCCCAATAGAGACTGCCAGAGGTCTGGACAACAGGCCCTCCGATTTGACACACTGAACTCTGTCTGAGAAGTAGTTGGTGAACCAGGCGAGGCAGTCATTTGAGAAACCGAGGCTATTGAGTCTGCCGGTTAAGAATGCAGTGATTGACAGAGTCGAAAGCATTGGCCAGGTCGATGAAGACGGCTGCACAGTATTGTCTTTTATCGATGGCGGTTATGATATCGTTTAGGACCTTGAGCGTGGCTGAGGTGCACCCATGACCAGCTCGGAAACCAGATTGCATAGCGGAGAAGGTATGGTGGGATTCAAAATGGTTGGTGATCTGTTTGTTAACTTGGCTTCCGAAGACTTTAGATAGGCAGGGTAGGATAGATATAGGTCTGTAACAGTTTGGGTCTAGAGTGTCAGCTTTCCAATCTTTAGGTGATCTCAGACGATATGAAAGAGAGGTTGAACAGGCTAGTGATAGGGGTTGCAACAATTTTGGAGGATAATTTTAGAAAGAGAGGGTCCAGATTGTCAAGCCCAGCTGATTTTTATGGGTCCAGATTTTGCAGCTCTTTCAGAACACCAGCTATCTGGATTTGGATGAAGGAGAAATGGGGGAGGCTTGGGCAAGTTGCTGTGGGGGGTGCAGGGTTGTTGACCAGGGTAGGGGTGGCCAGGTGGAAAGAATGGCCAGCCGTAGAAAAATGCTTATTGAAATTCTCAATTATTGTAGATTTATCGGTGGTGACAGTGTTTCCTAGCCTCAGTGCAGTGGGCAGCTGGGAGGAGGTGCTCTTATTTTCCATGGACTTTACAGTGTCCCAAAACGTTTTGGAGTTTGTGCAACAGAATGCAGATTTCTGTTTGAAAAAGCTAGCCTTTGCTTTCCTAACTGCCTGTGTATATTGGTTCCTAACTTCCCTGAAAAGTTGCATATCGATGCTAATGCAGTACGCCACAGGATGTTTTTGTGCTGGTGGAGGGCAGTCAGGTCTGGAGTGAACCAAGGGCTATATCTGTTCTTAGTTCAATTTTTTTGGAATGGGGCATGCTTATTTAAGATGGTGAGGAAAGGACTTTTAAAGAATAAGCAGGCATCCTCTACTGACAGAATGAGGTCAATATGCTTCCAGGATACCCGGGCCAGGTCGAGTAGAAAGGCCTGCTCGCTGAAGTGTTTTAGGGAGCGTTTGACAGTAATGAGGGGTGGTCGTTTGACTGCAGACCCATTACGGACGCAGGCAATGAGGCAGTGATTGCTAAGATCCTGGTTGAAGACAGCAGAGGTGTATTTAGAGGGCAGGTTGGTCAGGATGATATCTATGAGGGTGCCCGTGTTTACGGATTTGGGGTTGTACCTGGTAGGTTCATTGATCATTTGTGTGAGATTGAGGGCATCTAGCTTAGATTATAGGACGGCCGGGGTGTTAAGCATGTCCCAGTTTAGGTCACCTAACAGTACAAGCTCTGAAGATAGATGGGGGCAATCAATTCACATATGGTGTCCAGGCCACAGCTGAGGGCTGAAGGTGGTCGATAACAAGCGGCAACATTGAGAGACTTGTTTCTGGAAAGGTGGATTTTTAGAAGTAGAAGCTCGAATTGTTTGGGCACAAACCTGGATAGTATGACAGAACTCTGCAGTCTATCTCTGCAGTAGATTGCAACTCCGCCCCCTTCGGCAGTTCTATCTTGTCGAAAAATGTTATAGTTAGGAATGGAAATTTCAGGATTTTTGGTGGCCTTCAGGATTCAGACACGGCTAGGACTTCTTCTGTGGGAATGTCAGTAGTTCAGCATAACGTTTCCTACTGGTTTCCTCATGGTTCTATTTAAAGTAATGTTCTCAAATGGTTCCAAGAACGTTAAACAGAAACACAAGTTCCCATGTGGTTCTATTTAATGTCAGTTTTACTATATTCTGGTTAAGTTCTCAAAAATGGGGACTTAAGCGAGATTCTCAGAACTTTCAGAGAATTTATGGTTCTCTTTTATGTCAGTTCTTGGCAATATTCTGGGAATGTTCAAAATAATTGAATTGTACCACAGGTTGGTGGCACCTTAATAGGGGAGAACGGCCTTGTGGTACTAACTGGAGCGGAATCAGTGGAATGGTGTCAAATACATCAAAATCAAATCAAATCAAATTTTATTTGTCACATGCGCCGAATACAACAGGTGTAGTAGACCTTACAGTGAAATGCTTACTTAACCAACAATGCACTTTTAAGAAAATACCTTTAAAAAAAGTAGCAGCAGTAAATAACAGTAGTGAGGCTATATACAGGGTGTACCGGTACAGAGTCAATGTGCGGGGGCACCGGCGTCGAGGTAATTGAGGTAATATGTACATGTAGGTAGAGTTATTAAAGTGACTATGCATAGATAATAACAGAGAGTAGCGGTTCAGGAGTCTTGTGGCTTGGGGGTAGAATCTGTTTAGAAGCCTCTTTGACCTAGACTCTGCTTCCGCTTGCCGTGCGGTAGCAGAGAGAACAGTCTATGACTAGGGTGGTATGGTTACTGCGGTTAGTATGAGTATTCGAACACAGCTATGGTTTCCAGGTGTTTGATGCCATTCCATTTGCGCCGTTCCGGCCATTATTATGAGCCTCCACTGAACACATTAACATCAATAATCTCTAAATTCCATTCTCAGAACATGAGGAAAACTTTCTATTAAAAACACAAACTTTAATGTTCAGAGAATGTTCTAAGAATGTTATTTAAAAACATATAAATTCCGTTCCAAGCATCAACAAACCTAGCCTCTGTCTTGTTTACACCTGATCTTAATGCTTTGAAATGGGGTAATTTCAGGTAGAATAAAATGAACAGCTTTGTATATGAAATACAAAACATGTTATGGTAGCTCCATCCTGGTGGCACAGAGGACTTAATTCCATTGCTAGAGAACAGGACAGAAAATCATAGGTTTGAATCACACTGATGCCGTGTCACAATAAAAAATACATGTGTTCGCATGATTAATGCCTAATGAATTTCATATCAGCGAACGTTAAGGAAGTTATTGAAAAATCTCAAAATAACCTAGAATTTCCAATCTCAGAGCATTAATAAAACTTTTAAGGAACCAGAGTAAAACCTTCTCAGAATCTCCCTGCAACCTAAAAATATACGTCCCAGAACAGGCAAAACGTTCACTTCTGTAAACCAAAAACATACGTTACCACAACTTCTAAGAAACCAAATGTGCTAGCTAGGTATTCATAGGATGCACCTCTGTCACTTGGTCACCTCATAGCATTGTTATAAACGTTCTCAAGCCGCCCTCTATTGGCAGCATCATAGTGGTGCATTTAAGTGGTGATAAACCCAGTCATCCTGGACGGAGGCTAACTACTGTTTCGTATAAATTACACTAGAGTGCCTGGAAATACGATGACATTGCTAAAGTCGTCATATTTAGTAGGAAACAACTTAGCCAGCATTATCATGTCCTCAAATTTACTTTAGACAGATGGCAATGTTGTCATTAGCAAGCAAATTTTATTTTAAAAAGCTAGCAATGCTAGCTAGCTAAAATCCCGGTGACATCAAAATGACAAAAGGTTTTCCTACTAATTATTTGCTTCGTTTTGAATGTCATTGAATTTCCAAGCCACTGTAATGCACTTTTGATCAAATCTTCATCAGCGCTCACTGACGACCCATTAAGTAGAATGCTCAATCGGGCATCAGTTCAAGACGAACGTTCAAAATAATATTGTGACGAAACATGCAACACATGAATACTAACCCTGAAAGCCTCTTTGTGGTTGGCAACTCTGAGTAATTTGACATTTTTGCCATCGATCCAGTCCAAGGTGACAGGGGGTGTTCTCCCTCTGGGATGGACATCACCGTGATTTGACCTGGGCATCCTAAAGACTGTGGGATCTAGTACCAAGCAGGTTTGTTTCTCTCACCACAGAATGTTGGGAAACACAAAGTTCTTTCAGCTTTGTGATGTCACTGATGATTTAAAATTGGAATTCTATGGATTCTATTAGAAGTCTATGGATGTTCCTTTCCCCTTGTTCTTAACAGGTTCCAAACAGGTTCACATAATAATAAGGAATTCCCCTCCATCAAATCCACAAATTGGGGAAAACAAACATACTCACTACTTGTACATTAGCTGTATAGTTCATTTGTTTGTGTTGTTGGTCTTGGCTAGCTTAATGTTCCGGTCGGTAGCTAGCTAGCACTCACTCATAAATTCATTAGGCCCTAATCTATGGATTTCACATGACTGGGAATAGAGACATGCATCTGTTGGTCACAGACACCTTTTTTTCAAAGTTAGGGGTGTGGATCAGAAAACCAGTCTGTATCTGGTGTGACCACCATTTGCTTCATGCAGCGCAACACATCTCCTTCGCATAGAGTTGATCAGGCTGTTGATTGTGGCCTGAGGAATGTTGTCCCACTCCTCTTCAATAGCTGTGCGAAGTTGCTGGATGTTGTCGGGAACTGGAACAAGCTGTCATTCACGTCGATTCAGAGCATCCCAAACATGCTCAATGGGTGACATGTCTTGTGAGTATGCAGGCCATGGAAGAACTAGGACATTTTCAGCTTCCATGAATTGTGTACAGATCCTTGCGACATGGAGCCCAGCACAAGGTGCACCTGTGTAATGATCATGCTGTTTAATGAGCTTATTCATATGTCACACCTGTCAGGTGGATGGATTATTTTGGCAAAGCTGAAAGGCTCACTAAGAGGGGTATACACAAATGTGTGCAAAACATTTGAGAGAAAAGTTTTTTGTGCGAATGGAACATTTCTGGGATCTTTTGTTTCAGCTCATGAAACATGTTGCGTTTATATTTTTGTTCAGTGTAGTTTTGTAATTGACTAAAACTAGCAGACACCAATAAAATTGTGTTTGAAAACGGTCAAGTTTTTATGTGAGCCAACCACAGGTTGTTTTTCCCACAAGCGGGAGTTATATCCAATCCCAACTGGGATTATGATGAGCTAAAAGAGACTTGCCCTCCTCCCTCCTACAAATAAAGAAGAGTGTGTGAGAGTGTGGTCACTCTGAGACGAATCTTGTTGGTGAGACCTCCCAGCAAGGACATTTGGTTCCTTGGAAGTTGTGGGAATGTACGTTTTTGGTTTTCCATTGATTCTGGGATGGAAGCCATACATTTTCTGACTGGTAAAACAAAACGTTTTAATAAATGTTCTGAGAACAGAAATGAACATTTTACCTGTTCTGGGGACATTACTTTTTAGGTTGCAGTGAGGTTTTAATGTGGTTCCCTGAATGTTTAATAACACTGCTGGCTTAGTTTGTGTTATCTGTGATTGGAGTTCAAAACAGTTAGGACATTTGGAAATTATTTTGCTTAGGTGTTAATCATGCAAACACATTTATTTTTTATTGTGGCACGGCATACAGGGAGATTCAAACCTATGATCTTCTGTTCTCTAGACATGGAATTAGTCCAATGTGCCACCAGGATGGAGCTAGCAGGCCATCTTTAAAAATAAAAAAATCATACAAAGCTGTTCATTTGAGTCTATTCAAAAAACAATTAGTGGGCGTGGACAAAACACATGAACACACTTAACAAGATAGTGGATAGAGACAGTTTTCGATGATGCTGAGAACAGAATGTATATGTTTAAAATAACTTTCTTAGGATGTTCTCTGAACATTACTAAAGTTTTTGTGGTTTCATGGAACATGTTCTTAATGTTCTGAGAACAAGACTTTAAATAGAACCATGAGGAAACCTGCAAAAATTGTTAGGATGAAGTACTGAAATTCCCACAGAAACCATTATGCTGTAGTACTGAAATTCCCACAGAAACCGTTATGCTGTAGTACTGAAATTCCCACAGAAACCGTTATGCTGTAGTACTGAAATTCCCACAGAAACCGTTATGCTGTAGTACTGAAATTCCCACAGAAACCGTTATGCTGTAGTACTGAAATTCCCATAGAAGAACGTTGTTTCTTAACGTTCTTGAAACGAAAAGTACTGAAATTCCCACCTACGAAACATGGTTCTCGGTATGTTATGTGCAAGCTGGGTATCCTGTTGTGGGAAAGTTGTACGCAAAATAACCATAGGACAACCACACTCTCACCAAGCTCTAAGAAACATATAGTTCTCAGAACGTTATGTGCTAGCTGGGCCTGATCCTATGATAACCTGAACAAAAATAAAGGTGTGGTCATTTCTCAGATGCACGCTGTCTATCTCACTTTATCTACAGCGATATACATCTGCTCCTCAGCTGTAGGTGATTAAGGAAACAGAGAAAGCCAATTATAAAGCCTGAGAGAGAGCATACAGGGAGACACCAGCAGTAAGACTGGGCGTTTCAGAGAGACAGTACAGTACTGTTGGAGTCTGAGGTAGTTGGTGTGTGTGTGTTTCTTGGGCCAGGCCTGGTCCATGGTTCTGTTTGGCAGAGTGATGTTGGTGTGGTCCAGGGGGTCAGTGGTAGACAGATGCCAGGGACCAGGGGGTATCAGGAGACACAGAGATGAACCGCTGACTCAAGGCGTTGGGGACCAGATCACTGTCAACCTGTCACGGTCCCTCACACAACGAGAGGGACACTACGGGAATGCAAATCACACACCATAGGGGGCCTGCAGTGTGTGTGTAAGGGGGGGAGAGAGAGAGAGAGAGAATGGACTCGTGTAAATTTGTTTAACTTTTGATCCAAGATGACACTCCCCTCCAGTCCTATAGATGGCAGTATTGTACCTTAACTATGGCCCAGACTAGACAGTATTGTTCAATGAGAGCAGTTTGTTTTGAGAGTGGGATGTTATTTGCTCTGTAAATTGGCAGTGGTGTCTGTGCTTCTGAAGGGGCTGAATATGAATCCACAGGAAAGAGCGTGAGAGCTGCTGATGACGTGGCTGAACATGAATCAGAGAGAGAGGTAGAGAGAGCGCTCTGGATCCCTCTGTGTTAATCTGTCTCTGTGTGAGCCTCTGCCTCTCCTCTTATCTGCCAGTCACTGTGGAACACATATTTGGTTTACCACAGCACTATATGATATGTGTGTGGGTGTGTATGTCTCTTCTGTGTGTCTGACATGGAGAAGGGACCTACAGTACCTAAGCGGTTGTGCAGTATGTGTGTGTTCTGGCAGTGTGAGGTAGTGGAGTGAGTAAGGGAGAGAGTGTGTGGGATTGATTAACTCAGTGTTCCCGCTGCACCTGAGCTCAAGGCTTGATTATGTGTCTAATCAAAGCGTGATTAAGTTTCCTATTCAGAGGTCCAGTCAGGCTAAGTCACTGGGCAACCGTGCTGCTGACAGCCAGGCCTCTGGGGCTTCGAAGTGATTTGGTTTTAGTTTGCCGGTCAGGAGTCGGGACACAGAGTATGTTGGCTCACCCCAGCCTTGCATTAACCAGTGTGTTTGTCCTGGTATTGATCCCTGATCTGCAAGCTAAGGTCAGCCTGTCTGCAGCGGCAGGGGAGTTGGAGAGGCATGGATTGATCTGGAGGCAATAACGCAGGTTTAGGTCTACAGGGCCGGCTAGCAGACAATAGGAATATCAATCCAATGGCTTTTAATTGTTGGCCTCTCGTTGCTAATCACATCACAGTGTCTCCTAGTGGGGGAGACTGCTGTGTCAGGCGAAGATATGGGGAGTGGTGGGACAGGACAAGAGGGAAGGGGGGTATGGCATAGATCATAGAGCAATGCGTACATGGGAAGGGGGGGGTACTCGGCGGGTTAGTTTGTCCTCCTGTGGTGGCCATGAGGAATACATAGTCCGATGCACACTGTGCTCTGTGTTCTCCTCTCCCATTGCAGTTACAGGGCTTTGATCAACTTCAGCACTTAGTGACGCTTGATCACACAGGTGTCAGTGTCATTAGACTGCCCCAGGAGGCTGACCTTTTCAGAGAGACACAGAGACAGACATCCAGGGAACATGTTGTTTTCAGGAAACAAAGCCTTTGAAAACATTTACACAAAAGACTTTGCACTTTGCTTGACAATTTAGCCACACCCACTCCCTAAAACTCACTTCCAAAACTCAACCTTTGCAATTAGGTTACAAGGCTTCGAAGCCTTGTACACATTCACATCAATAAGCTCTAAATACTGTAAAAACATATGCATAAAAAACATGGCATGCTAGCACCATCCTGGTGGCGCAGTGGACTAATTCCATGGATAGAAAAAAGAAAATCATAAGTTGAAATCTCACTGATGATGTCACAATAAAATAGAAATGTGTGTGTCCTATTTGTGCTTGGAGTTCAAGAAAGTTAAGCCAAAATAAGCTAGTAGTGTTATTGAAGGTCTTATTGAAACATTCAATTAAATTTTAAGGAAGTTATTCAAAAACGTTCAAATAACCTATAATTTCCGTTCTCGGAGCGTTAATTAAACTTTCAAGGAACCAAAGTGAAACATTCTCAGAACCTCCCTGCAACCTAAAACTAAACGTTCCCAGAACATGAGAAATGTTCAATTCTGTTCTCAGAACGTTTAAAAAAAAATCTGTTTTACCGGTCAGGAAACTTATGGCTTAGTTCCCACAACCAATGTGAAACCTAAAAAAAAATACGTTTACACAACTTCCAAGGAACCAAATGTGCTAGCTGAGTAGTATACTAACCCTGAACGCCTCTTTGTGGTTTGCCACTCTGAGGAGTTTTACATTTTTGCCATCGTTCCAGTCTGTGGTGACAGAGGGTGTTCTCTCTCGGGGGTGGACACCACCATGGTTGGACCTGGGCATCCTAAAGGCTGTGGGAAGCTCATATGACAGGAATCTGGTACCAAGCAGGTTTGTTTCTCTCACCACAGAATGTTGAGAAACACAAGGTTCCCTCAGCTTTGTGATGTAACTGATGATTTAAAATTAGAATCCTATAGATTCAATAAAAATTATATGATTGTTCCATTCCCCTTGTTCTTGACAGGTATCTATGATGAGCTAAAAGAGACTTGCCATCATCCCTCCTACAAATCAAATCAAATGTTATTTGTCACATACACATGGTTAGCAGATGTTAATGCGAGTGTAGCGAAATGCTTGTGCTTCTAGTTCCGACAATGCAGTAATAACCAACGAGTAATCTAACCTAACAATTTCACAACAACTACCTTATACACACACGTGTAAAGGAATGAAGAATATGTACATAAAAATATATGAATGAGTGATGGTACAGAACGGCATAGGCAAGATGCAGTAGATGGTATAGAGTACAGTATATACATATGAGATTAGTAATGTAGGGTATGTAAACATAAAGTGGCATAGTTTAAAGTGGCTAGTGATACATGTATTACATAAAGATGGCAAGATGCAGTAGATGATATAGAGTACAGTATATACATATGAGATGAGTAATGTAGGGTATGTAAACATTATATGAAGTGGCATTGTTTAAAGTGGCTAGCAAAGAAAGAAGAGTGTGTGAGAGTGTTGTCACTCTAATGAATCTTGTTGGTGAGACCTCCCAGCTAGGACATTTGGTTCCTTGGAAGTTGTGAGAATGTACGTTATTGGTTTTCCATTTGGTTCTGGGATGGAAGCCATAAGTTTCCTGACTGGTGAAACAGAATGTTCTTTAAATGTTCTGAGAATGGAAGTGAACATTTCGCCTGTTCTGGGAATGTTCTTTTTTAGATTGCAGGGAGGGTTTAAAGATGGTTCCCTGAAGGTTTTCCTGGGAGGTTTTATTAACATTCTGAGAACAAAAATTATTGGTTATTTGAAAGTAATTAAATAACATTCTGAGAACATGTTTCAATAACACTTTTAATAAAACAGCTGGCTTAGTTTGGGTTATCTCTTTTGAACTTAAAGCACTGATAGAAAGTAATTTGCTTAGGCATTAATCTTACAAACACATATATATTTCTTTGTGGTACAGCATCAGTGAGGTTTTAACATATGATGGTCTGTTCTCTATCCATGAAATTAGTCCACTGCGCCACCAGGATGGAGCTAGCATGCCATGTTTTTTTAAGTCCAGTCACTGTGTTTCATTTCAGCCTATTCAAACAGACCCCACTTCAAAGGAAACAAGCACTCATTAAGATCAGGTGTGGGAAATGAGTGGGCACAGCCAACATACCTGAACACACTTAACAAGATCAAATCAAATCAAATGTTATTTGTCACATACACATGGTTAGCAGATGTTAATGCGAGTGTAGCGAAATGCTTGTGCTTCTAGTTCCGACAATGCAGTAATAACCAACAAGTAATCTAACCTAACAATTCCACAACTACTACCTTATACACATAAGTGTAAAGGGATAAAGAATATGTACATAAAGATATATGAATGAGTGATGGTACAGAACGGCATAGGCAAGATGCAGTAGATGGTATAGTGTACAGTCTATACATATGAGATGAGTAATGTAGGGTATGTCAACATAAAGTGGCATAGTTTAAAGTGGCTAGTGATACATGTATTACATAAAGATGGCAAGATGCAGTAGATGATATAGAGTACAGTATATACATATACATATGAGATGAGTAATGTAGGATATGTAAACATTATATTAAGTGGCATTGTTTAAAGTGGCTAGTGATACATTTTTACATAATTTCCATCAATTCCCATTATTAAAGTGGCTGGAGTTGAGTCAGTATGTTGGCAGCGGCCACTAAATGTTAGTGGTGGCTGTTTAACAGTCTGATGGCCTTGAGATAGAAGCTGTTTTTCAGTCTCTCGGTCCCTGCTTTGATGCACCTGTACTGACCTCGCCTTCTGGATGATAGCGGGGTGAACAGGCAGTGGCTTGGGTGGTTGTTGTCCTTGAAGATCTTTATGGCCTTCCTGTGACATCGGGTGGTGTAGGTGTCCTGGAGGGCAGGTAGTTTGCTCCCGGTGATGCGTTGTGCAGACCTCACTACCCTCTGGAGAGCCTTACAGTTGTGGGCGGAGCAGTTGCCGTATCAGGCGGTGATACAGCCCGACAGGATGCTCTCGATTGTGCATCTGTAGAAGTTTGTGAGTGCTTTTGGTGACAAGCCGAATTTCTTCAGCCTCCTGAGGTTGAAGAGGCGCTGCTGCGCCTTCTTCACAACGCTGTCTGTGTGGGTGGACCAATTCAGTTTGTCCGTGATGTGTACACCGAGGAACTTTCCACCTTCTCCACTACTGTCCCGTCGATGTGGATAGGGGGGTGCTCCCTCTGCTGTTTCCTGAAGTCCACAATCATCTCCTTTGTTTTGTCGACGTTGAGTGTGAGATTATTTTCCTGACACCACACTCCGAGGGCCCTCACCTCCTCCCTGTAGGCCGTCTTGTCGTTGTTGGTAATCAAGCCTACCACTGTAGTGTCGTCTGCAAACTTGATGATTGAGTTGGAGGCGTGCATGGCCACGCAGTTGTGGGTGAACAGGGAGTACAGGAGAGGGCTCAGAACGCACCCTTGTGGGAACCCAGTGTTGAGGATCAGCGGGGTGGAGATGTTGTTACCTACCCTCACCACCTGGGGGCGGCCCGTCAGGAAGTCCAGGACCCAGTTGCACAGGGCGGGGTCGAGACCCAGGTTCTCGAGCTTGATGACGAGTTTGGAGGGTACTATGGTGTTAAATGCTGAGCTGTAGTCGATGAACAGCATTCTCACATAGGTATTCCTCTTGTCCAGATGGGTTAGGGCAGTGTGCAGTGTGGTTGCGATTGCGTCGTCTGTGGACCTATTGGGTCGGTAAGCAAATTGGAGTGGGTCTAGGGTGTCAGGTAGGGTGGAGGTGATATGGTCCTTGACTAGTCTCTCAAAGATAGAGGATAGAAAGAGTTTTGTTGATGCTGAGAACGGAATGCATATGTTTGAACATAACATTCTTGGAATGTTCTCTGAACATTACTAAACGTTCTGAGAACTTGACTTTAAATAGAACCATGTGGAAACCTGCAGAAAACATAATGCTGAAGTACTGAAATTCCCACCTACGAAACATGGTTCTCGGTATGTTATGTGCAAGCTGGGTATCCTGCACCCTTCCCAGAACGTTGTGGGAAAGTTGTATGCAAAATAACCATAGGACAACCACACTCTCACCAAGCTCTAAGAAACATATAGTTCTCAGAACGTTATGTGCTAGCTGGGCCTGATCCTATGATAACCTGAACAAAAATAAAGGTGTGGTCATTTCTCAGATGCACGCTGTCTATCTCACTTTATCTACAGCGATATACATCTGCTCCTCAGCTGTAGGTGATTAAGGAAACAGAGAAAGCCAATTATAAAGCCTGAGAGAGAGCATACAGGGAGACACCAGCAGTAAGACTGGGCGTTTCAGAGAGACAGTACAGTACTGTTGGAGTCTGAGGTAGTTGGTGTGTGTGTGTTTCTTGGGCCAGGCCTGGTCCATGGTTCTGTTTGGCAGAGTGATGTTGGTGTGGTCCAGGGGGTCAGTGGTAGACAGATGCCAGGGACCAGGGGGTATCAGGAGACACAGAGATGAACCGCTGACTCAAGGCGTTGGGGACCAGATCACTGTCAACCTGTCACGGTCCCTCACACAACGAGAGGGACACTACGGGAATGCAAATCACACACCATAGGGGGCCTGCAGTGTGTGTGTAAGGGGGGGAGAGAGAGAGAGAGAGAATGGACTCGTGTAAATTTGTTTAACTTTTGATCCAAGATGACACTCCCCTCCAGTCCTATAGATGGCAGTATTGTACCTTAACTATGGCCCAGACTAGACAGTATTTTAATGAGAGCAGTTTGTTTTGAGAGTGGGATATTATTTGCTCTGTAAATTGGCAGTGGTGTCTGTGCTTCTGAAGGGGCTGAATATGAATCCACAGGAAAGAGCGTGAGAGCTGCTGATGACGTGGCTGAACATGAATCAGAGAGAGAGGTAGAGAGAGCGCTCTGGATCCCTCTGTGTTAATCTGTCTCTGTGTGAGCCTCTGCCTCTCCTCTTATCTGCCAGTCACTGTGGAACACATATTTGGTTTACCACAGCACTATATGATATGTGTGTGGGTGTGTATGTCTCTTCTGTGTGTCTGACATGGAGAAGGGACCTACAGTACCTAAGCGGTTGTGCAGTATGTGTGTGTTCTGGCAGTGTGAGGTAGTGGAATGAGTAAGGGAGAGAGTGTGTGGGATTGATTAACTCAGTGTTCCCGCTGCACCTGAGCTCAAGGCTTGATTATGTGTCTAATCAAAGCGTGATTAAGTTTCCTATTCAGAGGTCCAGTCAGGCTAAGTCACTGGGCAACCGTGCTGCTGACAGCCAGGCCTCTGGGGCTTCGGAGTGATTTTGTTTTATTCAGGAGTCGGGACACAGAGTATGTTGGCTCACCCCAGCCTTGTCTTAACCAGTGTGTTTGTCCTGGTATTGATCCCTGATCTGCAAGCTAAGGTCAGCCTGTCCGCAGCGGCAGGGGAGTTGGAGAGGCATGGATTGATCTGGAGGCAATAACGCAGGTTTAGGTCTGCAGGGCCGGCTAGCAGACAATAGGAATATCAATCCAATGGCCTGTAATTGCTGGCCTCTCGTTGCTAATCACATCACAGTGTCTCCTAGTGGGGGAGACCGCTGTGTCAGGCGTAGAAATGGGGAGTGATGTGACAGGACAAGAGGGAAGGGGGGTATGGCATAGATCATAGAGCAATGCGTACATGGGAAGGGGGGGGTACTCGGCGGGTTAGTTTGTCCTCCTGTGGTGGCCATGAGGAATACATAGTCCGATGCACACTGTGCTCTGTGTTCTCCTCTCCCATTGCAGTTACAGGGCTTTGATCAACTTCAGCACTTAGTGACGCTTGATCACACAGGTGTCAGTGTCATTAGACTGCCCCAGGAGGCTGACCATTTCAGAGAGACACAGAGACAGACATCCAGGGAACATGTTGTTTTCAGGAAACAAAGCCTTTGAAAACATTTACACCAAAGACTTTGCACTTTGCTTGACAATTTAGCCACACCCACTCCCTAAAACTCACTTCCAAAACCCACCAAGCTTTGCAATTAGGTTTCGACCCTTTGGAGCTTTGAATCCAAATAAATGTTATTATTGAATGGTTTTAGATTGATGCCAGGTATTGATAATGTGTCATAGAGCTCATGCTGTTGTCAGAGGTGTTAAGGGAGGTGATAAACCTCAGTCTAATGGGGTGGCTGTTCCCCCTGGCCCTGACTCTCATCAGCTCCCACACAGGGACAGCAGGGGACAGACACACAGCAAACAGCAGCTACTGTATCTGCAGGTCCCCTCCCGGCCTGCACTAATCTAGCAAACCAACTGCTGGCTGCCTGTTGTCTGTCTTGCATTGTCTTCAGCTGCCTGCCTGCTGTCACATGACTGGGGGAGAGAAGCTGCTGTTGCTGTAGTGTCTGAGGTTGATGATGTCTTCATGGGCATGCTCTGATGAGCTCATGGTCAGGGGGCTCTGTCTTTATGGTCTCCAATATCTTAAGGGAGTCCACATCGTTTCTCTCTCTTTTTCAATCTTTTATCTCAGTGTTTGAAGAGTGTGTGTGAGTGCGTGTGTGTTCTTCCATGCTGTGCGTTAGGAAACAGCGCACTGCAGCGAGAGGGAGAGAAAAGAAAGATGACAGGCCTTGAGTGAGGTGACAACACATTCCTCCTCTCATCAGCCCAGCCCCACTGGAGACACACAGCTACGTGCTTCACCTGGGCCGCCAAGGCCGTTTCTACTCCTCTCCCATAATTTCTCTCCATCACATTCCTCTCCTCCTCCTTTTCCGGCCGCCTCTGCTCACTCATATTTCCTTGTTTCCAACCTGTTCATAAGTTCTTATTTCTTCATGTCCATATTTTCTTATTTGGAGGTACAGACTGCTTTTCGCTCTGGGGATCTGTTTGTGAGATAGTCTATGTCCCGACAGTGCCACAACACTTCAATAGAACAGCAAATTAACTTAAATGGAGAGCATGCAGGGGGACTTGAAGACTACAAAGCTGGTGTTTTTTGTTCTCGCTAGTTACCACAGGCAACTTACTACCTTTGAGCTGTACAATATAGTCATTCATTTTATGTTCATATGTACAGTAAATGTGCTCCTCATTTAGAGGTAACTCAGTAACTTGCCTAGCTCCTGGGTGAGATGTCAGTCTGTGAGCCCTTCCCACTGGGTTGTTCTCACTCCCCTGTCCCCTTTTGCCTGGCAGTGAGAGGGCTACAGTAGAGAGGTGGTCAGCAGACTGTAAAGTACAGTACAGTACAGACAGTGTCACATGTGCTGTAGTCAGCTGAGTCACAACAAATACTTTGGCCCCAAACTGAAAACTGCAGTCCCGCTATTAAACATGTGGACCAGGCAGGTTGCACCAGTCAGTGTGCGCAACCTCCACAAGGTGGCAGTATATACATGACTCACTCCTGACTTGCTTTCCCAGGGTCATTATTTCATAATTTTTAAACAGATGTTTGAATCACTTAGCTAATGTTCAATCGTAGGGAGTGGATGTTGGAGCACCGTTAAGGGCAGAAGGTAGCAGGATTCACAGTGTAAAGGTGGTACAGGTCACAGATTCAATCTGATGGATATTTTACATTTACATTTACATTTAAGTCATTTAGCTGACGCTCTTATCCAGAGCGACTTACAAATTGGAAAGTTCATACATATTCATCCTGGTCCCCCCGTGGGGAATGAACCCACAACCCTGGCGTTGCAAGCGCCATGCTCTACCAACTGAGCCACACGGGAATAGATATACCTTAATAGTCATCAAAACATATTATTAATGGAGCCTTCCGCTCGGCGCTCCACACAGACATGAGTCACATGAGGGACACGGGTGGACTTGGAGTCATGTGAATTACAACAAAGGAAATATTAGTAAAGTAACTAAACTCAGCAAAAAAAGAAACGGCCTCTCACTGTCAACTGCGTTTATTTTCAGCAAACTTAACATGTGTAAATATTTGTAAGAACATAACCAGATTCAACAACTGAGACATAAACTGAACAAGTTCCACAGACATGTGACTAACAGAAATGGAATAATGTGTCCCTGAACAAAAGGGAGGGTCAAAATCAAAAGTAACAGTCCGTATCTGGTGTGGCCATCAGCTGCATTAAGTACTGCAGTGCATCTCCTCCTCATGGACTGCACCAGATATGCCAGTTCTTGCTGTGATATGTTACCCCACTCTTCCACCAAGGCACCTGCAAGTTCCCGGACATTTCTGGGGGGAATGGCCCTAGCCCTCACCCTCCGATCCAACAGGTCCCAGACGTGCTCAATGGGATTGAGATCCGGGCTCTTCGCTGGCCATGGCAGAACACTGACATTCCAGTCTTGCAGGAAATCACGCACAGAACGAGCAGTATGGCTGGTGGCATTGTCATGCTGGAGGGTCATGTCAGAATGAGCCTGCAGGAAGGGTACCACATGAGGGAGGAGGATGTCTTCCCTGTAACGCACAGCATTGAGATTGCCTGCAATGACAACAAGCTCAGTCCGATGATGCTGTGACACACCGCCCCAGACCATGACGGACCCTCCACCTCCAAATCGATCCCGCTCCAGTCTACAGGCCTCGGTGTAACGCTCATTCCTTCGACGATAAACCCGAATCCGACCATCACCCCTGGTGAGACAAAACTGCGACTCGTCAGTGAAGAGCACTTTTTGCCAGTCCTGTCTGGTCCAGCGACGGTTGGTTTGTGCCCATAGGCGACGTTGTTGCCGGTGATGTCTGGTGTGGACCTGCCTTACAACAGGCCTACAAGCCCTCAGTCCAGCCTCTCTCAGCCTATTGTGGACAGTCTGAGCACTGATGGAGGGATTGTGCGTTCCTGGTGTAACTCGGGCAGTTGTTGTTGCCATCATATACCTGTCCCGCAGGTGTAATGTTCGGATGTACCGATCCTGTGCAGGTGTTGTTACACGTGGTCTGCCACTGCGAGGACGATCAGCTGTCCGTCCTGTCTCCTTGTAGCGCTGTCTTAGGCGTCTCACAGTACGGACAATGCAATTTATTGCCCTGGCCACATCTGCAGTCCTCATGCCTCCTTGCAGCATGCCTAAGGCATGTTCACGCAAATGAGCAGGGACCCTGGGCATCTTTCTTTTAGTGTTTTTCAGAGTCAGTAAAAAGGCCTCTTTAGTGTCCCTAAGTTTTCATAACTGTGACCTTAATTGCCTACCATCTGTAAGATGTTAGTGTCTTAACGATCGTTCCACAGGTGCATGTTCATTAATTGTTTATGGTCCATTGAACAAGCATGGGAAACAGTGTTTAAACCCTTTACAAGTTATTTGGATTTTTACGAATTATCTTTGAAAGACAGGGTCCTGAAAAAGGGACGTTTCTTTTTTTGCTAAGTTTATATGGAAATAAACATATATTATTCTAAGTGTAGTGAGTGTCCATGTGCACCTGAACATCGATCCACTTGAAGGATTCCAAACCGGTAAATACCTGCAATTTAAATATGAAACTGAAATATGCCCATAACATGACCAAACATGTCCACAACATGTGATTAGACACATGATACTGGCCAAAGAGGAAAAGAACAACAACATATTGTAGCAACCTTAAACCAACACCTGGCCAACTCTTGGTGTAATGATTAAGGTGTTGGCTTGACAGTCGCTGAACCCTGGTTAGAATCCAGGTCGGGGCTACTCCCAGAATTCACTACATTGGTGTCGGAAGTAGAATGGCGCATGTGAGGCCATCGGAAAGGCGTGTACACGTGAGGGACTTGGTAAAGGGAAGTGTAGGGACATGCTCCCCCGGAGGAAGGGGGTAATGTAGCGACCTTAACCCAAAACCTAGCAATCTCATCAAGAGGTTCGGACCTCTTGGTGTAACAGTTAAGGTGTTGGATTGAAAGTCACTGGAGCAAGTTCATGTTGAGCTCAGTGAGAATTCAACTGATTTTCAACACAGTGGAATGTGAGTTGCCATACCCACAGGCAGTGATTGATAGTGACTATAGATTTACTGAAGCCTTCAGATTGATTTCCAGTGATACTTCGGCCTTTCTATCAACATTGTTTGTGAAAATGTGTGTGTATGTGTGTATGTGTGTATGTGTGTATGTGTGCGCATGCATGTGTATGTGTGTGTGTGTGTGTGTTGTGTGTCAGTCATGCAGGTAGTAAGTGGTGGCATTAAGGCCCAGGCAGGCAGCCTGTCTGTCTCTCTCAGTGTTCAGGGCATTGTGTTTTTCTGCCCATCTGCTGGACGCTCTGACAGCAGCGCTGAAGGCCTGTCATCAATGACCTTTCTCCAGTAGCACCTCTCACTGTCTTCACAAAGGGCCAACCATAGAGAAACGGAGAGAGAGATGGAGAGGGTATTGATTTCGCTGCTCTGGGAGAGGAGAAACCTCCCATTTCCCTGTTGTCTGTTTCCCTTCCCCCAGAAGACTCTCCAGGTCTGGGTTATATGTTCATGATTCAATTCTACTTCACTCCAGGTGTTATGTCTGTGTGCCTTGTGTCATGTGTGCCTTGTGTCATGTGTGTGTGCGATAAAACCACAGACCTGACACATCGGCACTGAGATCGAGAAATGTCTGTGTCATGATCGGAGCGGTCTGTGGTTTGTGAGTGTCATATGACCGAGGGAGCGCCAGACACATGCCACCTCATAATGTGACTGGAGGTTTCATTTATTCTATCCGGACATTTCAAACTGGAGACTGGAGATAGCTGAGCCTGTTGAGGGGACATCTACTAGAGAGAAGTAGTTGTGAAGAATCAATCATTGTCAGGTCAGAATCTGGTCATATCTTTCTGTCTCTCTCTCTCTCTCTCTCTCTCTCCTTCCCCTACTCAGCTCCACCTAGGCTACAGTAAGTGTTTCTCTTCTGACCTGTCCCCTCGTCCTTTTCCACTCTCCTCATCCCTCCATCTGACCAGTGGTGAGTAGTGACCTCTTCTGGAGAGATAATTGAGTTAGAGCTCTCAGCTGTGTTGTTTTAATGGCCCCTCTTTTTGTATCTCTCTCTCTCTCGCTCTCTCTCTCTCTCTCTCTCTCGTGTGTGAAGTTAACATGGCTCTTATCGCTGCATACATTTAAATTAATTGGGACTTGTAAAGCAGACACAGCTTTTCATCTTCAAAATGTAATGAGGTGCATTTTGAACACTGTGTGAGTGTTAATTGCTACCTTAGCCAATCTGACTCCCAATTTATGCAGGTACAAATGGGAGGTTTTAGGATGTTTTATCCGATTAAATGGGTCTCCATCGTCATTTGCCGCCCAAAACATTTCCATGGGTTGTTTCAGGTCAGCCTGAATGCTGTATCTGTGTTCTTGTAGAGTATTTGTCCTCATGCCCCAGGCTATCGTATTACAGTGACTTTGCTCAGTTACCGTGCTGGAATATTGAGACATAATGACCCCTGAACTTTAATGTTCTACCTGCTTCAGATAACATGGGCTGATTCACAATGACTAGAGCTTCAGAAATATGACAAGCACACTGACACAGGCCTAGAGCAGTGGGCCATCAAAGCAAAGAAAGCTCAGGTCAATCCATCAAACACAGGTGGACATGAGGACAGGAAGACAGGGCCAGAAAAAGAGGTATGCCAGGGGTTTGGTTACTATTGTGCCTCAGATCCCTGTGGACATTCTGTGTCTACAGATGTAGGATTTAATTTGTAATTTGTTCACTATTTTGTTGAAGATAATTTTCCTGCACAGCAGGAAATGCAATTTTGTAGTGTATTCAAGGTTTAAAAAGGCTTCTAAAGTTTGTAATATCCACTTTAAAATTTCTGACTTGATTTGCCCAAATGTTAAATGTATCAACCCCTACAAAAAATATCCATGAATTATAAATTATAATTCCACATAATAATTCACATTTCCTGTTGCTGCAAGATTATTTTCCTGCTGTAGCAAACTGTCTCAAATTAAGATCCTACATCTGTATGTGTGTATGCACAAAACAGGGCATTTGGTATGTACTGTATGCATGTGTATCAGTGGAGGCTCCTCAGGAGGAAATTCCTCAGGGATCTTCTTTTTTTTAATGGTAAAACAGATTTTTTTTAACCCTTTTTAGATAAAACTATACTAAATATATTCATGTCACCAAATAATTGATTAAATCACACTTTTGCAATGAAGGTCTACAGTATCCTCAACAGCAGTAGCTTCTGTCCTCCTCTGGGTACATTGACTTCAATACAAAACCTAGGAGGCTCATGGTTCTCACCCCTTTCCATAGACTTACACAGTAGTATGACAACTTCCAGAGGACGTCCTCCAACCTATCAGAGCTGTTGCAGCATGAACTGACATGTTGTCCACCAATCAAAGGATCAGAGAATGAATCTTGTACTGAAAGCATAAACTACAGATAGTTAGCAGGTGTGGTGAGCAGTTGACTCAAAGAGAGAGAAAGACAATAAATGAAAAGTTTTGAACAAATTAATTTCTTCCAAAATTAAGGGGAAGTGAGAGAGAAAGAGAGAGAGCTATATTTGGTTGTATTTTTTTTAACTTTCACTTAGCTAGTGAATGCAGCTATGTTAGCTAGCTGGCTTTTGCTATCCAACACTGGAACTCTTCCAAGTCAAGGTATATCAAACAAAATGCGAAAGAGCATTGCTTTGCGTAGACGTGAGAAAAATAGACTTTCTAATTTTAAGCGCATGAAGCTTTTGACTGCGTTTTCTGTCATTCACTACCATGCATTCTAATTCCAGCGTGTATGCGCTCGTTCGCGTCTTGTTTGATTTGGCCCTATCACGTGACAACGATGTGGGCTGTGTGTAGCGGTTAGCGGTCATGATTTGAAGGTTTGGCTTGGAGAGGTTTTTTCCCCTGGTCACAGACAGCTGATGCGTTGTGCACTGAAGTCTACAAGGGAAAAGGTGAGAGGAGGAGAGCACATAGAGGGTTGTGAGAAGGAATTATACAGTATATATAACGAGCAAAGTGATCATGCAGTTTTTATGTGTCTGGTATGAACGTGAACTGTGTTTGCGTGTGATTAGGGGTTTATTTACTTTATTCCACAGATTCTGTTGAAAAACGTTTCTTAATCGGAAGAAAACGGAACGAAATGGGGATTAACACACTGTACCTGAATTTGTCCCATAGAAACTCTCATGTTCAACTGTTGGACTAATGATTACACCCGAGATCAGCTAGATGCAGACAAGAGTGTGCAAGGCTGTATTGAATGCGTCACTGTAGATCACCTTGATTACTTAAAATTCTCTCGACCTGTACACCTACAGTATTTTGTAAACTTTCATTCATAGGCTAGGTAGAGCTGTATACGGCCATCAGCAAACAGGAAAATGCTTACCCAGAGGCGGCGCTCCTAGTGGCCGGGGACTTTAATGCAGGGAAACTCAAATCAGTTTTACCAAATTTTTTTTACCAGTTTTACCTTCTATCAGCATGTTAAATGTGCAACCAGAGGGAAAAAACTCTAGACTACCTTTACTCGACACACAGAGATATGTACAAAGGTCTCCCTAGCCCCCCATTTGAAAAATCGGACCATAATTCTATCCTCCTGATTCCTGCTTACAAGCAAAAACTAAAGCAGGAAGCACCAGTGACTCGGTCAATAAGAAAGTGATCAGATGAAGCAGATGCTAAGCTACAGGACTGTTTTGCTAGCACAGCCTGGAATATGTTCCGGGATTCTTCCGATGGCATTCAGGAGTATACCACCTCAGTCACTGGCTTCATCAATAAGTACATCGATGACATCGTCCCCACAGTGACCGTACGTACATACCCCAACCAGAAGCCATGGATTACAGGCAACATCCGCACTGAGCTAAGGGGTAGAGCTGCTGCTTTCAAGGAGCGGGACTCAGACGAACCATCAAACAGGCAAAGCGTAAATACAGGACTAAGATTGAATCGTACCTCAACCGCTCCGACCCTCGTCGGATGTGGCAGGGCTTGCAAACTATTACAGACTACAAAGGAAGGCACAGCCACGAGCTGCCCAGTGACACAAACCTACCAGACGAGCTAAATTACTTATATGCTCGCTTCAAGGCAAGTAACACGGAAACATGCATTACATTTACATTTACATTTAAGTCATTTAGCAGACGCTCTTATCCAGAGCGACTTACAAGTTGGTGCATTCACCTTATGATATCCAGTGGAACAACCACTTTACAATAGTGCATCTAACTCTTTTAAGGGGGGGGGGGGGTTAGAAGGATTACTTTATCCTATCCTAGGTATTCCTTAAAGAGGTGGTGTTTCAGGTGTTTCCGGAAGGTGGTGATTGACTCCGCTGACCTGGCGTCGTGGGGGAGTTTGTTCCACCATTGGGGTGCCAGAGCAGCGAACAGTTTTGACTGGGCTGAGCGGGAGCTGTACTTCCTCAGAGGTAGGGAGGCGAGCAGGCCAGAGGTGGATGAACGCAGTGCCCTTGTTTGGGTGTAGGGCCTGATCAGAGCCTGAAGGTACGGAGGTGCCGTTCCCCTCACAGCTTCGTAGGCAAGCACCATGGTCTTGTAGCGGATGCGAGCTTCAACTGGAAGCCAGTGGAGAGAGCGGAGGAGCGGGTTGACGTGAGAGAACTTGGGAAGGTTGAACACCAGACGGGCTGCGGCGTTCTGGATGAGTTGTAGGGGTTTAATGGCACAGGCAGGGAGCCCAGCCAACAGCGAGTTGCAGTAGTCCAGACGGGAGATGACAAGTGCCTGGATTAGGACCTGCGCCGCTTCCTGTGTGAGGCAGGGTCGTACTCTGCGAATGTTGTAGAGCATGAACCTACAGGAACGGGTCACCGCCTTGATGTTAGTTGAGAACGACAGCGTGTTGTCCAGGATCACGCCAAGGTTCTTAGCACTCTGGGAGGAGGACACAATGGAGTTGTCAACCGTGATGGCGAGATCATGGAACGGGCAGTCCTTCCACGGGAGGAAGAGCAGCTCCGTCTTGCCGAGGTTCAGCTTGAGGTGGTGATCCGTCATCCACACTGATATGTCTGCCAGACATGCAGAGATGCGATTCGCCACCTGGTTATCAGAAGGGGGAAAGGAGAAGATTAATTGTGTGTCGTCTGCATAGCAATGATAGGAGAGACCATGTGAGGATATGACAGAGCCAAGTGACTTGGTGTATAGCGAGAATAGGAGAGGGCCTAGAACAGAGCCCTGGGGGACACCAGTGGTGAGAGCACGTGGTGCGGAGACAGATTCTCGCCACGCCACCTGGTAGGAGCGACCTGTCAGGTAGGACGCAATCCAAGCGTGGGCCGCGCCGGAGATGCCCAACTCGGAGAGGGTGGAGAGGAGGATCTGATGGTTCACAGTATCAAAGGCAGCCGATAGGTCTAGAAGGATGAGAGCAGAGGAGAGAGAGTTAGCTTTAGCAGTGCGGAGCGCCTCCGTGACACAGAGAAGAGCAGTCTCAGTTGAATGACTAGTCTTGAAACCTGACTGATTTGGATCAAGAAGGTCATTCTGAGAGAGATAGCAGGAGAGCTGGCCAAGGACGGCACGTTCAAGAGTTTTGGAGAGAAAAGAAAGAAGGGATACTGGTCTGTAGTTGTTGACATCGGAGGGATCGAGTGTAGGTTTTTTCAGCAGGGGTGCAACTCTCGCTCTCTTGAAGGCGGAAGGGACGTAGCCAGCGGTCAAGGATGAGTTGATGAGCGAGGTGAGGTAAGGGAGAAGGTCTCCGGAAATGGCCTGGAGAAGAGAGGAGGGGATAGGGTCAAGCGGGCAGGTTGTTGGGCGGCCGGCCGTCACAAGACGCGAGATTTCATCTGGAGAGAGAGGGGAGAAAGAGGTCAAAGCACAGGGTAGGGCAGTGTGAGCAGAACCAGCGGTGTCGTTTGACTTAGCAAACGAGGATCGGATGTCGTCGACCTTCTTTTCAAAATGGTTGACGAAGTCATCCGCAGAGAGGGAGGAGGAGGGGGGAGGGGGAGGAGGATTCAGGAGGGAGGAGAAGGTGGCAAAGAGCTTCCTAGGGTTAGAGGCAGATGCTTGGAATTTAGAGTGGTAGAAAGTGGCTTTAGCAGCAGAGACAGAAGAGGAGAATGTAGAGAGGAGTGGAAAGAAGGAGGCAGAGAGGAATGAGTCAAAGGTAGACGTGGGGAGGTTAAAGTCACCCAGAACTGTGAGAGGTGAGCCATCCTCAGGAAAGGAACTTATCAAGGCGTCAAGCTCATTGATGAACTCTCCAAGGGAACCTGGGGGGCGATAAATGATAAGGATGTTAAGCTTGAAAGGGCTGGTAACTGTGACAGCATGGAATTCAAAGGAGGCGATAGACAGATGGGTCAGGGGAGAGAGAGAGAATGTCCACTTGGGAGAGATGAGGATCCCAGAGCCACCACCCCGCTGACCAGAAGCTCTCGGGGTGTGCGAGAACACGTGGGCAGACGAGGAGAGAGCAGTAGGAGTAGCAGTGTTATCTGTGGTAATCCATGTTTCCGTCAGTGCCAAGAAGTCGAGGGACTGGAGGGAAGCATAGGCTGAGATGAACTCTGCCTTGTTGGCCGCAGATCGGCAGTTCCAGAGGCTGCCGGAGACCTGGAACTCCACGTGGGTCGTGCGCGCTGGGACCACCAGGTTAGAGTGGCGGCGGCCACGCGGTGTGAAGCGTTTGTATGGTCTGTGCAGAGAGGAGCATGAGAGCACGAGCTGTTCCAGACGACTGTATGATCACGCTCTCCTCAGCCGATGTGAGTAAGACCTTTAAACAGGTCAACATTCACAAGGTTGCGGGGCCAGACGGATTACCAGGACGTGTACTCCAAGCATGCGCTGACCAACTGGCAAGTGTCTTCACTGACATTTTCAACCTGTCCCTGACTGATTCTGTAATACCAACATGTTTCAAGCAGACAACCATAGTCCTTGTACCCAAGAACATGAAGGTAACCTGCCTAAATGACTTCCGACCCGTAGCACTCACGTCTGTAGCCATGAAGTGCTTTGAAAGGCTGGTCATGGCTCACATCTACACCATTATCGCAGAAACCCTAGACCCACTCTCATTTGCATACCACCCCAATAGATCCACAGATGATGCAATCTCTATTGCACTCAACACTGCCCTTTCCCACCTGGACAAAAGGATCACCTATGTGAGAATGCTATTCATTGACTACAGCTCAGCGTTCAACACCATAGTGCCCTCAAAGCTCATCACTAAGCTATGGACCCTGGGACTAAACTCCTCCCTCTGCAACTGGATCCTGGACTTCCTGACGGGCCGCCCCGAGGTAATAAGGGTAGGGAACAACAAATCCACCACACTGATCCTTAACACAGGGGCCCCTCAGGGGTGTGTGGTCAGTCCCCTCCTGTACTCCCTGTTCACTCATGACTGCATGGCCAGGCACGACTCGAACACCATCATCAGGTTGCCGATGACACAACAGCCTGATCACCGACAACGATGAGACAGGTGTTGGAGGTCAGAGACCTGGCCGTGTGGTGCCAGGACAACAATCTCTCCCTCAACGTGATCAAGACAAAGGAGATGATTGTGGACTACAGAGAAAGGAGGACCGAGCACACCCCCATTCTCATCAGCGGGGCTGTAGTGGAGCAGGTTGAGAGCTTCAAGTTCCTTGGTGTCCACATCCCCAACAAGGTATCATGGTCCAAACACACTTACACAGTCGTGAAGAGGGCACGACAAAGCCTATTCCCCCTCAGGAGACTGACAAGATTTGGCATGGGTCCTCAGATCCTCAAAAGGTTTTACAGCTGCACCATCGAGAGCATCCTGACTGGTTACATCACTGCCTGGTATGGCAACTGCTCGGCCTCCGACAGCAAGGCACTACAGAGGGTAGTGCGTATGGCCCAGTACATCAGTGGGGACAAGCTTCCTGCCATTCAGGACCTCTATACCAGGTGGTGTCAGAGGAAGGCCCTAAAAATTGTCAAAGACTCCAGCCACCCTAGTCATAGACTGTTCTCTCTGCTTCCGCATGGCAAGCGGTACCGGAACGCGAAGTCAAGGTCCAAAAGGCTTCTAAACAGCTTCTGCCCCCAAGCCATAAGACTCCTGAACAGCTAATCAAAGGGCTACCCAGACCCCTCTTTCACGCTCCTGCTACTCTCTGTTTATAATCTATGCCATGCTCATATAAACAGTCATCATAAATGGCACGACCATCACTGATGTATACGTTTGTGTGTGTATTTAATGTGCACACGTGCGCCTGCATCCATAGGCTATTATTTGTGTGTGCCTGTGAATCCGGGCCCCCGGGCCTGTTCAGGTGGCAGTGAAGGTGACAGTTGCTCGTCAGAGTGAGTGACATGGAGGTAATGGTGGTGGAGGAGACAGTGACTCACCGTGGGCCTGTTATTACAGGAGAGGATTGGCCTGCTTCCCCTCAGAGGGATGCCAGCTATTGATCCTCAATGTCAACACTTCACTTCTCCTCTGTTTGCTGAGGATGTCCAAGACTTAGCTCACCTCTGCACACACGCACACACTCGCAGAAGCACGCACTCACGCAAACACACACACAGCCAGGCATGTACGCACACTCACACAAACACAATCATCATCACTCCACATGTGGTATCCTAGGAACCCTATGCCTTTTCTTGTATCTTTGGAGTAGAGTGAGAATAACATTTTTCTTGCCACTGAGCACAGTGCAGCACAGCACAGTAAACCACACAGCACAGTGCAGCACAGCACAGTAAATCACACAGCATAGTGCAGCACAGCACAGTAAACCACACAGCACAGTGCAGCATAGCACAGGAAACCACACAGCAGAGTGCAGCACAGCACAGTAAACCACACAGCACAGTGCAGCACAGTAAACCACACAGCACAGTGCAGCACAGCACAGTAAACCACACAGCACAGTGCAGCATAGCACAGTAAACCACACAGCAGAGTGCAGCACAGCACAGTAAACCACACAGCACAGTGCAGCACAGCACAGTAAACCACACAGCACAGTGCAGCACAGCACAGTAAACCACACAGCACAGTGCAGCACAGCACAGTAAACCACACAGCACAGTGCAGCACAGCACAGTAAACCACACAGCACAGTGCAGCACAGCACAGTAAACCACACAGCACAGTAAACCACACAGCAGAGTGCAGCACAGCACAGTAAACCACACAGCACAGTAAACCACACAGCACAGTGCAGCACAGCACAGTAAACCACACAGCACAGTGCAGCACAGCACAGTAAACCACACAGCACAGTGCAGCACAGCACAGTGCAGCACACAGCACAGTAAACCACACAGCACAGTGCAGCACAGCACAGTAAACCACACAGCACAGTGCAGCACAGCACAGTAAACCACACAGCACAGTGCAGCACAGCACAGTAAACCACACAGCAGAGTGCAGCACAGCACAGTAAACCACACAGCACAGTAAACCACACAGCACAGTAAACCACACAGCACAGTGCAGCACAGCACAGTAAACCACACAGCACAGTAAACCACACAGCACAGTAAACCACACAGCACAGTGCAGCACAGCACAGTAAACCACACAGCACAGTGCAGCACAGCACAGTAAACCACACAGCACAGTAAACCACACAGCACAGTAAACCACACAGCACAGTGCAGCACAGCACAGTAAACCACACAGCACAGCAGTGCACATACACCCAGAAACATGCATCCAAACCCCGTCACACACACATGCAGTGGATTTATTAATTATCCCCAGACACTGTGGTTGTGTTTGCCCTCTCAGACGTGTGCTTTGAGGGTGTTTGTGTGGTTAATAATTAACATCTACAGTAACTTCAAAGGAGTGCCAACACTCACTCTCTATTCCGCTGATAAATCATGCTCCACTACATGGTAATGAACTCCTCTGTTACTACGTGCCCCTTCTGCAAATAATACTTTTGCAATCTTGTGTAGGCTACTCTACCAGTCAACATGCTTCCACTCCAATATGTTTTTGTATTTTCATTGTGGGTTTATTCATTTAACCCTTGTGTGTTGTTCATGTTTTTGTTATTCACCCAATGTTCACATTATTGGGTTTTTAAAATAATACAGCCATAACAATTTACATGGAAATACTTTACTTAAATGTTGACTTATATCAATTGCAAGCATTACAGACAGCATACATGGTTAATATTTGCCATTTACATCTGCTAGATCACATTTATCAATAAAAGCGCTATTCGTTTTATTTGATAAAATCATGTTTATCTTGAACAAATATAAATGAAACAAGGTTTTCATCACTATTGATGTTTATTGCTTTGAACTGAACAAATTGGAAGGACAAATTTTACATACAGTATTTTATAGAAATTATAAATGAGCCCCATTGAACACAATTTAAGGCCGGTCTACACACCACATGAGAGACAGAGTATAACTGTGTGTGTGTGTTGCAAATATATTTCTTGCACTTGATGCATGTGTACTGTGTTTTATTGTCCTTCTTGGGTCCACACACATCGCAGAGCTTCTTCTTGTTGCTACCGGCTGCAATTTAGAATGATGAAAACACTTCATTCAGGAATTTTACGAACATCTCATTCACATATATAGTTACAGCAGGCCAAGATAGGAGAGTCAGACACACACACATGCAACAACAGCACTCACACTTACTTCCGGTATTGGAGTTGTTGGTTCTGTGGGCCGGGCAGATGGGGAACCAGCATCCTCCTGAATCCTCCTCATGATGGCTGGAGAAGCTGGGGTCCTTGGGATATGTTGCCTCCTCTGGATTTGAGGTCTTACCAATCTGAGTTCAACGCCATCCAGATGACAAACGCGTTATACGCTGAGATGTCCAAGATGTTGAAGAATATCACAAGTGGCCAGCGTAGGGTCTTCTTTTGCAGCTGTAGCCAGTCACCAGCTTGTCTAAATTGTCCCCCCATCCTTTCGTGGCATTGTAATTCATTATGATTTCTGGTCTTTGATGTTCCTGGCCACAGATTCTACCATCCCTATGCAGCGTACCCATGAGTACCACATTTTGGCCTTTCTTTGGCACGTAGGACACTAGGGACGTGTCGGCCTTGAACACAAACTTAGAGGAAATGACAGGCCTGTTCCGTGTATTCAACAGCTGAGGTGGGAGCTCTGGCTTGTTTTTTCGTACTGTTCCTACCATCATCAGCTTCCTCTTGAGGAGCTCCTGTTCCCAGCTTGTGCAAAGTAGAAAAGTTATCACGCAATGTTGTGGCCACGGAGTCCCTGTGTTACTTCCAGGACATCCCGCATCCCTTGGTTCTTCTCAGGGGCTCCTCCATCTGGCTTCCCCGTATACACTTGCAAGTTCCACGCATATTATGAAGCAGCATCACAAGCAGCCCAGATCTTGATCCAATATTTTGCGGGTTTAGACGGTATGTAGTGCCTGAAGGGGCACTGTTCATCAAGAGTAACGTTGGGCCCAGGGTTGTAAAACAGGGGAAGGTGGTCCACCCACTTGTCCCACAGTGACCTGATTGCAGCTACTTTGTCTCTCTGCCGCCGAGCTGGTCTGGTGTCTCGGTTATCAAAGTGGATAATGCTGGAAATAATCCTGGAGACATTGCTACACAGAAAAGTTCTCTGCCAGTTTCTGCATTCTGTGGATTCCCTATTGGATCTGAAAAAAAACATCAAGGATAAGAACCCCAAAGTAAGCATGTAAATGAGTTTGGTCCATCTCCTTCCATCTCTCTCCAAAAACACACCTTCTCCATATTAGTGCTGTCCAGAATAATATTCTGAATGGTGTCTGGGATGAACAGTTCAAAAGAAGTCTTTATGTCCTGCCCATGAGTAACTGCCACCCGCGTCGGCCCAGGTTGCATCCTTATCACATTGGCAGCCATGCGGGGTGGCTAATTCCTCGGGCAAGAAGGCCATTATATTTCACAATTTTTTTACCTACATATTTCTCCTCTTGCAGGCTGCTGATGAGCTGGTTGATGACGTTCCTGGGGCAGGCTGCTGACAGGCTGGTCCTGGGGCTGGCTGAGGGTCAATCTCATCCTCTTCTTCCAACTCACTGTCAGACTCCGAATTGACAGAGACATGATCCTCATATTTGGAAAATTCTTCATCTTCCAAAGTGGAAGACGCTCCTTCCACACTAGCTTCTCTCTCTGCAAAATGTATTTCTTAGGCCCTCTGAGCAGAGATTATTTTTGCCATACTGATTGATTGTGGCAAGGAGCCACACATGCAAAACTATTTATTTGCTGTGACTTGTGTAGAGTGTGGGAAAATACTGCATTTTTACAATGTATCGAAATAATGTATTGTAATAACATTGTGCAGGTTCCCGCAAGACATTGTGTAGTTTCACACACTACAAAGGGTAAATAGTGCGAGAAAATAGGGAGACAGACAGGGAAACAGACAGGTTGCTATGTTGAAACAGCAGGCCCAGGGAGGAGGAAGACAAAGTGAAGTTACACAGCAAACCTTTTTGATGAATTTTTACTTGTTTTCACCTACACACACACTTTTCCACACTTTTATTACCCTCGTGTCCAGAACACCACATATGTAATATACTAAATGTGTACGGGGGTGCATAGTGTGCACGCAATGACAATGTGTTCTTTTACATGTTCTTCACAGAAAATGAGCCAAGGCCATTGAGTCTCAGGTTTAAAAAATAATTAATTACATCATTTTTCTTTTAGTAAACATTGAAAATGGGTCCCACAGACCCGAACACCATACAAAGGGTTACATTCTAACAACATAGAATCGCATCTGGCAGACTGTTATTCTTTATTTTGGTTGATACCAGAGCAAATGCAACCATGTATATTTCTGAGGCATTTGTTTTTTTTCACTCTAGTACACTTATGACTGCTCTGCACTGGATATGGACAACATGTAGTCTTAAAGAATCAGATCAGATGCCACTCAGAACAGAGAACTAATGTGTATTCTATTACTAGCTTGTGGCAAAATATTCAGTATTTTACATGGAGAAGGGCTTGCACGATATTTACAAAACATTGCATGCTGTTGCTTGTCAAAGCTGCCGTGTGTGTGTGTGTGTGTGTGTGTGTGTGTGTGTGTGTGTGTGTGTGTGTGTGTGTGTGTGTGTGTGTGTGTGTGTGTGTGTGTGTGTGTGTGTGTGTGTGTGTGTGTGTGTGTGTGTGTGTGTGTGTGTGTGTGTGTGTGTGTGTGTGTGTGTGTGTGAATGCTCTTGTATGATTTACAGAATAGTTTAACTTCCTTGTTTTTGTTTTTGAAGTAACCGTTCCATCAAGCAATGCTAAATGCTGTCTTTGTGTTTCTCACGTCTCCCACACATTGTCTTTCAATTTTCCACACATACTCCCACTCCTCTTCTTTTCACCATTCCCAACCTTGTGTTCCCCTACTCCCTCTCGCTCTCTTTCCCTGTGTCTCTGTCCATTACCGAGGGTCTCTGTCTCTCTCTCTGTTCTCAGAAACCCACCTCAAAAACGAAGAAAACAAAGAGAGCAACCAAACAGGCAGAAAGTGATGACAGGTTATTTTTCACCTCCCCTCTCCTGACAGTACAATGCTACTCCCCCTCTCCTCTGACACACACAAGATTTAATCTAGCCATCTCTGGGCGGTCCTTCCGCTGCTGTAACCAAATGAAAACCTTTATTGCACATGTTACACAGGGATGGGGAGGGAGGGGCTTGCCACTGCAACAAAAGACTAGAGCAGCCCTTTCACAACACTCAGCTGTGTGTGTGTGTGTGTGTGTGTGTGTGTGTGTGTGTGTGTGTGTGTGTGTGTGTGTGTGTGTGTGTGTGTGTGTGTGTGTGTGTGTGTGTGTGTGTGTGTGTGTGTGTGTGTGTGTGTGTGTGTGTGTGTGTGTGTGTGTGTGTGTGTGTGTGTGTGTGTGTGCTCGCCAGCGTTTAACATGTGGTAGTTCTCGTCATAATAGTGAAGGGCACTGGGGTTTAGGTGAGGTGAATGCTTAATTGTTTTGATGTTAGTTGAAGAGGTTGATTGTTCACTAGGCAGTGTAGTAGGTATACACTGGAGATCCAGTAAACCATCAAATAAAAATCCCCACTGAATTATTATTCCAGAATTGCCCCCTCTTCTTCCAATTTAAGTGTTCTAACCATCCTCCATTTTACTTCAGTCCCTCTGTGGAATGGGAGCAGAGAGGGGGAAACTAATATTCTAGATGTGGGAGAGGGCCAAGGGTATATTTTACTCTTCTAAGATTGGGTTATGGGATTTATTATGATTTGTAACCTGGGTGTGACAGAGAGTGATTGTACAGCTGATGCTTGGGATATTGAGTTCAGTGTAGTCACCCGAGATGGAGCAGGTAGACTGTGAAACTATAATCTGATGTGTTTGGAGGAGGGGACAGATTAGGACAGGGGCTCATTGTAGCCTGTATCCGTAAAGAAAGGACACGACACAGATATGTAGAATGGCTATCTTCATTTAATATATAACCCTTTCAGACATTTTGAAAACATTTGAGATAATTCCCCCAAAATTGACTTTTACCTGCCTTGTTATGTGAATTATACAAAATACTCTGAGACCAGGTATGCGTGTAGTTCAGCAGTATGTACTGTATTTCAGTCCTGTCCCTTTAAGAAACAAACAAGTCCTATATTGCTGCATGCAATATTGATAGTACTGTACCTTGGAGGAAGGAATTAGAACCTATTTGCCCACCCAGCTGAGTGCTTCAACACCAGCATAAACAAGAGGACAAGGGTGTTCATGTCATTTACAAACAAATGTCATATCTGAGGTTAAAAAAACATGTATGTGATAGGCATTTACAAAAAAACATGTACAGCCCACAACAATTAGGCCATTGAAGGCCATTTGAGCCTTCCTAGACTAAAATGGTGCACTCGCCTGCCTTCTTGTACCAGGGCTCTCTCTCTCTCTCTCTCTCTCTCTCTCTCTCTCTCTCTCTCTCTCTCTCTCTCTCTCTCTCTCTCTCTCTCTCTCTCTCTCTCTCTCGCTCTCTCTCTCTCTCTCTCTCTCTCTCTCTCTCTCTCTCTCTCTCTCTCTCTCTCTCTCTCTCTCTCTCTCTCTCTCTCTCTCTCTCTCTCTCTCTCTCTCTCTCTCTCTCTCTCTCTCTCGGTTACAGAGATGCTATTTAATTGGGACAAACTTCCTAGAAAAACTGAATAAGATGAATTAAGTATGCAGGCCCACTGAATCCTAGAGAGGTTTCTCCTACTCTCTCTGTATGGGAGCCCTGCAGGCCTGTGGAACCCTGTGGCAGTGATAGATGTGCTGCTGCATAAAGATGGATACGCTCCTAGACTAGTGGCTGGGTGACCCATTGTAGCTCTTATTGGCCCTGCCTGGCCCCCTGTCCTCCTACCCTTGTGCTGTGTCCTTCACATTCCCAATCAGCCTGCCACTTGCCAACCCCTGTTATATCACATTATCACAGCGCCTACAGCACACCAACTATATTCCTGACAAGCCACTGTTAGTTCGCCTGCGATGATGACCTAATGTGATTGGCTAAATTGCATTTGTAGTGCTTTACATACTTGATTTGATTATTTCCTGCAAATCGCTGGACACGGTGATAGGCTGATTAAGTTCATTTGCAGCCCTCTCCAAAAAAAACGATCCATAAATAATGTGCAAATGTTTAATTAAGTTGAGCTCTACCTCAATATAATTAGATTAGTATCAAACTGCTATCGGCAAATGGCCCAGATCTGTTCATAAATAATTTATGTTTGCAGGGACACAGCACAATATTTGCTGTATATTACTTCTTCCTGCAAGCCACCAAGTGATGGAAACTCTTTCTGTATTAGAATTTTGAGTGAGTGGGCTCGCCCATTTCTTGCATTTTCTACTTCTATGTAATTTGCTGCATGAGTTTGTCCCCATGGTGATTTTTGAATAATGACCCTAAATGTCTTCATGTTCTGTAAATAGATCTAGTGTGTCAAAACAGACAAGCTCATTTTACGCCCAGACAGACAGACCAGCTCATGCATGATGCTCTCTCTGCCACAGACACAACTGGTCTCCAGTCAGTTTGTCTCCTTGTCTTGCGCAACCGGTGTGGCGTGTGAAACCATGGCAGCTCTTATGCGCCTCGCTCCCTTTCGCTCCTCTCCGACAAATTTCATGACCACCCTGACGCTCATGGATGGCTAATCTGTCACTGCGACACACCCACCGCACCTTGGTGTGCCTCTTTCTCTCTCTCTTTCTCTCTCTCTCTCTCTCTCTCTCTCTCTCTCTCTCTCTCTCTCTCTCTCTCTCTGTCAAACACACAAATAACTTATTTGTTTATTTCTGCCAGTCCTGCTCTGTGATGCGGGGAAAAAGAGCACCTCAGGTGGTGGGCTGTGTGACGCAACGCGAACGGCAACATGTGGCGTCTGACAGGAGGGCCCTCCAGGGGAGGCTGTCACTAGATGCCATCCTCCAGTCCTGATGCTCCGCTAACCTGGGCCTGACTGTTCACCTGCTGCCTCACTGCCTCACTGCCTCACTGTTTGTGTGTGTGTGTGTGTGTGTGTGTGTGTGTGTGTGTGTGTGTGTGTGTGTGTGTGTGTGTGTGTGTGTGTGTGTGTGTGTGTGTGTGTGTGTGTGTGTGTGTGTGTGTGTGTGTGTGTGTGTGTGTGCGCGCAGCCAGGTCGCTCAAGATCGACTTCGAAATTGGACGTACTGACATTGGACGTACTGTACATTGGACGTACTGACATTGGACGTACTGACATTGGACGTACTGTACATTGGACGTACTGTACATTGGACGTACTGTACATTGGACGTACTGTACATTGGACGTACTGACATTGGACGTACTGTACATTGGACGTACTGTACATTGGACGTACTGTACATTGGACGTACTGACATTGGACGTACTGTACATTGGACGTACTGTACATTGGACGTACTGTACATTGGACGTACTGACATTGGACGTACTGTACATTGGACGTACTGTACATTGGACGTACTGTACATTGGACGTACTGACATTGGACGTACTGTACATTGGACGTACTGTACATTGGACGTACTGTACATTGGACGTACTGACATTGGACGTACTGACATTGGACGTACTGTACATTGGACGTACTGACATTGGACGTACTGTACATTGGACGTACTGACATTGGACGTACTGTACATTGGACGTACTGTACATTGGACGTACTGTACATTGGACGTACTGACATTGGACGTACTGTACATTGGACGTACTGTACATTGGACGTACTGACATTGGACGTATTGTACATTGGACGTACTGTACATTGGACGCACCACATTGGACATGCACATTGGACGTACTGTACATTGGACGTACTGTACATTGGATGGACTGTACATTGGACGTACTGTACATTGGACGTACTGTACATTGGACGTACTGTACATTGGACGTACTGTACATTGGACGTACTGTACATTGGACGTACTGTACATTGGACGTACTGTACATTGGACGTACTGTACATTGGACGTACTGTACATTGGACGTACTGTACATTGGACGTACTGACATTGGACGTACTGTACATTGGACGTACTGTACATTGGACGTACTGTACATTGGACGTACTGACATTGGACGTACTGTACATTGGACGTACTGTACATTGGACGTACTGACATTGGACGTACTGACATTGGACGTACTGTACATTGGACGTACTGTACATTGGACGTACTGTACATTGGACGTACTGTACATTGGAAGATGCCTTCAAAACCCGCAACTCAGCACAACGTTGAACGCTATTACCATCAAGTAGTCTTGAGTTTTGCTAGGGTGTTGTAGACGGGGATGGCGGATGGAAGTATGCTGCTCTGGCTTCAAGGGTTGTGTGTTCAATCTCAGTGGTATACACTTGTTTTATTTTATTTTTCATTTGAACCATATCTCAAAACTTAACCCTTAACGCAACCATTCCGAATGAATGGCTAAACTTAACAGTGTAGATGTTTTTGTTTTAACCCTAGCCAAAACACTTGAGGACCATTCTTGCGAACATGAGCAAGCATTTCAAGTTAAATGGGTTCTCGTATATACAGTGGGGAGAACAAGTATTTGACACACTGCCGATTTTGCAGGTTTTCCTACTTACAAAGCATGTAGAGGTCTGTAAATTTTATCATAGGTACACTTCAACTGTGAGAGACGGAATCTAAAACAAAAATCCAGAAAATCACATTGAATGATTTTTAAGTAATTAATTTGCATTTTATTGTTCTCTTTTATTGTTCTCCCCACTGTATGTCAAAATACGCCGTTTTTGTATACCAGTTTCACACACATACGAGTGCTTTTATGAGAAACATATAAATGAGGTCTTTACAACATGTACGTTTATCGTACATCGTAAAAAAAAAATGAAGAGCCTTATGGATTTATGAAATAGCAGTCATGTAGACTATCATTGTCATCATTGCTTCTCAGTGGCACACACTGCTAAAGCAGTTGATTTGTAATCGATAGTGCACTTTAACCGTGGGTTTGAGCTCCCCTCAAGTTTTTTATTGAGGAAAAAAAATGTTCACTGCCGGTCCTTGATGCGACAAAGTGGATGATTATAATACTGCATGGCCTATAAAATGTTCTAGCCCTACATTTAAGTGTACATGTCCATGTAATACACAGTAGCCCTATGCAATATGATTATTAGGCAATAGCAGTGTGTTTGTGTGCAAGGCTAAAGAAAGAGGTATCTCATTATTAGATTAATTCATAATCTCCTGCACCTCTTATCAAATATTAGCTCAAAAGTACTGTACAGTTCATGCACCCAAGTCAAGCACTGCACGCTAACACAATACATGTAAATCAACATTTCAAAGGGGGGGAAACTAACGTGAGATTCGAAACTTTGCCACAATCTACAACAATAACGTGGACTAGGCACTTTACACAAAGAGCAATCTGACCAGTCAGTCAAATACACATGGTAGCTGCTTTGATGATCAAACCATGCTATTGGACTATGTTAAAGGACACATCCATCCATGAACAAAGTCCAACTATTTTGACGATTTTAATTGGCCGATCCACTTGTGCCAGGTTATAATCAGTGCCACCTGTTGAAGTTAACATAAGGCTAACTTGTACCATATTATCTGATGGGACCAGATCTAATTTAGCGCTCTGTCACATGCAAGTAAATCAACGCTTTTCATTGGCTGATACACATTTTGTGCGTTTAACTTTAAATGCTTGCTTATGTTTGCAAGTATGGCCCCTTTGAAATTTGACGTTTGGAGCAACTTCGACATTGACTTTTGGATAAACGTGGATAAACATCAGAATTTGAGGTCAAATTTGTATAACCGTAAGATCTTGTGTGTGTTGGTTATGGAAATTAATTCTGTAAAAGAGCTTCTTCATGTGGGTGGGTGTTGTTTTTGCACTACAGTGTGGTAAGATTTCTCTGGTGAAATGTAGTTTTAGCTAGTCAAAGTCTCAGTGTTGCTTTCCCTGAATCTTCCCACCTTCTCCACTCCACCTGGTCTCAATACCTTTTTGCATCCCCAAAGCAGGAAATGGCCAGTTATCCTCTAACAAGATAGCAAGTAATGCAGAACTTCAAACTAACACATTTAGAACTCAATCTTAATAATGGGATAGGACATTGGCAAAAATAGAACTTTGGGACAGATTTATATTCAGGGAAAAGCTGTGGCTGCCTTGCTAGTTCAATCTTACAAAAAAAGGTCCCATCTATAACCTAAAAGGGTTCTTCAGCTGTCCCCATAGGAGAACCCTTTGGAGAACCTTTTTGGTTCCAGATAGAAACCTTTTGAGTTCCATGTAGAAACCTTTCCAAAGAGGGTTCTACATTGAACCCAAAAAGTTCTATCTGGAACCAAAAAGGGATCTCCTATGGGGACAGCCGAAGAACCCTTTTGGAACCCTTTTCTTCTAAGAGTGTTGTGTTGAATAAAACAGCTGCTGGAGGTTTTGTAACTCCCACTTGTGCTTATACTGAAGTGTAGTGATGTGAAAACAGAATCTAGTCTCACATCTCAACTAAGTGAGACTTTTACATTTACATTACATTTAAGTCATTTAGCAGACGCTCTTATCCAGAGCGACTTACAAATTGGTGCATTCACCTTATGATATCCAGTGGAACAACCACTTTACAATAGTGCATCTAACTCTTTTAAGGGGGGGGGGGGGGTTAGAAGGATTACTTTCTCCTATCCTAGGTATTCCTTAAAGAGGTGGGGTTTCAGGTGTCTCCGGAAGGTGGTGATTGACTCCGCTGACCTGGCGTCGTGAGGGAGTTTGTTCCACCATTGGGGTGCCAGAGCAGCGAACAGTTTTGACTGGGCTGAGCGGGAACTGTACTTCCTCAGAGGTAGGGAGGCGAGCAGGCCAGAGGTGGATGAACGCAGTGCCCTTGTTTGGGTGTAGGGCCTGATCAGAGCCTGAAGGTACGGAGGTGCCGTTCCCCTCACAGCTCCGTAGGCAAGCACCATGGTCTTGTATGCATTGTAGGCTGATTTGCACAACAAATAATTTGCTTGTCATGGCAGGTGCTGTGCTTTATGTGGTGGTACTAAAATGTATTCACTGGTATCTTGGAGAGCGCCTTTCAACTTTCAGTCATTCCTCAATGTGCAATACAGAATGGTTCAGCCTCAGAACACTACATAAACTCTCATTAGATTAAGATTGTTTTTGAGCTCATCATATCATATTAGTCACTTTACTGAAAGGAATGCTTTGGAGTTATTTCTCTCTTTTCTCTTCATCTGGTTTTGTTTGTCTCTCTCCCTAAAAGGAACTCAGTGATCTAATTTATTAAATGTCATGTAGTCATTGCGCTGGCGCAGAGTAAGTGAGCCTTGTCAGATGCGACTTGGACAGGGCCCTCCGCAGGCAACGATAGCCTTCATAACATCAAATGCACTTAATAGAAAGATGCCAGGCTGATTCCTTCATTATATTTAAACTGCCAGCCTGGTCTCAAAGACATAGACATAACATAGAAAATGTAAATCCGGGACACTCAAATTAGTATACTATGTTACGCTTGGTATAGTTATATAAGACAGAAGGTTGAGGTGGAGGACGTATAACGCGAACGTCTAACCACCCAAAGGTTTTAACTAATTGGCAACTTTGCAACTACTTAATACTTTTTAGCTTCTTTGCAACTACTTAGCATGTTAGCTAACCCTAACCTTTACCCTTTAACCTAACTCCTATCACTTAACCTAGCTAACGTTAGTGTTAGAAACCTAGCCACCTAGCTTACATTAGCCACAACAAATTGGAATTCTTAACATATCATACGTTTTGCAAATTTGTAACATATCATACGAATTGTAATTTGTAACATATCATATGAAATGGATGATGGACGTTCACAAATTAATACACAGGCTACCATACCAATAGAGGGAGACAAATTTACTTTCACTATGTTATGTCTACCCCTGAGTCCAGGTTGAAACTCCAGGCAAAGACTCATGTAAAACAATACAATCACCGACAGCGAGTTTCCAGAAGTAATTTTGCCTCTCAGTTATTTTCAACATGGTTTAACTTCCTACGTTTTCCACTTGGGGGGAGATGGGGGGGTATTTAGGCCTAATCGATATTGTAGATGACCCCATGATTTTTATCGGTAGGCTATGTATAGCTTTGAAAATCTTTGTATATTGTCTCTCCCAATCATTTTCATAATTAATACAATTCTCCCTCAGTGGGCTAGTTGAATAGTCTTAACATTTCTTGACCAATAGACTATAGTATTTCAGAATGTCCACTCCCATCTGTCTTCCCTCATGATCAATTTCGTTCTCAGAAAATAAAAATCCTTTCACGTGACGCTAAGAAACTTTCCATGCTCATGGTTCTTTGAAACCGGATGTTAGATTGTCCTCCTGCTATTATTCCTTCTTCATAGACAATTCTTAACAGCATTCAAAATCAAAGTGATTATGACAAGAGAATTGGGGGTCTGTGTATGTTCTCCTCTTCCTCGAACATTGGGGTATCATCATCCTCTCTGGTGTCTGCTCGAGCCGAGTCCACCTGTAAAATACCTCCGGAGCGGGAAAACTACTCCGCCACCGTCACGTGGTGGGGAGGCGGGCTCGAGCGCGGCGATTGGAAATCTGGAGATGCGCTAATCTGTGATTGGGGCCCGGGGGAGGGGTCTGCTGAAAACGAACGGGGCGTGAGCATTGCGCGTCCGGAGCCTTTGTGTTTCAGCTCTAATATCTCACATATCAATAATTCAGCGCGCAAGCAGACGGACCCCGCGCTATGTATTCAACTGCGCTTCAACTCGACAAGGGCCTCGTACCGCTCTCGACTGGTTATTCGATTACGGAGTGAGACAAGAAGGCGGGGAGGCTTGAGCTGACAGGGGGAAAAATAAGTTTACACGTGGAACGACTGGGTAAAGGGGACTCTCCATTATTTAAAAAAAGAAACGGGAAAACCAAACCTGTCTTTGACCTTTCCAAAATTTAGAAATACACAAGGATAGCTATAATTCAAGAAAGGAAAAGGAGTTGGTCATTTGGAAAGACTGAATTGTATCGAACATAATAAGAATAGCAGGATACAGCCACGAAGTGCAGAGTGAAGTTGCCATAATGTTGACGGTATTACTGGGTGCAGTGTGGCTAGTGATTCTAGTGAACGCTCAGAACGAGACGGAACCCATCGTGCTCGAAGGGAAATGTCTGGTCGTTTGCGATTCCAACCCAACTTCGGATCCCACTGGGACTGCTCTCGGGATATCGGTGCGCTCCGGGAGCGCCAAAGTGGCTTTTTCAGCCGTGAGAAATACCAACCATGAGCCTTCGGAGATGAGTAACCGGACTATGGTCATCTACTTTGATCAGGTAACTTTCACTGATCTGTCTGTCTGCTATATCACTCTGTACCTGGTAGGCTAATGTGGAGCGAATGTGGCGGGAGGGGTTTTGGATGACTGGTGTTGAAAATTGATTAAAAAAAGCTCTCTGTCCATGAGTAGAGAATGGAGATTCACTGTTTCAGATAGAGAGGAGATTTATAGATGCAGGCAGGTGAAAGTAGTCAGCCTTTAAATATTTAAGTTCATTTTGATGATATGAAATGATGTCTGACATCTCTCCAAATAATTGAATACCAGTGTCAGGGGGGGGGGGGGGGGGGGGTGAAGTCTTACTCCGTGCTACTCCATATCTCAAAGGTTAATAGCCGCCAAATGGCTATTCAATTAAATTACATTTTGGTCTTATAAAATTAGACCCTTGAGCCCCAGAATTTTATAGATGGATTAATTCCATCTATAAAATTGAAACTAACAAAGTTATAGTCAAATGTCATCAGTTACCTAGTACTATAAGATGCAGTATCATTGTGTAATGGGTGAGTTCCTTTCATCTTTGTAATGCAATGAAATTCTAAAGTGTATTTTCCCTCTTCACACTCTTTCTATCTTCCCTAGATACTTGTAAACGTTGGTAAGAATTTCGATGAGGAACGGAGCAATTTCATCTCCCCGCGCAAAGGGATTTACAGTTTTAATTTCCACGTGGTCAAAGTGTATAATCGCCAAACGATCCAGGTCAGTGCTTTGTATCAATACTGAACACTGCCTCCGTTTATTTCAAGTGTGTCTGTGTGTGTGTGTGCGCGCGCGCGCGTGCCGTCACTGAGCGGGAGGGAGGAGGAGAAAGGGGAGGGAGAGACTTCAAACACCCGCTGGTAGACCCCATATTAGGCCTAAATTGAAAAATTATTCCACTAGAAATAATTTGTAGATTTGTGAGATGTCATTCCACTAATTCCCCAGAGAAAAGTGGTGTTTGCAGATGAAAGTCACCAACTGAATCATAATGAATCGATACGGCTATGGAGCCAATTAGGAGCGCCAGCCAGTTAGCCAGTGTCGCTACCATAGTGGCTTCAGGACCCTGGACAGCCGCAGCGTAGAAGCTGCTCTGTCCTGCTGCGTGGTTTGGCGGCTGCATTTTACAGCAGGTAAAAATACCAAACTTGTCAAAATAGACCCAGACCAAACAGGTATTTTGAGCAAAGTTACTTGGCTGATAATATCAATGGTTGCTTTAAATAATATACACATACAGGTAATTGGCAAAATATAGGAAACACTTGAGTAAATTAGGGATACATAGTAGTCCTATATTGAAGCTGGTGCTTCACCAAAGGTGTGTTTCCTTAGTTAATTCAGCAATTAACATCCCATCGTGTAGGGCCATGTATATAAATGCCCAGTTGCCCATTATTTTGGCTACCATGGCTAGACGAAATCTCATTGACTTTGAAAGAGTGGTCTCAAAGGAGCATAGGAGTATAACGTGTCTGTGTGTGTCAATCTGTCACCAGATCTTAACCCAATTGAACACTTATGGAAGATTCTGGAGCTGCGCCTGAGACTGTTTTCCACCACCATCAACAAAACAGGAAATTATTGAATTTCTTGTAGAAGAATGGTGTTGCATCCCTCCAATAGAGTTCCAGACACTTGTAGGTTCTATGCCAAGGTGCATTGAATCTGTTCTGACCTGTGGTGGCCTAACACCCTATTAAGACACTTTATGTTGGAGTTTCCTTTATTTTGGCAGTTACCTGTACATATTGTGCAGCGCCAATCCATCGAGCAACGACTGACAGCTCGCTTTCCCAAGCAACACAAATAGAGTAATCCTTTGATTGCGTTAAATTAGTGAATATACTTGATTAGATGTAACCCTCTTTAAAACATTTAACACGGACAACGTGGCTTTTAAAACCAGCCCCTCTTAGAGTGTATCTTTCACTAATTAAATCATGGTCTAATTATGCCGTGAAATCCATGGGGCTTCAGCATTACATTCTGTTATTCATCTCTTATTGGAAGCTGAATTAATTAGTTGAAAACAAACCAGGCAAGCAAAATGAAAAGCCCTGTCAAACTGTATTCCCCTCTCATGTCATTGACACCAACTAAACCACAAACAGGTACAAATTACAGACAACTTACTCAAGCAACTAAATAGCACACTAAATACATTTCACTGTCAATAATTTTCTCACAAAAGACAAATATAAAGATTTTCACCGGAAACATACATCATCCTCCCATATAAACCAAATAATAAATAGAAGAGGATTCCCAGCTCAGTTCAGCTCTGAGACACTAGTCCAACATAGACACAACTGCTGTGTTCAAACTCCCACTGTTTGATTGCCTTAGAGCTTCTGTTTGCCATGGGGAGACAAAAGGAGGGGGGGGGGGGGGGGTGGGGTGTATGTGGATTGGTTGAAATGGAGATTAAGAACTTTCCAGTGTCTTTCTAGAAGGATGGTCATGTATTTTGTGGAACAGGATTGTCTTACAACTCCAGTATTTTTTACATCCATTAATATCTCACCTCCTCATTCAAATCTGTGTGGATCTCACAGAGACCAGGGGAATGAGAACCCAATCCACTGACATAAATATATCTCACCTCCTCATTCAAATCTGTGTGGATCTCACAGAGACCAGGGGAATGAGAACCCAATCCACTGACATAAATATATCTCACCTCCTCATTCAAATCTGTGTGGATCTCACAGAGACCAGGGGAATGAGAACCCAATCCACTGACATAAATATATCTCACCTCCTCATTCAAATCTGTGTGGATCTCACAGAGACCAGGGGAATGAGAACCCAATCCACTGACATAAATATATGTCTTATCTCCTCCTCATTCTATTTCTTTTGAATGTAAATAACCATCCTGACTTTATAGAGTTGGCACAAGTACAGATTGTTTCAGCACTCCACTTCAAGGATGAACAGAAGCACAATTCTAATTTCAGAGGCTTCCATTTGTATGAGCAAACTCCATTGTCATAGAGTGTTACATGTGAGCCCCAAGTACAAATCCCCTGAAATAATACATTAACCAACTAATCAATAACTTTAGTTTAGTATGAGTCCTTACTGGGGATGGAATTGTAATTTTGGGCAGTCGCCAGCCAGGCCAGCTGGGCTAGTAGACCACAGTTTTTACTAGCCCGGGTCCAAAATCTGTGCCAACTAACCAGCGGGCTAATTGAGCAGACTTTCTAACAGCCCGGTCTGAAAAGTACTAGCCTCGGGCTAGCGGGCTATCTTAATTTCAATACAAGTAAGATAGAGCAGGCAAACAGTCATTCAAACTGACAAGAGAACAAGCACTGAATATTGTAGGGAATCATTGTACCATCTAAATCGTTGTGAAATATATTTTCAATTACAATGATTCCTTACACTATTCAGTGCTTGTTTTCTCACATAAACTGAAATTGAGCAAACAGCGTAGAATTTTAGCAACCAGGACATTTTTTATTTCCACTAGATAACACAGTCACAAACAGCTTTCCCAGTTTGACAACAGATGCCGCTCCAGCGGGAGAAATCAATAGGTGAATATTACAGCCAATCACAACACTGGCGGGTAGGTAATACTGTGAAACACTATCATTACAATATTAGCAGAAGAGATATTATGGACAATTTCTGAAATTACAATGCAAAAATATTTTTGGGAAACATGTGTAGCACCTTTAAATGCGCACTTCTCCCCAAAACATGACATTTCTAAAGATAACCTTGCTGCCCACTGGCCAGTCAGTGTGTCTCCCTTCACCCAATGAAGAGAAGAAAGCGGTCTGTTGTCACGTTACTGCTGTCATCTGTCTGTCTGGACAGGAAATGATGTGAGATGAGGATGTGTGCTTTTTCATTACAGCTAAGTGCTGCATTAAACTGTGGGCGGAAATCCACTCACCAAATGTATATCTAAATCTTCTCTCACTGGGCTTAATTGGGTGCTAATGCATTAATGAATTCAGCAGCTCAATGGAATGCTGACACCATGCACCAGCCTGTATTCCATTTACACATCCATGTGCTGTAATTGCAGGGGATGGCTGGGAGCGATTGAGCGATGATGTTTTTGGGAAGTGACTTGTGAATATCAGACTCAGTGGCCCCACTATATATAGGACCTTCCACCCCCTTCCACCCCCACTATATATAGGCCCTTCCACCCCCACTACATATAGGACCTTCCACCCCCACTATATATAGGACTATCCACCCCCACCCCCACTATATATAGGACCTTCCATCCCCACCCCCACTATATATAGGAACTTCCACCCCCACTATATATAGGACCTTCCGCCCCCACCCCCACTATATATAGGACCTTCCACCCCCACTATATATAGGACCTTCCACCCCCACTATATATAGGATCTTCCACCCCCAATATATATAGGACCTTCCACCCCCACTATATATAGGACCTTCCACCCCCACTATATACAGGACCTTCCACCCCCACTATATATAGGACCTTCCACCCCCACTATATATAGGACCTTCCACCCCCACTATATATAGGACCTTTCACCCCCACCCCACTATATATAGGACCTTCCACCCCCACTATATATAGGACCTTCCACCCCCACTATATATAGGACCTTCCACCCCCACTATATATAGGACCTTCCACCCCCACTATATACAGGACCTTTCACCCCCACCCCACTATATATAGGACCTTCCACCCCCACTATATATAGGACCTTTCACCCCCACCCCACTATATATAGGACCTTCCACCCCCACTCCACTATATATAGGACCTTTCACCCCCACCTCAATATATATAGGACCTTCCACCCCCACTCCACTATATATAGGACCTTTCACCCCCACTCCACTATATATAGGACCTCCCACCCCCACTATATATAGGACCTTTCACCCCCACCCCACTATATATAGGACCTTCCACCCCCACTCCACTATATATAGGACCTTTCACCCCCACCCCACTATATATAGGACCTTCCACCCCCACTCCACTATATATAGGACCTCCCACCCCCACTCCACTATATATAGGACCTCCCACCCCCACTCCACTATATATAGGACCTCCCACCCCCACCCCACTATATATAGGACCTTCCACCCCCACTCCACTATATATAGGACCTTTCACCCCCACCCCATTATATATAGGACCTTCCACCCCCACTCCACTATATATAGGACCTTTCACCGCCACCCCATTATATATAGGACCTTCCACCCCCACTATATATAGGACCTTCCACCCCCACTCCACTATATATAGGACCACTATATATAATCCCACCCCCACTATATATAGGACCTTCCACCCCCACTATCTCTAGGACCTTCCACCCCCACCCCACTATATATAGGACCTCCCACCCCCACTATATATAGGACCTTCCACCCCCACCCCACTATATATAGGACCTCCCACCCCCACTATATATAGGACCTTCCACCCCCACTCCACTATATATAGGACCTCCCACCCCCACTATATATAGGACCTTCCACCCCCACTCCACTATATATAGGACCTTCCACCCCCACCTGGGATATGGATGCCTGATGAAGACCCAGGGGTCAAAACGTTGTTATAAATAAATATCACCTGGGAGCATGAGCAGCAGTGTGCAGCGTTTTCCTTTCTGTTTCCCATACATCACTGCCAGAAAGGAGGGATTTTCCCCAGTTTGACCCTCTCATCCAGCTGAGCGAGGATCCCTTTCCCCTCCTCACTGTCGATGGGGCTGGGGGTAAAGCTGGATCTGGGTGGGAGCTGAGTGAGGCTCCCCTGGGCCCTGGCTTGTGGGAGTGATGTAGAGGCGTGGCCCTGTAGACTCATTTAGCACACTAAACAGAGGCTGCTCTGTCCTCTTGCTCTCTCTCTCTCGCTCTCTCTCTGTCTCTCTCTCTCAAGCTTTGCTGGTACAAACCAAGGCCTAATAAGTGTTTTGATCACTTTTATGCTTTTTTATGCATGATTTAGGGGCTACTGTTTGAATGTTAAGGGCATGTTTGAGTCAAGAAGTGCTCAACCCGCAGGTGCTTTTCAACTTTACTCTTAAACTCAACACAAGGAGGGTGAACTGTACAATGTAAATAAAAATATGTGATGTGTATGTCTGTGTTCACTGTGTTCTAGTGTGTGTGTGTGTGTGTGTGTGTGTGTGTGGGTGTGTGTGTGTGTGTGTGTGTGTGGGTGGGTGTGGGTGTGTAGAAATGTGTGTGTACTTTACCATCTCTAACTGTAATATCTGTCCTGTAGGTGAGCCTAATGCATAACGGATGGCCTGTGATCTCGGCCTTCGCTGGGGACCAGGATGTGACTCGTGAGGCTGCCAGTAACGGAGTGCTGATCCAAATGGAGAAGGGGGACCGAGCCTACCTCAAACTGGAGAGAGGAAACCTCATGGGGGGCTGGAAGTACTCCACATTCTCTGGGTTCCTGGTCTTCCCCATGTAGAAGACAAGGAGACTGGAGGGACTAATGCTTCTCAGCTCGGCGGCTTGGGAGACTGTGGAGTGAGAGAGAGGATAAAAGATAGAGGAAGAGAGAGATATATGGGAGAGGAAGTTAAAGAGATGTGGAAGGTATAATTAGCCAGGGCAGGCTCTCCAACACACTCACTCACTCCGCTGCCTGACTACAGCTCTGGACAGCCAAAACTTTTTTATCCTCAGAAATATTATCATTTAAAAACATTAAAGAGAGTAAAAACTATAGGCCAAGTCCACCCCTTCCCTCACATCATCTCTTTCTGCATCTGCTTTGAGGAATGTCTCTGTATTACCTACAGTGTCAAAGAGCTGCATCAACCATGTTTCCACATACCATATGGCTATCCATCCCCACCCATTTTCTGTCACTCCATTTTTTTATTCTATACGTCTGTGTACAGTCCGACAATACGCTTTCTACATCCCTTCCACCACTGTCATTACAAGTCCAAGCAGATACTGTACTGTACCATTGAGTCCTCCTCACTCATCAATCCTCCCATCCCCTGTTCTTCACATATATTGATCCTCTGTTCAATACTCCTCCTCTCCTGTCCTGTTGTGTTATCCTCCACTCTGCTGTTCTTATTTCTAGCCTTCTCCTCCCAGTAAAGATGTCCCTGCTTTGTCTTGGTTGGAGGATTGCTGAAACTCTAAAAGACTCTAGCTGTATACTGGATATATATATATATATATATATAAATTCTGAAAGTTTCTATATGATATAATCTATGATTAACAGAATCTGGTTGAATATCGTATTTCCGTATTTCAATGTTAACATTTTGTGATTGTGCGTGGATTATGAGGCTGCCCTTAACTACTGATGCTTCTTGTTCTTGTTTCGGTCGAAATGTGGCTAAACTGAAACTATACCAGAAAAACTATAAAGGAATTTTATTATGATTATTAACTGTACAAATCCTCCCGTTTATTTAGCAATCAATTTATCTATTGTTTTTTTATTTTCTTTGATCCAATAAAATTGAAATGGTACTTTTATTTTTCTTAAACCTAATCCGAGACTCTCATTGCGATTCATTTGCTAAAACCTATCTAAGACCGTCTCCACCCATCTTCCATTCAATTCCAAAAAGTTGGCTGGAGTGAGTGATAATCAAGATGTAGCGTGTGTGTGTGTGTGTGTGTGTGTGTGTGTGTACAGTAGGTATTGTATGTGTGTGTTCATGTCTGCGAGAGCCAACATTGTTGTTCTGAATGTGTGTGTGACAGTGTGTGTTGTTCCCAGTGATATTGTGCTGTCTTCCTGGCCGCTGATCCGCTGTATAGAGAGATTCAGTCTGGTGATTGGGGGCTTCCTCCACTCTTTTCTTACTGCTGCTCACTCTCAAGACTTTAATGAGCTCCTGGGGGGAAATTAGTGCTGGTATAATAAGCAAACTCTGCTGCTTATACAAAGATCATGTTATGTTCATTTCTACCATTTTCTCTTTTCCTCTCGTTTCCTCCCCTTTTCCATTCTCGCTTCCTGCTCATGATAAGCATTTAAAGAGCGGCGAAGGGAATTTTAACCTTGTGATGTGTTTTATGTCTTAGTGATTATGTAGTCTTGTTTAACCTTTTGGTGTTTGTTACCTTTTTTAGATCTGTTTATCACTCATTTATGTTTGAATTTAGCTTGTGCGTACAAGGCTTTTCTTGCTGCGCGGTCAATCCAAGGTCCACGTCCTCTAAACATAATTTGATTTGAGGGAGATGAAGTTAAATGTAATTGTCTGCAGTGGGTCACAGCCTAGCAAGCAGGTTGGTGGGGAGAAATCCAGGCTGGCATGGCACCCACTCGACCTCACCCCTCTGCCGTCCCTCATCCTCTCAATGTCAGGGAAACAGCTGACAGGGAGTGTAAGACCCATGTATGGAAATGTACACAGATTTCTTGCTGTCCTCCACACTTTCCACATTTCATATGGGCGGGCAGACAGACAGGGCCAATGGCAGGACAGCTCAGCTCAGCTCAGCCCTAAACCATACACCCTACGAACCCCATGACACTCACCCCACTCTCCCTCTCCCCAAGGTTTGTGCTTCTGCTTTTACATTCCTCACATGTGTACGTATAGGCCTACTGTATGTGCTGTGTATTGTCAACATTTGTCCTGTTTCATGTTGCAAAGTGGGTGAGGAAAGATTCTCATCGTAGATTTAGGGTAGAGTGAGAGTTTCCGCATTTGAGCTGACTTGTTAATATCAAGGGACTTGTTATTCACAGACAACGTCTTGCTTAAGAGGGAGTGATATGTGTTTGGAGATATGCTTTTTAATCCATGGAGTGAGCTGAGAGGAGTGAAGGAGTGCATAACCTTTGGGAAATGGATATTATTCGTACATGACTTACTAAATGTGTACTTTTTTGTCCTGTTGGACTGTATGTGCCATATGCACTGCAGGCTGGTGGAGAAAGATATGGTTAGAAATGTACTTATTACTTGATATAAATAATTCAGTGGATGTTCTGATTCTGTAGAAGGTTGTTTCAGTGCTTGTTACTGAAGCGTCTAAAATGCAGGAAAAGAGCGGAGAGTGGCAGCCATTTCTAGGGATAGTAGTCTGGGCAGTGTCTGGTGGTATTAATCTGGTAGTCTGGGCAGTGTCTGGTGGTATTAATCTGGTAGTCTGGGCAGTGTCTGGTGGTATTAATCTGGTAGTCTGGGCAGTGTCTGGTGGTATTAATCTGGTAGTCTGGGCAGTGTCTGGTGGTATTAATCTGGTAGTCTGGGCAGTGTCTGGTGGTATTAATCTGGTAGTCTGGGCAGTGTCTGGTGGTATTAATCTGGTAGTCTGGGCAGTGTCTGGTGGTATTAATCTGGTAGTCTGGGCAGTGTCTGGTGGTATTAATCTGGTAGTCTGGGCAGTGTCTGGTGGTATTAATCTGGTAGTCTGGGCAGTGTCTGGTGGTATTAATCTGGTAGTCTGGGCAGTGTCTGGTGGTATTAATCTGGTAGTCTGGGCAGTGTCTGGTGATATTAATCTGGTAGTCTGGGCAGTGTCTGGTGGTATTAATCTGGTAGTCTGGGCAGTGTCTGGTGGTATTAATCTGGTAGTCTGGGCAGTGTCTGGTGGTATTAATCTGGTAGTCTGGGCAGTGTCTGGTGGTATTAATCTGGTAGTCTGGGCAGTGTCTGGTGGTATTAATCTGGTAGTCTGGGCAGTGTCTGGTGGTATTAATCTGGTAGTCTGGGCAGTGTCTGGTGAAACTAATCTGGTAGTCTGGGCAGTGTCTGGTGGTATTAATCTGGTAGTCTGGGCAGTGTCTGGTGGTATTAATCTGGTAGTCTGGGCAGTGTCTGGTGGTATTAATCTGGTAGTCTGGGCAGTGTCTGGTGGTATTAATCTGGTAGTCTGGGCAGTGTCTGGTGGTATTAATCTGGTAGTCTGGGCAGTGTCTGGTGGTATTAATCTGGTAGTCTGGGCAGTGTCTGGTGGTATTAATCTGGTAGTCTGGGCAGTGTCTGGTGGTATTAATCTGGTAGTCTGGGCAGTGTCTGGTGGTATTAATCTGGTAGTCTGGGCAGTGTCTGGTGGTATTAATCTGGTAGTCTGGGCAGTGTCTGGTGGTATTAATCTGGTAGTCTAGGCAGTGTCTGGTGGTATTAATCTGGTAGTCTGGGCAGTGTCTGGTGGTATTAATCTGGTAGTCTGGGCAGTGTCTGGTGGTATTAATCTGGTAGTCTGGGCAGTGTCTGGTGATATTAATCTGGTAGTCTGGGCAGTGTCTGGTGGTATTAATCTGGTAGTCTGGGCAGTGTCTGGTGGTATTCATCTGGTAGTCTGGGCAGTGTCTGGTGGTATTCATCTGGTAGTCTGGGCAGTGTCTGGTGATATTAATCTGGTAGTCTGGGCAGTGTCTGGTGAAACTAATCTGGTAGTCTGGGCAGTGTCTGGTGGTATTAATCTGGTAGTCTGGGCAGTGTCTGGTGATATTAATCTGGTAGTCTGGGCAGTGTCTGGTGGTATTAATCTGGTAGTCTGGGCAGTGTCTGGTGAAACTAATCTGGTAGTCTGGGCAGTGTCTGGTGGTATTAATCTGGTAGTCTGGGCAGTGTCTGGTGGTATTAATCTGGTAGTCTGGGCAGTCTGGTGAAACTAATCTGGTAGTCTGGGCAGTGTCTGGTGGTATTAATCTGGTAGTCTGGGCAGTGTCTGGTGGTATTAATCTGGTAGTCTGGGCAGTGTCTGGTGGTATTAATCTGGGTTGTCTGGGCAGTGTCTGGTGAAACTAATCTGGTTGTCTGGGCAGTGTCTGGTGAAACTAATCTGGTATTCTGGGCAGTGTCTGGTGAAACTAATCTGGTAGTCTGGGCAGTGTCTGGTGAAACTAATCTGGTAGTCTGGTCCGTGTCTGGTGGTAGTAGTCTGGTCCGTGTCTGGTGGTAGTAGTCTGCGCCGTGTGTGGTGGTACTAGTCTGGTCCGTGTCTGGTGGTAGTAGTCTGGTCCGTGTTGGGTGGTACTAGTCTGGGCCGTGTGTGGTGGTACTAGTCTGGGCCGTGTGTGGTGGTAGTAGTCTGGGCTGTGTGTGGTGGTACTAGTCTGAGCCGTGTGTGGTGGTACTAGTCTGGGCCGTGTGTGGTGGTACTAGTCTGGGCCGTGTTGGGTGGTACTAGTCTGGGCCGTGTGTGGTGGTACTAGTCTGGGCCGTGTTGGTGGTACTAGTCTGGGCCGTGTTGGGTGGTACTAGTCTGGGCCGTGTTGGTGGTACTAGTCTGGGCCGTGTGTGGTGGTACTAGTCTGGGCTGTGTGTTGTGGTACTAGTCTGGGCCGTGTTGGGTGGTACTAGTCTGGGCCGTGTGTGGTGGTAGTAGTCTGGGCCGTGTTGGGTGGTACTAGTCTGGGCTGTGTTGGGTGGTACTAGTCTGGGCCGTGTGTGGTGGTACTAGTCTGGGCCGTGTGTGGTGGTAGTAGTCTGGGCCGTGTTGGGTGGTACTAGTCTGGGCCGTGTTGGGTGGTACTAGTCTGGGCTGTGTGTGGTGGTAGTAGTCTGGGCCGTGTTGGGTGGTACTAGTCTGGGCTGTGTGTGGTGGTAGTAGTCTGGGCAGAGAGTGGTGCCGCCATGCAGCCCCACTGAGGCCCTCATTAGTATCCGCTGGCTGGCCCAGACGTCTGAGGGTGTGACACTAACCAGAGCTGAGGGCCCAGCTACGCGGAAACACAACACGGCACAGTACAGCAGAGAGAGAGACGCTCAGTGAAAGGAAGACATTATCTTTTTCTGTGTAACCTGCCATGAAACAGGTGGGGCTCACAGGAATACAGTGTGGCAGCAATGTTTGGGTGGTGTAAACTACATTTGTAGACGTTAAGGAGATGCTTGTGGTGGAAATGTTGGTAAGGCATGTAGTGGAGGTTAGCATATCTATCTAGGGAAGCTGCCATTGCTATCCATTTTAAGGTTCTGAATTTTATACTAGGTGTGTGTGTGTGTGTGTGTGTGTGTGTGTGTGTGTGTGTGTGTGTGTGTGTGTGTGTGTGTGTGTGTGTGTGTGTGTGTGTGTGTGTGTGTGTGTGTGTGTGTGTGTTAACAACAACACACAAGAACCGTTAACAAACAAAAATTTGACCAACAGTGGACATTTTGTTAGTCCCCATGAGGTCAAATGCTATTTCTAGGGGGTTTAGGGTTAAGGTTAGAATTAGGGTTAGGGGTTAGGGAAAATATGATTTTGAATGGGACTGAATTGTGTGTCCCCACAAGGTTAGCTGTACAAGACTGTGTGTGTGTGTGTGTGTGTGTGTGTGTGTGTGTGTGTGTGTGTGTGTGTGTGTGTGTGTGTGTGTGTGTGTGTGTGTGTGTGTGTGTGTGTGTGTGTGTGTGTGTGTGTGTGTGTGTGTGTGTGTGTTACAGTAGGAGGGCGAAGGGTTAATGACAGAGTAGCCAAGGTGCTGACTGAGGAAATGGGCTCATGATTATTTATCGTAATATAAATTCTAAATCATTGCGTGAGACTGGGTGAGATAAGGTAGGCCACTGTAATTTGTTTTGTCGCATACACCAGGTGCGTTGGTTGGGCACATGCCCGGTCCGTTGACTGGAGTGATTCATGCGATCCATCTCTTCCGCTCTGGCAAAGTTCGAACGCGGCCCTAGATCAACGACGGCGGGAGAGCAGGGCCCCTAAAGCAACAGGGATAGAACGGCCATATGGTAGCTGTTCTGGATGCGTTCTCCAGCTAATGATCGATAGAGGGGTAGGAGCCATATATACAGTAGATGACCATCAAACCACACACGTACACATGCACACACCACGCGCACGTCCCATGCTGGGTTTTACTTGTATCAATATCTTTGTATATGATCCAAAAATGTTTATGTCGATATTGGAATATATTTTATTCCCTTATAGGCAAAATAATAACGAACATTACACTTGTTTTTAAATGTCTTTTAAACTCTAAATTGCTTGTTATACTGTATAAGTGCTGGCATCGAAATATAAAAGCTAAAATTCACGTTGTCGTAAAATTAAGTCGTGTGTGCGCGTGAGTGCACATAGACGTGACCCCCAGAACGCCCTGATCAGGCGTCAGTGTACAGTAGGTTATTTGAAACTCTACTCATAATTGCTGAGCCATGAATAGACAGCCTGACATGTCATGTCATATTGTGCCTAATTGGCTAAAACACGCTGTTGCTCTACACAAATAAAAACACAGTTAGCGGAAGGAAAATGTCAGGCTCATTTTAGTGTCGAGTCTACTTAAGTGGCCACGTGCACTTAATATGAATTGCATAGAGTAATTAATTGTACATTCTCTATAGAGGAATGTTTTTTCTAGAGAGTTGCACTTTGGTCCCACAAAAAATGTGGCCGTATGTTCAGTTAGTAGGCATAATGAAATAACATTTGTAATACTTTTCTAAAATAGACACACTTGCAATATGTATAAATATTATATTGCTGTCTTGGTAGGTCGCACTGAGATACAGATAATGCAGGCCAGGGTTGTGCGAATGTTTTCCGATTGTTTGCTTGATGCATGCTTGATTCATGGTGTGAAATAGATTATCACATTAATGGTTTGCACCTCATCCTATTCATTTGATAAAGACATTGTGGAAAATAGTCGAGAGGCAGTGAACAGAGAAATAGGCTACTTGAAAAATGGATAGCCTAAAATAAGATGCAGCAGTGCCTAACTACGGAATTCCTCTATTCATTTAGCAGATAAACTAGATTTTTTTGACCTTCATTAAAATCCACAACCGATTAAATTGATCAGAGGGAATATGACAAGCAGTTATTCAAAATACATTTCAGTCTTCCCCAGAACTGCTTCCCCCAAATTGCTCAGTGAGCACATCTATAGAGTTTCCCTCTCTTACGATCCCTGTACACTGAGGGGAGGCGCCGTCACTCTCCCAGCTCTATCATAGCCAATTTTACACCAAATTAGTCTTCAAACAAGCTCAATAAAGACAGACTAGTTGGCACCCCGTGTGAGTGTAAACATAATTATTTATAGGAAGTGGCTTCAAATTTGGAGTACAGTGACAAGCAATTAGAAGTTAACGGTGGTAATTCTTCAAATGCTGTGGTGAAAAGAAAAACGGAGAGCAAGCTCTGCAATTAAAAGAGAAAGTGGCGAGACCCAACAGATTTAATCTTAATTGCCAAATGAGGGACCCTATTAAGGATATTTACTTTTACTGTGACGCTCGGGCAAGAGGGGAGTTATTATGTCGGTTCTGAAATTAAATTAACCGCCCGCTGGATTTGATTTGCCTACTGCTGTAGGGATTGTGAGTCGACAGCGGATGGTAGCAGATTTGACACCACTCTGTCAATGTTCCGAGGTTAATTGAGAACGTATCTGGTGGAGACAATTACGCACGCTTTCTGCAACCCAGAAGATATTGTTTTGAACGTGCCCATGATTGTTCCGTTTCTGGGTTTACTTTTAAGTCAGTAAACTATAGTTGCATTCATGTAGATGGTTGTTTTTCTGGCTTTTACTCAGGCTCATTGGTAGCATCGATCCGTGGAAGTCACCACGGAAACTACACGCAACAAACAGCGAGTTATTAATCGCCTGTCTCGTCCCGCGTGGGTAAGCACTCTAATCGCATAATCAGCTGAATCAAAATTAGATTCTGTTCGAAATGTATTCGTTTCACTGGCTTTTTAATTTACCCGGTTCTCTGTGGAGCATAAAGGTTCATACATAGAAGACCGAACCACCAGGTAACACTTTATGATGAAGTGATAAACCACGCTGTTTCATGTGCGTAATGGAGGTTGTCGGAATGATGCAATCTGTTTCAGCGCGCAGTACCAAATAAACTTATGGCACGATTAACCTACTGTCATCCATGTAGCAATTATAGTTGTGTTGTCACAGTTTCTTTTTTGTGAGTAATACACTATTTTCTCTGAGTTGTGGCGATGGAGTGTTCGGTCCCACCCAGGTGCCGGTGGTTTTTAACCAATTCTCTTGCGCACGCACTTTTACATTCCAATGAACAATTGCTTCTTTATTTTGTATTTGTAGGCCTACTTATCCCCACTCCCCTCTCATCGCCATCACGACCACCAGAGCTATAGAAAACATGGAAGACTACCCTGAGATCAAATAAAAAGAGGAAACATTGGGAGGAATTCCCATTACTTCACGACTCTCTTTACGGTGACATCTTGGTCATGTCGGACATGCCGTGGCCTTTAAAGACAACATTAGGTTTTCACTACTTCTGCACCTGTTCATGTCGTCTACCAGATGTATACTAACATTTTAGGCCTAAGTGTAGTCTATTTCCTCTTTGTTAAATGGAAACCAAACACGATTACAATAAACGCGTTGCATAACACGCATCAACAACGGAAGACAAACTCAAGCAGTTATTGCTTTCTGGTGAGCCTCTGCACTAGAATTTAATGTGCCCCCGGCGCGCCTTTCCTCGGGGAAATAAAGCGGCAAACCACAGGGATTAAAATGGTTTACAAAATGGTCAAACATAACACTGTAAACTGCTAGAAAACCTGGGGAATCGATGTTGCTGTGGACTGTCTCTCCTGATAAGTTCAAATGTGTTGCACCAGAACCTTGTTTTAGCTCTCCACCAGAATGTTTTAACTGATATGCGACAAACTCACCACATCAACACTCCTTCCTACCGTTGAGTCCAGATCTGGAAGTGACCAATTGTGCTAGTTTCCTCACATTGCCTCCAAGACCCAAACTCGGACTTTTATAGCATCACAGCCATTGCCTCCCCCAAAAACAAAGGTGTGATTTACAGATGCAACCAAATCATCTCCTGTTCTTTATTTTTGTTTAGGTTTCTTCTCCCATTTTATATGTAGTCGTTTTTTTATTTTATTACGGCTGCTGTCTCCTGTCCTGTGGTGCTGAGTGTCAGATCTCAGGATCCTGACAGTGCCGCTGACCATGTTGCTAAAATCTCAGCTCGCCGCTTTACATTGGGCCTTCCAGGTCCATCCGTCTGTGTGTGCTCGTGCGAGGGTGTGTGTGTGTATATATATATAAATACGTGAACGAGAGTGAGAGCGAGTGTGTGCCGGCTGAGTGGTTCAGTAATTTGGAGCAATGGGGCTATTTTGAATGGAGCTGTACACAGACTATTAGGATATTACATTTATAGCCCTGCGATTCCTCCTAGAGCTCTTTAGGAGCTGTTAAACTGTCTCTGCGCCTAAACCTGTCATTGCTAAAAAAGGCTTGCAAATCTATAAGTCATAAAATATGGATAGAGGTAAATAGTAAATAAAAGAAGAGCAGCTGCACACAGAACAGAGATGACTTCTCATGACTGAATAAGTAGTCTTTATAAAATTATTTTGAAGTCAGAGAGATAAATTGTGTGTGGCTGGGGAGGAATGGATTCAGTTGTGGCTTAGTTGCATGTTTATAATATATGTTATTCTTTTGTCCCACTATGCTTCCATTATCATGCAGCCCTATTACAATTATAACCATGAATTAATAGATTTCAGGCAGATGGTCATTAGGAGTAATATTCTACTTTTTTATAACGTTTACTCATTAATGCCTACATCAATAATGCTTTATTACATGGCTATAATGTATCATCAGAATACATGTTTGATACATTCTAGTGTCTTGCTATTATCATGTCCATGACTTATCATCAGTGTAGAAACATTGCCATATAAAAATACATAACATATTCAGATTTGATTATAAAACATAAATGCTTATAACACACTATGATCTATTATTCATGTGGCTTTAATAAAATGTTATCCGATTTAGCACTCTACATTACCATGTACTTTTAACATGTGAATAACGGTTACGCTTTGTTTCATACTGTTAAAGGCCTTGGCCACGTTTGCAGTGAGAAAAGGTGGTGTGACCCCATGACTAAAGTTGCTTTCACATGCTGTGTGAATTAACTCCTACAGAACGGTATGTGCAGATTGCAGAAGCTTCAGTTTCCATGGATGTGGTCTTGAGGCAGAGTCGTGGACAAAGTCGTCAATAGATGCTGTGCCTACTGGAGTGGCTGACTCCCTCCCACGGCTGGGAGGAGCAAAGCGTCCTGAATAGCAGCATGTTTCTAAACACACTGGCCATGCCCCCCCCCCCCCCCCCCCCCCACACACCATCTATGAAGAGGACGACACCATTGAAGATGATGAAAACTCCCCATCTGACATTTAGTAACCTTTCAACAGAGAGAAATTGAGATTGTAAGAGTGAGGGAGTAGAAAGGGTTGAGAGAAAGAGAGGAGGAGGGGAAGAGGGAGATCTGTATGTGCCATTCTTATTTCCTCTCTCCTGGCCATGTTTCTGCCCCTCTCCTTGGTGGATGACTATAGAACGGAAGCTATTCAACGCATCTGCTGTGTGAAAACTGTGTGTCATCTCACCTTAGACAATAAAATATTAGTCATTTCAGCAGAGTTTGCAGTTCACATTATTCTCTTTCCAAACCGTTTGGAATCACATCACACGAAAAGGCCTAATAAAGTTATCTAAAATTAAAATATAATTTTTGTCTTTTTTTGCTTTTACACACTGGCTGCTGACATTATTGTCTTTATTACCAGAGTGATATTGCTGCATGCTGATTACTGATGTTTTACTTTAGAGACCAGCACGTTAGTCATTAAGTGCCAGCACACAGTTGATCAGCTGAGGGAGGGAGGGAAGGAGAGAGGGAGAGCGAGAAGAGAGCAGTGGGTCTATGTACAGAACAGTAGGATGATGGATAGAGAGATATCTTAGCTTTCTCATTATTGACTTTGCATGTCAAATTGTATGTATACTTACATGCATAACATGACCCCAAATTACCCTATTAAAACATGCCAGGAGTCATATGGATTAGAGTTTCAGATACACTGACAAATAGTAGGCTATTTCTATGTTTGTCAGCCCATGTAGTTTATTTCCAAATCTTTAGATTCTTGTCTGCTGACTAAAAGTAAGAATGCTAAAAATGCTTTTAGTCCGCATCTCTATGCTAACACTTGAAGAGGCGATTTTCCCTTAGACAGGCCAGCTGGTTTATATTATAAAAATTCATAAAATATTTTAAGTTTATGGTTAATTTAAGGTTTAAATACTTTGTGGCTGTGCCAGCTAGTGACCACTCTGCAGAGCTGCCTCCAGAACAAGATTCATGACTTAAAACGCTAACCTGCTTCTCCGACTGCTGACCCCAGAATAGTGCAGCCATGGGGCCAGATAAAGCTCACCTGCTGAGGGATTGATAGCACACAGAGAGAGGAGATGGTGGAGAGGTGGGCTGGGAGGAACCAGCTGGGAGCCACACTTAAACACTCAAACCACAGGACAAACAAAAAAAGAGACTATCACATAGCTGACTATGCCACCATCCTTTCCTTGTCTCTCTGTGATCTATCTTTCTATCTCCATATAATCCTAGTAGTTGTTTAAAATAGAAAACAGCCATACATTTGATGAAACTGTGAGAAGATTATGTGCTATATCCTCTTTTATGAGCTGCAAGAAAGATTGTTCAGATATATTGAAAATAATTACATCTGGAATTGGGATCTATTCTGCTCTAGGGGAACATATTTTAGTTTTTTAGTTTTGCGAGAGGAATGCATTTGTGCTCTGCAGCAGTAGATTTCCCACGGTGTTGTGTTGGGTAGAATAACCTGCCTTTTGATCTGGAAAAAGATTGAGACTTGCAGTTTTTGCTATTGTTGCTATGTGCCGTATATATCTGGTAAATGTTGGGTATAAACCTTTAGTAATATGCTGTGTGTCCGCATGCTGATATATAGTGTATATGTAAATACAGGGAGCTCTTTGGTTCACTGAGTGTACTGTAAGTACTCATACTGTACCCTTAAATACCTGGTGGAGAGCAATGCACGCATATCAGCAAGCTGTTTCTCTTTCCGCCCTGCTTTCGCTGAATGTTTTGGACACGCATCAGCTGCTCTCCTCTGGTTGTTTCTTTAATAATCATTTTTAATGAGCTCGTCTCTCAGCTATTCCCTTTTGCAAGCAGCTCAATTAATGCCTCGTTCCATATCTCCACATCTCGAGTACTGAAACCCCCCCTGGGTCCGCCTCCCTACCACCCAGCCCAAAGACTTTCCTCTGAGTCGGAGAGGGATATTTTGTTGATTTTCAAATTAATTCCAGTCTTGTGTGGAGTCTCCCAGGTGAGGCTGTACTAGGAGAGAGAACTTTAAAAGCACTATAAACATCATGCTAGCTGTAGTGATGTGCTGAGAGACCAGACACACTCTCTCTGAGGTTTAATCTGAACATTCACCAGAAACCAGGATGCCAGTCAGGACCTACTGTAAATAATAGAAACACTGGGTAAGGTCACTGTCTCTGTGTGTGTGTGTGTGTGTGTGTGTGTGTGTGTGTGTGTGTGTGTGTGTGTGTGTGTGTGTGTGTGTGTGTGTGTGTGTGTGTGTGTGTGTGTGTGTGTGTGTGTGTGTGTGTGTGTGTGTGTGTGTGTGTGTGTGTGGGCTTATATTATGTGTGTGTGTGTGTGTGTGTGTGTGTGTGTGTGTGTGTGTGTGTGTGTGTGTGTGTGTGTGTGTGTGTGTGTGTGTGTGTGTGTGTGTGTGTGTGTGTGTGTGTGTGTGTGTGTGTGTGTGTGTGTGTGTAGTCTCAAACAGCAGCAGTCTGGGCTCAGTGGGGAGTCACCTGTGGGCAGAGATTGACAGGTGTGGTGTGTGTGTGTGTGTGTGTGTGTGTGTGTGTGTGTGTGTGTGTGTGTGTGTGTGTGTGTGTGTGTGTGTGTGTGTGTGTGTGTGTGTGTGTGTGTGTGTGTGTGTGTGTGTGTGGGCATATATTATGTGTGTGTGTGTGTGTGTGTGTGTGTGGAGAGAGGGCCAACTCAATCAGCTCCTGATATATGCCCTGCCTCATCTCTGTGCCCAGGGTCATGGCTGGACTTCATCGCCAGGGATGAGCTCAAAGGCAGAGGGACCCTTCAGTGCAGTGCATTAGTTTCCAAAGTGGTGTAAAATTAGACCAACTTGTAAAACATTCATCCACATATCCAGAGAGCATGTTATTTTCTGTCTATATATCATCCTGTAATTGATTACATGTAAGAGTGTTGGTCGATGAAAGTCTTAAACAGCATTTATCTGTAGTCAGATCCTTGTCAACTATACGCTCCCCAGCAGGTAGCCATGTCAGATTAAACAGACACTACCTGGGTCTGGCTCTCTGTGAGAAGGAGTGTGCACAACTGTGATAGCACCAGTACTGTGTGCGTGTGGTGTGTGTGTGTGTGTGTGTGTGTGTGTGTGTGTGTGTGTGTGTGTGTGTGTGTGTGTGTGTGTGTGTGTGTGTGTGTGTGTGTGTGTGTGTGTGTGTGTGTGTGTGTGTGTGTGTGTGTGTGTAGTCTCAAACAGCAGCAGTCTGGGCTCAGTGGGGAGTCACCTGTGGGCAGAGATTGACAGGTGTGGTGTGTGTGTGTGTGTGTGTGTGTGTCTCTCCTGTGTGCCCCTCCTCTCCTTCCCTCTCTACCTGCATTGCAGCAAAAGATGCATCCAGCACATAGCCTCTACAGTAAGCCCACCATAGACTTCATAGCATGGCATAATGCACAATATAATAACAATACACAAACAGCATAGTAAAGGCCACAAACAGTATAATCGAACTGTAAATCATACAGATTTATATAGAATATGAAATATTCAGTATAGCTCATTTAGAGCCAATATTTGTTTTGTCTCTTAACCCCTAAGAGTCTACACCGAGGGAGGGGGTTCTACTAAGATAACATATGGAATGGTTTTAAGATGGTCATACCATGGATCATTTAGATATTTGATTATGAATTTTAGGATTCTGTAGGTATCAAAAACGAAACATCAAAAAAATATTTAATTAAACATAGAATTTGGCATTGCTGCTATTAGCCAATAGAAACACATTGAATAACACATTCATACATGGCAAAACAGACAGTCAAAAATAAATCAAAAGGAAGTATGGTTTGAGGTGTCTGAAATGCATCTGATGTTCTCCTGAGTGGTGCAGCGGTCTAAGGCACCGCAGTGCTGGAGGCATCACTACAGACCTGGGTTTGATCCCAGGCTGTGTCACAGCCGGCTGTGACCGGGAGACCCATGAGGCGGCACACAATTGGCTCAGCGTCGTCCGGGTTAGGAGAGGGTTTATGGATTGCCCTCTTCAATTCAAACCACCGGTTTTCAATGGGGTTCATGTCCGGAGACTGACCTGTCCATTGCAAAATGTTGATGAGTCCTTGGGGCTATTGTCTTGCTGGAAGAGCCATTTTCAGCCAAGTGTCAGCCTCCTGGCAGAGGCAACAAGGTTCTGTCCATCTCTGTCTTCACACTTGAAACGCATTGAACATCTTTGGTTTGAATTAAAGAGCACAGTCAAAGGATATCAAGGATCTGGAAAGATTCTGTATGGAGGAATGGTCATGATCCCTCCCAATGTGTTCTACAATCTCATTAAACATTTTAGAAAAAGGCTTGGTGTCGTTATCCTTGCAAGAGGAGGGTGCTGGAATATTGAAAACAGGGGTACCAATAATTTTGACCCTTGTCTTTTTTAGATTTATTTTAATGACTTGCTACACAACATCTCTTTCTCGGAGCAATTGCATTAGTACAAAATAATCACATTTTCAAAAAATTATGAGCATGCAAAATAGCTCAGTATTTGTATTATTTTACTTTTTTGCTAACCTTTCTCGCCAATAACTTTGGAGGTGACTGTAGATGTACTTCTCTCCTGCATCTCTGTAGTACAATCCACAACCAGTTGAGCAGGAGGCAACCCATGCATCTACTGTACAATGCCACTGCATGTTATCTGTTAGAGTATGGAAACAGGCTATGCCCCACTGGGCACACACCAACATGGAATAGACCTTGAATTGACGTCTGTGCCAAGTGGGGTAGGATGCCAGGGTGATCTGAGCTGCAGACGTGGCGTTTCCCAGTCCCCTACTGAGCCAGTGATACCGGCAGGAGATAACAGGATCCATCACAGATAACAGGCAGGTGAGAGAGGGCCCTTTTGTGCTGTCTCTAGTTCAGTTTCCATGGACAAGGGATGTGTAACCTGCGCCAGATAACACTGAGATACAGCAGCAATTCTACGGCTCCGCTGGCCACGGCTACCCTAGGGCAAGAGATATGATAGTGGAGCATGCAAACAAGTAAGAGCTGCATCCTCTGCTCCCCCCATTCCAGGGGAGGGGGATGTAGTAAGAGAGGGAAATATTGGCCTCTATGAAACAACCTCTTGTGGGTCTTCTACACCACTCACTGTGGGAGAGCAGTAATGGTTCAGAGGTTCAACTTCTGGAGGAAAGGTTTCCCTTCTCCGTCTAGAGGAGAGAACACCATTAAAGGTCGCATAACGTTTATCCATAGATCATGAAATAACTCAATCCAAACTATTGATCTATCCAACACCGATCATATTTATTTAACTTAGTGACTGACAACATTGAGATGGTGATCCTTTATTTGTTAGAGGACAACAGCAAAGGTACTGTAATGTGCTTGATCAAATGTAATGTCAGTAGTTTAATGCATGATGACATGACAAGTAACAACAAACTACTTGTTCTTTCAGACAGGCCAGGCACCTTTATATCCGTTTGTTGTGTCAGGTTGCAAGGAATGTCATTTATTTGAGGTTTCTTTTGTTGCTTTTGTGATTACAATAGTTACAGGTGGCTACATTCCGATGTCTTTCAAGGCTCCCTATTTGAGTGGTGTGTGGTGTCTGAGAATGTCGAAGAACTTTTGTTTTGCATGTCTGCGTGCCTTATTTGCGTACATTTTTGCACTTTTCTTCAGTCTCAGGCTTTGCAGAGCCAAATTCCAGATCATCTAGTCACTCCTGTTGTTGCGACCTTTGTCCTCTATGTCTTTACATTTCATCAGTACAGTACCAGTCAAAAGTTTGGACACACCTACTCATTCAAGAGTTTTTCTTTATTTTTACAATTTTCTACATTGTAGAATAATAGTGAAGACATCAAAACCATGAAATACCACATATGGAATCATGTAGTAACCAAAAAAGTATTAAACAAATCAAAATATATTTTATATTTGAGATTCTTCAAAGTAGCCACCCTTTGCCTTGATGACAGCTTTGCACACGCTTGGCATTCTCTCAACCAGCTTCACCTGGAATGCTTTTCCAACAGTCTTGAAGGAGTTCCCTTGACATGCTGAGCACTTGTTGGCTGCTTTTCCTTCACTCTGCACTCCAACTCATCCCAAACCTCCTCAATTGCGCTGAGGTCAGGTGATTGTGGAGGCCAGGTCATCTGATGCAGCACTCCATCACTCTCCTTCTTGGTCAAGTAGCCCTTACACACCCTGGAGGTGTGTTCGGTGTCCTGTTGAAAAACAAATGATAGCCCCACTCAGCCCAAACCAGATGGGATGGCGTATCGCTGCAGAATGCTATGGTAGCCATGCTGGTTAAGTGTGCCTTGAATTTTAAATAAATCACTGACAGTGTCACCAGCAAAACACCCCTCCACACACATCACACCTCCTCCATGCTTCACGGTGGGAACCACACATGTAGACATCATCCGTTCACCAACTCTGCGTCTCACAAAGACACGGCGGTTGGAACCAGAAATCTCAAATTTGGACTCATCAGACCAAAGGACAGATTTCCACCAATTTAATGTCCATAGTGAGTGTTTCTTGGCCCAAGCAAGTCTCTTCTTATTATTGGTGTCCTTTAGTAGTGATATATTTGCAGCAATTCGACCATGAAGGCCTGATTCACACAGTCTCCTCTGAACAGTTGATGTTGAGATGTGTCTGTTGCTTGACCTCTGTGAGCATTTATTTGGGCTGCAATTTCTGAGGCTGGTAACTCTAATGAACTTATCCTCTGCAACAGAGGTAACTCTGGGTCTTCCTTTCCTGTGGCGGTCCTCATGAGAGACAGTTTCATCATAGCGCTTGATGGTTTTTGCCACTGCACTTGAAGAAACTTTCAACGTTTTTGACATTTTCTGGATTGGTTGACCTTCATGTCTTAAATGATGGACTGGCATTTCTCCTTGCTTATTTGAGTTGTTCTTGCCATAATATGGACTCTTACCAAATAGGGCTTTCTTCTGTTTACCACCCCTACCTTGTCACAACACAACTGATTGGCTCAAACGCATTAAGAAGGAAAGAAATTCCACAAATTAACTTTTAACATGGCACAGCTGTTAATTGTAATGCATTCCAGGTGACTACCTCATGAAGCTGGTTGAGAAAATGCCAAGAGTGTGCAAAGCTGTCATCAAGGCAAAAGGTGGCTACTTTGAAGATTCTCAAATCTCAAATATATTTCTATTTCTTTAACACTTTTTTGGTAACTACATGATTCCATATGTGTTATTTCATAGTTTTGATGTCTTCACTATTATTCTACAATGTAGAAAATAGTAAAAATAAAGAAAAACCCTGGAATGTGTCCAAACGTTTGACTGGTACTGTATATAGTTGTATAAGATGGCTCCTACCCCCACTGCACTTTTTCTGAAAACCAACAATGAACATGGTCTTTTCTGCTCTCAGGGCCGCTTACAAGAGGCCCTCATTTAATATTTCCATCATCCCCAAGGTCACAAATATGGAGCGATTTCAGTGCCAACAGAAATTATACTTGAATTCCATCCTTTTTTATTTGTATTAGGATATTGAATTTGAAATGCACAAATTTAATAATTGAATTCATAAATTGAACCTGTATTTCATGATTTTAAATTGAATTGAGTGAATATTGCATTTAGTTTTAAAATTCAGGTCCCATTAGGAACCTGCCATGTTCCATTTCTCCTACATCTGATGTGAGTGCAAGTGTGCTGTTTTCTCTTTTTTCTCCCGTTTTCCTTGTTTCCCTCACTTCATTATTCCATTGCAGGGTTTCGATGACAAGGAGAGTGCAAGGAAGCATGATCTCTGGGTTTGACCTTCTGGAGAGCAGCACATCTTTTTGTCTCTCGTTCCCTCCTTCCCTCTCCCTCTCCTACACCTCTCGCACCACACTAAGTGATGGAGGTACGGCTTCATTGAAAGTGACGCCTTAAACATCTAGAAAAGGTTACAGTCGCTGACTCCATGACACAGGTTTATTATTTATCCCTGGGTTCCCTGCAGCGCTGGGCACACCTAATTAGAGAAATTAGGGATTCTTATAAATCCAGCGGGCTACACACACACACACACAAACACACACACACAAACACACACACACACACACACAAACACACACACACACACACACACACACACACACACACACACACACACACACACACACACACACACACACACACACACACACACACACACACACACACACACACACACACACACACACACACACACACACACACACACACACAAACACACACAGCTCGCTGGTTACTTTCTAAATGTAATCCGTGACAGTAACTAGTTACCTGTCCAACATTTAAATCAGTAACATGACTTTTGGAATACCTAAACGCAGTAGCGTAATCTGATTACTTTCAGTAACATTTGGATTACTTTCCCCTTAAGAGGCATTTGAAGAAGACAAAAATAATCCATCAAACTCATTTGGTGTGTCATCGTAGTGGTCTCTGACTCACTAAGGTTGAACCAACCTACAACCCCGCACACACACAGACACACGAGCACACACGTTGGCAATCACTCACATATGCACATATACAAACACACACACATGCACAAGGCCACTTCCACTCCTAACAGTATCTTTGAAAGCCAAAGGCATCTCATAAAAATAATGGAACTTTGAAACACAAAAGACAATTTACATCTATAAATAAACATCTGGTCATCATTAATACTGCAGTGGGCTAAATCAGGGTCACATAATGTTACTTAGTTGTCTTAAACAAGTCTACTGTGAAACCAAAGTATACACCTCACACACATGGTTATGGGCTTTCGTAAAAGAAGACACCTGTACCATGTCAGATATAGAGTTGAAATGTATTACATTTTGAGTTTGCATCCCAATATTACACTTTATATACATCACAGAAGACTGAAATATAACAACACTGTTTGACATAAAAACACCAGATTTTCTGCATTATTGATTCATTATTCATTATGAAAAATATGAATAACATTCCACCCATGAGGCCACTAGGTCATTTGACTGCAGGAAAGGGCTACGTGTTTATATATTACAGGCAGGAAATACGCAGGTTTACAGAATGGAGCAACACTGATATAACAAGGTTCTTTACATTCTTAGAAAAAAAGGTGCTATCTAGAACCTAAAAGGGTTCTTTGGATGTCCCAATAGGAGAACCCTTTGAAGAACCTGTTTTGGTTCTGGGTAGAACCCTTTTAGTTCCAGGTTCTTGATATCACTTTTTTTTCTAAGAGCTCGAAGAACCTTGTTATATCAGTGTTGCTCCTTTCTGTAAACTTGTGTATGGTGGGGACAGTCGAAGAACCCTGTTATATCAGTGTTGCTCCTTCCTGTAAACCTGTGTATGGTGGGGACAGTCGAAGAACCTTGTTATATCAGTGTTACTCCTTTCTGTAAACCTGTGTATGGTGGGGACAGTCAAAGAACCTTGTCATATCAGTGTTACTCCTTTCTGTAAACCTGTGTATGGTGGGGACAGTCGAAGAACCTTGTTATATCAGTGTTACTCCTTTCTGTAAACCTGTGTATGGTGGGGACAGTCGAAGAACCTTGTTATATCAGTGTTGCTCCTTTCTGTAAACCTGTGTATGGTGGGGACAGTCAAAGAACCTTGTTATATCAGTGTTACTCCTTTCTGTAAACCTGTGTATGGTGGGGACAGTCGAAGAACCCTGTTATATCAGTGTTACTCCTTTCTGTAAACCTGTGTATGGTGGGGACAGTCAAAGAACCCTGTTATATCAGTGTTACTCCTTTCTGTAAACCTGTGTATGGTGGGGACAGTCGAAGAACCCTGTTATATCAGTGTTGCTCCTTTCTGTAAACCTGTGTATGGTGGGGACAGTCGAAGAACCTTGTTATATCAGTGTTACTCCTTCCTGTAAACCTGTGTATGGTGGGGACAGTCAAAGAACCTTGTTATATCAGTGTTACTCCTTCCTGTAAACCTGTGTATGGTGGGGACAGTCAAAGAACCCTGTTATATCAGTGTTGCTCCTTTCTGTAAACCTGTGTATGGTGGGGACAGTCAAAGAACCCTGTTATATCAGTGTTACTCCTTTCTGTAAACCTGTGTATGGTGGGGACAGTCGAAGAACCCTTTGGGACCTTTTTTTCTTAGAGTGTAGATATTAGTCACATCCCAAATGGCCTGACTAAAAATAGCTATTATCTGTATCATTTATCTTTTATTGCGTTGGATTTTGGACTTGGATTGTATTGCTTTGCCTATCGCTGACATGGATATTATTGCTCTCATCTTATTAAGAGGGAGGCTCTGAGCCTGTCTTTGTCCTTTAGATAGAAGCTGTGTTGTATTTATCTGCCCCTCCCCGCTATATCGGCTTGAATGTGTACTCTTCTGTGACAGATATCATATCAGATTCCTGTTTGATTGACAGGGCTCTTCAACTGCCTCTCACAAAGACGGCTGCTCATTATCTGTGATGCATATGAGTGTGTGTGTGTGTGTGTGTGTGTGTGTGTGTGTGTGTGTGTGTGTGTGTGTGTGTGTGTGTGTGTGTGTGTGTGTGTGTGTGTGCGTGCGTGCGTGCGTGCGTGCGTGCATGCGTGCGTGCGTGCGTGCGTGCGTGCGTGTGTGCGTGTGTGTGTGTGTACACATTTTCATCAAAAGAAAAATATTATTTATGAGAAAAGTGCAGCTCAGTCTTTTTCTGTAGGGCGCTCCCTTTAAAGTCTATATGTTTTTCTAATTTTAAATTGTGATATCTTGTCTTCTATTATTTTCCCCCTCTGACAGCCTGTCAATTTGGTTAAATTGGAATGTGTGCTCTTTTATGAGCTGTCAGAGGCACTAACAGTGAAGCGCGGTGAGCTCCTTTGGTCCTGTTTTAACCGTAATGAGACGCATTGCTAGGGCTTTGAGTTTGCTCTGTCAGTATGAGCTCTTTTATGAGTGCCTATCAATATCATTGAACGTACAGGTTACTGCCAAAATAAAGGAAACACCAACATAAAGTGTCTTAATAGGGTGTTAAGCCAACACGAGCCACCAGAACAAAATTTTTCCCTCATCAATCTAGACACAATACCCCATAATGACAAGGCAAAAACAGGATTTTTCTACAACTTGATTGGAGTCCACCTGTGGTAAACTCAATTGATTGGACATAATTTGGAAAGGCACATACCTGTCTATATAAGATCCCACAGTTGACAGTGCATGTCAGAGCAAAAAGCAAGCCATGAGGTCGGAGGAATTGTTCGTAGAGCTCCGAGACAGGATTGTGTTGAGGCACAGATCTGGGGATGGGTACTAAAACATTTCTGCAGCATTGAAGGTCCCCAAGAACACAGTGGCCTTCATCATTCTTAAATGGAAGAAGTTTGGAACCACTAAGACTCTTACTAGAGCTGGCCGCCCGGCCAAACTGAGCAATCAGGGGAGAAGGGCCTTGGTTAGGGAGGTGACCAAGAACCCGATGGTCATGCTGACAGAGCTCCAAGAGTTCCTCTGTGGAGATGGGAGAACCTTCCAAAAGGACAACCATCTCTGCAGCACTCCACCAATCAGGCCTTTATGGTAGAGTGGCCAGACGGAAGCCACTCCTCAGTAAAAGGCACATGACAGCCGCTTGGAGTTTGTCAAAAGACACCTAAAGGACTCACAGACCATGAGAAACAAGATTCTCTGGTCTGATGAAACCACGATTGAACTATTTGGCCTGAATGCCAAGCGTCACATCTGGAGGAAACCTGGCACCATCCCTACAGTGATTCATGGTGGTGGCAGCATCATGGTTTGGGGATGTTTTTCAGTGGCAGAGAGATCCTTGATGAAAACATGCTCCGGAGTGCTCAGGACCTCAGACTGGGGGCGAAGGTTCACCTTCCAACAGGACAAGTCTCTGAATGTCCTTGAGTGGCCCAGCCAGAGCCCGGACTTGAACCCAAGTGAAAATCTCTGGAGAGACCTGAAAATAGCTGTGCAGCGACGCTCCTCATCCAACTTGACAGAGCTTGAGAGGATCTGCAGAGAAGAATGGGAGAAACTCCACAAATAAAGGTTTTGCCAAGCTTGTACCGCCATACCCAAGAAGACTTGAGGCTGTAATCTCTGCCAAAGGTGCTTCAACAAAGTACTGAGTAAAGGGTCTGAATACTTATGTCAATGTGATATTTCAGTTTTTTATTTTTAATAAATGTGAAAAAATGTATACTAAGCTGTTTTTGCTTTGCCATTATGGGGTATTGTAACTTAACAAAATGTGGAAAAAGTTAAAGGGTCTGAATACTTTCCAAATGCACTGTACTCAAGTGTTTCCTTTATTTTGGCAGTTACTTGTGGTAGAGCATGCAGCCACCTTCCCCCTATCCTGGTTTAGTGCCACACTCTTTCTCCCAGCCATGTGATCATGCAATTATTATGCCTAATGGATGGCAATTTATGGTGGCGGGGTGCTAACATTTTTATAACTGACTTCAGATCTGGCAGATCCGTACGGTGGTGGTGGTGGGAAGACAGATGCTGCAACTCATTGTGTCATGTTGCAGCTCCTGCCAATGATGACTTGGAATCCTTCCTGCACCTGTGTGGAATGTTCTTAAGTACAGGCTAGAATAGGAGAGTTCTATGCTGCTCTGTCTGGCCATTCACCTCCATAGTCCGTCTCTAGGCCACCTCTCAAAGAAGCTGAGTGATTTCTATTGCCCTGTATGTATTATAAAGCTGTTTATTCTCTTCTGTCAATGTTGTTTGGTAATAAGTACTGAAGGAGGCAAAATAGGGAAGAGGTTGGGATACAATAGTAACGTTGAGAGTCAAATCCACTCAAGATTACATTAGTATGATGATATTGACCGTCATCCTATATCTACAAAGGTCTGTACTTTTCACTCTATCCAACACTCTTGTCTGTAACGCTGTACCGTGGGGTTACCGTATGGAGCATCTCACAATGCATATTCCATTTATTTTGAGGAGTACCACACCATACACCATAGTGTTAGGATATGTGGGTTCTATTCCAATGGCAAAGCTTCTAATTAGCCACGTCTGCAGAGTCAACCATTCATCATTGACTTAATTTACAATTACACAGTCAATTAAACCGCCACAATTGCTTATTTGTTTCCATCTGTGTTTGTTTATAAAGGTGAGTATGTGTATGTGTGAGTTTGTCTGTGTGTGACTGTGTGTATGTCTGAGTGTGTGTGTGTGTACACTGTATGTGCATGTTTGACCGTGTTCATTAAGTGCTTCCTTCCCCACATCTGCTCTGCTCTATTTGATATCATGTCCAAAACATGGCTGAACAGCTTTGAGCTAGAACTGGTTGTAGTGATTGTAATATCCGACACAAAATACATTGTTTTCCATCCCACAATCTGTGTTCCTTCTCCTTCGGCTTCCATCTTCTCAATACAATATAGCTTTTAATAAAAAAATGTATTGCTTATGAACCGCAAAGCCATAACGTAATTTACCCTCAGTCACTGACTTCATTAGTATTGACTGTATCAGGCCTATGATGTCACAGGTGCTTGCTGACCAATCCCCAGCTGGTCTCTGGGGAGGAGACATACAGTACACGGAGGTTTAGGATGGAGGTCAGGGATACGGTGTCAGGAGACATAACTTCATAATAAACATGCTGGGGCCACAACACCCCATGGAGGTCTAGTCTGCTGGCTGTTGTTACAACGGTACACCTTGCAGTGTTGTGCTGATCGAGGGGGTGATCTGAAGTGAGGGCACACTGCTGCCTCACTTGTTTTTCCCTGTCAGTTAGCTGTAAACCAGGGTGACTGCAGCGCTGCAGGTGTGGGACAGGAGCAGACATCAGCCTGGAGACTGCCAGCTGAGAGAGAAGACAGCCTGACCCAGTATCAGAGCAGCACTGCTCCAGCACAGGTTATAGACTAACACGGGTGGCCTGCCACAACGACACACCACAGAGTGGACAAAGGGAAACACCTAATTGACTTTCAGTCATTTGGTACGCCTATCTCTCTTTGTCTTTAGCTACATCACCTCTCTTCTATATATGTGTGGAACAGGCTGATATTGAGTTTTTCACACATCTTAATCAACAGATGTTCAGGTGACTGAAAGTTGTTAATTGAACGTTTTTCAAAATATCTGTGGAAATCAGACGTGGAAGACACCCGTCGAGAATCATTTGCTTTGATCTGTCAGCTGTGTGTGTGTGTGTGTGTGTGCGTGTGCGAAGAGAAACTGAGTGTACAAAACATTAAGAACACCTTCTAAATATTGAGTTGCACCCCCTTTTGCCCTCAGAACAGCCTCAATTCATCAGGACATGACTACATGTAGAAAGCATTCCAGAGGGATGCTGGCCCATGTTGACTCCAATGCTTCCAACAGTTGTGTCAAGTTGGCTGGTTGTGGATCGTTACTCCGAATAGCTCGTTTCATCTCATCCCACAGATGTTCATTTGGATTGAGATCTAGCAACTGGGCAGGCCACTGCAGTAAGGTAAGGCCACTGCAGAATTCACTATCATATTCGGGGAACCATTCCTGGAAAATCCTAGCTTTGTGACATGGAGCGTTATCCTGCTGAAAAAATCTATTTACAGATGGATACACTGCTGCCATGAAGGGAGGCACCTGATTGGCAATGATATTCCGATATCCTGTGGCATTCAAACGTTGCTCCACTTTTATCAAGGGGCCCAATGTGTGCCATGAAACACACCCCACACCATCACACCACCAGCCTGTAATGTTGACACGCGGCATGATGGATGCATGTACTCATGTGGTTTTCTCCATACCCTAGGCCTCCCATCAGCGTGAAACAGCAGGGACCGGGATTCATCAGACCAGGCAATGTTTCTCCAATTCTCCAGTGTCCAGTGTTTTCGTTCCTCAGCACACTGCAACTGCAGTTTCTTGTTTTTTGCTGGAAGAAGTGGAACTATGTAAGTTCGTCAGCTGCCATACCCCATTCGTGTCAAAGTATGACGAGTTGTATATTCTTTTATAGGCATTTGGGCACCAATGTTCTACTGGACTGTCAGTTGACTAACTGTAGCACATCTGTTGCTCTGCACAATTCGTGTCAGCCTCCTTTGTCCAATTTCATCAATGACCTGTTTTCGACCACTGGCTGGATGTCTTTTGGGTGCTGGACCATTCTTGTGTGTGCATTTGCCTGCGTGTGTGTGTCCACCCTGCCCTCCTCCGCTGTAGTACGTGAGAGCTTTAATACCAGTCAGCTGTAGTTTGTGTCTGAATCCCTGGATGAGTATTCACAGGGCAGTCTGCCCTTTCCACTGGAGCTGTCTACTCTGTCTGTCTGTCCAAGAGAGGATCACACCACCATTATCTGTCATAAGACACGCTGGGCCTGGCCTGGGCCTGCACTGCTGGGAGTGGGAGGGGAAGGGACGCACAGTTGCCTGGACCCAGGAACCACAGGAAGAGAAATATTGTTGCATTGCAATAGATGGGAGTCCAGCTTAATTAATGGCACCGGGATCTTCCTAAGTTATGGCTGTGTTATAACATAGACACAATATGTGTGAGAATATTGTGTGTGGACAATATGTGTTAGTGAGCTGGTGGGGTGCTGGCTGACATAGGCCTACCTTACATTACTGCAGTGATGAATGCATGCAATATGTGCTTGTGCCAGAGGGCCTCTATCATCTCTCTATGAAGGGAAACCTCACCTTGATTCATTAGAGAGGGAAAGAGAGAGAGGGAGAGATAGAGTGGGAGGGGAAGGGAGGAGGTTAGATGTGAGAGGGTGGGTGGAGAGTGGAAGGTGAAAGTAAGGAAGAGAGAATACGAGCGGCAGAAAATGGAGGGAAACAATAGTATGTCAGTTGTGGAGAGAAAGAACACACCATTTAGTGTCACTATGCTGTGAGTCAGTAGGATGGGAATTTGAAGCACTATTCTAAAAAAGGTATTTGATTTTAAGGCAATTTGTTGAAGAATTCCTCTGGCAGCTCGAGTGTTACCTCTGAGCAGTTAGCCAATAAATGACGTATTTTTAACTGGCTATCAGAATCTGATCCAGTGGGACCCTGGATATGGAAGGAGGGGGGAGGGGGTAGATAGATGTTTCCCGGGGTAGAGGGGTGGTGTGGTGGCCCCCTCTCAGCAGAATGAAAGTGAACATCAGACATCAGAGAGCGAGGTAAGAGGCGAGGGGGACGTGACTGAGGGTCCCTCTCTGCCGGCGCCGAGCAGCTGTGACGTCACAGATGGGCTCTCACCTCCTAATGCTCGCGTGGCATGTCACAGGGGTGCGACCTGACAGACAGTATTAATCTGTTCCTGTAAATTATCTGACTGGCACTACCCCTCTGCTCTAAGCATAGCCTGTCAATGTGATAACCCTGTATGTGTCAGCTGGGAGTGCGTTCCCCAGAATCCTGCTCTGCAGATAAGGCCCTGCTCACAGGGAGGTGGCAGGCCCCACAATGAGCCCCATTATCAGCCTGTCACATGGCCTCACGTCTCAGCGGCCTGGAAAGAGGATGACTACTGCAGCTCCCATGCATGGGACTACAGTATGCACCAGACTGGTGCAGTACTCTAGAATTCAGACAACATACAGTGCAGAGTATGGTAGTGCAGTATGTTCAACCATTATGTAAAATGTGCAATTCCACCAAATATTCGGAAAAACATATTGTTTTGCGTTGGAGCACACACACGCACGCGCGCACACACACACACACACACACACACACACACACACACACACACACACACACACACACACACACACACACACACACACACACACACACACACACACACACACACACACACACACACACACACACACACACACACACACACACACACAGTCTTGTACAGCTAACCTTGTGGGGACACACAATTTAGTCCCATTCAAAATCCTATTTTCTAACCTTAATCCAAACACCTAACCTTAACCCTAACCCTAAAACTAACCCTAGCTCCTAGCTCCTAACCCTAACCCTTAATGTAATTCTAACCCTAAAGCCCCTAGAAATAGCATTTGACCTCGTGGGGACTAACAAAATGTCCCCAGTTGATGACATTTTAGTTTGTTTACTATTCTTGTGAGGACTTCTGGTCCCCACATGAATAGTTAAACATGTCCACACACAGACACAGACACACACACTCACACTCCCTCCTCTGGGCGTAGTCTATGGCTGGCCCATTGGCTGGGAGACTGGGTGCTGCTCTCCATCATGTCTGCTGTGAAATTATGTTGCGGAGCTCTCAGGTCTGATTGGTTCGTGCAGAAGGTGGCGGACGCTTGGTTAGCTTGGTGGGCTCCCTGAGGTTTGATGTGAGGAGGCTCATCCTTCCAGAATGCATTAGCCCGTCCATTCACACAGAGGCATCGTGTTAAGCACTTGAACTGGCTCAGGGATGCCTGAATTGCTAATGCCGTCGATAATTTCCTGGCGTAATTTCCACCGTCACTTTCTTCTAAACCCTTTCTCCTGTAAGGTGTGTGTGTGTGTGTGTGTGTGTGTGTGTGTGTGTGTGTGTGTGTGTGTGTGTGTGTGTGTGTGTGTGTGTGTGTGTGTGTGTGTGTGTGTGTGTGTGTGTGTGTGTGTGTGTGTGTGTGTGTGTGTGTGCGTGCGTGCGTGCCTGGGGAAGAGAAATTGTGTTTTTAAGAAAAATCTCATATGCTATGCTGATATGAAGCTAACAGCAACTAACAGTGTTAAATCTAATAAACCCCTAGATTACTTTTTCTTACATGATTTTCACATCGTCACATCCTCTTCAGGTTGCCTGAAACTGTGACCCCAGTCTCTAGAGTGGGACTGAACAATTTCAGAAAATAGAGACAAAGGTGTCTGAAATGTTCAAACTGATCCCACCTTTTCTTCTCAGTTCAGGACCACCCAATGTACAATCTCTCAGTTCAGGACCACCCAATGTACAATCTCTCAGTTCAGGACCACCCAACGTACAATCTCTCAGTTCAGGACCACCCAATGTACAATCTCTCAGTTCAGGACCACCCAATGTACAATCTCTCAGTTCAGGACCACCCAACGTACAATCTCTCAGTTCAGGACCACCCAATGTACAATCTCTCAGTTCAGGACCACCCAATGTACAATCTCTCAGTTCAGGACCACCCAACGAACAATCTCTCAGTTCAGGACCACCCAACGTGCAATCTCTCAGTTCAGGACCACCCAATGTACAATCTCTCATTTCAGGACCACCCAATGTACAATCTCTCAGTTCAGGACCACCCAACGTACAATCTCTCATTTCAGGACCACCCAATGTACAATCACTCAGTTCAGGACCACCCAATGTACAATCTCTCAGTTCAGGACCACCCAACGTACAATCTCTCAGTTCAGGACCACCCAACGTACAATCTCTCAGTTCAGGACCACCCAATGTACAATCTCTCATTTCAGGACCAGCCAATGTACAATCTCTCAGTTCAGGACCACCCAACGTACAATCTCTCATTTCAGGACCACCCAATGTACAATCTCTCAGTTCAGGACCACCCAATGTACAATCTCTCATTTCAGGACCACCCAACGTACAGTCTCTCAGTTCAGGACCACCCAATGTACAATCACTCAGTTCAGAACCACCCAATGTACAATATCTCATTTCAGGACCACCCAACATACAATCTCTCAGTTCAGGACCACCCAATGTACAATCACTCAGTTCAGGACCACCCAATGTACAATCACTCAGTTCAGGACCACCCAATGTACAATCTCTCATTTCAGGACCACCCAATGTACAATCACTCATTTCAGGACCACCCAACGTACAATCTCTCAGTTCAGGACCACCCAATGTACAATCTCTCAGTTCAGGACCACCCAATCTACAATCTCTCATTTCAGGACCACCCAATCTACAATCTCTCACCCCCCAGCACTAGTCCTGCTGCTACGGAGGCTCAATACAATAGCAAGCCAATTATCCCTCCCAAGGAAAACTTCTGTGTTTTCATCTTGGTCACAAGATTTAAAGGTAGCATGTTCAATGGCAATGGGAAGAATGCTGCCTCCTCTTTTCAGACAGGTTGACATGAAAGAATCCAGGGCTGCTGAATTGCTGAGGTACATACAAACAGTATGTGTGCTGAACAACGCATATCATTTATAGAAGAATAGGGTGTCTGTGCACACAGAAACGCACACCAACATGAATGGGGAATTTTGCACTAATGTTAGAATCAATTGAGATGTTTATTGCCATTCTCCTTTGACTCAGTGGAATAGAGCCAAGGATCCTCTGGACTAACATACCTGATGGGCATATGATGAAACATAGCATGTATGGGGGAGTGGGGTAAATCAGATTAATGTATTGTGTTAGAGGTGTCATGATGCTTGTATCTAAACCAAAGTAGATCATTTTAAGATTGTTCTATACATCAGTTTGGGTCTCTATAATATGAGGTTCTAAACCTAGCATGAAAGTGCATCATTGTAGCTGTGTGGGCTAATATAGTCAAAATGTTTGCTTTGGGATGAGTTGAGCCAATGGCCATGGGGTAAGTTGAGCCTATGGTTGAGCCAATGGCAAGTTGAGCAAATGGATGTGTTTTCTTCCCAGGCATAATGCGTTACCTGGGATATGAGGTAACAACAGGGCCTGGCCTATGTTAAAAGTGTTTAAAAAAGATGCTCAAAATTATTAAAAGACAAAAAAGCGATTGTGATTGTGTTGAATTATGTTTGGGAAATAAAGATTGACATGGTTTTAAAAAGTACAGAAATGTACTGAATGGGGGTAAGTTGTGCCAAGAGAACACTCTTTTAGGGCAGTTTTCAAAACTGTAATGTTTACATGAATTTAGATTATTTCCAAAGATAAACAACATCCTGAAATATATGTATGTCTTTGTTAGAAATAATACTACATTTCCGTTGACGGAGTGATGCTGAATGTAGAAAATGTCTCTACTCACCCCACTCTCCGCTACTATACATAGTACCAGTCAAACGTTTGGACACACCTACTCATTTAAGGGTTTTTCTTTATTTGTACTATTTTCAACATTGTAGAATAATAGTTAAGACATCAAAATTATGAAATAACACATATGGAATCATGTAGTAGCCAAAAAAGTGATAAAAAAATATATATATATATATATAAAAAAATCTATGTACAGTGTGTGCAAATGTAGAAGAGTAGGGAGGGAGGCAATAAATAGGCCCTAGAGGCGAAAATAATTACAATTTAGCATTAATACTGGGGTGATAGATGTGCAGATGATGATGTGCAAGTAGAGATACTGGGGTGCAAAAGAGCAAGAGGGTAAGTAATAATATGGGGATGAGGTAGTCAGGTGTGCTATTTACAGATTGGCTGTCTACAGGTACAGTGATAAGTAAGCTGCTCGGACAGCTGATGCTTAAAGTTAGAGAGGGAGATATAAGACTCCAGCTTCAGAGATTTTTACAATTCGTTCCAGTCATTGGCAGCAGAGAACTGGAAGGAAAGGCGACCAAAGGAAGTGTTGGCTTTGGGGATGACCAGTGCAATTTACCTGCTGGAGCGTGTGCTACGGATGGGTGTTGCTATGGTGACCAGTGAGCTGAGATAAGGCGGGGCTTTACCTAGCAAAGACTTATAGATGACCTGGAGCCAGTGGGTTTGGCGACGGATATGTAGTGAGGGCCAACTCTGTGTTGTTGTTTTTGTCGCACTGCTTTGCTTTATCTTGGCCAGGTCACAGTTGTAAATGAGAACTTGTTCTCAACTGGCCTACCTGGTTAAATAAAGGTGAAATAAAATACAAACATTTTTATTTGAGCTGTTCTTGCCATAATATGGACTTGATATTTTACCAAATAGGGCTATCTTCTGTATACCACCCCTACCTTGTCACAACACAACTGATTGGCTCAAACGCATTAAGAATGAAAGAAATTCCACAAATGAACTTTTATCCAGGCACACCTGTTAATTGTAATGCATTCCAGGTGACTACCTCATGAAGCTGGTTGAGAGAATGCCAAGAGTGTGCAAAATTGTCATCAAGGCAAAGGGTGGCTACTTTGAAGAATCTCAAATATAAAATATATTTTGATTTGTTTAACACTTTTTGGGCTACTACATGATTCCATATGTGTTATTTCATAGTTTGATGTCTTCACTATTATTCTACAAGGTAGAAAATAGTAAAATAAAGAAAAACCCTTTAATGAGTAGGTGTGTCAAAACTTTTGACTGGTACTGTACATACAGACCACAAACAGAGATGAGATAAGAGCTCCAGTATTTTATCTTTTGCCATGAAACAATAGAGAGATTTGAATATTCCCTTGTTGGAAGGCTGCAGCTCAAGAGAGAGGCATTACCTTCCTTTTTCCCTGCAGATGACAATGGAATAATTATTATCACTCAAACAATAATGTGTATTTTTCCCACCTAGTTGTAGCTGCAGGCTGATAATATACTCTACTGGTTGAAACTCATTTGAATATTTATTTGGCAGGAAATCGCATTACAGGCTATTAAAAAGTAATTATTTGTACATAAATTCCCTGTGAGTTTGTGGTGAATCCTGGCAGATGCGATGTATTGGCTCGATACAAAAGCAGTTTTGAGACGAGGCTTGCCATGTCGTGTTTATTAAAAAAGCAGGCAGCTCCTTTATCATCGCAGAGCAACTCTGTGTCACAAGGCACATTTTTTATGGCACATGCTAATGTAATTACCACTAGCTGCCTTAGCACTGTTGTTTGGAAGGAGAGAGATCATAATAAGACTTATAAATGTTGTTTCACTAAACATCAGGCAACGCCTTCCCTCGTCCTCAACACTGGGTCCTCATCGTTGCTTTCCCTTGCTCTCTCAACAGTTCCCCTAACCAGGGCTCACTCTATTTCAATTAGTCAATGATGAATTGAAATTCACTTTATGAATTGACAATGACCAGATAATTAACTTCCTGAATTGCCCCTACTCAGCCTGGTGCGATAAAAAGGAGTTCATTGTTTTCTGGTATTTCAATGTGTGCCTCACCCCTGGAGGAACAACATTTAACCGTCAGGAACACCAATGTAGCTGTTGTGCAGCATTTCAGTAGAGAGTTTCCCCTCCTCTGCCTCTCTGTGGGATCCTGTCAAAGCCACTGCGTAGGCTCTATTCTCACATTATTGTTAAGCCAGTTTCTCAACAGATCATTCAAAATGTCTACCACAATGAGGTGTCCTGTTGAGCGGTCTATGACAACCGGACAGGTCTGGTTCACAGGACTTTACATGTGTTGAAGCTGTTTTGCAGGTGTTTGTTTTAATTGTGTTTGGAATTGATGGTTTATTTTTTGCCTTGCTGTGAAAATGTCTCTATTTTGCATCCTGATGCTGCTGCTGTTGTGATAGTGTCTCAGTAGGTGGGCAGAGGAGGCAGAGGAGGCAGGTTATTAGGGATTCATTTGGGTGGAGATAAATAAAGATCATTAATAGTTAATGTGCGGACTGAGCTGGCTGGCACAATGAGCTGGCAATGGGCAGAGATTCAGGGGCGATGTGCCGGCAGTTTTGGGCTATTTGGCAGGAGGCTTTACTTCAACACTGTGAGAATGATAATAGAATGATAATAACAGAGGTCAGGTTTGAGTCTGTGATGTGGAGCGAACCGGAGCCTCTTTGGTCTGGAGGGACGTGCCTGGCACCAGGGTTGAGTTTAGGAGCTCTGTACTGGTCCCTTTGTCCTTGACATCTCAGAATCATGGAGTCATTTGAATTTGGCAGGGTTCCCCACAAATGACCTGATCCTGTCCACGGTATTGTCTGTGTGTCTGGCTTGCCTAGCTAGTTGATTCCCAGGCTGATGCTACTGTGTATGATTGTGCTGGTGTGAATCTGATAGTCAGTATCCAGTTCCTCAGGCAGGTCTTCCAGTCTGGATGTTTACATAGATGAAAGAGAAACAAATCTGTCTATACCTAATATTTTGCACATGTTTGTGAGAAAGTAAGTGCATTTGGATTCAGGAAAGCGATAGGATAATAGGTTGTCTTGTTTTACCATCATTATATATCCTCATTATTGCACCTCTGATAGTTTAATATTTACTATGCTGTGGTCTGCTGATGAGACACAACGTCATATAGACTTCTGTGTTGTAGAGAGAATGTGGCATTTCCCACACTCCAACGTAAGTCTTGTTGGTTCTCATCAGGGTCATTTTGGGGGAAGAACCCTACTCACCCTGACTATACTCAGATTGGAGCATCCCAGCTGGTACTGTAAAACACACCCTGTGTGTGTAGTGTCCCCACAGAGCTCTGGATGTGCCACCTGGTCCACGTCCGGGTGCCCTCCACTGCCCAGCATGTCACTGCACTGGGGGCATCTTTCACTGCATGAGGCAGGTGGGGACAGTAATAATAACAATAATGATGATTATTACAGGCCCAGCAGGCCTTGGGGTTGTGAAGGGACCAGAAGGGCTCTTCCTCAGTGTCCAGCAGCCCTTTGGGGATGTAAACACTGCACCGTGGCACCTGGCAGGCTGGATGTTTATTTATGTTTCCTTTTAATAAAACCTGCTGTTATTTTTACTGAGGGGTATGTGCAGTGGCATTTGTAGGTGGGGGGGGGGGGGGGGGGGGGGTGAACAGCATCTGTAGCTATCAGATATCAATAGACCCTGTGTTCTCCTTGTGTGATGAGTCCTTCATGTCATTGCATCGACTCCCTCAGCTGGATATGGTTTAACTCTCTGTTGAACTGATGCTTGTCTTATCTAATACATTGTGTTAAATACGGATGATTTTACCCCTTACTAACACAGTTACAAAGATACTCAACACTTCCACTCCCATGCAGAACATTTTTATTGGTAATTTAGCGCTTGACATATGCGTGGTCCAATCCGTGGCCAGCAGTCTATTTATAAATGCTCTGATTGGCCTCTGGCAGGCTGGTGTACGTCTGCCTCTGACCTTCAGGGATGATGAGAGAGCAGGGTGGCAGGAAGGGGCATGGACCAGGGAGGTCACCCCAGCGGGTGGGGGCACGCAGAGGGGCAGAAAACAACACTCTACCCTTCTCTACCCCACTCCGTCCACCCCTCCTCTCCTATCCTCTCCTCCTGACTCCACTCTGCACCACTTCCAATTACTCAGGCTCTTTGGATGTTTTGAGGGCCGCTGAATCACGCAGAGACTACGGGGAGTGCTGACATTTAAAAGAGCAGATGAATCGCAATTAACATGCTTTGCAAAACAATTAGAACACACTCGGTACACAGCTGATCACACACTGGCCTCGCAGTGTGTTCCCAAACTGACCGTGCCCAGAGCACAGCCCGCAGCAGCTCCAACCTCGCATGTTCTTTATTAATCCCTCTTACTTTATTTGCCTGGGGTGCACTGAGATGGTTCCAGATATTTTGTATGATTATGCAAGTATAGGGCCTCCCGAGTGGCACAGCGGTCTAAGGCACTGCATCACAGTGCTAGAGGCATCACTACAGATCCGGGTTCGATCCCAGGCTGTGTCGCAGCCGGCCTCGCCCGGGAGAGCCATGAGGCGGTGCACAATTGTCCTAGCGTCGTCCGGGTTAGGGGAGGATTTGGCCGGCCGGGATGTCCTTGCCCCATCAGACACTAGCGACTCCTTGTGGCGGGCCGGGCGCATGCACGCTAACTTTGGTCGCAAGTTGTACGGTGTTTCCTCCAACACATTGGCTTCCGGGTTAAGCGAGCAGTGTGTCAAGAAGCCTCGGCAGGGTCGTGTTTCGGAGGACACATGGCTCTCGACCTTCGCCTCTCCCGAGTCCTTGCGGAGTTGCAGCAATGGGACAAGACAGTAACTACCAATTTGATATCACAAAATTTCAATAAAATAAAATATTATGTAAGTACATTACCTCATTGCATACAGTATGTGTATGGAGTTTTAATAAGTAATCTATGGCGTGAGTTTTAATAAGTAATCTATGGTGTGAGTTTTAATAAGTCATCTATGGTGTGAGTTTTAATAAGTCATCTATGGTGTGTGACTCCATGCTGGGTGTATGAAGCCTGCCAGTGGCAGAGCTTGCTGGAGAAGTTGGAAGATTAAAACTAATTTCATATCTAACAGGGTGACATTCCTGCTCTGATGAGATGTGCAATTTTTTATTCCGCCCCCAGTGGGTTTTAGAACGAGTAGCGATGTTGTGATTTCCTGTGCGGCGGATCGTGATCGTCCTGAATTTGAAGTGATGGAGTTGAATTTGATTTTGGGAAAATTCTCACTCAGCTGTTAACCCTCTTTTGCCTCTTTGCACAAAGTCCATGCTCTACCTTCCATCTGCGTAAATATATTAACCAGCTCTCTGGTCTTGGCCACACTAATTAGAACTTCTTAAGGATAGGGTCTAGTTTCCTGAATTTCCACCTGACTGACGTGCCCAAAGTAAATAGCATGTTACTCAGGCTCAGAAGCCAGGATATGCATATAATTGGCAGCATTGGATAGAAAACACTTTGACGTTTCTAAAACTGTTAAAATAATGCCTGAGACAATATCAGAATTAAAATGGCAGGCAAATATCCGAAGAAAAAACAATCCGATTTTTTTTTAGTTCCCAGGCTCTTATAATGGAAAGCTATAAGGTCCTATGTAATTCCGTCTCGCAGACTGCAATTCCTATGGCTTCCACTAGATGTTAACAGTCTTTATTCAAGGTTTCAGGCTTGTTTTTTGAAAAACAAGTCGTTTATTTACATTTTAGAGTACCTGAGGATTAAATAGAAACGTTGTTTGACTTGTTTGGACGAAGTTTAGTGGTAGCTTTTTGGACTCCTTTGTCTGCATGTTGAATGAGTGGATTACTGAAATCTATGGCGCCAACTAAACTAACTTTTTGGGATATAAAGAAGGATTTTATTCAACAAAACGACCATTCATGTTGTAGCTGGGACCCTTGGGATTGCAAACAGAGGAAGATCTTCAAAAGTAAGTGATTTATTTAATCGCTATTTGTGATTTTATGAAGCCTGTGCTGGTTGAAAAACATGTTGATGTGGGGCGCCGTCCTCAAAGCATGGTATGCTTTCGCCGTAAAGCCTATTGTAAATCGGACAACGCAGTTAGATTAACAATAATTTATACTTTTAAATGATATAAGATACTTGTATGTTCATGAATGTTTGATATTACGATTATTTATTTGAATTGTGCGCCCTCCAATTTCACCGGATGTTGTCGTCTAGCGGGATGCCTATCCCTAATTAACATTCACTGGGTTTGTTTCCTCAGTGTCCTGGTCAGTTTTGTTTTCTTTATAGGCCTGTCATCTGTGAGCGTATGTCTCTCTACTCATCTCCCTCCATAAGAAGTGAACAGTAGCAGACAGTGCACTGGCTGAGCCGAGCAGGAGCAATCAGAGTATTCTGTCCTGGTAGAGGAAACACACCTTTGGGAGTGGGACTGGATCTGTGGTGTCACACTAAGCTTGCAAGAATAATAGAATCTGCATAATAGCCCCCCCCCCCCCCCCCACCATATCCTCCGGCAGCCCCCCTCTTGGCCCACAGGGCTTTGTGGGTAATATATGGAGGCTCTCAGGAAGCACAAGGCTTTTCTCCTTCTTTATGGGGGAAATAAAGTGCTGTGTAAACTGCTAACATAGCAGTCAAAGAACAGCCTAATGGCCTCTTCGCCTCCATATCTACTGTACTGCATTTCTCTCTCCATCTTTTTTCTCTCCCTCCCTCTCTCCCGTTCTTCTTCTTTTTCAAGGGAGGAGGACTTGCTGCTGAGATCGTTTGCTATTTTCTGCTCATCTCTTGACAAGCTGACAGCAAATTACTGAGGTATGTTTTTGCAGGTAAAAAAACCCCATCTCAGTGGTCATTTCATTAAAACTCTATCTACAGAGGAAACAAACAGCTGGCTGTCTTCACAGAGACATTATGACTGGGAGAGAAAGAGAGAGAGAGAGAGAGAGACAGTGTGTGTGGGGGGGTTGTTTACTGGGAGTGTGGTTTGTGTGTGTGTGTGTGTGGGGGGGGGGGTGTTTACTGGGAGTGTGGGTTTGTGCGTGTGTGTGTGTGGGGGGGGGGGGGGTGTTTACTGGGAGTGTGGGTTTGTGTGTGTGTGTGTGTGGGGGGGGGGTTGTTTACTGGGAGTGTGGGTTTGTGTGTGTGTGTGGGGGGGGTTGTTTACTGGGAGTGTGGGTTTGTGTGTGTGTGTGTGGGGGGGGTTGTTTACTGGGAGTGTGGGTTTGTGTGTGTGTGTGTGTGGGGGGGGTTGTTTACTGGGAGTGTGGGTTTGTGTGTGTTAATGATCTTCTGCATATCTCATTCTCCCTGGATTCTCAATGATGATTAATTGTACACAACTTTTCCATGGAGTTGTGTACGTGTTTGTGAATTGTGTTTGTTTGGGTTGATAATTATATTGTGAATAACTGATGTTTCAGGGATCCTTTTCCATTAATAATTTTCACAAAGATTGAGAGAGGAGAGAGCTACAGTATCTCTCTGTCAGTTTTTTTCTTGTCACCATCCTGTCTCTCCATTAAGATCTTCCAGCTGCTGTTTCCCAGACAGACAGACAGACAGACCGACCGAGCGACCGACAGACAGACAGACAGTTGGCACCGGCAATGTAATGTGAAGTGTGATGGGGACTGAAGACCTAATGAAAGGAGAGCTGGAGAGCTGAGGCTCAGTGAGGCTGAGGCTGGGGAGCTGACAGGATGGATATGCTGTGCCTCTGGGGAAGTTTAGCCCTGATTACGAGGGGGGCAGCGGCAGCTCAGCGGGGAAGCGCCTGAGGCTTACCTGTTCTCCAGGAGCAATATAAGGAACACTCTCCCAGCCCCGTTTCACACTGAGCAGACTTAAGTCCATCATAATTGACTGTAAATCTGAGCACACCATTATTCTAACTAATCCATGAGTTTAATCAAAACAAATAAATTGTTATTTGTCACATGCTTTGTAAAAAAACAGGTGTAGACTAACAATGAAATGCTTACGTATGTAAATAATAGAAATATAATAATATATATATACACAATGAGTAATGATAACTTGGCTATGTACACAGGGTACCAGTAATGAGTCAATGTGCAGGGGTATTTAAAAAAAAAAAAAGTTTATTTAACCTTTATTTAACTAGGCAAGTCAGTTAAGAACAAATTCTTATTTACGATGACAGCCTACCAGGGAACAGTGGGTTAACTGCCTTGTTCAGGGGCAGAACGACAGGTTTTTACCTTGTCAGCTCAGGGATTCAATCCAGCAACTTTTCGGCTTCTGGCCCAACACTCTAACCACTAGGTTACCTGCCACTAGGCTACAATGCGGTAATTGTGGTAGATATGTACAGGTAGGGATAAAGTGATTAGACAACAGGATAGATAATAAACAGTGACAGCAGCATATGTGATGAGTGAAAAGAGATAGTGCAAAAAGGGTCAATGTATATACTTAAATAGTTAACCAATAGCTACCAGGACTAACTATTTAGCCGTCTTAATGCTTGGAGGTAGAAGCTGTTCAGGGTCCTGTTGGTTCCAAACTTGGTGCATCGGCACCGCTTGCCATGTGGTAGCAGAGAGAACAGTCTATGACTTGGGTGGCTGGAGTATGATCATTTTTAGGGCCTTCCTCTGAGGGGGAAGAGGTGTTGTTGTGCCCTCTTCACGACTGTGTTGGTGTGTGTGGACCATGATAATTCCTTCGTGATGTGTACACCGAGGAACTTGAAGCTCTCGACCTGGTCCACTACAACCCTATCGATGTGAATGGGGGCATGCTCGGTACTCCGTTTCCTGTAGTCCACGATCAGCTTCTTTGTCTTGCTGAGGTTGTTGTCCTGGCACCACACTGTAGGCTATTTCATTGTCGCCGGTGATCAGGCATACCACCATCGTGTTGTCGGCAAACTTAATGATGGTGTTGGAGTCGTGCGTGGACACGCAGCCATGGGTGAAAAGGGAACACAGAAGGGGACTAAGAACGCACCCCTGAGGGGCCCTAGTGTTGAGGGTCAGCATGACTTATGTGCTGTTGCCCACCCTTACCACCTGGAGGCGTCCTGTCAGGAAGTCCAGGATCCAGTTGCAGAGGGAGGTGTTTAATCCCAGGGTCCTTAGCTTAGTGATGAGCTTGGAGGGAACTATGGTGTTGAACGCTGAGCTGTGGTCAATGAACAGCAATGGAACCAAAATGTTGGGTGGCTACTTTGAAGAATCTAAAATCTAAAATATATTTTGATTTGTTTAACACTTTTTTGGTTACTACATGATTCCATATGTAGAAATCCCTGGAATGAGTACGTGTGTCCAAACATTTGACTGGTACTATAGGTTCCTTTTGTCCAGGTGGGACAGGGCAGTGTGGAGTGCAGTAGATATTGAGCCATCTGTGGATCTGTTGGGACGGTATGCGAATTGGAGTGGGAAAAGGGTGTCTGGCATGGTGGTGTTGATGTGAGCCAAGACCAGCCTTTCAAAGCATTTCATGGCTACGAATGTGAGTGCTATGGGGTAATAGCCATTTAGACAGGTTTACTTGGCATTCTTGGGCACAGGGTGGTCTGCTTGAAACATATATCTATTACAGACGGGGTCAGGGAGAGGTTGAAAATGTCAGTGAAGACACTTACCAGCTGGTCATCTTATGCTCCGAGTACCCGACCTGCTAATCTGTGAACTTTCACCTGTTTAAAGGTCTTACTCACATTGGCTACGGAGAGCATGATCACACAGTCGTCCGGAACTGTTAGAGCATGCATGGTTCAGTGTTGCTAGCCTCGAAGCGAGCATAGAAGGTATTTAGCTCGTCTTGTAGGCTCGTGTCACTGGACAGCTCGTGGCTGTGTTTTCCTTTGTAATCTGTGATAGTTTGCAAGCCCTTCCACATTCGACGAGCATCAGAGCCGGTGTAGTAGGATTTGATCTTGGTCCTGTACTGACGCTTTGCCTGTTTGATGGTTCATCGGAGGGCAGAGCGGGATTTCTGATAAGCGTCCGAATTAGTGTCCCGTTTCCTTAAAAGCGGCAGCTCCAGCCTTTAGCTCAGTGCCGATGTTGATTGTAATCCATGGCTTCTCGTTGTGATATGTACGAACAGTCACTGTGGGGATGACTTAGTCAATGCACTTATTAATGAAGCCGGTGACTGATATGGTAAACGCCTTAATGCCATCGGATAAACGCCGGAACATATTCCAGTCTGTGCTAGCGAAACAGTTCTGTAGCTTAGTATCTGCTTCGTCTGACCACTACCATATTGAGCGCGTTACTCCTGTGTGTGTGTACGCGTGCATTCATGTGTGAATGTGTGGTGTGTGAGTGAAGATGTGCAAATGGGTGGAGGGATGGATAGATAGGTCAAATGTAGATAGTTGAATAGGTAAATTGATTGACATATACCAGGGGTATTCAACTCTTACCCTACGAGGTCCGGAGCCTGATGGTTTTCTGTTGTGATACTTAATTGCACTCACCTGGTGTCCCAGGTCTAAATCAGTCTGTGACTAGAGGGGAACAATTAAAAAAGGAGTGGAAATGGCATCGAGGTCCAGAGTTGAGTTTGAGGGACATGGACTGTAGGTGAACAAATAGATACATACAGATAGACACAAAGCACAGGTGTACACATGCATCTGAAGCTTCAGGTTAAGTGAAGGCGGAATGGTGGCCAGTCAGCCTGAAAGACAGACAGCCTACAGGATGGAGTACCTGTACATGCTCACATGGAAAAAGTCAGTACAGGGCCAAGAGAGAGGGAACAGCATCCACTTAATGCAAAGGAGCCTTCCTTCACAAAAAAGAAAAACATGAAAATAAAATCACTTGAGTCAGATGTGGTTTTCAGACACTTTTTTTCTCTCACATTGTTCACATTATAATTTTCACCACTTCCAGCTACATCTGGTCTCCCATCCAGTAGGATGCTATTGCTGGAATGAATTTGCAAACACTTTCAACTGGAAAAAGGCAGAGAGAGCAAAGCCCAGGGTAACAAACAGATAGGGAAAGTTGCAGGAAAGAGGGTGCAGTGTCATTTAATGGCGTTATAAAATATATAGAAAACTTTTTAGCATTAACATTCAATTCTTATCAATACTTTTGGGTTTGTTTTGCTTTCAATATCATTATTTTTGTTTGCAATACTAAGAATTTTGTTCTCAACTTCAGCAGTTTTACTTGATATTAATGGCAATTTAACTCTGGGCAACTCCAGTCCTCGGACAGTCCTCGGAGGCCTGATTGGTGTCACACTTTTTCCCCAGCTAACACACCTGCCTCCAATAATCAACTAATCATGAGCTTCAGTTAAATGCAATTAGTTTAATTCAGGTGTGTTTGCTAGGGATGATGAAAAGTGTGACACCAATCAGGCTATACAGTGTTTACAAACATTGGCGTAAAATGTGGAGTTCTTTCATATGAACCTGCAAATTAGATTCACAGGTGAACGTGCAAGTCCACATGAAGTGTTTTTTACATGTGAAACTGCAATTCATGTTACATGGGGTGGAGCAGGTGAACCCAAGTGCAGACAGGGATAAGGTAACCAAGTTATTTATTGAAAAGTGGGGGCAGATGGGGTGCAGGCCAGGGGTAGCTTGGGCGGGTAGCAGGGAACCAGGAACTGAGGCTGCGGCAAGGGGAGCAGGGTATGCAGGTCCGGAGCGGAATCCAAGGAAGCCGTAGAGTGGGGTCCAGGGCAGGGAAGCAGGACTGACGAGACGAGGGACTGGCGACAGGGACCAGAGTCAGAGCGGACGGAACTGTAGCGGAGAGAAAAGCAGCGTCAGGCTAGGGAAAACAGGCACCACAGGATAATAAGCTCTATGCAGGAACAAACGGCTTGAAATGCTAACTGACTGAGCAGAGGCTACGATCTGTCAGCGTGGAAGTGGCAGGGCTGAGTATTTGTAGAGGTCTTGATTAAGGAACAGGTTGTAGAAGGTGGGGATCTGCTCTGACTCCAGCACACAATCAGATACACCCACAGAGAGAGCCGGCTAGAGAGCACTGGGGATGTGGCAGCAGGTTAGGGAGACACAGCATGAGCAGTAGAGGGCGTGGCAGGGGCAGATGTAACAGTACACCCCCCCCCCCCCCCCCCCTATCCCCTATAATCGGCGTCACCCGTCAAGGTGGAAATCCCGTAAGAGTGAGGGGTCCAGAATGTGACGGCGGGGCACCCAGCAGCGCTCCTCAGACCCGTATCCTTTCCTGTCCATCAGGTACTGCCAGCCTCGACGGCGCACGTACAGAAGCATAGGGCAGTCTCATCTCCTGGTTGGCTCGTTTGGTCTGGCAGTTGGTCTGCGGGTGATATCCAGAAGAAAGACTGACATTGATACCAACAGCTGAACAGAAGGAACTCCATACCTGGGGTCCCCTGTCGGAAAGGATGTCAGTGGGAATGCCATGCAGACAAAACACATGGGATACCAGCAGGTCTGCAGTTTCCCTCGAGGAAGGGAGCTTGGAGAGGGGAATGATGTAAGCCGCTTTGGAAAATCTGTGAATAATGGTGAGGATGACTGAGTTACCAGTAGATGGGGGAAGGCCAGTGACGAAATCCAGAGCTATGTGTGACTAGGGGCGACTGGGTATGGGAAGAGTGCGAAGCAGGCCAGAAGTGGGTCAATAAAGAGACGGAGGTTTTGTTCCGGGCACAGACCGAGCAGGCTGAGACAAACTCCCGGGCATCCCTCTCCATGGTGGGCCACCAAAAGTGCTGACGCAGGAAGGCAAGGGTCAGGTTCATACCAGGGTGACAGGTGAGACGGGTAGAATGGGCCCACTGAAGAAGAAAGAGAAACAGAATCATGAACAAACAGAGCATTTCTAGGACTGTTACCCGGGTCAGACTGGTTCTGCTGAGCCTGGTGGATACAGGACTCGATCTCCCAGGAGACGGCAGCAATGATGCAGGTAGATGGCACAATAGAATCTGGCTTGGAACCAGTGTTGTTGGCGGTGAACTGGCGGGAGAGGGCGTCAGGCTTGGTATTCCTAGAACTGGGGCGATAAGAGAGAGTGAAGTTGAATCTACCGAAGAACAAGGCCCACCTGGCTTGCTGGGAATTCAGACGTTTGGCGGTCTGGATGTAGGACAGGTTTTTGTGGTCTGACCACATGATGAAGGGGCGTACAGAGCCCTCCAGCCAGTGACGCTACTCCTCAAGTGCAAGCTTAACTGCCAGGAGTTCCTGTTTACCAACGGCAACATTCTTCTCTGCAGGAGAGAGCTTACGGGAAAAGAATGCACATGGGTGGAGCTTCTGATCAGAGGGGGACCGTTGAGAGAACAGTACCTACCCCGGTTTTGGAGGCGTCCACCTCCACAATGAACTGGAGTTCTGGGTCTGGCTGAGTGAGGACCAGAGCGGAAGTGAAGCGGCCCTTGAGTTCCAGGAAACCTGCCTCTGCCTCAGGGGTCCAGTGGAACGGAGTGGAGAGGTAGAGGTGAGGCCGCTGTAATTGCGGATGAAATGTCTGTAAAATTGGCAAACCCCAGGAAACGCTGTAGCTGCTAAAGGTTAGAGGGCGCAGGCCACTGTGACTGCCATGACCTTGGCGGGGTCCATACGTAACTCCCCTTGTGCAATAATATAACCCAGGAAAGACAGAAGAAGCATGGAACTCATGGAACTTTGACAAAAAGCTTATTCTTCCGCAACTGTTGGAGAACGTGTTGCTGGTGAGCCTCAGGGTCTTTAGAACAAAAATCAGAATGTCATCCAAATAGACAAAAAAGAAGCATCCAATCACATCCCTCAGCACATCATTGACTAGGTTCTGGAAAACAGCAGGTGGCACGCCCTGACCTTAGAAAGCCTTTTAATGTCTCTATTTGGTTTGGTCAGGGTGTGATTTGGGGTGGGCATTCTATGTTTTGTTTTTCTATGATTTTGTATTTCTATGATTTGGCTGGAAAGTTAACTTTGTTAGTGGCACATAGTCTTAAGCTTCACGGTTGTTTTTTGTATTGTTTATTGTTTTTGTTGGCGTCATCCTAATAAAGAGGAATATGTACGCTCACCACGCTGCGCTTTGGTCCTGTTCCTTTGACGGCCGTGACAGAACTTCCCACCACCAAGGGACCAAGCAGCGTGGTAAGGGGAAGCAGCGCTATCTGGAGAAATGGACATGGGAGGAGATACTGGACGGTAAGGGACCCTGGAGGCAGGCTGGGGAGTATCGCCGTCCATGGGAGGAACTGGAGGCAGCGAAAGTAGAGCGGCAGCGTTACGAGGGAACACGGCTAGCAAGGAAGCCCGAGAGGCAGCCACGGGGAGTTTGGCTGAGTCAGGTTGGAGACCTGAGCCAACTCCCCGTGCTTACCATGGCGAGCGTCGTACTGGTCAGGCACCGTGTTATGCGGTGGAGCGCACGGTGTCTCCAATACGCGTTCTTAGCCCGGTGCGCTACATTCCAGCTCCCCTCATCTGCCGGGCTAGGGTGAGCATCCAGCCAGGACGGGTTGTGCCAGCCCTGCTCTGCTCTCCAGACCTCCAGTGCGCCTCCTCGGCCCAGTATATCCTGCGCCGGCTCTGCGCACTGTGTCTCCGGTACGTCTGCACAGCCCAGTGCGTCCTGTGCCAGCGCCCCGCATTTGCAGGGTGAAGATAACCACCCAGTCAGGACGGGTTGTGCAGGCTCTAAGCTCGAGACCTCCAGTGCGCCTCCACGGCCCAGTGTATCCGGTGCCTCTGCCAAGGACAAGGCCTCCTGTATGTCTCTCCAGCCTGGTGAGTCCTGTGCCTGCGCCCAGAACTAATCCTCCTGTATGTCTCCCCAGCCTGGTGAGCCCTGTGGCAGCTCCACGTACCAGACTGCCCATACATCTCCTCACTCCAGTGATGATCCATGGCAAGAAGCCTCCAGTGATGATCCATGGCACGAAGCCTCCAGTGATGATCCATGACACGAAGCCTCCAGTGATGATCCATGGCATGAAGCCTCCAGTGATGATCCATGGCACGACGCCTCCAGTGATGATCCATGGCAAGAAGCCTCCAGTGATGATCCATGGCACGAAGCCTCCAGTGATGATCCATGGCACGAAGCCTCCAGTGATGATCCATGGCAAGAAGCCTCCAGTGATGATCCATAGCACGAAGCCTCCAGTGATGATCCATGGCAAGAAGCCTCCAGTGATGATCCATGGCACGAAGCTTCCAGTGATGATCCATGGCAAGAAGCCTCCAGTGATGATCCATGGCACGAAGCCTCCAGTGAGGAGTCATGGCACAAAGCCTCCAGCGACGGTCTCCAGTCCGGAGCCTCCAGCGACGGTATCCAGTCCGGAGCCTCCAGCGACGTTCTCCAGTCCGGAGCCTCCAGCGACGTTCTCCAGTCCGGAGCCTCCAGCGATGTTCTCCAGTCCGGAGCCCCCAGCGACGGTGCCCAGTACGGGGCCCCCAGCGACGGTCTCCAGTCCGGAACCTCCAGCGACGGTCTCCAGTCCGGAGCCTCCAGCGACGGTCTCCAGTCCGGAGCCCCCAGCGACGGTCTCCAGTCCGGAGCCCCCAGCGACGGTCTCCAGTCCGGAGCCCCCAGCGACGGTGTCCAGTCCGGGGCCTCCAGCGACGATGCCCAGTCCGGGGCCCGCAACGACGGTGCCCAGTCCTTGGCCCGCAACGAGGGTGCCCAGTCCCTCGTTGTGTGTTAAACGCAGTTTTCCATTCGTCCCCCTTTGATGCAAACAATGTGGTAGGTATTCCAGAGGTCGAGTTTTGTGAACACCTTGGCACCATAGAGGGGGGCAAAAGCCGAACTGATGAGTGGCAAGGGATACTTATTCTTTACTGTGATGTTATTCAGCCCACAGAAGTCTATGCACGACTTTACAAAGAAAACCAGCACCCACCGGAGAGGAAGGCCTGATAAGTCCTGCAGCCAGGGAATCCTGGATGTACCTCTCCATAGCCTCGTGCTCGGGGCGAGAGAAGTTATGCAACCGGCTACTGGGGAGAGGAGCTCCAGGCAGGAGGTCAATGGGGCAGTCGTATGGCCGATGAGGCGGCAGCGACAGGGCGTAGTGCTTACTACGCCACAGGAGCTAGTTTGTGATACTCGGGAGGAACTATTGACAGGTCCAGAGGTTCTGGAATGGACTTGGGCACAGACAAGGCAGGGGCAAGGGCAGAATGCAAACAATTTGAGTGACAAAATGAACTCCAAATGGTTATCCATCCTGCAGTCCTGGTGAAGGGAGGCACGCGGGGAAGGAGAACAAGGCAGGGAAGCAGATGTTACTGGGCATGCGATCTAACCTCCCCTCTCCATCCGACGCTCACGGAGACGGTTGTCGATGCGGATTGCGAGAGAGATGAACTAATTGAGTCCATAAGGCTCATCCCTGGACACCAACTCATCCTTGATGGTCTCAGTGAGAGCATTTTGGAATGCTACCTAAAGGGCCACCTCATTCCAACTGCTCTCAGCGGCAAGGGTGCGAAACTCGATCGCCATTTCAGCGAGACTATGGGATACTTGATGGAGGGACAGGAGTCGTTTAGCGGCATCCTTACAGCTGACAGGGTGGTCAGACTCTCTTCATCTCTTCCGTGAAGCTGGAGTAGGAGGAGCAGATGGTAGACTGTCTCTCCCACACCGCCGTGGCCCAGGAAAGCGCAGCTCCACGGAGGCAGCCAATCAGAAAGGAAATCTTGGCCCGTTCGCTAGCATAAGAGTAGGGCTGTTGCTCGAATACTAGTGAATATTGTACCAAAAAGGCTCTGCAAGCTCTGAGGTTGCCATCGTAACGCTCGGGGGCTGGAACAAATGGCTCAGGGGGCGGAGGAGAAGGACTATGGACTGGTTGCGAGCTCTGGGCAAAGGTTTGGTCCTGTAGGTCAGAAAGGCTCCGTGAAAACTCCTCGACGTGCTCCAGAGGTTTTCAGGGCTTGGTCATGTTGCTCGAGCAGGGCGCCTTGGCCGGCGAGAGTTTGGTGGAGAGGATCTAAGTCTGCTGGGTTCATATATTTTGGCCAGATCGTACTGTTAGGCGGGGTGGAGCTGCTGAACCTCATGGTTCTCAAGCAAGAAAGAAATATATATAGAGAGAGATTCTTGTTTTTTTCACTTTCAGTTTCAACTTATTTAGCTAGCAAATGCAGCTAGCTAGTTTAGCCTACTGAAACACCCTGCTCAAACAGAGGGATGCTATGTTAGCTACTGTAGCTGGCTATGACTGTCCAACACAACACTGGAACTCTTCCAAGTCAAGGTAAGATTTTGGTTTTACTCATTTATTGCCACCGGGTCCTGCCGGTGTAACTGCTTACACTAACTTAACTGCATGATTGTAGCAGGTTTACTAACGCGTTAATTATATTAGCTATACTGACTATGACGTTACTTTAGCTAATATGGTGACAACGATGTAGGCTGTATGTAGCAGTTTGGCTTGGAAAGTTCTTTTTGCCTGGTCACATACAGCTAATGTGCATAGACGCGAGAAGGAATACAACGTGGCTGTATGTTTCTTAAATGGAAGCAAACGGAACAAAACGGGGATAAACATACTTTAATTTGTCCAATAGAAATTCTTGTTTGCGACTGTTGGACTAATGATTGAATCCTATATCAGCTATATGCAGGCAAGAGTATGCAAGCCGTATTGAATATCACTGCCTTTCACCTCAAATTTGTCTCTCGACCTGTGTGCACCTACGCTGTAAATGTTCATTTATAGGCTGTTGTAGCAACCTCATGATGGGTAAAGGGAAAATTTGAGAGTCATGTAGTAGTCTAAACCTATCGATGGTACATTGAACTGGGTGAATGGAATAGGAATGACAGTCATCCAATATGCTGTAATAGAAATAAGGCCATGCTCATAAAAAAAGAATCGTCCTCCCTCATCTTAAACGGCACCGACCGCCACTGGTTTGCAAATTACAGCCGGCGCTGTTCAGAAGTGCTAAGTACTCTCGGCCAGCAATCCTACTGGTCTGTCAGTGTCTTTAGGGTTGTGTGTGTGTGTGCTGCGGGGTGCATTGTTAAGTATGGTATGTCGTGTGCTCATGAATTTTTTTTGTCCTCCCTCATCTTAAACGGCACTGACCGCCACTGGTTAGCACGCACGCGCACGCGCACGCACACGCACACGCACACGCACACACACACACATCCTCTTCCTGTTCTTTAGCTGGTTCATCTTAATTACCCACAGCCCTTTCTGCTGCTGGAGGTCAGGCGCCATTTTGCAATGACCTTTCCACCGTTCGGAGCCCTGCTGAAGTGTCAGGATGAGACAAAAAGGGCACCTGTAAAGACTGCTTCTTTCAGGGATGCAAACGTTTCACCTTTGGGAGTAATTTTCAGTTTTTAACCTAAAACGAGTCATCAAATCCTGGATGGTTGTAAATCCTGTCTATTTGGCTGTAAATGCTGTCTATTTGGCTGTAAATCCTGTCTATTTGGCTGTAAATCCTGTCTATTTGGCTGTAAATCCTGTCTATTTGGCTGTAAGGATGCTTCATTGCATACTCTGATTTACATTCAACCTGCACTAGTTTCATTAAGCCTACATCAGATCCCTGTATTACATTGCTGTGTCTATTGACCTGATTCTGAACCAGATGTTCCCGGCTGTTGTGTGTTTGCTCAACCTAGGGTAACCAGTTTATTTACATCACTTTTCAAGTTGATACTTTGAGGCTTTAATAGCCCAAATATCTCAGTTTTGATTGAATTCAAGGACTGATGTGCAATAAGCGTTTTCCAGGGAGGTATGGCTGCCATGCATCACCCAAGTTGATCCCACATATTGGAAAAGGACCAACATTGTGAAGAGCCTTCGGACCATCGGGTAAAGGACGCTACCGAAACATTGAATAACTCTTTTCTCTGATTTCCAAATATAATGCCCATATGCAATACCTCATTCTGTTTTATTTAGGTGATGCCGTTGCCTGCTGGAATTATTTAATGAAGAGCACGTTCTAAATAAACACAGAGAATACTGTGAGGTTCATAAATATCCATGGAGGAAAAACACCATTAGTACTTGAGCATACCCTCCCAGGGAAGCCTGCAGTAACAGGTTCACAGTCTTCGTGTGACTGTGTGCTTGAGGGCGGACATGTCTGTGTGTGTAAGAGGAAAAGGAAGAAAGAGAAATTGGGTGTGATGCTGAGGTGTAAAAATATTCTGTATATATTTTGGTCTCTTTGACTCTCTTGTGTTTGTGTTTGTCTCTCTCTCTCTCTTTCAGGAACACTCACTCCATTTCACTCTCATTGTCTTTCTCCATCACTTCTCTGTCTGTGTGTTATTGAAGGCTAATCAGGCAGTAGGGCACATAGAGGAGATCTTTCATATACCTACACAGCATGGTCAGTCCACAGGGGTGGACTGGGGTTCAGGAGAACACACACACACTGTGCAGTGCAGGTGTCCAGACACACACACACACACACACACACACACACACACACACACACACACACACACACACAGACACACAGACACACAGACACACACACACACACACACACACACACACACACACACACACACACACACACACAGACACACACATAGCACGGCTGGAGAGCATCAGGAGGGCAGTAGTGAGGGGCAGACAGGAGGGTGTATGTGTAGGTGTGTGTGTTTGTTTGTTTGTTTGCGTACATGCGTGCGTACGTATGTGTGTGTGTGTGTGTGTATCTGGTCTTAGGTTTGTTTAACATGCAGGGGGGAGCGGGGCAGCTGTCAGAACGCTCTGATGTCCTGCTGTCAGGGGCGAGTGATGGAGGGGCTGACAGACAGAGACAGACAGAGAGACAGACAGAGACCAGGGCCCTGTAAGACAATGGACCACCGTGTAGCATGATAATTCAACTAAATTCAATTATAAACTTTTAGACTAAAAGGATCTTCCCATTGGGCACAGACGTCATTTCAACGTTTAGTTTTGATTTACATTTGGTTGAGTTTTCAACTAGTGTAAAATCAACCAAAAAATTACATGTCATTGGATTTAGTTAAATGTTGGGTAAAACAATTATGAAATTCCCTTATCCCTTAAATTGATTACTTTTTGCAAATCCAATCAGTTTTCCACATTGATTCAACATCACATTACATTTTTTTGCTGAAATTACATAGAAACAATGTTGATTCAACCAGTTTTTGCCCAGTGGGTTGACAGTCAGTATAATAATTTTAGCCAAAGGTAAAGTCTGAATATTTCTTTCAACAGATTGATTAAGTGGAGGCCATATTGCATTCATATATTAACCAAGGACTGTGGTTGAGAGAGAGCAGAATATTGAACGATCACAGACAGACACAAAGCTGCTCCCTGCTGCCTCGATCAAACATCTCCAACATCACTGTCATTAGCCATCCCTCCTAATCCTCATCCCTCCCTCCGTCCAGCTCTCCACCAGCTCTTCACCTCTCCTCATACATCCCTCCTTCCCTCTCTCTCTCCCACTGTGACAGTGAGAAGTTAATCTGCTGTGTGTTTCTCTCCAACCCATCCTCTGAGAGGTGCTCTCTGTGTTGTTGTCCCCGCTCCTGTTGCTTCATTCATTGTGAACTCATTACACATGCTTGTTTGTTCTGTCATCGTGTCTCTGAAAAAAACAGCGCTCTGAAACACGCTGTGCCCTGGACGCTTCAGTGGACCATGGTAATTAGCATCAGCTGTGTCAGTGTGCTGTAATCAGCCTGTGTGGAGACAGAGAGAGAGAGAGAGAAAGAGGGGGGGGGGGTTGAGAAAGGGGAGGGGGCGAGAGGGGGAAACAGAAACAACAGAACGAGACAGAGGGAAAGAGAGTCAGACTCAGATTTGGCACAGTCAGGATGAGTTGCTAATAAGCATTCTAATTGTAGAAAATCTGACTGATCGTAGACTGCCTGATGTCTGACAAACAGGTTTAATTGTTTGACTTGTAATATTGAATTCAATGTCACATTGCTATATCGCTAATGTGTTACCATGTGAGATTTAGGCACACAGTGATTGAGCTCCTCTGTGCAACTCTATATGTCGGTGTGAATCTCCTGCTGAGTTGAGTTTGCACCATGCAGGTGCTCTGTGTCTCTATGGGTGGAGGGAGGCAGTGTTCAGGTTCACCTTGAGATGTTCCAGGTGTCAGCTTGTCAGATTCATTTAGGTGGAGAAGCCCCAAAGCTCAGTTCAAGGTTTGAATTTTGAAGATGGAGTGAAAAGTTAATGACTCTCTGCTTATACAATAAGCTCACCCACGCTATTTTACCTTCATCCCCATACTTCAACCTTACATTGCACCTCACAGGTCAGTTGTTAATAATGCTCAACAGACAGAGAGCTCCGGAATATTCCATCATCTGATACCAGGTCATCAGTTTTAGGTGGGGATAAATTCCGGATGCAGCATGTTTTCTGTAGTGGAATCTGCATAAACACTGGCATATGATTGGCATGGCAGAGTCTGTGGAATTTTTTCAGAAAAGGCAAAGAGAGAGGGGGCCAGAAGAGAAGAGTTGCACTCCTGTCCAGACAAATCCTCAAATCCCCCAGTCATCTGTTGTGTTTTCTCCTGTTTACAGATGTGGGATTTAAGATCTCAGAAAATTTGAGAGTTGCAGTCTGGATATAGAACATTCTGTGTAGCCATTACAGCACTAAGAAGTGTAGTAGAAAACGTTTTATTCTGTCATTCATACACTACCCTTACAAACAAAAAACGTACAATTTGCAGTTTCACATGTGAAAAATCACATTTTCACATGTGACATAGCTGTTTTAACATGTTGAGCTTAAATTTCACCCTTGGAACAATATTACTTTAAATTCAGAGTTCACATGGTAATGCCATCTTTTCATATGTGAGGAGCATAACATGTTTTCACCTCACATGTGAACTGTTGTTTCATGCAAAAATCTCTCTTTCACATGTGGAATTGAAGATTCACATGTGTGGTTGAACTAATGTTATTTTACCCACATGTGAAAAGATGGTGTTCACATGTTGCAGTAGCAATGTTTCCACCGGTGGAATTAAGGTGACCACATCTAACAAGGTCAAATACGGGACCACGGAAAGATTTTGCGGGACATTCGCGGCACAGTGGATAGAATATGTTTGGGTGGGGCAGGTTAATGGATGACATTCAAATGGTGACATATACTCACCAGACAGTTTATTGGAAACACCAATCTAGTACTGGGTCGGACCCCTCTTTGCCTCCAGAACAGTGTCGTGCGTGCAAAGCCAAGAAGGACGGCCATTTCTGAGATACTGGATCTGGCACCGACGATCATACTATGCTCAAAGTTGCTTAGGTCATTCTAATGTTCAATCGAACAGTAACTGAATGCCTCAATGCCTGTCAGCCATCTTTATATAACAAGCCACGGCCACGTGACTCACTGTCTGTAGGAGCGATCCCCTTTCGTGAACGGGGTACCTAATAATATGGACGGTGGGTGTAATTCTGCTGTGTGAAGGTCACTGTAAAGGGCAATCCTTAGTTGCTACATCCATTTTTGGACTCATAAATGAATGATATATACCCAATGATTCTTGAAGAATATAACTTATAAATGTCTCATGAGCTTAGTTCAAGTGTCTTACCCCATCAGAACCTAAAATATAAGCTTGTTGAACTACAATGTTTGTAAACAAAGTAAATGTAAACAACCACTGCATAGTCTAGACACATGGTTGAAACTATCATTTTGATATCATGCATGATCAGTCCTTGTGTCCATAGCGTAGTCTATGGATTTGAGTGTGGTTGCATTTCTCCAGCCCCATCCCTCAGCTTTTTACTGAGACTGTGCTGGGGAGGACACTTTGTTAATGTTTCAATATTGAAAGCAAAACATGAACCCAAAAGTATTGAAAGCAAACCAAATATTGCAAGGGTATAATTTTGAAATGCAAGAACAAATCAATTGTAAATGGATGCAAAAAATTGTTTCAATGAAACATATGTTATGATAACGCAATTAAATAAAACGCCTCCCTGTTTCCTGCAACTTTCCCTATCTTTCCCTATCTTTCGCTGTTACACTGGCCTTTGCTTTCGCTGCCTTTTTTCCAGTTGCAAGTTTTGACACAGTCAGTCCAGCAACATAGCACCCTGCATCCTACTGCTGGTTTGCCTCTGAAACTGGGGGGGGGGGGTATCGATGTAAATTGTCCGGTGGCGATTTTTATGAATTGTTCAGCAGACTAATGGCTTGGGGATAGAAGCTGTTGAGGAGCCTCTTGGTCCTAGACTTGGCACTCCGGTACCGCTTGCCGTGCGGTAGCAGAGAAAACAGTCTATAACTTGGGTGACTGGAGTTTCTGACAATTTTATGGGCTTTCCTCTGACACCGCCTATTACAGTTGAAGTCGGAAGTGTACATACACTTAGGTTGGAATCATTAAAACTCGTTTTTCAACCACTCCACAAATTTCCTGTTAACAAACTATCGTTTTGGCAAGTCGGTTAGGACATCTACTTTGTGCGTGACACAAGTGATTTTTCCAACAATTGTTTACAGACAGATTATTTCACTAATAATTCACTGTATCACAATTCCAGTGGGTCAGAAGTTTACATACACTAAGTTGACTGTGCCTTTAAACAGCTTGGAAAATTCCAGAAAATGATGTAATGGCTTTGGAAGCTTCTGATAGGCTAATTGTAACGGTTTTCTTCCTGGGATGAAGGAGAGGACCAAAATGCAGCGCGGCTAGTGTTCAACATGTTTAATAGACGAATAAACGGTAACACTGCTACAAGTAACAAAATAACAAATGTTTAAACCGAGACAGCCCTATCTGGTGCAGACAAAACACAGAGACAGGAAACAATCACCCACAAAATCCCAACACAAAACAAGCCTCCTATATATGATTCTCTGGTCAGGACGTTACAGTACCCCCCTCCTGAGGTGCGGACTCCGAACGCACCCCTAAAACTCAAGAGGAGGGTCTGGGTGGGCGTCTGTCCGCGGTGGTGGCTCCGGCGCAGGACGAGGACACCACTCTACCACTGTCTTTGTCCCCCTCCTTAGCGTCCTTTGAGTGGCGACCCTCGCCACCGACCTTGGTCTAGGAACCTTCACCAAGGCCCCCCCTAGATAGAGGAGATAGCTCAGGACAGAGAGGTAGCTCAGGACAGAGAGGTAGCTCAGGACAGAGAGGTAGCTCAGGACAGAGAAGTAGCTCAAGACAGAGAGGTAGCTCAAGACAGAGAGGTAGCTCAAGATAGAGAGGTAGCTCACGACAGAGAGGTAGCTCACGACAGAGGGGCAACTCCGGACTGAAGGGCAACTCCGGACTGAAGGGCAGCTCCGGACTGAAGGGCAGCTCCGGACTGAGTGGCAGCTCCGGACTGAGTGGCAGCTCCGGACTGAGTGGCAGCTCCGGACTGAGTGGCAGCTCCGGACTGGAGGGCAGCTCCGGACTGGAGGGCAGCTCATGACTGGAGGGCAGCTCATGACTGGAGGGCAGCTCATGACTGGAGGGCAGCTCATGACTGGAGGGCAGCTCATGACTGGAGGGCAGCTCATGACTGGAGGACAGCTCATGACTGGAGGACAGCTCATGACTGGAGGACAGCTCATGACTGGAGGGCAGCTCATGACTGGAGGGCGGCTCATGACTGGCTGGCGGCTCATGACTGGCTGGCGGCTCATGACTGGCTGGCGGCTCTGGCAGCTCCTGACTGGCTGGCGGCTCTGGCAACTCCTGACTGGCTGGCGGCTCTGGCAGTTCCTGACTGGCTGGCGGCTCTGGCAGCTCCTGACTGGCTGGCGGCTCTGGCGGCTCCTGACTGACGGACGGCTCTAGCGGCTCCTGACTGACGGACGGCTCTAGCGGCTCCTGACTGACGGACGGCTCTAACGGCTCGGGACAGACGGGCGGCTCTAACGGCGCTGGGCAGACGGATGGCTCAGATGACGCTGGGCAGACGGATGGCTCAGACGACGCTGGGCAGACGGATGGCTCAGACGGTGCTGGGCAGACGGATGGCTCAGACGGCGCTGGGCAGGCAGATGGCTCAGACGGCGATGGGCAGGCAGATGGCTCAGACGGCGCTGGGCAGACGGATGGCTCAGACGGCGCTGGACAGACGAGCAGTGCAGGCGGCATTGGGCAGATGGCCGACTCTGACCTGCTGAGGCGCACAGTAGGCCTGGTGCGTGGTGCCGGAACTGGTGGTACCGGACTGGAGACACGCACCTCAAGGCTAGTGCGGGGAACAGGAACAGGGCACACTGGACTCTCGAGGCGCACTATAGGCCTGGTGTGTGGTACCGGAACTGGAGGTACCGGGCTGAGGGCACGCACCTCAGGGCGAGTGCGGGGAGAAGGATCAGTGCGTACAGGGCTCTGGAGACGCACAGGAGGCTTGGTGCGTGGTGCCGAAACTGGAGGTACTGGGCTGGAGACACGCACCATAGGGAGAGTGCGTGGAGGAGGAACAGGACTCTGGAGACGCACTGGAAGCCTGGTGCGAGGTGTAGGCACTGGTGGTACTGGGCTGGGGCCACGCACCATAAGGCGGTAAGCATGAGAAGTGGGCGCAGGTCTCCTACCTGACTTCGCCACACTACCCTTTAGCCACCCCCCCCACCCCCCCCCCCCCCCCACACACATAAGAACTCTGGTCAGGACGTTACACTAATTGACATCCATTGAGTCATTTTGAGGTGTACCTGTGGATGTATTTAAAGGCCTACCTTCAAACTCAGTGCCTCTTTGCTTGACATCATGGGAAAATCAACCAAGACCTCCGAAAAAAAATTGTAGACCTCCACAAGTCTGGTTCATCCTTGGGAGCAATTTCCAAATGCCTGAAGGTACCGCGTTCATCTGTACAAATAATAGTACGCAACTATAAACACCATGGGACCACGCAGCCATCATACCACTCAGGAAGGAGACGCATTCTGTCTCCTAGAGATGAACGTACTTTGGTGCAAAAAGTGCAAATCAATCCCAGAACAACAGCAAAGGACCTTGTGAAGATGCTGGAGGAAACAGGTACAAAAGTATCTATATCCACAGTAAAACGAGTCCTATATCGACATAACCTGAAAGGCCACTCAGCAAGGACATGTCTGTGTGTGTGTAAGAGGAAAAATGTTTATGTTTGGAGGAAAAAGGGGGAGGCTTGCAAGACCAACAACACCATCCCAACCGTGAAGCACGGGGGTGGCAGCATCATGTTGTGGGGGTGCTTTGCTGCAGAAGGGACTGGTGCACTTCACAAAATAGATGGCGTCATGAGGGAGGGAAATTATGTGGATATATTGAAGCAACATCTCAAGACATCAGTCAGGAAGTTAAAGCTTGGTCGCAAGTGGGTCCTCCAAATGAACAATGACCCCAAGCATACTTCCAAAGTTGTGGCAAAATGGCTTAAGGACAATAAAGTCAAGGTATTGGAGTGGCCATCACAAAGCCCTGACCTCAATCCTATAGACAATTTGTGGGTAAAATTGAAAAGCGTGTGCGAGCAAGGAGGCCTACAAACCTGACTCAGTTATACCAGCTCTGTTAGGAGGAATGGGCCAAAATTCACCCAATTTATTGCGGGAAGCTTGTGGAAGGCTACCCAAAATGTTTGACCCAAGTTAAACAATTTAAAGGCAATGCTGCCAAATACTAATTGAGTGTATGTAAACTTCTGACCCACTGGGAATGTGATGAAAGAAATAAAAGCTGAAATAAATCATTCTCTCTACTATTATTCTGACATTTCACATTATTAAAATAAAGTGGTGATCCTAACTGACCTAAAACAGGGAATTTTTACTCAGATTAAATGGCAGGAATTGTGATAAACTGAGTTTGAATGTATTTGGTTAAACTTCTTGGCGCTACGGATCCCTTTAGCGGGATCATTTTCCTAAACAACCACTGAATTGCAGGGCGCCAAATATTACTAAAAATATTTATAATCATGCAATCACAAGTGAAATATACCAAAACACAGCTTAGCTTGTTGTTAATCCACCTATCATGTCAGATTTTGAAAATATGCTTTACAGCGAAAGCAATCCAAGCTTTTGTATCAATCAATGCTAGAACAGCTAGCCCCAAATTAGCATGGTCACGAAAGTCAGAAAAGCAATAAAATTAATCGCTTACCTTTGATATTCTTCGGATGTTTGCACTCACGAGACTCCCAGTTACACAATAAATGTTATTTTTGTTCGATAAATATTACTTTTATAACAAAAAAATGTTTGGGTTGCGCGTTATGTTAAGAAAACCACAGCCTCGTTCCGTTCGATGAAAATTCCAAAAAGTATCCGTAATGTTCGTAGAAACATGTCAAATGTTTTTTATAATCAATCCTCAGGTTGTTTTTAACATACATAATCGATAATATTTCAACCGGACCGTAACCTATTCAATAAAAGAGAGAAAGAAAATGGAGAGCTACCCCTCTCGCTCGCAGGAACTAATCAAAGGACACCTGACTAGTTTTGAAAAATCTCGCTCATTTTTCAAAATAAAAGCCTGAAACTATGTCTAAAGCCTGGTCACAGCCTGAGGAAGCCATTGGAAAAGGAATCTGGTTGATACCCCTTTAAATGGAAGAAAGACGGGAAATGAAACACAGATTAACTTCTTTGGGCTGCAAGCCCGAAGCCGGGCACAATATGACAACAGCCACTTCAAGTGCAGTGCGCGAAATTCAAAATATATTTTTTAGAAATATTTAACTTTCACACATTAACAAGTCCAATACAGCATATGAAAGATAAACATCTTGTGAATCCAGCCAACATGTCCGATTTTTAAAATGTTTTACAGCGAAAACACCACGTATATTTATGTTAGCTCACCACCAAATACAAAAAAAGGACAGACATTTTTCACAGCACAGGTAGCATGCACAAAACCAACCTAACTAACCAAGAACCAACCAAACTAACCAAGAAACAACTTCATCAGATGACAGTCTTATAACATGTTATTCAATAAATCTATGTTTTGTTCGAAAAATGTGCATATTTGAGCTATAAATCAGTTTTACATTGCAGCTACCATCACAGCTACCGTCAGAAATAGCACCGAAGCAGCCAGAGTAATTACAGACACCAACGTCAAATACCTAAATACTCATCATAAACCATTTCTGAAAAATACATGGTGTACAGCAAATGAAAGACAGGCATCTTGTGATTCCAGCCAATATTTCCGATTTATTAAGTGTTTTACAGCGAAAACACAATATAGCATTATATTAGCTTACCACAATAGCCAGAAACACAAGCCATTTACCAGCAGCGAAAGTTAGCGATCGTAACAAACCAGCAAAAGATATATAATTTTTGACTAACCTTGATAAACTTCATCAGATGACAGTCCTATAACATCAGGTTATACATACACTTATGTTTTGTTCGAAAATGTGCATATTTAGAGCTGAAATCAGTGGTTATACATTGTGCTAACGTAGCATCTTTTTCCCACAACGTCCGGATATTTTTCTGCCACTCACATATTCTGACCAAATAACTATTCATAAACATTACTAAAAAATACATGTTGTATAGGAAATGATAGATACACTAGTTCTTAATGCAATCGCCGTGTTAGAATTCTAAAAATAACTTCATTACGACATCCAGCTTAGTTATAGCGAGAGAGTGCCCAAAATCTGGGAGCAAACTACTAGTACAACATGTTCGACAGATATATGAAATAGCATCATAAAATGGGTCCTACTTTTGATGACCTTCCATCAGAATGTTGTACAAGGGGTCCTTTGTCCAGAACAATCGTTGTTTGGATTTAGAATGTCCTCTTCTCCAGTCAATTAGCACAGAAAGCTAGCAAAGTGGCGCGAAGCTCTCCTTCCTGAACAAAGGCACACAACGCAACACGCCTAACGTCCAGAATAAATTTCAATAATCTAATAAAACTATATTGAAAAAACATACTTTACGATGATATTGTCACATTTATCAAATAAAATCAAAGCCGGAGATATTAGTGGTCTATAACGACAGCTTTCCAGAAGGCAATTCCAGGCTCCTTCTCGCGCTTTCCAGAAAACAGGAAATGGGTGACACGTCATGCCAAGAGCTTTTATTCCACCTCAGACCAAGATAAACACTCCATTTCTTCTCTCACTGCCTATTGACATCTAGTGGAAGGTGTATGACGTGCATGTATACTAATACGTATCAAGCCCATTTATAGGCAGGCCCTAGAACAGAGCATCGTTTTCAGATTTTCCACTTCCTGATCAGGATGTTTGCTGCCAAATGAGTTCTGTTTTACTCACAGATATAATTCAAACGGTTTTAGAAACTAGAGAGTGTTTTCTATCCAATAGTAATAATAATATGCATATTGTACGAGCAAGAATTGAGTACGAGGCCGTTTGAAATGGGCACATTTTATCCAGGCTACTCAATACTGCCCCTGCAGCCCAAAGAGGTTAAAAAAATAATAATAATAACTTCCGGGTTAAATTTCCTCAGGTTTTCGCCTGCAAAATCAGTTTTGTTATACTCACAGACAATATTTTGACAGTTTTGGAAACTTTGGAGTGTTTTCTATCCTATTCTGTAAATTATATGCATATTCTACGATCTGGACCTGAGAAATAGCCCGTTTACCTTGGGAACGTTATTTAAAAAATATATAAAATAAATCTGACCCCTAGCGTCAAGAAGTTAAGGTGTATGTAAACTTCCGACTTCAACTGTAGGTCCTGGATGGCAGGAAGCTTGGCCCCAGTGATGTACTGGGCCGTTAGTACTACCCTCTGTAGCGCCTTATGGACAGATGCCGAGCAGTTGCCATACCAGGCGGTGATGCAACCAGTTAGGATGCTCTCGATGGTGCAGCTGTAGAACCTTTTGAGGATCTGGGGGCCCATGCCAAATCTTTTCAGTCTCCTGAGGGTGGAAAGGTTTTGTCATGCCCTCTTCACGACTGTCTTGGTATGTTTGGACCATGATAGTTTGTTGGAACTTGAAACTCTCGACCTGCTCCACTACAGCCCCGTCGATGTTAATGGGGGCCTGTTCGGCCCGCCTTTTCCTGTAGTCCACGATCAGCTCCTTTGTCTTGCTCACATTGAGGGAGAGGTTGTTGTCCTGGCACCACACTACCAGTTTTCTGAGCTCCTCCTCATTGTTGTCGGTGATCAGGTCTACCACTGTTGTGTCGTCAGAAAACGTAATGATGGTGTTGTAGTCGTGTTTGGTCGTGGGTGAACGGGGAATACAGGAGGGGACTAAGTACACACCCCTGAGGGGCCCCAGTGTTAAGGATCAGCGTGGCAGACGTATTGTTGCCTATTCTTACCACCTGTGGGCGGCTCGTCAGGAAGTCCAGGATCTAGTTTCAGAGGGAGGTGTTCAGTCCCAGAGTCCTTAGCTTAGTGATGAGCTTTGAGGGAAATATGGTGTTGAACGCTGAGCTGTAGTCAATGAACAGAATTCTCACATAGGTGTTCCTTTTGTCCAGGTGAAAAAGGGCGGTGTGGAGTGCGATTGAGATTGCATCATCTGTGGATCTGAGGGGCGGTATGTGAATTGGAGTGGGTCTAGGGTGTCCGGGAGGATGGTGTTGATGTGAGCCATGACCAGCCTTTGTAAGCATTTCATGGCTACCGACATGAGTGCCACGGGGCTGTAATCATTTAGGCAGGTTACCTTCGCTTCCTTCGGCACAGGGACTATGGTGGTCTGCTTGAAACATGTAGCTATTACAGACTCGGTTAGGGAGAGGTTGAAAATGTCAGTGAAGACACTTGACAGTTGGTCCGCGCATGCTTTGAGTACACGTCCTCGTAATCCATCTGGCCCTGCGGCTTTGTGAATGTTGATCTGTTTAAAGGTTTTGTTCACATCAGCTACCGAGAGCGTTATCACACAGTCATCCAGAACAGCTGGTGCTCTTGTGCATGCTTCAGTGTTGCTTGCCTCGAAGTGAGCATAAAAGGCATTAAGCTCATCTGGTAGGCTCGTGTCACTGGGCAGCTTGCGCCTGGGTTTCCCTTTGTACTCCGTAATAGTTTTCAAGCCCTGCCACATCTGACGAGCGTCAGAGCCGGTGTAGTAGGATTCAATCTTAATGCTGTATTGACACTTTGCTTGTTTGATGGTTTGTCTGAGGGCATAGCGGGATTTCTTATAGGCATCCGGATTAGTCTCCCGCTCCTTGAAAGCGGCAGCTCTAGTCTTTAGCTCAATGCGGATGTTGCCTGTAATCCATGGCTTCTGGTTGAGATATGTACGTACAGTCACTGTGGGGATGACATCATCGATGCAGTTATTGATGAAGCCATTGACTGATGTGGTAAACTCCTCAATGCCATTGGATGAAACCCGGAACATATTCTAGTCTGTGCTAGCAAAACAGTCCTGTAGTGTAGCATCCGCATCATCTGAACACTTCTGTATTGAGCGAGTCACTGGTACTTCCTGCTTTAGTTTTTGCTTGTAAGCAGGAATCAGGATAGAATTGTGGTCAGATTTGCCAAATGGAGGGCGGGGGAGAGCTTTGTATGCATCTCTGTGTGTGGAGTAAAGGTGGTCTAGGATTCTTTTTCTTTCCTTGTTGCACATGTTACATGCAGGTAAAAATTTGGTAAAACTGATTTAAGTTTCCCTGCATTAAAGTCCCCGGCCACTAGGAGCGCCGCTTCTGGGTGAGCATTTTCTTCTTTGCTTATGACCTAATACAGCTGGTTGAGTGCGGTCTTAGTGACAGCATCGGTTTGTGGTGGTAAATAGACGGCTACGAATAATACAGATGATAACTCTCTTGGTAGATAGTGTGGTCGACAACTTATCATAAGGTATTCTACCTCAGGCGAGCAATACCTCGAGACTTCTTTAATATTAGACTTTGCGCACCAGCTGTTACTGACAAAACGACACACACCCCTAACCCTCATCTTATCAGAGGTAGCGTCTCTGTTCTGCCGGGGCATGGAAAATCCCGCCAGCTCTATATTGTCCGTTTCTTTGTTCAGCCACGTCTCAGTGAAACATAAGATGTTACAGTTTTAATGTCCCGTTGGTAGGATAATCTTAATAATAGGTCATCAATTTTATTTTCTAATGATTGCACGTTAGCAAGGAGAATGGAAGGCATGGGGAGTTTACTTGCTCGCCTCCGGCTTCTCAGAAGGATCCCCGATCTGCGTCCCCTTTCCCAGCTTCTTTTCCTTACGCAAAAGGCGTGGATTTGGGCCTGTTCCAGTGAAAGCAGGATATCCTTCTCATCGGACTCGTTAAAGGAAAAGTCCGTGGTGAGTAATCGCTTTTCTGATGTCCAGAAGTTATTTTCGGTCATAAGAGACGGTAGCAGCAACATTATGTACACAAAAGTACACACCAAAAACACACCAAAAAAAATAACAAAATTGCATAATTGGTTGGTAGAATGTAAAACATCAGCCATGATCTTCGGCGCCATCCTATCACAAGTAATTACTGACTCATGTAAACATGTTGGGGTGCCAGATATTTTGGGGGGAGGAGGGGTACCAGAATTGGTGTATCAGAGTGCAGCTTGGTGTAAACTAATTTGGTCTTTGTTTTCTGTTTTCCACCCACTTGGGAGCCAGGCCCACCCACTTGGGAGCCAGGCCCAACCAATCAGAATGAGTTTTTCCCCACAAAAGGTCTTTATTACAGACAGAAATACTCCTCATGCTGTTTAATCCGCATCTTGATATGCCACACCTGTCAGGTAGATGGATTATCTTGGCAAAGGAGAAACGCTCACTAACAGGTTTGCAAACAAATTTGTGCACAAAATTTGAGAGAAATAAAGTTTTTGTGCGTATGGAACATTTCTGGGATCTTTTATTTCAGCTCATGAAACATCACTTTACATGTTGTATTTATATTTTTGTTCAGTGTACATTGAGCTGGAACACACATTCTCCTCCTCATATAGTCATTTCTCAATACGGCTGTGTATGCTTGTGGGACTCGATTCCCGGGCCGGGAGGAGGAAGCGTGCCTGGCTGTGATGTGATGTGTCCATGGTAGCGGCAGACACACACTGAGCCAGGATATTAGAGAAGGAGAGGAGAGAGCACACACTCTGAGGAGGAGCGAGGGATGGATCAGTGATGAGAGGAGAGAGGGATGGTGTGTTGGTGGGCTTGTGTTCTGGGCTGTGTGAGGATCACAGTCCCCCTTTCCTCTCTTAACACCCGGACGCCCCTCGCGGATCAATTCCTACTTAGGGTAACACCACCCTCTTGCCTGGTGTTTGATCTGTGCTCCCCAGCTGTGAGGATACATGTTACCTTATAGCTTTATCCTGTGGCTGGATCAAACAGCCCTAGAAAGAAATGGCCCTATGATGTATATTCCATTGAGATACTCCACATATTGAAACTCCACATGAATTCCAATACTGAGAGTAAAAAAAACGATAGACGGCGTAACCGAACAACTCCAACCATATGCACATAGTGACTGAAAATACTTGTTTAATTTCATGAAAACTCAAAGCATGATAGAGTAATGTAAATTTGTGCTGTGGCATTTCTCTCAGAGGAGAGGTCATTGTTTGCTCAGTGTGGTGTGTTTTGAGGTGATATTTGGAGGTCAGAGAACAAGAGAAGAAACTCAGAGTAAGCAGACTCTGCTGACCCCACAGAGCGCCCGTGTCCATGGCAACAGCTCGGGACCCACATGAGTCCATCCCAGGTGACCCTCTGAGATTCTGTTGCATGGTTATCGGTGGTTATACACAGACATACAGAGCGGAGCTGCATGGTCAGAGTCAAAGAGACACACCTGGAATCAGACCACTATAGATTCTTCAGATACATCTGATTAGAACTGTGCTTTAGACATTCATAGATCTAGTTGCTATTAATGCAGACATGGTTATAGAGGATATACGCTTTGTGGATACTGAAGATCAATAAGATATCTGATGGACTAGTACGCTGTGAGGAAACAGCAATCCCCTTTGAAGTGTAGGAGTGGGGTACCCTCTCTGTCCCCTGAAACTATTTATCCTCTTCACTACTACTCTCCAATGCCAACACCATACGGACAGGCAGGAGCTTCCTCATAACCATCCTCAACAACTAGGAGACATTTGGCCATGCTTCCAAATGACCTCTCATCACCCAGCAGAAGAATGAGAGAGAAAATATATAAAAAAAATTGTATGTTAGAGCGAGGAGAGAGGAGGGGTGAAAGAGGGGGTGCAGGCAACTTTCTCTACTACTTGCTGGCCTTGGGCAGGCTCTTGTGTTTGCTGAAGGTTGAGCCTTGGGCTCGATGAAAAGACCCCCTCGGCAAACAGAGCTCCGTGTTCCCTGTAGTGTTGTGTGTCCTGTGTGTATGCAGCAGGAGCGAGCGAGCCACACACTCCCCAGCCTCCACCCCTCCCTGTAGCCTTCATGAATCAGGGCCCACACACATCCGCCACACACTCTTTTGTTCTCTCAAAACATTGCTGTAAAAATGCTCAACGCCCTCTATTTCTTGCTCCTCTCCTTCAATTTCTTCCCTTCTATCTCCTGCTTGTTTCCCCCCTTCCCGTCTCCGTGTCTTGCTGTTTCTCTCTAGTTCCCTCTGTTTTTCTCAGTTTTGTCCTGTTTCTCTCCGATCCCCATCGATCTGTTTATCTTCCTTCCGTTTCTTTCTGTCTCTTTCTCCCTTATTGGTGACGTCTGTGTTCAGTTACACATTTGTCTTAATACATTTAAAAAGAGCACACTGATGAAACCCACTTGTCATCCCAAAGGTTACCTGGCTAATAGCAAATCATTCATTTAACACAGTTTGAGCTTGTTCCATTCCTGCACCTATTGTTCTCAATTCAGATGTTTCCAAGCTTTTAGTGTCAAACGGAGGGACAAAAGAGCTGATGTGAGCAGAGGTATTGTGACTGTATGTCCAGCCTTTTTAAAAAGTCATGAGGTCCAGAGCCAAGTATCTATTATTGAAGCCAGTGGCCAGTCGGACAGGGCTCTGGCCCCAGCACACAGCACACACCACTCACCCGCCTCCCTCCTATCTCCTCTATCACTGTCACTGCAAAGGGCTCCTGCTCTCTCCTTTAATACAAATCACCTTCCCAAGTCCATAAGGGAATAACTGCTAGTGTTTCACAATGAGGTACCAATACAGCCTGCTGCCATTAGAATGTGTTTGTGATTAGAATGATAAGTGTTTTTCATTTATGTGCTAGGTTTATATTGATTGTTTTCTGCTAACCATACCAATTTGTTGGATCGCAAGTGAGTCAGAGAGTGAGAAAGGAAGTTAATGCATGCACGTGTATGTGTTTGTGCAAGTGTGAGGAAATAGTCGGCTTTCTGCTCTCTCTCTATAGCTCTCTCTCTATCTATAGCTCTCTCTCTCTCTCTATAGCGCTCTATAGCTCTCTCTGTCTCTGTGTCTCTCTCTGTGTCTCTGTGTCTCTGTCTCTCTCTGTCTCTCTCTGTGTCTCTCTCTCTCTCTCTCTCTCTCGCTCTCTCACTTTCTCGCTCTCTCGCTTTCTCGCTTTCTCTCTCTCTCTCTCTCGCTTTCTCTCTCTCTCTCTCTCTCTCGCTTTCTCTCTCTCTCTGCCTGTCTGTCTGTCTCGCTTTCTCTGTCTGTGTCTCTGTCTCTGCCTGCCTGTCTGTCTCTGTCTCTGTCTCTCTCAGACTGCTGTTCTCAAGCTCCACAGGCTAGGAGCAGACAGCTGCCATTCCTACAGCCCATGCTGGGTGACAGAGAAGGGAAACAGATGGGAGAATTTAAAAGGGAGAGTATCTTTACAGCTAAACATTACAGTATTGATTGCGTACAGGTACTCATTGTGTTACTCTATATTGAAATGAATCTGTAGTATTGGGATTGTTTTTAGACCGACAACTCTGTAGCTCTCTGTTTTATGTGGGGAGTAGCAGTATGCTTTGCACTCACACACTCGCCCTCTTTTCAAACAGAATGCAAAGAGACGTGCTCACACATACAGGGAGCGAGTGCCAGACTCACACATACAGACTTATTCTTTCACACCCTGAGTGTGATATGCATGGATTCCTAAGTTTCCTTACACTCCTCTCCTCACACCCCATCTTCAAACCTTGTGCTGAGGTTAAGATTGGGTGTATGTCCGTGTGTGCGTGCGTGTGTAATACTTAACAGACACAACATGAATAGCAATGAAGGCTCTCACCAATCAACATATTCTACATTTGCTCCAAGGATATGTGTGCAAACTGTTGACTAAAAGCTGATATACTTTTCCTTTAATTCCACACCCTCACGGTTGCTTCACTTTGTGGTTCAAGGTAACTGAGGAAGTTGCCATGGTTGCACCGGTGAGCTCACCCACTCTGGCTACATTTCATTTTGGTTGTTCAGTGGTTTTCTTTTGATATCTTCCACTTTCAAGGGCATTTTTGTGAAAGAAAGCCAAGGCTCTGAAACAAACCGTGGAGATGGCATTCATACAAAATCATTTCATCTGTCTGGGTGGAGGTGAGGACTGGCGGGGGCGTCTCTTTTGTCATGCCTAAAAACTCACATACCATTTGTCTACCGTTGTGTGTGTGTGTGTGTGTGTGTGTGTGTGTGTGTGTGTGTGTGTGTGTGTGTGTGTGTGTGTGTGTGTGTGTGTGTGTGTGTGTGTGTGTGTGTGTGTGTGTGTGTGTGTGTGTGTGTGTGTGTGTGTGTGTGTGTGTGTGTGTTTGTGTGTGTGTGTGTGGACGTATTTAACTAGAAGTCCCCACAAGAATAGTAAATGAACAAAATAATAGTAAATGAACAAAATTGGACCAACTGGGGACATTTTGTTAGTCCCCACGAGGTCAAATGCTATTTCTATGGGTTTAGAGTTAAGGTTAGAATTTGTGTTAGGGTTAGAACTATGTTAAGGGTTAGGAGGTAGGGCTGGTTTTAGGGTTAAGGTTAGGTTTTTGGGTTAAGGTTAGGGTTAAGGGTAAGTTTACGATTAGGGTAAGGGTAAGCGTACGGGTTAGGGTTAGGGAATAGGGAATTGGGACTGGATTGTGTGTCCCCACAAGGTTAGCTGTGCAAGACTGTGTGTATGTTTGTGTGCGTGTGTGTGTGCATGTATGAGCTTGTTTGCAGGCATGTGTGTTCTGAATATGCATGTGTACTGTAACCTGTACTGTAGCCTGCTTTCCTCTATGACAGTTCATTAGAAACTTTGGTGACTGTGCAGTTTGTTTTGACTATAGTTCTGCTGAGTTCTATTTCGACGTAGAGTTGGATTCAATCAGTATCGCCAAAGTATCTCGGGCAGATCCGGGTAAATATGTCAAGGTAATTTTCGATTGACATATGGGAACATTGTCTTTAATTGTCAATCGCGCTATAAAGCAGATCTTTAAGGATTGAACAGAGCCCTTAGTTGGCATTTCAGATGTAAGTTCTTGTTGTGACAGTTGACTGCACTGCTGGTTGGTTGTTTTGCATAGGGTTGGTCATGAATGTGGGCATTTTAGGTCTGGTGATAGTACAGTATGATGGGTAGGTTCTGTTGGCAGAGGGCTGGTCTGTGTGTTACTGCAGTATAATGGGTAGGTTCTGTTGGCAGAGGGCTGGTCTGTGTGTTACTGCAGTATAATGGGTAGCTTCTGTTGGCAGAGGGCTGGTCTGTGTGTTACTGCAGTATAATGGGTAGGTTCTGTTGGCAGAGGGCTGGTCTGTGTGTTACTACAGTATGATGGGTAGCTTCTGTTGGCAGAGGGCTGGTCTGTGTGTTACTGCAGTATAATGGGTAGGTTCTGTTGGCAGAGGGCTGGTCTGTGTGTTACTGCAGTATAATGGGTAGGTTCTGTTGGCAGAGGGCTGGTCTGTGTGTTACTACAGTATAATGGGTAGGTTCTGTTGGCAGAGGGCTGGTCTGTGTGTTACTACAGTATAATGGGTAGGTTCTGTTGGCAGAGGGTTGGTCTGTGTATTACTACAGTATGATGGGTAGGTTCTGTTGGCAGAGGGCTGGTCTGTGTGTTACTACAGTATGATGGGTAGCTTCTGTTGGCAGAGGGCTGGTCTGTGTGTTACTGCAGTATAATGGGTAGCTTCTGTTGGCAGAGGACTGGTCTGTGTGTTACTGCAGTATAATGGGTAGCTTCTGTTGGCAGAGGGCTGGTCTGTGTGTTACTGCAGTATAATGGGTAGCTTCTGTTGGCAGAGGGCTGGTCTGTGTGTTACTACAGTATAATGGGTAGCTTCTGTTGGCAGAGGGCTGGTCTGTGTGTTACTGCAGTATAATGGGTAGCTTCTGTTGGCAGAGGGCTGGTCTGTGTGTTACTACAGTATGATGGTTAGGTTCTGTTGGCAGAGGGCTGGTCTGTGTGTTACTACAGTATAATGGGTAGGTTCTGTTGGCAGAGGGCTGGTCTGTGTGTTACTACAGTATGATGGGTAGGTTCTGTTGGCAGAGGGCTGGTCTGTGTGTTACTACAGTATAATGGGTAGGTTCTGTTGGCAGAGGGCTGGTCTGTGTGTTACTACAGTATGATGGGTAGGTTCTGTTGGCAGAGGGCTGGTCTGTGTGTTACTACAGTATGATGGGTAGGTTCTGTTGGCAGAGGGCTGGTCTGTGTGTTACTACAGTATAATGGGTAGGTTCTGTTGGCAGAGGGCTGGTCTGTGTGTTACTACAGTATGATGGGTAGGTTCTGTTGGCAGAGGGCTGGTCTGTGTGTTACTACAGTATGATGGGTAGGTTCTGTTGGCAGAGGGCTGGTCTGTGTGTTACTACAGTATAATGGGTAGGTTCTGTTGGCAGAGGGCTGGTCTGTGTGTTACTACAGTATGATGGGTAGGTTCTGTTGGCAGAGGGTTGGTCTGTGTATTACTACAGTATGATGGGTAGGTTCTGTTGGCAGAGGGCTGGTCTGTGTGTTACTACAGTATGATGGGTAGGTTCTGTTGGCAGAGGGCTGGTCTGTGTGTTACTACAGTATGATGGGTAGGTTCTGTTGGCAGAGGGCTGGTCTGTGTGTTACTACAGTATGATGGGTAGGTTCTGTTGGCAGAGGGCTGGTCTGTGTGTTACTACAGTATGATGGGTAGGTTCTGTTGGCAGAGGGCTGGTCTATGTGTTACTGCAGTATAATGGGTAGGTTCTGTTGGCAGAGGGCTGGTCTATGTGTTACTGCAGTATAATGGGTAGGTTCTGTTGGCAGAGGGCTGGTCCGTGTGTTACTACAGTATAATGGGTAGGTTCTGTTGGCAGACGGCTGGTCTGTGTGTTACTACAGTATGATGGGTAGGTTCTGTTGGCAGACGGCTGGTCTGTGTGTTACTACAGTATAATGGGTAGGTTCTGTTGGCAGAGGGCTGGTCTGTGTGTTACTACAGTATAATGGGTAGGTTCTGTTGGCAGAGGGCTGGTCTGTGTGTTACTACAGTATAATGGGTAGGTTCTGTTGGCAGAGGGCTGGTCTGTGTGTTACTGCAGTATGATGGGTAGGTTCTGTTGGCAGAGGGCTGGTCTGTGTGTTACTACAGTATAATGGGTAGGTTCTGTTGGCAGAGGGCTGGTCTATGTGTTACTGCAGTATAATGGGTAGGTTCTGTTGGCAGAGGGCTGGTCTGTGTGTTACTACAGTATGATGGGTAGGTTCTGTTGGCAGAGGGCTGGTCTGTGTGTTACTACAGTATAATGGGTAGGTTCTGTTGGCAGAGGGCTGGTCTATGTGTTACTGCAGTATAATGGGTAGGTTCTGTTGGCAGAGGGCTGGTCTATGTGTTACTACAGTATAATGGGTAGGTTCTGTTAGCAGAGGGCTGGTCTATGTGTTACTGCAGTATAATGGGTAGGTTCTGTTGGCAGAGGGCTGGTCTGTGTGTTACTACAGTATAATGGGTAGGTTCTGTTGGCAGAGGGCTGGTCTGTGTGTTACTACAGTATGATGGGTAGGTTCTGTTGGCAGAGGGCTGGTCTGTGTGTTGCTACAGTATGATGGGTAGGTTCTGTTGGCAGAGGGCTGGTCTGTGTGTTACTACAGTATGATGGGTAGCTTCTGTTGGCAGAGGGCTGGTCTGTGTGTTACTACAGTATAATGGGTAGGTTCTGTTGGCAGAGGGCTGGTCTGTGTGTTACTACAGTATGATGGGTAGGTTCTGTTGGCAGACGGCTGGTCTGTGTGTTACTACAGTATAATGGGTAGGTTCTGTTGGCAGAGGGCTGGTCTGTGTGTTACTGCAGTATGATGGGTAGGTTCTGTTGGCAGAGGGCTGGTCTGTGTGTTACTGCAGTATAATGGGTAGGTTCTGTTGGCAGAGGGCTGGTCTGTGTGTTACTACAGTATGATGGGTAGGTTCTGTTGGCAGAGGGCTGGTCTATGTGTTACTGCAGTATAATGGGTAGGTTCTGTTGGCAGAGGGCTGGTCTATGTGTTACTACAGTATAATGGGTAGGTTCTGTTAGCAGAGGGCTGGTCTATGTGTTACTGCAGTATAATTGGTAGGTTCTGTTGGCAGAGGGCTGGTCTGTGTGTTACTACAGTATAATGGGTAGGTTCTGTTGGCAGAGGGCTGGTCTGTGTGTTACTACAGTATGATGGGTAGATTCTGTTGGCAGAGGGCTGGTCTGTGTGTTACTACAGTATGATGGGTAGGTTCTGTTGGCAGAGGGCTGGTCTGTGTGTTACTACAGTATAATGGGTAGGTTCTGTTGGCAGAGGGCTGGTCTGTGTGTTACTGCAGTATGATGGGTAGGTTCTGTTGGCAGAGGGCTGGTCTGTGTGTTACTACAGTATAATGGGTAGGTTCTGGGAGTATGATGGGTAGCTGGGTCATTCCACTAATAGATTACATTTTGCGTTCCTTTTTTATTATCAGTATAATTTGTGCACCAATATTGCATTTGGTGCCGTTTAATATAGACCACATGAAAAATTGAATAAATCAGATTTTTCATATGAATAAAGACTTTTGGCTATGTCCCTCTTCCTGTTTTTCTGACTTCTAGGAAGATACTAACCCGCTTAACCCCACATTTTCTCCAAGTTTTCACCATCGTTGTAAAGTTATGTTCTTGCTTTGACAACATCATTTCTGAAGATTATTTTTATTTCATGTGATTAGGGATTAATTTACGTCTGTCCCTCATGTTAAGGTCAACCCTGTTACGTGAACTGAACTCTCATTTTAATGCGGTGAAACTATTCCTTTTAAAATATTTTTTCAAAAGAAACGTTAAACATACGTTGTAATAGTCCAATCAAAGTGTAAAAGCAGGTGAGCTGGTTCTTCTCTTTTTGGCCATCTTCTGATGTTCTGTAGCGGAAGTATAACACAGCAACACGGTTACACATAGATAGATATGCTAGAAATATTTTAACAATTTCAAATTGTTTGTGAAGCTTGCTCCTCCCCGTTGCACACAACATGCTTCCATTCCCCTTGTCACAAGGCGATTTATGGCTGATTTAAGCTGAAAACCTTAACCCTGTTACGGTCAACCCTGTTACGGTCAACCCTGTTACGGTCAACCCTGTTACTTTAATGACACTTTATTGGCACTTAATGTAGTATTTTTTTTATTTAACCCCCTTGAGATGGGAAAGCCTGTTTTTTATTCAGTCAGTTTTTATGAAGTTGAACATTTATTACAATTCGGTGAAATTAATAGTTACACTACCCAAAATGTACTCTATTCGTGCTACAACCCAGCTGTGCTGGTAGTGGACTGGTCTCTATACTACCACAGTGTGATAGGCACCTGGTCTGTGATATGCCAGTATGATGTGTGTGTGTTGGCAGAGGACTGAAGTCTCCTACCAGGCAGGTGATTAATAGAGTTCGTTTTCTCTCAGGAGGAGATTAATGAGGAAAGGTCAAACACTTTGAGAGAGTAAGCCAGGTCTTCTCTTTCACACACACAGACACATGAACGCACGCACACACACACAGACGCGGTCAAAATATCCACGTGAGTCATCAAAGAAAGGAAAACAAAATATAGAAAAAGAGTGTATATTTACACACCTGCACTCTCGACAACAGAACGACACCTCACACACCTGTTGTGTTCACATTGACATTTGTAATTACCATAACAACACAATACAGAAAGGAGATGGATCACATAGAGGAACTTATTTCCACACTCGGCTTGCTACTGTCCTTGTTTCAACTAGGTCAAGGGTTTAAAAGGAAGGAATATTAGTTGTCTCTACAAAAAATATTTTAGACCAGTTTCATTTTTATATTTTTCTGTCTAGTCTTTCCCCTTACACAACATTTGATCTTTGTAGAGAACACTCGTTTCGTTGACCTTGAATATGAGAACATTTTAGGTACTCTAGGTTTTAGGTACTTATTTTTCTGGGAGAATTCTTGGAAAAAGGGATCTCACTGCCAGAGGTGCTGTTAATGAGCCAGTAGGGGGCACTCCCCCACTCTGCTCAATACCCTATTAGTGATAGGGATACTGAGGGGCAGGTGGTTCTGTCCTGAAGGATAAATCTGAAATAAGTCTGAAATAAGTCTGAAATGTTACTCTACCCTTGGTCATTCAGATCAAATGTGCAAAGTGTCTTTAAAGGACTGAAGTTATATCTGACTTGTTTTATTTCCTGTTCATTAGCTGAAGGTTAGGGACAGATCGAAATTTCCTGTGGGGAGGGGTACTCCAAAAGAGAGGATGGTTGTCAAACTTTTTTTTGTTGCTTTGGGGAGGGTAGTGTGTTTTGTTATTGGGCACAGTGGAGGGTAGTGTGTTTTTTCCCTGGTTTACATTTGCTCTGCTGCTCGTATTTTTCATATAAACAATGGCTTGACTTACTTTTGATATTAGCCTAATAAAGTTTAGAAATGTTTGTGAAGGTTTGGTATGGTGTGGCTATTATTAAGCTTTAGCTACACCAGGCCTATGATATGAAGGCAGTGCACCCTGGTACTCCAACTGTCTCTGACAGTTGCGCTTGAGGTGAGAAAAACTGTTTCAGGCCTACCAGAGTTACTCCAATAATCTAACAATGTAATGCTTTACACAAAATATTCTGATAGAAAATGTACGACTTAGCCTCCCTTCTGTATGTCTAGATCTTTATAGCAGACGCAGTAACCATCTGACGTAAAGAAAAGCATGTCGGTGTCGTGGCATGCCACCGGCATATTTCTATCACTCTCTATCTTTTTGGGGTTAGGTCTAAGCTTCTTTTCCTTTATATAGGCTGTATAAAGTGACTAAAATGTTCATATCATACAGTAGGCACCAAAGCCTATAGGTCTATGCATACATATATTGCTCAAATCTCGGACAGCTGAACTGTGAGGTGGACAATTATTGTTTTAGGAAAGTAGCCTAAAAAACTATTAAAAATTGTCTATAAAGTTTTGCATATGCTACACATCGATACACAAGGAAAACTGTTTTTGTAATTTGTTATAGGCTGGTTTTAAGTACACGTAAATGGGGCTCATTTGGCCAACATCCCTTGTTTATTGATGGTGCTGGCTGCGCCAGGTCGAATCTGAATGCATATGGATGTCCGGTAAACTTCTAAAAAGTCTGGTAAATGAAAGGCTTCCCTGTCATGTTGGCTCCTGAAGTAAACTCTGAAATGGCATATTGTTTTTATGAAGATTTTAGAATATTCACATGAACATCTGTTGCCTATTGGGTGGAAACCTAGCTAGTGCGCTAGTCCAGTATCACTTTGATTATGTCTGCACATCATGATTCACCAGCAGCACCACACATCTCAGGAATAAGCTACCAGCCAAACAAGCTTGTAAGAATTGTACTTAAACTCCCCCCTCACACTCACCTGGAGGTTTTCATCTCTGTAATGTGTCTCTTTCTATGTCATTCTATATGTATTTATGTAGAAAATAGGGACCACAATGGAAATAAGTCCCCGACTTTATTGTGCAATCCCGTTCACTTTTAAAAATCTTAGTATGTATGTTGTTTTTTTTACTGTCAAATATAATCAATCAATCCAAACTGCGCAGTGGCCAATTGATGAATGGAAAGAGACATCTGTTAAAAACACCAAAAAGTTTAATGACATTCTTATATTGCCAAGCCTTCTATACTGGGTAAGCCTACAAGATAGGGAGGGATGTGTTTTCTTTTTGTTGAGATTGGCATAGTCTATCTGTTTAAAACGCAAACCATGATATTGAAGTGCCCGAAGTCGGTATGCTTTGTTTATTTATTGTGTGGTGCATTAGCACAGAAACCTGTTGGTGGAAAATGTGTTGCATATACAGTGGGGCAAAAAAGTATTTAGTCAGCCACCAATTGTGCAAGTTCTCCCACTTAAAAAGATGAGAGAGGCCTGTTTCATCATAGGTACACTTCAACTATGACAGACAAAATGAGGGAAAAAATCCAGCAAATCACATTGTAGGATTTTTAATGAATTTATTTGCAAATTATGGTGGAAAATAAGTATTTGGTCAATAACAACAGTTTATCTCAATACTTTGTTATATACCCTTTGTTGGCAATGACAGAGGTCAAACGTTTTCTATAAGTCTTCACAAGGTTTTCACACACTGTTGCTGGTATTTTGGCCCATTCCTCCATGCAGATCTCCTCTAGAGCAGTGATGTTTTGGGGCTGTTGCTGGGCAACACGGACTTTCAACTCCCTCCAAAGATTTTCTATGGGGTTGAGATCTGGAGACTGGCTAGGCCACTCCAGGACCTTGAAATGCTTCTTACGAAGCCACTCTTTCGTTGCCCGAGCGGTGTGTTTGGGATCATTGTCATACTGAAAGACCCAGCCACGTTTCATCTTCAATGCCCTTGCTGGTGGAAGGAGGTTTTCACTCAAAATCTCACGATACATGGCCCCATTCATTCTTTCCTTTACACGGATCAGTCATCCTGGTCCCTTTGCAGAAAAACAGCCCCAAAGCATGATGTTTCCACCCCCATGCTTCACAGTAGGTATGGTGTTCTTTGGATGCAACTCAGCATTCTTTGTCCTCCAAACACGACGAGTTGAGTTTTTACCAAAAAGTTATATTTTGGTTTCATCTGACCATATGACATTCTCCCAATCTTCTTCTGGATCATCCAAATGCTCTCTAGCAAACTTCAGACGGCCCTGGACATGTACTGGCTTAAGCAGGGGGACACGTCTGGCACTGCAGGATTTGAGTCCCTGGCAGCGTAGTGTGTTACTGATGGTAGGCTTTGTTACTTTGGTCCCAGCTGTCAGGTTTTGGCCAGGACTGTTCAGGTTTTGTTCACTAGATGTCCCCCTTGCACCTTTTTTGTACCTTTTGTTTTTCTTTCCCTAATTATTGTTTGCACCTGTAAGTCATTCCCTTGTTAGTATTTAAACCCTGTGTGTTCCTTAGTTCCTTGCTCAGTGTTTGTATGTTAGCACCCAGCCCCAGCCCAAGCCTTGTTGTGATCTTATATTTTCTCTTGTTGGATTTTCCAGAGGTTCTCTGGTTTTGTTCTCGTGTATTTTTGGATTAGTCTTTTGAGGTTTGTTTTTTTCCCTTGCTGTTTTTACCACTTTGTGGATTTTCTTTGTATTTTGGAAGATATCTATTTTTTATTAAACCACCATCTCTAGTACTGCTGTGTCTGCCTCATCTTCTGGGTTCTGCCAATTATTAGTGACTGTTTCTCGCACCGGGTCCTGACACCAGCTCTCTGCAGGTCATTCACTAGGTCCCCCCGTGTGGTTCTGGGATTTTTGCTCACCGTTCTTGTGATCATTTTGACCCCACGGGGTGAGATCTTGCGTGGAGCCCCAGATCGAGGGAGATTATCAGTGGTCTTGTATGTCTTCCATTTCCTAATAATTGCTCCCACAGTTGATTTCTTCAAACCAAGCTGCTTACCTATTGCAGATTCAGTCTTCCCAGCCTGGTGCAGGTCTACAATTTTGTTTCTGGTGTCCTTTGACAGCTCTTTGGTCTTGGCCATAGTGGAGTTTGGAGTGTGACTGTTTGAGGTTGTGGACAGGTGTCTTTTATACTGATAACAAGTTCAAACAAGTGCCATTAATACAGGTAACGAGTGGAGGACAGAGGAGCCTCTTAAAGAAGAAGTTACAGGTCTGTGAGAGCCAGAAATCTTGCTTATTTGTAGGTGACCAAATACTTATTTTCCACCATAATTTGCAAATAAATTCATTAAAAATCCTACAATGTGATTTGCTGGATTTTTTCCCTCATTTTGTCTGTCATAGTTGAAGTGTACCTATGATGAAAATGACAGGCCTCTCTCATCTTTTTAAGTGGGAGAACTTGCACAATTGGTGGCTGACTAAATACTTTTTTGCCCCACTGTATGTTATATAATTATAAATATGTAATTAAAATGTTGGAAATCTGATTTCCCCCTAGCTGATCATTGTCTGCAGCCGGCTCTGATCGTAATGTAATGAAACAGGCAGGGAGAGTGAGCTCATATGTGGTGGTCGGCCTTCTGACCATAGCCCTGCGTGGCATCGACTGTGCCACAAAAGCATGCTGAAGTAGCAAAGTTGATATCAACGTTTATAAACAAAGGGTTGCTACAGTTATTGTTAAATGTGGTCGTAAACATTATTTAGAGTTAATCCTATGAGGGGGAGGGTGTTCCATTTATTTTACTGTACAAGCGGAGGGTCATGTGAAAATATTTTTTATGTTGGGGAGGGGGGTGCATTTTTTCTTTTTAGGACACCTTGAGTTGGACCAGCCCCTCCCCCCCAGTACATTATGATTTCCCCCTTAATAGAGGTCAGTGGTTTTGTAGTACAGATTTAGTTTGACGAGCCTCTTCGTGGGCCAATGGACTGACCAGGGAAACAAGGGTAGGCTGGAGCAGACGTAGGGAACGCCACATCTGGGCTAACGTTGAGCGATAAGGTATACTGTCTGGGACATCTGGGTGTCTATAGCTACAGAACCAGTCTGGCAGTGAGAGAGTGATACGCTGATGTGTAATGGGCTGGGGCTACAGTGGGCTGGGGCTGCACAGACTGGAAAATGTTCCGGGATTCTTCCCATGGCATTGAGGAGTACACCACATTAGTCACTGGCTTCATCAATAAGTGCATCGATGACGTCGTCCCCACAGTGACCGTACGTACATACCCAGAAGCCATGGATCACAGGCAACATCTGCACAGAGCTATAGGGTAGAGCTGCCGCTGTCAAGGAGTGGAAATCTAACCCGGAAGCTTATAAGAAATCCCGCTATACCCTCCGACAAACCATCAAACAGGCAAAGCGTCAATACAGGACTAAGATTGAATCGTACTACACCGGCTCCGACGCTCGTTGGATGTGGCAGGGCTTGCAAACTATTACAGACTACAAAGGGAAGCACAGCCGCGAGCTGCCTAGTGACACGAACCTACCAGACGAGCTAAATTACTTCTATGCTCGATTCGAGGCAAGTAACACTTAAAACAAGCATGAGAGCACCAGCTGTTCCGGAAGACTGTGTGATCACGGTATCCGCAGCCGATGTGAGTAAGACCTTTAAACAGGTCAACATTCACAACGCCGCAGGGCCAGAAGGATTACGAGGACGTAAAACTCTGAGCATGCGCTGACCAACTTGCAAGTGTCTTCACTGATATTTTCAACCAGCCCCTGACTGAGTCTGTAATATCAACATGTTTCAAGCAGATCACCATAGTCCCTGTGCCCAAGAACACTAAGGTAACCTGCCTAAATGACTTCCGACCCCTAGCACTCACGTCTGTAGCCATGAAGTGCTTTGAAAGGCTGGTCATGGCTCACATCAACACTATTATCCCAGAAACCCGAGACCCACTCCAATTTGCATACCGCCCCAATAGATCCACAGATGATGCAATCTCTATTGCACTCAACACTGCCCTTTCACACATGGACAAAAGAAACACCAATGTGAGAATGCTATTCATTGACTACAGCTCAGCGTTCAACACCATAGTGCCCTCAAAGCTCATCATTAAACTAAGGACAATGGGACTAAACACCTCCCTCTGCAACTGGATCCTGGACTTCCTGACGGGTCGCCCCCAGGTGGTAAGGGTAGGGAACAACACATCCGCCATGCTGATCCTCAACACGGGGGCCCCTCAGAGGTGCATGCTCAGTCCCCTCCTGTACTCCCTGTTCACTCATGACTGCAGGGCTAGGCCTGACTCCAACACCATCATCAAGTTTGCCTATGACACAACAGTGGTAGGCCTGATCACTGACAACGATGAGACAGCCTATAGGGAGGAGGTCGTATGCCGTGTGCTGCCAGGACAACAACCTCACCCTCAACGGGATTAAGACAAAGGAGATGATTGTGGACCACAGGAAAAGGAGGATCGAGCATGCCCCCGTTCTCATCGGCGGGGCTGTAGTGGAACAGGTTGAGAGCTTCAAGTTCCTTGGTGTCCACATGACCAACAAACTATCATGGTCCAAAAACACTAAGACAGTAGTGAAGAGGGCACGACAAAGCCCCTTCCCCCTCAAGAGACTGAAAAGATTTGGCATGGGTCTTCAGATCCTCAAAAGGTTCTACAGCTGCACCATCGAGAGCATCCTGACTGGTTGCATCACTGCCTGGTGTGGCAACTGCTCGGCTGCTGACCGCAAGGCACTAAAGAGGGTAGTGGGTACGGCCCAGTACATCACTGGGGTTGAGCTTCCTGCCACCCAAGACCTCTATACCAGGCAGTGTCAAAGGAAGGCCCTAAAAATTGTCAAAGACTCCAGCCACCCTAGTCATAGACTGTTCTCTCTGATACTGCAAGGCAAGCGGTACCTGAACGCCAAGTCTAGGTCCAAAAGGCTTCTTAACAGCTTCTACCCCCAAGCCATAACACTCCTGGACAGCTAATCAAAGGGCTACCCAGACCCCTCTTTTATGCTGCTACTACTCTCTGTTTATTATCTATGCATAGTCACTTTAACTCTACCTACATGTACATATTACCTCAATTACCTCGTCTAACCGGTGCCCCCGCACATTGACTCTGTACCGGTAGCCCCTGTATATAGCCTCACTTGTTATTTTACTGCTGCTGTTGAATTATTTGTTACTTATATTTTCAATTTTTTCAATTTTTTATTTGTTATGTAATACTTATTTTTTATTTTCTTAGCTTCTAAAAACATTGTTGGTTAAGGGCTTGTAAGTAAACATTTCACTCACTGTAAGGTCTACACCTGTTGTATTCGGCGCATGTGACAAATACGATTTGATTTGATTTCAACCGAACCATCTGCCAAGGCAGCAGCTACTCTTCCTGGGGTCCTGCAACATTAAGGCAGTTATATACAATTACAGATATTACATGACATTACATTTCATAACACTATTCACAACAAATTAAGTGTGTTCCCTCAGGCCACTACTCTACAACACAGGTAGAGTGGGCACACACACATCACTCTGATACCTAAAATGTGACAGCACTCTGACAGAATTATTCTGTTAATCATAGCCATCCTCATCCATGGATAGAGAGAAAGAGAGATTTGTCTGGTCATCCCCCATCCATTTTCCCTTTTTCTCTTTGTCTTCCTTGCTCTTCCTCCATCAGTCTCAATCTCTCAGCAGGTTTTCACATTTGATTCTTTAAATATAACAGACGCAGTGACCACGCCCTATCGTCTCATCCACCCACTCCTTCATCCCCGATTCCCCCAAACCCCCCTCCCCTCTCTAACCTGCCAAAATATCACAATGCATTTCTATCCTTTTTGTTTTACTGGCTGTGTTATTGATCAATGCTGCCCAAATGCCAGGACTCCATCACTGCTACAGAGTGTGATTGTGGAGGTTGGCTGCGGCCCACTGGAGCCTATCTGTTCCATCTCAGACTCTCGGGCGAAATGTCACTCCGGGAGAGAGAGGCTAAACCAACATATGTCAGCCGTCCTGTCATCGCTCGTTGGGCGCCCGCTCCTGAAGCCGGGGGGGGGGGGGGGGGTAGACCAGCCCAATCGTCACGGCTCAGTGGTGCCTGATGCTCCTCGCGGGCAGGCAGGGGGGCGTTGAGGGGCAGGGGGTTGGGGAGGGGTGTAGTCACCTAGCCTGGTGCCCTCCTAGAGGGCAGAGCTAATCACCCCATCAGCTTACTGACATTACCACAGCGATTAAACACGACCTGCTATGTGGGGCGAGGTGCACAGGTCCTAATGACTGTGTGTGTCAGAGGGGCCAGAGGGTAGTGCTGCTATAGTTACCAGCCCCATCACATTCACTTGATGGCTGACGTTTACACGAACCACGCCTGGGCTACAAGACTATACGGCTATATAGTCCCAGGAATTGAATCTGGGGTTAAACCAATACTTGTACATACATGTACATTTATTGATCTGAAGCTTATATTCCAGTAGTAGTCAATATCTTGATTTAGAAAGCCATAGAACCACCCACCACACCTATCCAGAGACACAGACACACACAGTTTAGTTTAGCACTCACACACTCGCACACACTGCAAGCACAGAGAATCAATCAGGCCCTTAAAATATGTAGGCAGCAAGTAGCTGAACAAGATTTGAATTGAATTTCAATTTGCTGGGAGAGCTCCACTCCTCCCTCCTCGCTCAATACAGGGAAGATTTTCATTTTCTACCTCAGAGACATTTACTACAAGTGTTTTGTGTCAGTAGTCAACATTATTACTAGTGTCTTACTCTTGTTTAGTATAATCATTATTCACACACAAGTTCTTCCTGTTGATGTATAACAGAATAAGAAAAATATTTATCAGAGAATGTGATATAAAACCATCCTTTTAATGCACAGGATTTTGTAGAAAGATATTCAGTATTATGTAAGCTACAGACAGACAACGGCAACCTCATTTCCTCCTGGAGTTCATCCTGGGTCACCAGACTGCTCTTCATCTCGGACAATGTAGTCAAATCAGCAAAGATCTTGTCTGTGTCATAGCAGCATGTTGATTCACTTCCTACGTTTAGAGTGATTCATCTGAGCAGTTTACAGAGTTCTCGTCATGCTCCAGTCTCAGTGTAAAACACTGGCCTGATAGATGGGGGGAATTTTTCTCTTTAGTTTGGTGACGTGTTGTGACCCTGGCTCCATGACAGGGATGCTTTATCTCTCTGTCCGGGGGGAATTCTGCCCCAGCGCCTCCTGCCGGGTCTCACAGATTAAGATGAAGCACAGGTGGTCCCCCCAACCGACAGCCGCACTTCTGAGCCACAATGAGTGCAACTCCTTTATGTTTCCTTCCCTCCCTTGACTTCCAACTGGAGAGAGTGGGTTAAATGTGTTTGTGCGTACATATGTGTGTGCATGGATGTGTGTGCTTGTGCGTGTGTGCCTGCCTGTGTGTATGAGTCTGTGTATACGTCATCCAGAGTGGGCCACATCCCTGCCCTGGCATGTACATGCCTCTTCTAGGACACACTAATGGACAAAGTGAGTCTGCTTAACATATGTTATAAACATGTCATTAGGCGGTGTCTGGCCCTAATTAGGCGGTTGTGCTGAGGTGGAGAGAGAGAGGGGGGGTCTGACTGGCCTGAGCCCTCAGGGAGGAGCTGCACTCGCCGCACATACACACCAGTTGTGGTCGGTGCCATTTAAGATTATTTTAAATTTTATGAGCATGGCCTTATTTCTATTACAGCATATTGGATGACTGTCTCTCATTCACCCAGCTCAATGTAACATCGATAGGTTGAGGGTACTACACGATACTCCAATTTGCCCTATACCCATCATGAGGTTGCTACAACCTAGCCTACAAATGAAAGTTTATAATGTTGATGCAAAGGTCAAGAGACAAAGGTTAAGAGGTTTTTATTGGACAAATTCAGGTAGGTCCATCCCCATTTCGTTCCGTTTAAGAAATGTTTTGCAACAGAATTCGCAAAATGAATACACCCCTTATGACCCGCACACATAGTACACTTTCATAGCAGCATCATCACATATACGCACTCTCCTCCTCTCACATTTTCCCTTCGCTTGTGGACTCCAGTGCACAACAGAACAGCTGCCTGTGACCAGGTGAAAAAACCATTCCAATCCATACCTTCCTACAATAACCGCTACACACAGCCTACGTCTTTGTCACCGTATTACCTAATGTCATAGTCAACATAGCTACTAGAACTAACGCGTCAGTAAATCCACAATCCAATCTATGTGTACAAGCAAACAGTAGTGCATGGAAAGCAGTTTATCACTTACACTGGAGGGCCCCGGTGGCAATACATTTATAAAACCGAAAGCTTACCTTGAATTGGAAGAGTTGTAGTGTTGGATAGCCTTAGCCAGCTAGCTAACATAAATAGTATTCCTCTCTTTTTGAGTCAGGTTGTTGAGTAGGCTAAATTATCTAGCTCCATTAGCTAGTGAAAGTGAAACAGAAAAAAAATACAACAAAATCTCTCTCTGCTGCTTCTCCTTAATTTTTGAGGAAATTAATTTGTTGAAAACTGTTCAACTATTGTCTTTCTCTCTCTTTGAGTCAACTACTCACCACATTTTATGCACTGCAGTGCTAGCTGTAGCTTATGCTTTCATTACTAGATTCATTCTCTGATCCTTTGATTGGATGGACAACATGTCAGTTCATGCTGAAAGAGCTCTAATAGGTTCAAGGACATCCTCCGGAAGTCGCTATAATTACTGTGTAAGTCTATGGAAGGGGGTGAGAACCATGAGCCTCCAAGGTTCAAGTCAATGTGCCCAGATGAGGATGGAAAAGCTACACCATGGTGTTACTCTACAGAGTGCTGTTCAGGTTACTGTAGACTTTCATTGCAAAACAGTTTTAATCAGTTATTTGGTGACGTGAAAATATTGAATATAGTTTTATCTAAAAAGGATAACTTTTTAATGTTTCACTATTTTTTTTTTTTTTAATAAAATTCCCTGAGTAGGATGGTCCTTCCCTTCGTATTTTGAAGAGCCTCCACTGACACACACACAGACACAGACACACACACTGTTACATTCCCCAGTTTCTGTGTTGTTGTGGGTTTTGTATGTGTTTGTGTGTATTTCAGGAAATGGCTTCCTGAAGTCCAAAGCAGCTGATTGGTCGGCCTCGGTGCAGATTGGAGCTCTGACCACGCCCTCTCGTCAGGAGAACAGCTGTTTTCAATTACGGACTCCTTCTGCAGCTTTAAAAGCCAGAGTTCCTTTGTTAGGAAGAAAGAGCTTTTTGGTATGTCCTGTGTTTTGTAGCCGGTCTGTATTTTGTAGCCGGTCTGTATTTTGTAGCCGGTCCTGCTGATGTTTGTGTATGCCATAGGACTGTGTTTTTGATTAGTGAAATTGTTCACTTTCAGTTTGTATTATTCTGTTTCATTTGTGAGGCCTGCAGGCATACATATACCCGTAGTATGTACTATGTCTATGCACACTAGGTAAGACCTGGGCGGACCATCCCCTGTATTTTGGTTAGTGCGCCAGTTGGTGCAAGATAGGTAAGTTGTGGGTAGGTAGGAGAGGGGGCTCTTTAACTTTTACTTTCTTTGCTTTGGCTCAGTCCAGCCCCTTTTTCCCAAATTACTGTGTGAAGGAAATAAATTCCCTGTAAACGGTAATATATTCTGCCTCTGTCATCCGCACCTGCAGTCACATACCTCTTTCACTCCACGGGGAGTTGAGTGTAGCAGGGTGTTGCGTTCCCTCCAAGAGGCGTGTGTAACTCACACACACACATTCACACTTACACAGACACATAGTCACACACACCTGACAATTACGAGAACCATGAATGCTAATTTGGTCCTCCAGCCTCCCTGTTCTGTCCCTACACACAACCGCACATGGTGGACAGCCTCTGGGTCCCTCTGGGTGATGGGAGACCATGTGCAGGGCATAGTCATGTTTATGTCCTGTAAAATGAATAGATTTGTTCCATAAGTGAGGAGATGTGGAGCTCTGAGTGGTTAGAGAAAGGGCTTTGTATCGTTTAACCCCAGCTGCAGGGACAGGCCAGAGAGAGAAAGAGCGATTGAGAAAGAGAGCCTGAGAAAAGTAGAATGATGAGCAGAAACACTGAAGGTCATGGGAACTCACTGTGCTGGGTATAGGGAGAACCCGGGGAGTTCGTTTCCAGTAAGTGTCACACCCTGACTTTAGTTATATTTGGTTTCTTTATTATTTGGTTAGGTCAGGGTGTGACAAGGGTGGTTTGTTAAGTTTTTGTATTGTCTATGGGTTTTTGTCTTGTCTAGGGTTTTTGTTATCTATGGGGATTTTGTATTGTCTAGGGTTAATTAGGTTGATGGTGGCCTGGATGGGTTCCCAATCAGAGACAGCTGTTTATCGTTGTCTCTGATTGGGGAGCTTATTTGGGTTGCCATTTTCCAAGTTGGTTTTGTGGGTAGTTGTCCTTGTTAGTTGCACTACGTTGGCTTCACGTGTCGTTTTGATATTTATTGTTTTTGTTGGCGACATCGGTAAATAAGTATGTACGCTCAAAACGCTGCGCCTTGGTCCACTCCTTTAAACGGCCGTGACAGTAAGTCATGAAGAGAAACTTCCTTCATTGCTAACTGATTATAAAACCTTGTCATTGAGCTCTTACATGCTGACCAGAACGCTTGTGTGCGTTCCTCCGCGTGCACCATCGCGCACATATTGATTTTGTCCACCCACACTAGACGCAATCAGGACACGCATGTTAAAATATCAAAACGAAATCTGAACGAACAATGTTAATTTGGGGACAGGTCGAAAAGCATTATTTATTTTATTTTTATTTCACCTTTATTTAACCAGGTAGGCTAGTTGAGAACATGTTCTCATTTACAACTGCGACCTGGCCAAGATAAAGCAAAGCAGTGCAACACAAACAACACAGAGTTACACATGGAGTAAACAAGCATACAGTCAATTAAACGTTTATGCCAATTTAGCTACCTAGCTTGCTGTTGCTAGCTAGCTAATTTGTCCTGGGATATAAACTGTGTTATTTTACCTGAAATGCACAAGGTCCTCTACTCCGATAATTAATCCACAGATAAAAGGGTAAACCGAGTTTGTTTCTAGTAATCTCTCCTCCTTCAGACTTCTTGTTCTTTGGACTTTATATGGCGGTTGGCAACCAACTATAAGGGGCATTACCACCACCAACTGGATTGGAGTGTGGACCTCAGTTCATCTTTCAATCACCCACGTGGGTATATGCTCCTAAAAACCAATGAGGAGATGTCACATGGGTATATGCTCCTAAAAACCAATGAGGAGATGGGAAAGGTGGGACTTGCAGCTCGTCAAGCATCACAAATAGAACCAAGTTCATTGACGTGCGTGAGCAGTGTGGGTGCAGTGATTGAATAACATGTATGTACATTTATTTTACAACGCTCGCGCACGCGACACAAGCGGTGTGGTCAGCATGTTAGCCTGAGGCATTTAGAGATCTTTGCGTATACATATTTTACACATGTCACTCAATGTATACACACCTTGTACGCATATATGTATATATACACACACACACTTTCTTTCCAATAAAATAAAAGACATCCAGTAGATACATCTCATCTCTCTCCAGCACATATGCTTTGTCTGCCCTCATTAAAAGTGATGCCTTCACATCATGCACAACTGTCATATTAGTAAAATATTAATGGTGTATCGAGGTGGTTGTTGTTCTGCTGGCTGATGTGTGTGTGTGTGTGTGTGTGGTGTCTTTCTCTCCCCTGTCAGGTAGGAGGCAGAGGAGACGTGTGTGAAGGTTTGACGTACGGACTGGCATCAAACATGAAGGGGGAGCGTGTGAAGTAATTGGGTCGGCACAGAGAATGAGACATTCTGAGACGTTGTACCTGCGGAAAACACAAGCAGCCGCTCAATACTTTCATATGCTGCTGAGGTGGGATGGTGTGTGGGTGAGTAAGGATTGTCTAGAGGAGATGGGCTGTTGGCAGAACCACTGTGCTCACCAGCAGAGGAAATAGGGAGAAACTAACCAGGGTATTTATTATGTTCCAAACACAAGCCTCCTTTGATCCTCAAGCACCATACCACCTCTTTTCACATATTTATTGAATGTGTATTTAGAGACCACATTACTAAATACTCTTTTCCTGGATGTCCAGATAACATTGTTGTGGTCTCTATGTTGGTATGTTTGTGTTGCTGTGCTCCTCTAAAGCGTATGTTGTTGTATTGTTACTACTGGTCGTAGATGATCTTGAAGACGTTAGGTGTCTAATGTGTCCTATCACTCACTTTGCTAGGTCAGGAAGATGTTAGACTTTCAGATGGTCCCTCTTTGAGTGTCCAGTATGTGTTAGAACTCTCAAGGGTGACCTTGTTACTGCCATAATGCAGCCAGTTCCCAAACACAAAGAACAATGAAAGAAAATAGTGTAGCCTTTCTTTCAGATGTTCAAGTAAACACAAAACATAATGTTAATCGGAGGTTAATTAATGTATAATGTGATTATATCCTAATACGCAAGGTTTAGATTATTACATTAAAGCATTGAATTATACCAATAAAAACACAATACTGCTTCACAAGAATAGCACGTTGTTGTTTTGGAATTTGCCCAAGATTTCTGGCCTACCGTGTGTGTGTGTGTGTGTGTGTGTGTGTGTGTGTGTGTGTGCGTGCGTGTATTATTGTAGCAGACACAACTGGGAATAAGATGATCAAAAGAAAGCATATCTTTATTGTTTGTTCTCCGCTGGGGTGGAGGAAGCCATGTCAATTAAACCCCCTGTCACACACAGACTTATATCAAATACAGCCTCCTCTCAAGGCCACCGTGTTCTGGCATTTTGTCTGTGTGTGAGTGCACATGCACGTAGGTGTGTATGTGTGTGTGATTGTACACAATCTACAGTACCAGTCAAAGTTTGGAGACACCTACTTATTCAAGGGTTTTTCTTTATTTTTACTATTTTCTTCATTGTAGAATAATAGTGAAGACATTTTGTTTTGCATGTCTGCGTGCCTTATTTGTGTATATTTGTGTACATTTTTCTTCAGAGTCTCAGGCTTTGCAGAGCCAAATTTCAGACCATCTAGTCACTCCTGTTGTTGCGACCTTTGTCCTCCATGTCTTTACGTTTCATCATTGAAGTACAGTACCAGTCAAAAGTTTGGAAACACCAACTCATTCAAGGGTTTTTATTTATTTTTTACTATTTTCTACATTGAAGAATAATAGTGAAGACATCAAACAATGAAATAACACAAATGGAATCATGTAATAACCAAAAAAGTGTTAAACAAATCAAAACATATTTTAGTTTAGCCACCCATTGCCTTGATGACTGCTTTGCACACTCTTGGCATTCTCTCAACCTGCTTCATGAGGTAGTCACCTGGAATGCATTTCAATTAACAGGTGTGCCTTGTTAAAAGTTAATTTGTGGAATTTCTTTCCTTTTGCGTTTGAGCCAATCAGTTGTGTTGTGACAAGGTAGGGGTGGTATACTGGAGCCTCATTCTGAACATGGCTACTTCTTCATTTCTCAAAGGAAAAACCTCAACCAATTTCTAAAGACTGTTGACATCCAGTGGAAGCGATAGGAACTGCAGGAAGGTCCCTTAGAAATATTGGAAAAGAGAGTGACCTCAAAAAAAAAAAGAATCTGAATGGTTTGTCCTCGGGGTTTTGCCTGCCAAATAAGTTCTGTTATAGTCACAGACATGATTCAAACAGTTTTAGAAACTTCAGAATTTTTTTCTATCCAATACTAATAATAATATGCATATATTAGCATCTGGGACTGAGTAGGAGGCAGTTTACTCTGGGCACGCTTTTCATCCAAACTGCCCCCTGTCCTATGCTGCCCCCTGTCCTAGAGAAGTTTAACGTACAATTTCAATCTATCTAATCGAACAGAATCCACAGATTGTGAGTTGAAGATAAATACTTTTACTAAGGTATTAGTATATTAGTAATTGACTGACCCGGTCTCTCCAGATATCCTAACAGTACTATTTCTAAAATCTCTTCTCAACTATTTTGCAATCTGTATGGCACAGTTGTCAACATCCTGGTCCTCAAATGAAACTGGTATACTTTCCTATTTATTATATTTTTCTTTGTCCGCAAGTTTTGATCCTTTATATTGGGCAGACAGACCAGTTCCCTACCTCCTCCTGCTGCCACCTGCCTTCTCCATTTTTGGGGTAATACTGTAATCAATTGGATGTACTCTAGGATTGCGAAGACCTTTCCGTACAATTCTGATAACTCCATGAAGGACATAATTCTACCTTTCCAATTTACAATATAATTTAAGAACAAAATACCCATTTCAAACATCTTTCCCATAAATACAGGTATTTTATCAACCAGCATATTTGAGTTTAGCCATAATATTTGTTGTAATATTTGTTCTATCTTTTCAGGGGGATGAAATTGAAATTGTAGCCAGCTCTGCAATGCTTGTTTGAAAAAGAGAGCGTTACACAGTTGAAGTGTACCTATGATAAAAAATTACAGACCTCTACATGCTTTGTAAGTAGGAAAACCTGCAAAATCGGCAGTGTATCAAATACTTGTTCTGCCCACTGTAGATAGGCACGTTTTATTTTGTCTGGTTTAGCGTCCCATATAAAGCAAAATATTTTTTGCTCATGTTTTGAAAAGCGAATCATCAGGAGTAGGCAGCGCCATAAGTAAGTGAGTAAACTGAGATATGACTAAGGAGTTAATCAGGGCAATTTTTCAGGATGGTTGCAGGATCTTGTCTATTTTTCCAAGTTTTCTATTGAAATTCATTGTGGAGAGCTTATTTATATATTTTGTGATATGAATACCGACTATGTCTACTTCACAATCAGCCCATTGTATAGGTAAACTGCAGAGTAATGTAAAAGTTGTATTTTTTAAGGATCCAATACGTAATATTGTACACTCATCATAATTAGGTTTAAGTCCAGAGAGTACAGAAGTTATCTAGATCTTCAATGAGACATTGCAGGGATCTAGCTTGCGGACTTAATATAAAACTTGAGTCACCAGCATACATGGACACCTTTGTTTTTAAGTCTTGGATTTCTAATCCTCTCATGTTGTTATTGGATCTGATTTTAATAACAATATTTCGATGGACATAACGAATAGATATGGTGACAGCGGACACCCTTGTTTAACTCCTCTTAACAATTCAAAACTCTGAGAAGTAGACGTTATTTACTATTTTACACCTGGGGTTGCTATACATTATTTTCACCCATTTTATAAGAGAATTACCGAAATAGAAAAATCCAGGCATTTATAAATAAAATCCAGTCTTACTTTATCAATGCCTTTTCAAAATCCGCTATAAATACCATTCCTGGCTTCTTATATGTTTCATGATGTTCTATTACGGTCCATATTATCTCCAGTGTATCGTCCATGTAAAAACCTGTCTGATCAGGATGAACAATACCTGGTAAAATATACCCTTTTAAATATTCCATAATATTTGTGATTTCCTTAAGGGCACGGTGATGATAGTTTGTAGAGTGATTACCTTTACGGTCCATTGAGGTACTTAACACTGTGTTATAGTCTCCTACCATAATGATTAGATCATTTGTTGCCTGTAAGTTCAATAAATTGGTATAAATGTTTTCGTAGAAGTGTGGATCATCCTGATTTGGACCATATAGATTAATGAGCCAAATCTCTTTTTTGTCTACATTCATATTCAAAAGGATCCACCTTCCTTGCGAATCATTCCTGACTATTTGCACATTCAGATAAAAAATTTTGTTAATTAATATCATCACACCCTTTGAGTTCCTTTGTCCGTGAATGAAAATTATTTCACCACCCCATTCCTTTTTCCACGCAACTTCATCTAAGGATGTAGAGTGAGTTTCCTGTAAACAGTATATGTTATATTCCTTTTCTTTTAGCCACGTAAAGACTTATCCTATTTTTTAAATAATCTGTTAAACCATTACAATTATAACTGGCTATACTTATTTCACCCCTTACCATAACTAGATACTATTCTCAGTCTAAATTGACCATAATTAGTGCTTGTAAAGTTACTGCCATCAGAGGTATTATGAAGGTCAAAACTAGAGATTTCAAATGTCTGATATTTAGAATTCAAGAAATAGGTTGGAGCAATATTTGTTTTATTCCCTTGCCTGTTTGCAGATGTAGGATCTTAATTTAATCCTCTTTTTTAAAAAGTTTATTTGAGGTTTAAAATGGCTTCTGAAGTTTGTGATTTCCACTTTGAAATTTCAGACTTGATTGTCCCTAACGGAAAATGTATCAACCCCTACCAAATGTATATGAATTAGAATCTACATTTCCTGTTGCTGCAGAATTATTTTTCTGCCGGAGCAAACTGGCTCAAATGAAGATCCTACATACATAGGGCCGAGAGAAAGACAGCAGTCACACACAGCATGATGAAATGATAAGCTCCCCATTCATGTTGACATAATAAGCCAAAAGGTCCCAATCATAAGAATACAAAAATACAACCATTAGGCTAAGCATTTCCCAATCTAAATGTACAACTACTTCCCATTGCAAACTTCTTTTTCATTATCCGCACACAAAGTAACTGCTGATGTACAGTTTGAATGCAACAATGTTTCACACACATACAGTAAGTTATTTTCAAAGAGATTGCTAACAACAGCACATGAGCTGCAATAAAAAACACAGTTCCACTCACCAGATGAGGATCACTTGAAACTGAACTGCTTGTTCAAAGCTCATCTTGAAAAGGGCGAAGCAAACAAATTAGCAACAACATCCTCTTTGATAACACCTGCTGCACCTGCTACCCACTTTTAACTAGCCTAGCTACAACAAAAGCTATCTAGCTAGGCCATGGGAAAACTACTGCCCGCTATTGCGCAGTAACCTGTTGGCAAAGATAAAGGCAATAGTTTCCATATGTTTTTATAAAAAAACAGCACCACCCATTCTAAGTCCAAATGTGGTTGGTTGATTCAACTTTCACTCCACAATTCTGCCCTAATACAGTTGAATGGCAGATGCCTTCTATGAAGCTTCTGAAGGCCTAGCCAATGGCTGATTTATCTCCCCAGAGACCACCAAAGAATAATCCTGATTGGATCTTTTTCTCTTAAGTTTTAGCCCTTTTCTAACACAAACTGAAAAGATGAAATTAGAATATCATTGAAAATAATAATATAATTAGAATAGCATTGAAATATTATTGAAAAGATTAAATGGATTTTTTTTTTTTTATGACAACAATTATTATTCTCTGAAGGAATAGAAGGCCCTCGCGGTTCCCCACTGCCAGGGGGCCGTGTTGAGTCAGAGTGGGGGAGGTGTTGCCAATCCTCACAGCCTGTGGCCTTCTGGTCAGGAAGTCCAGGATCCAGTTACAGAGGGTGGTTTCGAGACCCAGGGCCTAATACCCATAAATATTCCAAGTACTTAGAGAGATGAGGGTTGCCAAGATGCCTGAATGTTAACAGCATACTGGCAATGTAAAACCGCTTGTTCAAAGGTGCCTTAATGTGACCATGTAGTTGTGATGTGACTAATATGAGGTGTGTGTGTGTGTGTTTGGATAGGTAGGGGATCCTCTGCATTTAGCAATGTGTTAGGCTGGGACCTTTAAATGTCAAGCGCTATTAAGCGAATCCACCACTGATCGGATTGAATCCCAGCCTTAGTGAGACAGATTCTGGCAGATTAACAAGGTGTTTGTGTTTTATCCAGAAGTGCAGAGGGAAACGGAAGTGACACCTTGAAGTAGTGCTAGAATAAGAGAAGACAAAGCACATGAGCGCATGAGTACACAGGGCAGGGGTGTTTCCATAGCCATTAATAACCAACCAGGTCCCGGTTTTCCAAAAGCATCTTAAGGCTAAATTCATCATTAGAACCTTCGTAGGAGCATCGTTAAATCTCAGAGCTGTTTCCCAAAACCATCTTTACTAAAGTTGCACTTGAACAATATTGTTAATTAAAAACTGCCTCAGACCGCTAAACATAGAATCAAGATGTTTATCTGTCTCTCTGTGAGCGCTGATATTTCCATGACGAAGTTGACTACAAATACAAAGTTGCCAATTTCTTTGCAATTGTTACAAACAAGCGAAAAAAATACTTCAAATGAAAACCGAGAGGACTGCATTAAAAGATAAATAGCCTACCTCAATATAGGCTACATAAGCCTATATACTGCATTTCAATGATATTGAAATCAATGTTTTGTTTTATTTAACTGTTTGGCTACTGTCTAATTTTTGCCTTTCATGATGTGCCAAATCTTTATTTAGGGCATTATTATAGAGTAAGCATTAGAATAAGTCACTTTTTAAAGGGATAATTCGGGATTTTGGCAATGAAGCCCTTTATCTACTTCCCCAGAGTCCGATGAACACATGAATACCATGTTTATGTCTCTGCATCCAGAATGAAGGAATTTAGAGGTAGGGGTGCGAGCCAATGCTAACTAGCATTAACGCAAGCTCAGAAGTCTATGGTATCTACTAGCATGCTAGCAGTTACCACAGAGTTCCAGTCATTGCGCTAATGCTAGTTAGCAATTGCATTAACACCAGTTAGCTACTTCCTTCAACCTGCAAGGAGAGGCATAAAAATGTTATCCACAAGTTCATCTGACTCTGGGGAAGTAGAGAAAGGGCTTCGTTGCTAAAATCTTGAAGAATCCCTTTAATATTTGCAGCCATAAGTGATAATATCTCTCTAGGAGCTGATCCATCGTCAGTATTGTGGAATAATTATTATGTTATGGTAAGATTTGAATGGAGAAATCTGGTCCGAGAGCAACACTGCCTTTCTTTCGATCCTATCAGCATCGACACATGCCTCAACGACCGTTCTCTCTGAGTGGTGTTTTGGGAAACATGTTATATCTTCGGCCATTGTAGGATATATGCACCGTTAAAACACTTAGTAAGCCTATGTTCCATCGCTATCGGTTAACCGGGCCCTGGGGAACAAGACAAAGCAACATATAGGAAAAGAACAAGTGAAAGTGTTAAAGAGCCTTATCCAGCTTTTATAAATTACAGTGATTGACCGGTTGTGGGATGTGTTGGATGTGTTTCTGGTCAAGCCAGGGAAAAGATTAGCAGTAAGTACAGCCGTTACTGTTGGCTCTGACATGGGGGACTGGACTCAGGTCTGGATCACAGAGAAGTTGAGGGGGACAGACTGAAACTTTCCCCCACCACCACAGTGATGGACTACTCTCCTTGGGTTTCGCCACATGTGTGGAAACTAGATGTCCACTCACAGTACAGTTAGTGCCAGGACACTGGGTCTGGTGCCAGCAAGATTTTTAAACACAGATAGCCACACAGATAATGGCTGGATGGGATGATTTAACTTACACTATCATGTATGTCTGATAATGAAGTTGATGATGAAGATAAAGATTACACAAAATACAATACTGTTTTCACTAGAATGTCATCATCAACTTTTAATGTATAAACTCATCTCACTTTTTTAATTCAAGTGGCATTTATAATTAGAATAATGTCTCCATTATAGCAATATTAAGCCTCGTCATTGGTCCTAATTGAATGAAAGTTATTTTTGTACTCCTGCCACCATCATGTTCCAAGGAAGAGCTGTCGTAATAATTGGCAGACGCCATATGGATATGAAATGTGTGTGCGTGCGCATGTGTGTGAGAGAAAGAGCAAGCAAGCACAACAAGAATGAATGTTTGACAATGTCTGTGTGTACTGCTATGTGCTTGCAGCTATGAGGAGTAAGGCTGTATAGCCAGCTACAGTATATCGTCATTTTCTCACACGATTCAATGTTAAATGATCAGCTGGTACAGTAACATGATTTCTAGTCCTCCCTCAACACCCATACGTTCTCTGTTATAGTTTTCAGAGTATGAGACACTGAGTGAGGGGTAATAAAAGCAAGTAATTTCAGGGTATTGGCATTGTTTATTTATTGTGTATCTGTCAGAGTAAGGCGAAGCTGGGTTGACTATATTATTTCACAGCTGCCTCTCTGCACGTCTGTATGAACTGCAGCTGAACGAAGACTCTTCATTAAACTCACTATCTCTCTCTGTCTTTATCTCCATCCCCTATCTCTCCTCCCTGTTTTCATCTCATTGCTCACAATGTCCTGTATCTCTCATCTCTCATCTCTCTCCTTCATATTTTTGTTTAACCTTTATTTAACTAGGCAAGTCAGTTAAGAACAAATTCTTATTCACAATGACGGCCTACCAAAAGGCAAAAGACCTCCTGCGGGGATGGGGGCCTGGGATTAAAAATTTAAAATAAAAGAAAAATATAGGACAAAACACACATCACAACAAGAGAGACACCACAACACTACATAAAGAGAGACCTAAGACAACAACATAGCATGGTAGCAACACAACATGACAACAACATGTTAGCAACACAACACGGCAGCAGCACAACATGGTAGCAGCACAAAACATGGTACAAACATTATTGGGCACAGACAACAGCACAAATGGCAAGAAGTTAGAGACAACAATACATCACGCGAAGCAGCCACAACTGTCGGTAAGAGTGTCCATGATTGAGTTTTTAATTGAAGCGATGGAGATAAAACGGTCCTGTTTGAGTGTTTGTTGCAGCTCGTTCCTGTAACGGCTTTCGTCGGTGGAAGGAGAGGACCAAAGCGCAGCGTGGTTAGTGTTCATCTTAATTTAATAATAATCAAAAAACAGAACACTTCAAATACAAAACAACAAAAGTGAAAACCGAAACAGTTCTATCTGGTGCAGACACACAAAGACTGAAAACAACCACCCACAAAATACAATAGAACACAGGCTACCTAAATATGGTTCCCAATCAGAGACAATGACTAACACCTGCCTCTGATTGAGAACCATATCAGGCCAAACGAGAAACCCCACATAGAAACAGAAAACATAGATAATACCCACCCAACTCACGCCCTGACCACACTAAAACAAAGAAAATACAAAAGAACTATGGTCAGAACGTGACAGTTCCAGTCACTAGCTGCAGCGATCTGAAAAGAGGAGCGACCCAGGGATGTGTGTGCTTTGGGGACCTTTAACAGAATGTGACTGGCAGAACGGGTGTTGTATGTGGAGGATGAGGGCTGCAGTAGGTATCTCAGATAGGGGGAGTGAGGCCTAAGAGGCCTCCTTCTTGTTACATTTTACAGTGGGAAAGCTAGGATCATAGTTCCTTCAATTCTATCCCAATATTTAGTAAATGCATCCGGATAATGAACACTGTTATAGCAATGTGCAACTGTGCCCCTCGAGCTGTCTGTCTGCTGTCTGTCAATAGTTATTAAAGAGTTTGGTTCTCGCTCTCTCCATCTCCCTCCATCTCAGTTATTTCCCCCACAGTTGACCCCTATAGCTTCCCTTGTTATTTTCTGTCTATCCCCTATAGAATTCCTCTTGGCATTCATCTTGTTTGATCACCTGTGGGTGGTTCTGACACATTAGAATCAGAATTGAGAGTCTGGAGGAAAACAGTGCTGAGACGTCTCCCCACTCCACCTCCCTCCCTCCCGCCCTCCATCCATCCCTACAGTCCTCCTTGCCTCCCTCCGGCCCCCTAGACAGGCAGCATGCTGATGAGGAGCAGACCAGGCGCAGGCAGACCCTCCACGGTGCCCTGTCCTGACCTCCACTCTGCCACAGCCGTGACTCCAAATTAACTGAGACGCTGCTCCGTGTCCCCCACTAGAACAGGAGCCACCGGCTAATTCCCATGGATAATGCCCGAGAATGAATTAGCCCTGGCCTGGGATCTCATGTCTAAAGTAACCTGAGCGTTCAGTGGGCAACGCTTGGACACAGGTTGTCTTCTGGTCTCCACACTTTCTCCCTAGGTATTTCCCCTGTATGTGTGTGTAAGGGTGTGTGCGCATGCATGTGCGTTTGGTAGTGCTGAGCGATTAGTGCTTTTTGAGGTCGGTTCGGTTTCAAAATAACCATGGATTCCGATTTCGGTTTCGAGATTTTTTTTAAACATTAAATGCATGATGAAATAATGACCTTAAAATGATTGTAGAGCTTTTTAATGGAAATTCCAAAGCCAAAAATAATGAACTTTCAATTGCCAAAACATTTAAAACATTCCATTGTCTCTTTCAGGTCCACATTGTGTAGACATCAAAAAATAGGACATTACTATTAAATTATACAATATTTAAGTGTATATTATTTTTCATTTCATCATCTCGTCCCTGCTCAGGCAGTAGCAGCCAGCCAGCCAGACAACCATCTAGCGTTATCTCTGTGCTCCCCATACTGTACTGCCTTTGAGTCATCTGCCTAAGCATGCTGCAGAGCTGTCGTACAAAATCATTTTCCCAGTTCCTCAAAGTAAATAAGGCATACTTTCAAGACTGCTTATTACCAACCAGGGGCGCATGAGGGGGCACAAAGTACGTGAAGATGGCTGGGGGGTACCTGAAATGGCATTTTCCTGCAATCTAGAGCCATAATCATCATACTTAATTTCTATGTAAAAAAATATGTAAATGTTTCTGCATATCTATTCATACCTCTTGAGCTGTCTGTATCCTACTGACTGGTGTTTATTTTTTTAAAGATGCTAAATATGCTTCTCTGCATCTCTGCTGAAATCTGGGTAAAAGATTTAAAGGAATGTGAGTCTAAATAAAATAAACCCCCGCCAGCTTTGTTTACAAGTTTGAATGTGAGATGTGATATACACCTCAATTAGGATGATAGAAATCCTCATTATTTAGTTTAATGATTTTAAATTTGAGCAAAATTATTTCTGTATAGCCTACACTTTCTCGTTCTGAACTTCTAACATGAGTAGGGCAGGTATGTCTTTGTGACAATGAACATGAGCAGCTGCTCACCGATTTGAAGGACACTGCTAAAATGTCTATGCAGGTGTCTGCTATCGCTGGTTAATGCTTGATCGAATTGAATTTAGTCATAGGTTGGGAGATTGGGAATCTGGGGTAGCTAACGCCAACATCATAAAATTGGCAGGTGGCTAGTAGTATTACAGAGAAACAACAACAACAAATGTAACATTTTTGGAGGGAGCTATGTTACCAACTACTACAACTATCAATCCGGTAGCGATACCTCACCAACTGTCTCTATCCCCCTCTTAATTGTGTTGTGTACATTCCTCTCTCATGCGGTCTGTGTGTCGGCTATCCATCTCTGTCTGAGCCGGGAAGAATAGGCGCAATGGATTATGGTCATTGTAGTTAATTGCCACGTTTCTGCCCTGAACTATTTGCCTGATGAAAACTACAACTAATTTCAGCTCAGAATCCCACATAGTTTTTTACTTATTTTTGTCTCGTGAATGATTTGATTTCTCTCTAATCTAGGGAAGCGGCGTGTTGAGCTCACAAACAAATACAGAACTGAATGGAATTCAAGTAAGTGAACTGACATAGGTCAATTAGTTGTTTAATAACCCAAAAATAATTTTGGTCAGCACTAGGGCTTGGAAGCAAAGCTACATTTATATTTTTTGAAGAGCAACTTCTATGCTCCTCATTCCCTCATAAAGTATTGTTTTCTTGCTTTCTATCCATCCTTCCTTCAGTTCTCTTCTCTCTCCTGACCTCATAGCATCCGGCCATACATACCCAGACATCTTCTCTCATGTACCCTCTGGTCGTGTCTTAATGTATCCCTACCCTCTGACCACTGTACTGCAGCCCTCCCGGCCACCCCACCTGACACACTGACACTCTGACATGGCATGTCCAGGTGCTTGGTAAGAGTGATGAACAAAGTAATCCTCTTCTGAGAGGCAGCTGTCTGAACACCTGTGTGCATGACATCAAAGGTTTCCATCAGCATGTTGAGAGCAGGGAGGAGCCTTGACATCAGTGATAATGCCCGAGAAGCCAGTGTTAATAGACAAGAAAAGCTCAAGGACAAAACTACATCAATACAAAAATGTATTTAAAAAAGGCACACGTAGCCGACAAATCAATACCAATACATACAACAAACTATCTAGGTCAAATAGGGGAGAGGCCTTGTGCCGTGAGGTGATGCTTTATCTGTTTGTTTTTTAAACCAGGTTTGATATTCATTTGAGAAATATGAGATGGAATGGAGTTCCATGCAATAATGGCTATATATGTTACTGTACGCTTTCTTGAATTTGTTCTGGATTTGGGAACGGTGGAAAGACCCCTGGGTGGGGTAAGTGTGTGTAAGTTGTCTATTTAAACAATTTGGGATTTAACACATTGTTTCTTATAAAAAGAAGATGCAGTCAGTCTCTCCTCAACTCTTAGCCAAGAGAGACTGGTATGCATAGTATTTATCAGCCCTCTGATTACAATGAAGAGCAAGACGTGCCGCTCTGTTCTGGGCCAGCTGCAGCTTAATTAGGTCTTTCCTTGCAGCACTCAACCAAATGAATGGACAATAATCAAGATAAGACAAAACTAGAGCCTGCAGGACTTGCTTTTTGGAATATGGTGTCAAAAAAGCAGAGCATCTCTTTATTACGGACAGACCTCTCCTCGTCTTTACAACCATTGAATCTATGTGTTTTGACCATGACAGTTTATAATCTAAGGTAACTCCAAGTAATTTTTCCTCCTCAACTTGTTCAACAGCCACACCATTCATTACCAGATTCAGCTGAGATCTAGAACTTAGGGAATGATTTGTACCAAATACAATGCTCTTCGTTTTAGAGATGTTCAGGACCAGTTTATTACTGGCCACCAATTCCAAAACAGACTGCAACTCTTTGTTAAAGGTTTCAGTGACTTGATTAGCTGTGGTTGCTGATGTGTATATGGTTGAATCATCAGCATACATGGACACACATACTTTGTTTAATGCCTGTGGCAGGTCATTGGTAAAAATATAAAAGAGTAGAGGACCTAGAGAGCTGCGCTGCTGTATGCCACATTTTACATGTTTGACATTAGATAAGCTTCCATTAAATAAAACCCTTTGAGTTCTATTAGATAGATAGCTCTGAATCCAACCAATCATTCATTTGTGTCAGTGCAGTACATGTTGAATGCCCTTCTCTATAAGCATGCTGAAAGTCTGTTAATTTGTTTACAGAGACATAGCATTGTATTTTGTCAAACACAATCCTTTCCAACAGTTTGCTAAGAGCTGGCAGCAAGGTGACAGGTCTGCTGTTAGAACCAGTAAAGGCTGCTTCACCACTCTTGGGTAGCGGAATCACTTTGGTTTCCTTCCAGGCCTGAGGACAAATACTTTCCTCTAGGCTCAGATTAAAGATATGACAGATAGGAATGGCAATAAAGTCGGCTTCCATCCTCAGCAGCTTTCCGTCTTAGTTGTCAATGCCAGGAGGTTTGTCATTATTTAACGTTAACAATAATTTTTCTTCCTCTCCCACACTAACTTTACAAAATTCTAACTTACAATGCTTTTCTTTCATTATTAGTTTTTTTTATGCATGAATACGATGGCTCATTGTTCTTTGTTGGCATTTCCTGCCAACAAGTTTGCCCACTTTGCCAATTAAGTAATCATTAAAAGAATTGTCATCAAATGGTTGTGATGAAAAAGCTATCTGATAAAAAAATGGAGTTGAATTTGTCTTTCTGCCCATAATTTCATTTAAAGTACTCCAAAGTTTTGTTCCATCGTTCTTTATATCATTGATCTTGGCTTCATAATACAGTTTTTATCAAGGCTAAGTCCCAGATGCAGACACATGAGGCGGACAGTACGAGTCTCAGAGTTTATTATAGTACAAGGTGCAGGCAAAAGGTAAGTCAAGGCAGTAATCCAAATCAGAGGCAGACAGGTACAGGACGGCAGGATCAGGACAGGCAGAAAGGTTAGAACTGGGAAGATTTGTAAGAAAACCATAAACTAGCGCACAGGAACCACGGGAACATGCTGGTAGGACTTGATGGGACAAGACAAACTGGCAACAGACAAACAGATAATGCAGGTATAAATACACAGGGAATAAGGGGGGGAGATGGGAGACACCTGGTGAGGGGTGGAGACAAGCACAAAGATAGGTGAAACAGATCAGGGTGTGATAGTCTTCTTTTTTTTGTTGAGTCACATAGTTTCTCAATTTGCTGTAAGTCAGCCAGTCAGATGTGCAGCCGGACTTATTAGCCACTCCTTTAACCCCATCTCCTTCAACCATACAGTTTTTCAATTCCTCATCAATTCATGGAGCCTTAACAGTTCTAACAGTCTGTTTTTTAACAGGTGCATGTTTATCAATAATTGGAAGAAGCAATTTCATAAATGAATTAAGTGTAGCGTCTGGATGCTCCTTATTAATCACATCAAACCAACAGATATTAGTAACATTATCCACATAAGAGTCACAGCAAAATCACAGCAAAATCTTTTGTATGATCTCTTATACACTATTTTAGGCCCAGCTTTTGTAACTTTGGCCTTCCTGGATATAGCCACAATGATTTTAACCAATCAACATTCAGGATTAAACCCACCCGTTGTATAATCCTGCAACCAAACCCTTCCACTTAAAAATATCAGGTCAGGAGCTCGGCTCTGCTCTGCTGTATGTGATGCCTGAAGATACTCGTTAGAGAGAAAGGCTTGCTGCTTCAAGCAGAATAACATCAATCAATGGACTTTATCACTGTAAACTAAACCGATTTCTTTAATGAGGATGATCAAATGCTTCATTGAGAGTGTGAAAGAACTGTGCAGTACATACAGTACATGGGATTGTATCTGGTAAAGTACATATCTCTTCATCTACACACTATAACACCATATGGAATGCTAAACAGTGCATCACAGAGGCATTGGTTTCGGACCGATTTAACAGGTCAAGAGTTTTTTGTCACCCTTGGTGAACATAACTCAGAGACAATAGATACACTATCACATGTGGCATTCTACAAGGTTCGATCCGGTACTGTTCAATTTATATATGTTACCCCTTGGCAGCTTTATCAGAAAGCACAGCATTGATTTTCACTGCTATGCAGACGATATACAACTTTACCTTTCTGTGCCACCAGAGGATTTTAGCTCCACGGATAAATGATTAGACTGTATTAGTGATTTAAATACTTGGATGGCTCACAACTAGACAAGACTGAGGTACTTATTGTTGGAGCCAAAGCACAGAGGGAGAATCTGGCCACACATTTTAATTCACGGGCAATAAAGACAAAACACCAGGTAAAAAACCTAGGTGTTATTTTAGATTCTGAATTCAATTTTGAATCACACATTAGGAAAGTGACCAAAATAGCTTTTTACAACCTGAGGAACATTGCCAAGGTGAGGAAGTTTCTCTTTCAGGATGTACAGAGAGACTCATCCATGCTTTTGTTATAAGCAGGCTTGACTACTGTAATTCTCTCCTGTCTGGTCCAACCAAGAAAGCCATTAGTCAACTGCAAAACATACAGAATGCTGCATCACGGGTACTGACCAAGACCAGCACTGGCTGCCTGTAAGTTTTAGAATTAATTTTAAGAGTCTTCTATTGGTTTTTAAATCAACCCACGATTGTGCACTCCAATACATGTCAGACATCCTTTTAAGTTATGCATCCAGTACATCCCTCAGGTCCTCTGGCACTGGCCTTTTAACTATATCAAAGCCTAGGACCAAGAATAGCCTGCCAGAGAACCTTAGGTGGGCTGAAACTGTGGATACATTTAAAACACACCTTTTTAGCTTTGCTTTTCCTTTGTTTTTTATGCGCTTATGTTTCTTGTGTAGTAAATATTTTAAAGTTTTTATTTTTTTCCTCCTGTAAAGCACATTGCTTTACAGGGTTCCCGAGTGACGCAGTGGTCTTAGGCACTGCATCTCAGCGCAAGAGGTGTCACTACAGTCCCTGGTTCAAATCCAGGCGGTATCACATCCAGCCATGATTGGGAGTCCCATAGGGCGGCGCACAATTGGCCCAGCATCGTCCGGGTTTGTCTAGGGTAGGTCGTCATTGTAAATAAGAATTTGTTCTTAACTGACTTGCCTAGTTAAATTAAAAAATATATATAATTGCGTTGCATTCTATGTCTGAAATGTGCTGTATAAATAAAGCTTGATTTGATTTCCTTTTAGCCTTTGCGCCACTCTAATAACTATAGCCAGGTTGTTTTAGCTCTCTGTGTGTCATAGTGCAGTAGTACTATAACAGTATGGTCAGAGGAGAGAGCTGGAAACATAGCTCAAACACTGCTCTAACCGCAGAGCCACCTGGGTGTACAGCCAGACCAGTCCCAAAGGCAGTGGCTGTAGTGATAACGATGTGGTGGGGGAGGCTGTTGAAACACCGTGTAAACATTATGCATTCTGTGGCTCTGGGGGAGGATATATTGTAAACAGACGATGAGGAGAGTTCCCCATCTGACACGCCGTTTGCAAGCTTTAGACAAAAGGGTGTAAAGGTGGTAAATGTTATGGAGAGAGACAGTGTGAGTGGGACTACAGCATCGAGGACCTGCTGAATTGTGTGAGCTGAGGCAGTGACAGAGGCTGTGGTTATGAGTGTTTTGGAGTGTGTATTAATGCAAGTGTGTGCAGGGCTGTGAGGACCCACCTTATCCAGAAAGCAGGGAAGGGAGAAATTGTGTTTCTGTTAGATGAGAGAGAGAGAGAGAGAGAGAGAGAGAGAGAGAGAGAGAGAGAGAGAGAGAGAGAGAGAGAGAGAGAGAGAGAGAGAGAGAGAGAGAGAGAGAGAGAGAGAGAGAGAGAGAGAGAGAGAGAGAGAGAGAGAGAGAGAGAGAGAGAGAGAGAGAGAGAGAGAGAGAGAGATCATCGCAATTCAGACCATTTTGCTGGATTGGCAGTCCAATCAGTGCTCCTGGGATAGTTGCAAAATAAGTCACTGCTCCCCTCATCCCCCTTTTTCCCCTCACTGAGACAGTCCCCTAGTTGGCCTGCCTAGCAGCAGTGGAATACCCAATGAGGGCAGGGGTGGTGATTGTAGATGTATCTCCACAGTGCAAACATAACAGAGTGATCATTCGTTCCTCAGTCACTCTGACAGTGGAGCTCCTCTTCCTCTCAGTGTGATTCTCCACAACCTGAATTTAAAATCGATTGAGATTTTGGTTCACTGGCCTACACACAATAACCCATAATGTCAAAGTGGAATTATGGTTTTAGACATTTTTACGAATTAATAAAAAATGAAAAGCCGAAATGTCGAGTCGATAAGTATTCAAAATCTTTGTTATATCAAGCCTAAATAAGTTCAGGTGTAAAATTGTGCTTAACATACATCATATATTGTATGGACTCACTCTGTGAGCAATAATAGTGTTTAACATGTTTTTTTAAATGATTACCATCTCTGTACCCTACACATACTGTACAATTATCTGTAAAGTCCCTCAGTTGATCAGTGAATTTAAAACACAGATTGAACCACAAAGACCAGGGAGGTTTTTCAATGCCTCACAAAGAAGGGCACCTATTGGTAGATGGGTAAAAAAAAAACACAAAAAGCCGATTGAATATCCCTTTGAACATGCTGAACGTATTAGTTCAAATGTAAGTGGTGTATCAATACACCTAGTCACTAAAAAGATAAAGGCGTCCTTCCTAACTGAGTTGCCGGAGAGGAAAGAAATAGCTCAGGGATTTCACCATGAGGCCAATGGTGACTTTAAAACAGTTACAAAGTTTAATGGCTGTGATAGAAGAAAACCGAGAACGGATCAACAACATTTTTTATTTTTTTATTTTTTTATTTCACCTTTATTTAACCAGGTAGGCAAGTTGAGAACAAGTTAATTTACAATTGCGACCTGGCCAAGATAAATCAAAGCAGTTCGACACGTACAACAAAACAGAGTTACACATGGAGTAAAACAAACATACAGTCAATAATACAGTAGAAAAATAAGTCTATATACAATGTGAGCAAATGAGGTGAGATAAGGGAGGTAAAGGCAAAAAAAGGTCATGGTGGCGAAGTAAATACAATATAGTAAAAACACTGGAAAAAGTAAAAACACTGGAATGGTAGATTTGCAGTGGAAGAATGTGCAAAGTAGAGATAGAAATAATGGGGTGCAAAGGAGCTAAATAAATAAATCGGAGAGGTAGTTGTTTGGGCTAAATTATAGATGGGCTATGTACAGGTGCAGTAATCTGTGAGCTGTTCTGACAGCTGGTGCTTAAAGCTAGTGAGGGAGATAAGTGTTTCCAGTTTCAGAGATTTTTGTAGTTCGTTCCAGTCATTGGCAGCAGAGAACTGGAAGGAGAGGCGGCCAAAGGAAGAATTGGTTTTGGGGTTGACCAGAGAGATATACCTGCTGGAGCGCGTGCTACAGGTGGGTGCTGGTATGGTGACCAGCGAGGTGAGATAAGGGGGGACTTTACCTAGCAGGGTCTTGTAGATGACCTGGAGCCAGTGGGTTTGGCAACGAGTATGAAGCGAGGGCCAGCCAACGAGAGCGTACAGGTCGCAGTGGTGGGTAGTATATGGGGCTTTGGTGACAAAACGGATGGCACTGTGATTGACTGCATCCAATTTATTGAGTAGGGTATTGGAGGCTATTTTGTAAATGACATCGCCGAAGTCGAGGATCGGTAGGATGGTCAGTTTTACAAGGGTATGTTTGGCAGCGTGAGTGAAGGATGCTTGTTGCGAAAAAGGAAGCCAATTCTAGATTTAACTTTGGATTGGAGATGTTTGATGTGAGTCTGGAAGGAGAGTTTACAGTCTAACCAGACACCTATGTATTTGTAGTTGTCCACATATTCTAAGTCAGAACCGTCCAGAGTAGTGATGTTGGACGGGCAGGCAGGTGCAGGCAGCGATCGGTTGAAGAGCATGCATTTAGTTTTACTTGTATTTAAGAGCAATTGGAGGCCACGGAAGGAGAGTTGTATGGCATTGAAGCTCGTCTGGAGGGTTGTTAACACAGTGTCCAAAGAAGGGCCAGAAGTATACAGAATGGTGTCGTCTGCGTAGAGGTGGATCAGAGACTCACCAGCAGCGAGAGCGACATCATTGATGTATACAGAGAAGAGTTGGTCCAAGAATTTAACCCTGTGGCACCCCCATAGAAACTGCCAGAGGCCCAGACAACAGGCCCTCCGATTTGACACACTGAACTATATCAGAGAAGTAGTTGGTGAACCAGGCGAGGCAATCATTTGAGAAACCAAGGCTCGAGTCTGCCGATCAGGATATGGTGATTGACAGAGTCTAAAGCCTTGGGCCAGGTCAATGAATACGGCTGCACAGCATTGTTTCTTATCGATGGCAGTTAAGATATCATTTAGGACCTTGAGCGTGGCTGAGGTGCACCCATGACCAGCTCTGAAACCAGATTGCATAGCGGAGAAGGTATGGTGGGATTCGAAATGGTCGGTAATCTGTTTGTTGACTTGGTTTTCGAAGACCTTAGAAAGGCAGGGTAGGATAGATATAGGTCTGTAGCAGTTTGGGTCAAGAGTGTCCCCCCCTTTGAAGAGGGGGATGACCGCAGCTGCTTTCCAATCTTTGGGAATCTCAGACGACACGAAAGAGAGGTTGAACAGGCTAGTAATAGGGGTTGCAACAATTTCAGCAGATACTTTTAGAAAGAAAGGGTACGGATTGTCTAGCCCGGCTGATTTGTAGGAGTTCAGATTTTGTAGCTCTTTCAGAACATCAGCTGACTGGATTTGGGAGAAGGAGTAATGGGGAAGGATTGGGCGAGTTGCTGTGGAGGGTGCAGTGCTGTTGACCGGGGTAGGGGTAGCCAGGTGGAAAGCATGGCCAGCTGTAGAAAAATGCTTATTGAAATTCTCAATTATAGTAGATTTATTGGTGGTGACAGTGTTTCCTAACATCAGTGCAGTGGGCAGCTGGGAGGAGGTGTTGTTGTTCTCCATGGACTTTACAGTGTCCCAGAACTTTTTGGAGTTTGTGTTGCAGGAAGCACATTTCTGCTTGAAAAAGCTAGCCTTGGCTTTTCTAACTGCCTGTGTATATTGGTTTCTAGCTTCCCTGAAAAGTTGCAGGGGGCTGTTCGATGCTAATGCAGAACGCCATAGGATGTTTTTGTGTTGGTTAACTTCTTGTCAATATGGGGGCGCTGTTTCCACTTTGGAAAAAATCGTGCCCAAATTAAACTGCCTCGTACTCTATTCTAGATCGTACAATATGCATATTATTATTACTATTGGATAGAAAACACTCTCAAGTTTCTAAAACTGTTTGAATTATATCTGTGAGTAAAACAGAACTCATTTGGCAGCAAACTTCCAGACAGGAAGTGAAAAATCTGAAAACGATGCTCTGTTCCAGGGCCTGCCTATTCAATTGCCTAATCTCTATGGATTTGCATGCACTGCATACGCCTTCCACTAGATGTCAACAGGCAGTGGAAGGTGGAATGGGGTGTCTAGCTTGATCTGAGGTCGAACAAGAGCTCTTGGAATGACGTGACCACAATTTCCTTTCTCTACCTAGGACATCGACATTGGCTTCTGAAAAGCGTTTGGTATACACGGTAGATATCTCCGGCTCTGATTTTATTTGATAGATGTGATGAAAACATCATAGAGTAGTTTTTTTCAACCGAGTTGTATCAGTTTATTCAACGTTTATTGCGAGTTTTGGAATTTTCCTTTCTTTGCGTCAGGAGAATTTGGGCATGTTCGCGCCACATGGCTAGCTAAGGTTGCTAATTCGACAGGAGAAGAGGACATTCTAAAACCAAACAACGATTTATTCTGGACCTAGGACTCCTTGTACAAGATTCTGATGGAAGCTCAACAAAAGTAAGAACAATTTATGATGTTATTTCGTATTTCTGTGGAAAATGTTTAGTCCTATTCTCCGCCCTTTTAGCGGGCGCTGTCTCGCAATAACGCAAGCTGTATGTCGTACTAAAGTTATTTTAAAAAATCTAACACAGCGGTTGCATTAAGAACCAGTGTATCTTTCATTTGCTGTACAACATGTATTTTTTAGTAAAGTTTATGATGAGTTCTTTGATTAGATGACTGTCCAAAATATCTCCGGAGAATTTTGTGCATTTTGGCTACGTATTCACAATGTAAAACCACGATTTGTACCTCTAAATATGCACATTTTCGAACAAAACATGTATGTATTGTGTAACATGATGTTATAAGACTGTCATCTGATGAAGTTGGTCAAGGTTAGCGATTCATTTTATATCTTTTGCTGGTTTTTGCGAATGCTATCTTTGCGGTGAATAAATGCGGTTGTGTGTTTGGCTATTGTGGTATGCTAATATAATGCTATATTGTGTTTTCGCTGTAAAATATTGGCTGGATTCACAAGATGTTTATCTTTCATTTGCTGTACACCATGTATTTTTCATAAATGTTTTATGATGAGTATTTAGGTATTTCACATTGCTCTCTGTAATTATTCTGGCTGCTTTGGTGATATTTTTGATGGTAGCTGCAATGTAAAACTATGATTTATACCTCAAATATGCACATTTTCGAACAAAACATACATTTATTGTATAACATGTTATAAGACTGTCATCTGATGAAGTTGTTTCTTGGTTAGTGACTAATTATATCTCTATTTGGTCGGTTTTGTGATAGCTACCTATGCGGTAGAAAAATTGTGAAAATATGCGGTTGAGTCTTTTGCTATTGTGGTTAGCTAATAGAAATACATATTGTGTTTTCGCTGTAAAACATTTTAAAAATCGGAAATGATGGCTGGATTCACAAGATGGTTATCTTTCATTTGCTGTATTGGACTTGTGATTTCATGAAAATTATATTATATGATATCCCTGTCGCGCTAGGCTGAGGATGAGGTGAGGACAAAGGACATCTGACTGCTATGCCATCTTGGTAAGATTGTAGTTACTCCACAATACTAACCTAATTGACAGAGCGAAAAGACGGAAGTCTGTACAGAATAAAAAATATTCCAAAATATGCACCCTGTTTGCAATAAGACACTAAAGTAAAATTGCCAAAAGTGGCAAAACAAATCTGCTTCATGTCCTGAATACAAAGCGTTATGTTTGGGGCAAATTCAACACAACACCTCACTGAGTACCACTCTTCATATTTTCAAGCATGGTGGTGGCTGCATCATGTTATGGGTATGCTTGTCATCGGCAAGGAGAAAGGAGTTTATTAGGATAAAAATAAATGGAATAGAGCTAAGCACAGGCAAAATCCTAGAGGAAAACCCGATTCAGTCTGATTTCCAACATATACTGGGAGATTAATTCACCTTTCAGCAGAACAATGACCTAAAACACAAGGCAAAAAATACACTGCAGTTGCTTACCAAGTTGACATTGAATGTTCCTGAGTGGCCTAGTTACAGTTTTGACTTAAATCGGCTTGAAAATCTATGGTAAGACTTGAAAATATCTGTCTAGCAATTATCAACAACTAACTTGACAGAGCTTGAAGAATTTTTAAAAGAATAATGTGCAAATATTGTACAATCCAGGTGTGCAAATCTCTTAGAGACTTACCCAGAAAGACTCATAACTGTAATCACTGCCAAAGGTGATTCCGGGGTGTGAATAATTCTGTAAATTACACGGCGTGCCGTGTAAGGGCACGGGGTAGAAGACCAAACAAACACATAACAAAACACAGGGTTGAAACCCAAACAAAAGAGCGAGGAGTACCTTGAATAAATAACACTAGCTCACAATGATTATCACACGGGACAAGACCCGTAATCATCTGCGCAATCCACAAAGGCACGAAAGCTCAAAACACACAGCACAGGTATTCACACACACCAACGGACATAGTAACAATAATGGACAGCACCATGGTGAACAAAGGGCACATATATACAAATACAATCAGTGGTAATAGAGGCCAGGTGTGCGCAATGAAAGTTCCAGAGGGATCTGTGACACTTTTTATTTTACAATTTGTATGATGTTAAATATTAACCACTATCAGGAGCCACCGTCAGTAATACCCACATAAATGTATAACTGTCACATTAGTGTTAGTTTTCTTCAATTTCTAGCCTACATTTATTCCATTCCGTTTTATTCCATTCCTTTCTTTCCTCTGTCACGTCCGTGTAGTAGTTGTTCCTGAGGGTCTCTAATAATAGTGGATCATATTAAGCTAACGTTGTGCAATAATATGGGACACCTAGCCTATGTGAATCATTATGGAACTCAGACCATCTGTTCACGACTACTGGACCGTAGGCAAGATTTATAGGACAATTATTCTATCCCTGTTGAATACTTTTTTCCAACTTCCAATATTTCATGGATTGAACTTGAGGTGCACAGGTTCAAAAATCGTGTGGGAAAATGTATACGTGTCTTTTCTGGGGCCTGGAGAATTTCCAGTTCTCAAGACCTGGTCTAGTAAAACTCTGAGTCCTATTTGTAGGCTATGGAAAAATATTATTATAGATTGCACAGATGAAAAGGGAAGCTATGACTATAGGGCTGGGTTTTTTCTTGTCGGGTCATGTGAATTGGAAACACTCCTGCCCTAAGGTGGATCAAAACCGTTCAAACTACCACAAACCTTGTTATTTTTTATTCTGATATCAAAAGAGCCAGAGACAATGACTTTAATGGACAACATACTCTGTAGTGAGAGAGTGAACTACTTTAGCAGGGCTGAGCATTATATAAAGAATGGTACAATGTCTTTAAATACACTGAGCAAAAATATAAATGCAACCATTTCAAAGATTTTACTGGGTTACAGTTCATGTAAAGAAATCAGTCAATTTGTAACGGCTTTCCTCCATCTCTTCATCCGAAGAGGAGTAGCAAGGATTGGACCAAAGTGCAGCGCGGCTAGTGTTCAACATGTTTAATAAAGAACAAGTGAAAACACTACAAACATACAAAATAACAAAATGTGCAAAAACCGAGACAGACCTATCTGGTGCAGACAATCACAGAGACAGGAAACAAACACCCACAAAATCCCAACACAAAACAAGCCTCCTATATATGATTCTCAATCAGGGACAACGATTACCATCTGCCTCTGATTGAGAACCATATTAGGCTGGACATAGAAACAGACAAACTAGACACACAACATAGAATTCCCACCCAGCTCACGTCCTGACCAACTAAACACATACAAAACAACAGAAAACAGGTCAGGAACGTGACAGAACCCCCCCCCCTCAAGGTGCGAACTCCGGGCGCACCCCTAAAACTCAAGGGGAGGGTCTGGGTGGGCATCTGTCCGCGGTGGCGGCTCCGGCGCAGGACGAGGACACCACTCCACCACTGTCTTTGTCCCCCTCCTTAGCGTCCTTTGAGTGGCGACCCTCGCCCACGACCTTGGCCTAAGAATCCTCCCCAAGGCCCCCACATGATTTAGGAGGTAGCTCAGGACAGAGAGGTAGCTCAGGACAGAGAGGTAGCTCAGGACAGAGAGGTAGCTCAGGACAGAGAGGTAGCTCAGGACAGAGAGGTAGCTCAGGACAGAGAGGTAGCTCAGGACAGAGAGGTAGCTCAGGACAGAGAGGCAGCTCAGGACTGAGTGGCAGCTCCGGACTGAGTGGCAGCTCCGGACTGAGTGGCAGCTCCGGACTGAGTGGCAGCTCATGACTGGAGGGCAGCTCATGACTGGAGGGCAGCTCATGACTGGAGGGCAGCTCATGACTGGAGGGCAGCTCATGACTGGAGGGCAGCTCATGACTGGCTGACGGCTCTGGACGCTCATGGCTGACTGACGACTCCGGCAGATCCTGTCTGGTTGGCGGCTCTGGCAGATCCTGTCTGGTTGGCGGCTCTGGCAGATCCTGTCTGGTTGGCGGCTCTGGCAGATCCTGTCTGGTTGGCGGCTCTGGCAGATCCTGTCTGGTTGGCGGCTCTGGCAGATCCTGTCTGGTTGGCGGCCCTGGCAGATCCTGACTGACGAATGGCTCTAGCGGCTCCTGACTGACGAACGGCTCTGACGGCTCGGGACAGACGGGCGGCTCTAACGGCTCGGGACAGACGGATGGCTCTAACGGCGCTGGGGAGACGGATGGCTCAGACGGCGCTGGGGAGACGGATGGCTCAGACGGCGCTGGGGAGACGGATGGCTCAGACGGCGCTGGGGAGACGGATGGCTCAGACGGCGCTGGGGAGACGGATGGCTCAGACGGCGCTGGGGAGACGGATGGCTCAGACGGCGCTGGGGAGACGGATGGCTCAGACGGCGCTGGGGAGACGGATGGCTCAGACGGCGCTGGGGAGACGGATGGCTCAGACGGCGCTGGGGAGACGGATGGCTCAGACGGCGCTGGGGAGACGGATGGCTCCGATGGCGCTTGGCAGACGGCCGGCTCTGACGGCGTTGAGCAGACGGACAGTTCAGACGGCGTTGAGCAGACGGACAGTTCAGACGGCGTTGAGCAGACGGACAGTTCAGACGGCGTTGGGCAGACGGACAGTTCAGACGGCGTTGGGCAGACGGGCAGTTCAGACGGCGTTGGGCAGACGGGCAGTTCAGGCACCGCTGGGCAGACGGCAGACTCTGGCCGGCTGAGACGCACTATAGGCCTGATGCGTGGTGCCGGAACTGGAGGTACCGGGCTGAGGGCACGCACCTCAGGGCGAGTGCAGGGAGGAGGAACAGGGCTCTGGAGATGCACTGGAAGCCTGGTGCGTGGTGTAGGCACTGGTGGTACTGGGCTGGGGCGGGAAGGTGGCGCCGGATATACCGGACCGTGAAGGAGGACACGCGCTCTTGAGCACCGAGCCTCTCCAACCTTACCAGGTTGAATGGTCCCCGTAGCCCTGCCAGTGCGGCGAGGTGGAATAGCCCGCACTGGGCTATGCAGGCGAACCGGGGACACCACCTGTAAGGCTGGTGCCATGTACGCCGGCCCGAGGAGACGTACTGGAGGCCAGATATGTTGGGCCGGCTTCATGGCACCCGGCTCGATGCCCAACCTAGCCCTACCAGTGCGGCAAGGTGGAATAGCCCGCACTGGGCTAAGCACGCGTACTGGGGACACCGTGCGCTCCACCGCATAACACGGTGTCTGACCAGTACGACGCCCTCTCACTCCACGGTAAGCCCGGGGAGTTGGCTCAGGTATCCAACCCGGCTTCGCCACACTCCCCTTTAGCCCCCCCCCCCCCAATAAATTTTTGGGTGAGCCTCTCGGGCTTCCAGCCTCTCTTACGTGCTGCCTCCTCAATCCACCGCTCCTGGGCTGTGGCTGCCTCCTTCCGAGAGCGGCGATTCTCTCCAACCTTAGCCCAGGGTCCTTCTCCGTTGAATATTTGCTCCCAAGACCATTCCTCCTGGTACCGCTGCTTCTGTTGCTGCTGCCCATTTCCACGCTGCTTGGTCCGGGTTTGGTGGGTGTTTCTGTAACGGCTTTCCTCCATCTCTTCACCCGAAGAGGAGTAGCAAGGATTGGACCAAAGTGCAGCGCGGCTAGTGTTCAACATGTTTAATAAAGAACAAGTGAAAACACTACAAACAACATAACAAAATGTGCAAAAACCGAGACAGACCTATCTGGTGCAGACAATCACAGAGACAGGAAACAAACACCCACAAAATCCCAACACAAAACAAGCCTCCTATATATGATTCTCAATCAGGGACAACGATTACCATCTGCCTCTGATTGAGAACCATATTAGGCTGGACATAGAAACAGACAAACTAGACACACAACATAGAATTCCCACCCAGCTCACGTCCTGACCAACTAAACACATACAAAACAACAGAAAACAGGTCAGGAACGTGACACAATTGAAATAAATTCATAAGGCCCTAATCTATGGATTTCACATGACTGGGAATACAGATATGCATCTATTGGTCACAGATACCTTAAAAAAAGAAGTAGGGGGGTGTGTCAGAAAACCATTCAATATGTGGTGTGACCACCATTTGCCTCATGCAGCGGAACACATCTCCTTCGCATAGAGTTGATCAGGCTGTTGATTGTGGCCTGTAGAATATTGTCGCACTCCACTTCAATGGCTGTGCGAAGTTGCTGGATATTGGCGGAACTGGAGCACGCTGTCGTACACGTTGATCCAGAGCATCCCAAATATGGTCAATGAGTGACATGTCTGGTGAGTATGCAGGCCATGGAAGAAATGGGACATTTTTAGCTTCCAGGAATTGTGTACAGATCCTTGCGATATGACGCCGTGCATTATTATGCTGAAACATGAGATGATGGTGGCGAATGAATGGCACAACAATGGGCCTCGGGATATCATCACGGTATCACTGTGCATTCAAATTGCTATCGATCAAATGCAATTGTGTTCATTGTCCGTAGCTTATGTCTGCCCATTCCATAACCCCACTGCCACCATCAGGCACTCTGTTCACAACATTGACATCAGCAAACCGCTTGCCCATACAATGCCATACACGCTGTATTCCATCTGCCCGGTACAGTTGAAACTGGGATTCATCCGTGAAGAGCACACTTCTCCAGCATGCCAGTGGGCATCGAAGGTGAGCTGAACTGCGGTCAGGTCAAGACCCTGGTGAGGACAACGAGCATGCAGATGAGCTTCCCTGACACGATTCCGCAGAAGCCGGATGTGGAGGTCCTGGGTCCTGGTTACACGAGGTCTGTGGTTGTGAGGCCGATTGGATGAAATGACAGATTTTCTAAAAACGACATTGGATGCGGCTTATGGTAGAGAAATGAACATTAAATTGTCTGGCAACCGCTCTGGTGGACATTCCTGCAGTCAACATGCCAATTGCACGCTCCCTCAAAACATATGGTGCATTGTGTTGTGTGACAAAACTGCACATTTTAGAGTGGCCTTTTATTGTCCCCAGCGCAAGGTGCTTCTGTGTAAATATCATGCTGTTTAACCAGCTACTTGATATGCAACACCTGTCAGGTGGATGGATTATCTTGGCAAAGGAGAAATACTCACAAACAGGGATCTAAACATATTGATGAACAGAATCTGAGAAACTTCTGACCCACTGGGAATGTGATGAAAGAAATAAAAGCTGAAATAAATCATTCTCTCTACTATTATTCTGACATTTCACATTCTTAAAATAAGGTGGTGATCCTAACTGACCTAAGACAGGGAATTTTTACAAGGATAAATGTCAGGAATTGTGAAAAAATGAGTATTTGGCTAAGGTGTATGTAAACTTCCGACTTCAACTGTATATACACTACCATTCAAAAGTTTGTGGTGACTTAGAAATGTCCTTGTTTTGAAAGAAAAACACATTTTGTACATTGTTAATGTTGTAAATGAGTATTGTCGCTGGAAACGGCTGATTTTTAATGGAATATCTACACAGGCGTACAGAGGCCCATTATCAGCAACTATCACTCCTGTGTTCCAATGGCACATTGTGTTAGCTTATCATTTTAAAAGGCTAATTGATAATTAGAAAACCCTTTTGTAATTATGTTAGCACAGCTGAAAAATGTTGTTTCTGATTAAAGAAGCAATACAACTCGACTTCTTTAGACTAGTTGAGTATCTGGAGCATCAGCATTTGTGGGTTCGATTACAGGCTCAAAATGGCCAGAAACAAAGAACTTTCTTCTAAAACTCGTCAGTCTATTCTTGTTCTGAGAAATGGCTATTCCATGTGAGAAATTGCCAAGAAACTGAAGATCTAGTACAACGCTGTGCACTACTCCCTTCACAGAACAGTGCAAACTGGCTCTAACCAGAATAGAAATAGAAGTGGGAGGCCCCGGTGCACAACTGAGCAAGAGAACAAGTACATTAGAGTGTCTAGTTTGAGAAAAGGATGCCTCACAGGTCCTCAACTGGCAGCTTCATTAAATAGTATCCGCAAAACACCAGTCTCAACGTCAACAGTGAAGAGGCGACTCCGGGATGCTGGCCTTCTAAGCAGAGTTGCAAAGAACAAAACATATCTCAGACTGGCCAATAAAAATAAAAGATTAAGATGGGCAAAAGAACACAGACACTGGACAGAGGAACTCTGCCTAGAAGGCCAGCATCCTGGAATTGCCTCTTCACTGTTGACGTTGAGACTGGTGTTTTGCGGATACTATTTAATGAAGCTGCCAGTTGAGGACCTGTGAGGCATCCTTTTCTCAAACTAGACACTCTAATGTACTTGTTCTCTTGCTCAGTTGTGCACCGGGGCCTCCCACTTCTATTTCTATTCTGGTTAGAGCCAGTTTGCACTGTTCTGTGAAGGGAGTAGTGCACAGCACCAGCCTTAAAAACGCACTTCATGGCTACCAATGTGAGTGCTGCAGGCGGTAGTCATTTAGGCAGGTTTACCTTCACTTTCTTGGACACAGGGACTATGTTGGTCTGCTTGAAACATGTATGTATTACATACTCGGTCAGGGAGAGGTTGAAAATGTCAGTGACGACACTTGCCAGTTGGTCTGCGCATGCTCTGAGTACACGTCCTTGTAATCCATCTGGCCCCGCAGCCTTGTGAATGTTGACCTGTTTAAAGGTGTTGCTCACATCGGCTACGAGGAGCGTGATCACACAGTGGGTGCTCTCGTGCATGCTTCAGTGTTACTTGCCTCGAAGCGAGCATAAAAGGCATTTAGCTTGTCTGGTAGGCTCACATCACTAGGCAGCTCATGGCTGGGTTTCCCTTTGTAGTCCGTAATAGTTTGCAAGCCCTGCCACATCTGACGAGTGTCATAATCAGTGTAGTAGGATTCTGTCTTAGTCCTGTATTGCGCTTCAAACCAGAGCATACCGGACCTATTTTTCTCTCCATATCCCCGAATTCCTACCACAAACTCTGAACCTTTTCATCTGGATCATCACTGCTAGCTAACCACAACCCGGGTTGACTACTCCTGGCTAACGTTTCCGTCCCGGAGCTAGCACCAACTAGCCTGGGGCTAGCCCATGCTAGACCCATCTCCCGGCTCACTCCTGGGCTACAATATATAATCTGCCCGAGGATTCCAACAGGCCCCTCAGGCGCGACGCCGGCTGAGGGGCCCATTCTGCTAACCTGCTAGGCCTACTAGCTACCTAGAGCTACTTGGAACCCTACTAACTCCACGGCTGGTCTATCGACATCACCGCACGAAGAGGCAAAAACAGACTTACCCCCATCAAGACGTCCCCCAAAGGCTAACTTGCTAGCCCCGGTCTACTAACTGCTAGCTTGCCTGCCCCGGTCTGCTAACTGCTAGCCCCTGCTAACTGTCTGTAAATTACTACAACTACAATACCTCTTTCGCCATCTGGCTTGGATCCTTAGTCGACACGGCGGCCCGCCGCACCACCACGACAGGTCTGCCGACGAATACTCCATCCGGTGTGCCTTCAACCGGACTCCGTCGGACGTCGGAGCAGACGCTTCTACTAGCCCCGGGCTACTAACTTTAAACGCCGTGCCGCCCGCGTGCTAGCATAGTAACGACTACTCCACGGCTTCCCTGTTCCTTCTATTGCTGCCCCCTGGACCCTATGATCACTTGGCTATATAGCTGATGCCCGCTGGACTGTCCATTAATCACAGTACTTCATTCTGTTTATTTATTTATTTATTTATTTTTTGTTTATATTTGTCGGCCCCAGCCGCGAACTCAGGCTCTGTGTGTAGTTAACCGACCCTCTCTGCCCATTCATCACCATTTTACCTGTTGTTGTTTTAGCTGATTAGCTGTTGTTGTCTCACCCGTTGTTGTCTTAGCTAGCTCTCCAAATCAACACCTGTGATTACTTTATGCCTCGCTGTATGTCTCTCTCATATGTCAGTATGCCTTGTATACTGTTGTTTAGGTTAGTTATCATTGTTTTAGTTTACAATGGAGCCCCTAGTTCCACTCTTCATACCTCTGACACACCTCCTTTGTCCCACCTCCCATTCATGCGGTGACCTCACCCATTATAACCAGCTTATCCAGAGATACAACCTCTCTTATCATCACTCAGTGCCTGGGCTTACCTCCGCTATACCCGCACCCCACCATACCCCTGTCTGCACATTATGCCCTAAATCTATTCTACCACGCCCAGAAATCTGCTCCTTTTATTCTTTGTCCCTAACGCTCTAGGCGACCAGTTTTGATAGTCTTTAGCCGTACCCTCATCCTACTCCTCCTCTGTTCCTCGGGTGATGTGGAGGTAAACCCAGGCCCTGCGTGTCCCCAGGAACCCTCATTTGTTGACTTCTGTGATAGAAAAAACCTTGGTTTCATGCATCTCAACATCAGAAGCCTCCTCCCTAAGTTTGCTTTGCTCACTGCTTTAGCACACTCCGCCAACCCTGATGTCCTTGCCGTGTCTGAATCCAGGCTTAGGAAGGCCACCAACAATTCTGAGATTTCCATACCCAGCTACAACAGTCTCCGTCAAGATAGAACTGCCAAAGGGGGTGGAGTTGCAATCTACTGCAGAGATAGCCTGCAAAGTTCTGTCATACTTTCCAGGGCTATACCCAAACAGTTTGAACTTCTAATTTTAAATGAACCTCTCCAGAAATACGTCTCTCACTGTTGCAGCCTGCTATCGGCCCCCCTCCGCTCCCAGCTGTGCCTTGGACACCATTTGTGAATTGATCGCCCCCCATCTAGCTTCAGAGTTCGTTCTGTTAGGTGACCTAAACTGGGATATGCTTAACACCCCGGCAGTCCTACAATCTAAGCTAGATGCCCTCAATCTCACACAAATCATCAAGGAACCCACCAGGTACAACCCTAAATCCGTAAACATGGGCACCCTCATAGACATTATCCTGACCAACTTGCCCTCCAAATACACCTCCGCTGTTTTCAATCAGGATCTCAGCGATCACTGCCTCATTGTCTGTATCCGCTATGGGTCTGCGGTCAAACGACCACCCCTCAACACTGTCAAACGCTCCCTAAAACACTTCTGCAAGCAGGCCTTTCTAATCGACCTGGCCCGGGTATCCTGGAAGGATATCGACCTCATCCCGTCAGTCGAGGATGCCTGGTCATTCTTTAAAAGTAATTTCCTCACCATCTTAGATAAGCATGCCCCGTTCAATTTTTAATAAACTAAGAACAGATATAGCCTTTGGTTCACTCCAGACCTAACTGCCCTTGACCAGCACAAAAACATCTTGTGGCTGTCTGCAATAGCATCGAATAGTCCCCATGATATGCAACTGTTCAGGGAAGTCAGGAACCAATACACGCAGTCAGTCAGGAAAGCAAAGGCTAGCTTTTTCAAGCAGAAATTTGCATCCTGTAGCTCTAACTCCCAAAAGTTTTGGGACCCTGTAAAGTCCATGGAGAACAAGAGCACCTCCTCCCAGCTGCCCACTGCACTGAGGCTAGGTAACACGGTCACCATTGATAAATCCATGATAATTGAACATTTCAATAAGCATTTCTCAACAGCTGGCCATGCCTTCCTCCTGGCTACTCCAACTCCAGCCAACAGCTGCGCCTCCCCCGCAGCTCCCCCGCAGCGAGTGCCCAAGCCTCCCCAGCTTCTCCTTCACCCAAATCCAGACAGCAGATGTTCTGAAAGAGCTGCAAAACCTGAACCCGTACAAATCAGCTGGGCTAGACAATCTGGACCCTCTCTTTCTAAAACTATCCGCCTCCATTGTTGCAACCCCTATTACCAGCCTGTTCAACCTCTCTTTCATATCGTCTGAGGTCCCTAAAGATTGGAAAGCTGCCGCTGTCATCCCCCTCTTCAAAGGGTGTGACACCCTAGACCCAAACTGTTACAGACCTATATCCATCCTGCCCTGCCTATCTAAAGTCTTCGAAAGCCAAGTGAACAAACAGATCACTGACCATTTCGAATCCCACCGTACCTTCTCCGCTGTGCAATCTGGTTTCCGAGCCGGTCACGGGTGCACCTCAGCCACGCTCAAGGTACTAAACGATATCATAACCGCCATCGATAAAAGACAGTACTGTGCAGCCGTCTTCATCGACCTGGCCAAGGCTTTCGACTCTGTCAATCACCGTATTCTTATCGGCAGACTCAATAGCCTTGGTTTTACTAATGACTGCCTCGCCTGGAGAGTTCAGTGTGTCTGGAGAGTTCAGTGTGTCAAATCGGAGGGCATGTTGTCCGGACCTCTGGCAGTCTCTATGGGGGTACCACAGGGTTCAATTCTCGGGCCGACTCGTTTCTCTGTATATATCAATGATGTCGCTCTTGCTGCGGGCGATTCCCTGATCCACCTCTATGCAGACGACACCATTCTGTATACTTCTGGCCCTTCCTTGGACACTGTGCTAACTAACCTCCAAACGAGCTTCAATGCCATACAACACTCCTTCTGTGGCCTCCAACTGCTCTTAAACGCTAGTAAAACTAAATGCATGCTTTTCAACCGTTCGCTGCCCGCACCCGCCCGCCCGACTAGCATCACCACCCTGTACGGTTCCGACCTAGAAAATGTGGACAACTATAAATACCTAGGTGTCTGGCTAGACTGTAAACTCTCCTTCCAGACTCATATTAAACATCTCCAATCCAAAATCAAATCTAGAATCGGCTTTCTATTTCGCAACAAAGCCTCCTTCACTCACGCCGCCAAACTTACCCTAGTAAAACTGACTATCCTACCGATCCTCGACTTCGGCGATGTCATCTACAAAATAGCTTCCAACATTCTACTCAGCAAACTGGATGCAGTCTATCACAGTGCCATTCGTTTTGTTACCAAATCACCTTATACCACCCACCACTGCGACCTGTATGCTCTAGTCAGCTGGCCCTCGCTACATACTCGTCGCCAGACCCACTGGCTCCAGGTCATCTATAAGTCTATGCTAGGTAAAGCTCCGCCTTATCTCAGTTCACTGGTCACGATAACAACACCCACCCGTAGCACACGTTCCAGCAGGTATATCTCACTGATCATCCCCAAAGCCAACACCTCATTTGGCCACCTTTCCTTCCAGTTCTCTGCTCCCAGTGACTGGAACGAATTGCAAAAATCGCTGAAGTTGGAGACTTTTATTTCCCTAACCAACTTTAAACATCAACTATCTGAGCAGCTAACCGATCGCTGCAGCTGTACATAGTCCATCTGTAAATAGCCCACCCAATCTACCTACCTCATCCCCATACTGTTTTTATTTTATTTACTTTTCTGCTCTTTTGCACACCAGTATCTCTACTTGCACATCATCATCTGCTCATTTATCACTCCAGTGTTAATCTGCTAAATTGTAATTATTCGCTCCTATGGCCTCCTCATGCCTTTTGCACACACTGTACATAGACTTTCTTTTTTCTTCTATGTCATCGATTTGTTTATTGTGTTATTGGCTTGTTTATTGTTTACTCCATGTGTAACTCTGTGTTGTTGTCTGTGTCACACTGCTTTGCTTTATCTTGGCCAGGTCGCAGTTGCAAATGAGAACTTGTTCTCAACTAGCCTACCTGGTTAAATAAAGGTGAAATAAAAAAATTAAATAAAGAATTGACGCTTTTCCTGTTTGATGGTTTGTCTGAGGGCATAGCGGGATTTGAAAGCAGCAGCTGTAGCCTTTAGCTCGGTGTGGATGTGTTCTGTAATCCATGGCTTATGGTTGGGATATGTACGTTCGGTCACTATGGGGACAATGTCGTCGATGGACTTATTGATGAAACCGGTATACTCATCAATGCCAGAGAGCTTTGTACGTGTCTCTGTGTGTGGAGTACAGGTGGTCTAGAGTTTTTTTTCCTCTGGTTGCACATGTGACATGCTGTTAGAAATTAGGTTAAACGGATTTAAGTTTGCCTGCAATAAAGTCTCCGACCACTAGGAACGCCGCTTCTGGCTTAGAACGTTATTTTTTGCTTATGGCCTTATACAGCTTGTTGAGTGCGGTCTTAGTGCCAGCATCGGTTTGGGGTGGTAAATAGACAGCTACGAAAAATATAGATGAAAACTCTCTTTGTCGGTGGTGTGGTCTACAGCTTATCATTAGGTACTCTACCTCAGATGAGAAATACCTCGAGACTTCCTTAATATTAGACATCACTCACCAGCTGTTATTGACAAATCGACACACACCACCACCACCACTCATCTTACCGGAGGTCGCTGTTCTGATGCACGGAAAACCCAGCCAACTGTATATTATCTGTGTCGTCTTTCAGCCATGACTTGGTGAAACATAAGATATTACAGTTTTTATTATCCCGTTGGTAGGAAAGTCTTGAACTTAGCTCATGCAGTTTATTCTCCAGTGATTGCAAGTTGGCCAATAGAAAGGATGGTAGAGACAGGTTACCCACTCGTCGACGAATTCTCACAAGGCACCTGGATTTGCGCACCCTGTGTCTCCGTCTTTTCTTCAAGCGAATGACTGGGATTTGGGCCGGTAGCAACAGTATGTCCTTCGCATCATACTCATTAAAGAAAAAATTGGGCTGAAATTGCGGGAGGTAATATGTCAACTTATAATATGTCAAGCGCGTGCTTTCATTTCCGTTGCAAAACGTTTTTCTTGAAGTGAACTAATGAATATGTCTGGTAAACACTTTCGTTGCTGTTGGGACTAAACAACTCTGCAACTGGATCCTGGACTTCCTGACGGGCCGCCCCCAGGTGGTAAGGGTATGTAACAACACATCCGCCACGCTGATCCTCAACACGGGGGCCCCTCAGGGGTGCGTGCTCAGTCCCCTCCTGTACTCCTTGTTTACTCATGACTGCACGGACAGGCATGACTTCAACACCATCATCAAGTTTTCAGATGACACAACAGTGGTAGGCCTGATCACTGACAACGACGAGACAGCCTATAGGGAAGAGGTCAGAGACCTGACCTTGTAGTGCAAGGACAATAACCTCTCCCTCAATGTGATCAAGACAAAGAAGATGATTGTGGACTACAGGAAAAGGAAGACCAAGCACGCCTAAATTCTCATCGACGGGGCTGTAGTGGAACAGGTTGAGAGCTTGAAGTTCCTTGGCGTCCACATCACCAACAAACTAACATGGTCCAAGCACACCAGACAGTCGTGAAGAGGGCACGACAAAGCCTATTCCCCCTCAGGAGACTGAAAAGATTTGGCATGGGTCCTCAGAACCTCAAAAGGTTCTACAGCTGCACCATCGAGAGCATCCTGACTGGTTGCATCACTGCCTCGTATGGCAACTGCTTGGCCTCTGACCACAAGGCACTAAAGAGGATAGTGTGTACGGCCCAGTACATCACTGGGGCCAAGCTTCCTGACATCCAGGACCTCTATACCAGGCGGTGTCAGAGGAAGGCCCTAAAAATGGTCAAAGACTCCAGCCAACCTAGTCATAGACTGTTCTCTCTGCTACTGCATGGCAAGCGGTACCTGAGCGCCAAGTCTAGGTACAAGAGGCTTCTAAACAGCTTCTACCCCCAAGCCATAAGACTTGTGAACATCTAATCAAATGGCCACCCAGACTATTTGCACTGCCCCCCTCCCTCTTTTACGCTGCTGCTACTCTCTATTATTATCTATGCATAGTCACTTTAATAACTCTACATACATGTACATATTATCTCAAATAACTCGACTAACCGGTGCCCCTGCACATTGACTCTGTACCGGTACCCCCTGTATATAGCCTCGCTATTGTTATTTTACTGCTGCTCTTTAAATATTTGTTACTTTTATTTCTTGTTTTTTTAGGTATTTTCTTAAAAACTGCATTGTTGGTTAAGGGCTTGTAAGTAAGCATTTCACTGTGAGGTCTACACCTGTTTTATTCGGTGCATGTGACAAATAAAATGTATTTGATTTGATTGTTTTGAAAGAGGTGTGGCAGCGCCACATCCGATTGAAAGTACTGGGGCAAATGCTGTCTCGTCACACGACTTCCGTTGACTCTGTTTCAGGATGAATCAAACCACTGTCATTTTAATTAATCAATATATTCCATGCGTTTTTAATGATTCATACATACTTCCCTAACCCTAAAATGTGCCTAAATAATATACAAGATCAGAGTCTTTTTTTCTAACAGTTGGTGCTGAAACGGAGAAAAATATGCATATATTTAGATGGCTTTCTTTAATTGATGCCTATATTGATTAAGGCAGCCCCTCGCACCTCTCTGATTCAGAGGGGTTGGGTTAAATGCACATTTCAGTTGAATGCATTCAGTTGTACAACTGATTAGGCATCCACCTTTCCTTTTCTTTATTTTGAACCCATTCTCTCGATGTATTCTAGTGAGTCTGTCGACAAATTCGAATTAAAGGTACACCTTATTTAAAGGGATGGCTTAAGATATTGAATGAAAACTCCACGAGGCCCCATATGACACCGGTGAGCTATACCAGTCTCTGTAGTTATTATTGGAGCTGAGAGTGAGAACCCAACTGTGTGTCCTGTCTGCCCCCAGGGGCAGGGGGCAGAGTGCAGAGAGGGGTGGCTGGGTCTCACCTCATAGAGCCAGTGGAGGGGCTTGATGGGGGGGAGGGGCTGGGTCCAGTGCAGGGTCCAGTGCAGTCCATTTATCCAGGGTGACAGTAATTGCTGGCTGGTCCATAATGAGTCCGGCAGGCGGCGAGCAAGCCTCCTCATCCCCAGCCCTGGCATGGGTTCCGACGAGCCTAATGGGGGAGAGCCGGGCCTCCACCGCCACATCAAAGCCTACTGGAGGCACCTGCTGCACTGATGGTCCGTTTGGGTTGGTCTGGGCCCACACACACTGGAGGGGTGGGAGCCCTCAGGTCATCTTCAGTCATGTCACTGCTGCAGCAGACTGTCAGGGATGGTAAGTATGAAGTCACAGGTTATGGGGAACAGTCAGTGTTGATAAATGCAGCCCATGCTGCTTTTGTTAAAACCAAGTTAATTAAGCATGTAAAAAACTGAAGGTATCAGTCAATTAAATTGAGCTCTACAGCAGGAGCACATAGGCCAATGCCCTCTCATCCCATCCTTTCATGATATGTTTATCTCATAGCTAGCCCACAATTCCAAGCATGACTAGCTCTTTAACCAGTCCCAGTGGCTCTAAGCTTATCTGTCACCTCTCCCAGTAGCTCTCTTTATGTCTGATGCTGTGTAACATAGGGCTGCTTAGCACCGATCATGGTTCCACAGGCAGGAATACGTTAGTCTGGTGAGATATAACAGTACTGAGCATCCCCTCACTGGATCTCAGCAGAGCGTACAACTGAAGAACATCGTTCATGAGAACTGACAGACACCATTGTAAGTGAGATATGGTAATCATAGCTAATCCTCTTGTCACACTAACCCACAGGCACAAGTAATAGCCGCCCAGTGTCCAAGAAATACGAATGCATCTCCACACACACAGATATATTGTATATCTACATGCATTTGCACTTAGTCATTCAAATAGAAAAGAGTTACTATAAACACATTGATAACCCTGTAGCATGCTTCTGAATAATGGCATATCTCTTAGTTGTGGCAGCATTGGAATTCCTCCCTGTATTTACACAGATGTGATGGAGCCCGGAGAAGAGGAGAGTAGACTAGTTGTAGAGAGAAGCTGGGGGAGAACAGGGTTAACTCCATCATGCCATGTCACCCTGGCCCTCTTTCAGAAAGAGATTAAAAAAAAAGAGAGGGAGACAGATGCTTTGTTGATTTCAAAAAAGCTTTTGACTTAATTTGGCATGAGGGTCTGCTATACGAATTGATGGAAAGTGGTGTTGGGGGAAAAACATACAATATTATAAAATCCATGTACACAAACAACAACTGTGAGGTTAAAATTGGCAAAAAACAAACACATTTCTTTCCACAGGGCCGTGGTGTGAGACAGAGACACAGCTTAACCCCCACCCTCTTCAACATATTATTTATTTATTTCATCACATTCCCAGTGGGTCAGAAGTTTACATACACTTAATTAGTATTTGGTAGCATTGCCTTTAAATTGTTTAACTTGAGTCAAACGTTTCAGGTAGCCTTCCACAAGCTTGGGTTGAATTTTGGCCCATTCCTCCTGACAGAGCTGGTGTAACTGAGTCAGGTTTGTAGGCCTCCTTGTTCGCACACGCTTTTTCAGTTCTGCCCACAAATTTTCTATAGGATTAAGGTCAGGGTTTTGTGATGGCCACTCCAAAACCTTGACTTTGTTGTCCTTAAGCCATTTTGCTTGGGGTCATTGTCGTTTTTGGAAGACCCATTTAACTTCCTAACTGATGTCTTGAGATGTTGCTTCAATATATCCACATAATTTTCCTACCTCATAATGCCATCTATTTTGTGAAGTGCACCAGTGCCTCCTGCAGCAAACCACCCCCACAACATGATGCTGCCACCCCTGTGCTTCAAGGTTGGGATGGTGTTCTTGGGCTTGTGAGCCTCCCCCTTTTTCCTCCAAACATAATGATGGTCATTATTGCCAAACAGTTCTATTTTTGTTTCATCAGACCAGAGGACATTTCTCCAAAAAGTACGATCTTTGTTCCCATGTGCAGTTGCAAACCGTAGTCTGGCTTTTTTATGGCAGTTTTGGAGCAGTGGCTTCTTCCTTGCTGAGCGGCCTTTCAGGTTATGTCGATATAGGACACGTTTTACTGTGGATATAGATACTTTTGTACCTGTTTCCTCCAGCATCTTCACAAGGTCCTTTGCTGTTGTTCTGGGATTGATTTGCACTTTCCGCACCAAAGTACGTTAATCTCTAGGAGACAGAACGTGTCTCCTTCCTGAGCGGTATGACGGCTGCGTGGTCCCATGGTGTTTATACTTGTGTACTATTGTTTGTACAGATGAACGTGGTACCTTAAGGCTTTTGGAAATTGCTCCGAAGGATGAACCAGACTTGTGGAGGTCTACAATTTTTTTCCGGAGGTCTTGGCTGATTTCTTTAGATTTTCCCATGATGTCAAGCAAAGAGGCACTGAGTTTGAAGGTAGGCCTTGAAATACATCCACAGGTACACCTCTAATTGACTCAAATGATGTCAATTAGCCTATCAGAAGCTTCTAAAGCCATGATATCATTTTCAGGATTTTTCCAAGCTGTTTCAAGGCACAGTCAACTTAGTGTATGTAAACTTCTTACCCAATGGAATTGTGATACAGTGAATTATAAGTGAAATAATCTGTCCGTAAACAATTGTTGGACAAATTACTTGTGTCATGCACAAAGTAGATGTCCTAACCGACTTGCCAAAACTATAGTTTGTTAACAAGAAATTTGTGGAGTGGTTAAAAAACGAGTTTTAATGACTCCAACATAAGTGTATGTAAACTTCTGACTTCAACTGTATATCAACGAAATGGCGAGGGCACTAGAACAGTCTGCAGCATTCGACATACCAATTAGGATCTGGCTAAAAATACTTGAATCAGTTATAGAACCCATTGCCCTTTGTGGTTTTGAGGTCTGGGGTCCACTCACCAACCAATATTTCACAAAATGGGACAAACACCAAATTGAGACTCTGCATGCGGAATTCTTCAAAAATATCCTCAGTGGACAACATAAAACACCAAATAATGCATGCAGAGCAGAATTAAGCCAATACCCGCTAATTATCAAAATCCAGAAGAGAGATGTTAAAATCAATAACCTCCTAAAAGGAAGCGATTCCCAAACCTTCCATAACAAAGTCATCACCTACAGAGAGATGAACCTTGAGAAGAGTCCCCTAAACAAGCTGATCCTGGGGCTCTATTCACAAACACAAACAGACCCCACAGAGCCCCAGGACAGCAACTCAATTAGACCCAACCAAATCATGAGAAAACAAAAATAGAATTACTTGACACATTGGAAAGAATAAACAAAAAAAGAGAGCAAACTAGAATGCTATTTGGCCCTAAACAGAGAGTACACAGTGGCAGAATACCTGACCACCGTGACTGACCCAAACTTAAGGAAAGCTTTGACTATGTACAGTACAGACTCAGTAAGCCTTGCTATTGAAAAGGGTAGCCATAAGCAGACCTGGCTCTCAAGAGAAGACAGGCTATGTGCACACTGCCCACAAAATGAGGTGAAAAATGAGCTGCACTTCCTAACCTCCTGCCAAATGTATGACCATATTTGAGACACATATTTCCCTCAGATTACACAGACCCACAAAGAATTTGAAAACAAACCCAATTTTGATAAACTCCCATATCAATTTGGGTGAAATACCACAGTGTGCCATCACAGCAGCAAGATTGGTGACCTGTTGCCACAAGAAAAGGGCAACCAGTGAAGAACAAACACCATTGTAAATACAACCCATATTTATGTTTATTTATTTTCCCTTTTGTACTTTAACTATTTGCACATAATATGACATTTGAAATGTCTTCATTATTTTGGAACTTTTGTGAGTGTAATGCGTACTGTTAATTAGAATTGTTCATTTCACTTTTGTTTATTATCTACTTCACTTGCTTTGGCAATGTTAACATACGTTTCCCATGCCAATGAAGCCTTTAAATTGAAATTGAATTGAATTGAGAGAAAGGAGGAGTAAAGACAGAGGTAGAGAGAGAGAACGAGAACAAGTATGAGAGAGAGTACTGAGAGAGACAGGCAGAGAGAAAGAGAGGGAGAGAGGGGGGGAGATAATGAGAGGGGAAGAGAGAGAGAGATGATGGGAGATCAACAGATGGCAGCTCAGCTCGTCTCTGCAGGAGAGGCCCACTGCAGGCAGCTCCATCCTCTGCAGTCATCCACAGTGTCCCCTCCTGTAGTCTCTAATTACTGCGGCCTAGCCTCGGCCCCTCAGCCAGTTCCTAGGGGCTACTGGAGGGCAGTCTTGGCCTGGATACCAGACATCATGACTCACCTGCCTGGTGGAGCACCGTGGACAGTTACCATGAAGGGGTGACGTATGGCACCGGTGTTGGTGTGAGGTTCCATCCCGGTGCAATGCCAAAGGCAGGAATCTTACTCACACTCCTTGGATACACGGCCTATACCTCACATGCTATCTTACACACAGTCATCATTCACATAGACAGAAGTTTGCCCGGGCTTCCTCTCTTATGATCTCTATCATTTTGCTACTAGGGGTTTGTAGTCATGAACGGTCTCTAGCTGGTTATGGAGAATGTGATACTGTTATATAATCAATCGTGTACTGTTATTCCAGAATCTTGATATTTCTCTCTGGGATTAGTTGTGTCGGTGTCAGTGGCTGTGTCTGTGCTTGTGTCAGTGGCTGTGCACGTGTCTGTGCCTGTGTCTGTGGCTGTGACTGTGCCTGTGTCTGTGTCTGTGACTGTGATTGTGTCTGTGTCTGTGTACATACTCTGCAGTGGGCTCACTAGAACAGATTGAGAGGGTGGAATGGGACGCTAAATCATCCAAGTCCAGTCAAATGAGCAGTGATGGAGAGACAGGGGGGTGAGAGAGAGAGAGACAGAGAGAGAGAGAGAGAGAGAGAGAGAGAGAGAGAGAGAGAGAGAGAGAGAGAGAGAGAGAGAGAGAGAGAGAGAGAGAGAGAGAGAGAGAGAGAGAGAGAGAGAGAGAGAGAGAGAGAGAGAGAGAGAGAGAGAGAGAGAGAGAGAGAGAGAAGAGAGAGAACAGGAGAGAGAGAGGGTGAGAGAGAGAAGAGAGAGACAGAGGGAATGAGAGAGAGAGGGTGAGAGAGAGAAGAGAGAGACAGAGCGAATGAGAGAGAGAGGGTGAGAGAGAGAAGAGAGACACAGAGGGAACGAGAGAGAGAGGGTGAGAGAGAGAGAGAGAGAGAGAGTGAGAGTGAGAGAGGGAACGGGAGAGGGTGAGAGAGAGAACAGGAGAGAGAGAGGGTGAGAGAGAGAAGAGAGAGAGGGTGAGAGAGAGAAGAGAGAGACAGAGGGAATGAGAGAGAGAGGGTGAGAGAGAGAAGAGAGAGACAGAGCGAATGAGAGAGAGAGGGTGAGAGAGAGAGAGAGAGAGGGGGTGAGATAGAGAGAGACAGAGAGAGAGAGAGAGAGAGAGACAGAGAGAGAGAGAGAGAGAGAGAGAGAGAGAGACAGAGAGAGAGAGAGAGAGACAGAGAGAGAGAGACAGAGAGAGAGTGCTAGAATAGAATAGAATGCTAAAACATTACATAAAATTATTATAAAACATAACAGAGAGAAAAAGAGAGCGTGAACGAGAGGGAACGAGAGAGAGAAATAGAGAGGGAACGAGAGCGAGGGAGAGAGGGAGAGGGAGGAGACGGGAGACCCCCTGCTGGCCCCAGGTCCAGTTCAGCGGCTGTCATGGCTCTACTTTCTCCACAGTTTGTGGTTCTGGGAGGCTGGCTGTGCATTAATGACCGTCTGGATGACCTGGCCACACCTGCTTGGGGGAGGGTGAGGGGGACAGGAGGGAAAGGGGGACGGGAGGAGGACCGAAGACCCAGGGCTGGGGGCCATAGACAGGTTAGAGTAAATGAGGCGCATTAATAATGTGTGTCAGCAGGTTGAGGGAGGAGAGGAGGAGCAGGCCAGGCTAAGGGACTGATTTAGAGACAGGGCTGGAGGCTGGAGTCTCAAAGAGCCGGGCTGGAGACACGTTGGGAGATACTGTGGGAAAGACAATGAATGAATGAATTACATTTTCGTTTCAAATCGCCAGTTGGCAACCCATCCCTTATGGGATTAATTGACACATAAACAAACATTACATTAATTCACTGTGATAATTCAGTGATAATTCTCCTTCCGGTATTCTCTGCAGTGCGCATCGCATAAAGAGTGAAAAAGAAATCAAATAAAAAATGGAATAAAAATCAATAGCTAATAAATAGTAAATAAGGTTAACCAAACAACAATTATAAATACAGAAAAATGAAACATAAGGCATTTGAACCCAGTCTGACACAAAGAGAAGATTCATGTGGGAGACACAACCGACAATATCCCTGATCTTACCTGTTTCAATACGCATAGACAATATCCCTGATCTTACCTGTTTCAATACGCAGAGACAATATCCCTGATCTTACCTTTTTCATTACGCAGAGACAATATCCCTGATCTTACCTGTTTCATTACACAGAGACAATATCTCTGATATAACCTGTTTCAATACGCAGAGACAATATCCCTGATCTTACCTGTTTCAATACGCAGAGACAATATCCCTGATCTTACCTTTTTCATTACGCAGAGACAATATCCCTGATCTTACCTGTTTCATTACACAGAGACAATATCTCTGATATAACCTGTTTCAATACGCAGAGACAATATCCCTGATCTTACCTGTTTCAATTCGCTGAGGAAATATCTCTGATCTTACCTGTTTCAATACGCAGAGACAATATCCCTGATCTTACCTGTTTCAATATGCAGAGACAATATCCCTGATCTTACCTGTTTCAATACGCAGAGACAATATCCCTGATATAACCTATTTCAACACGCAGAGACAATATCCCTGATCTGACCTGTTTCAATACGCAGAGGAAATATCCCTGATATAACCTGTTTCAATACACAGAGACAATATCCCTGATCTTACCTATTTCAATACGCAGAGACAATATCCCTGATCTTACCTGTTTCAATATGCAGAGACAATATCCCTGATCTTACCTGTTTCAATACGCAGAGACAATATCCCTGATATAACCTATTTCAACACGCAGAGACAATATCCCTGATCTGACCTGTTTCAATACGCAGAGGAAATATCCCTGATATAACCTGTTTCAATACACAGAGACAATATCCCTGATCTTACCTATTTCAATACGCAGAGGATATATCCCTGATCTTACCTGTTTCAATACGCATAGACAATATCCCTGATCTTACCTGTTTCAATACGCAGAGGCAATATCCCTGATCTTACCTGTTTCAATACGCAGAGGCATTATCCCTGATCTGACCTGTTTCAATACGCAGAGGCAATATCCCTGATCTTACCTGTTTCAATACGCAGAGACAGTATCCTTGATCTTACCTGTTTCAATATGCAGAGGAGATAGCCCTGATCTTACCTGTTTCAATACGCAGAGACAATATCCCTGATCTTACCTGTTTCAATACACAGATGCAATATCCCTGATCTTACCTGTTTCAATATGCAGAGACAATATCCCTGATCTTACCTGTTTCAATACACAGATGCAATATCCCTGATCTTACCTGTTTCAATATGCAGAGACAATATCCCTGATCTTACCTGTTTCAATACACAGATGCAATATCCCTGATCTTACATGTGCACATAGATTTTTAGGTGGGTTATATATAAAAAATAACTCACACACAAATTCACTCTTAATCAAACAGGTTCTCAATTTGGGATTATGGGGGGGGGGGGGGGGAGGGGCGATGTTGGACGAGTATACCTTGCTCAATAAACTTATGCCTCTACAGTTGAGTAGCACTCTCGGGTAATTTTTTGAAGATTTGGGAATGGGATACACTATGGACTTATACCAAGTGGATGGCAGTATACTGTACTCAAAACAAATTTGGAGCAAATCATTCAGGACGTTAATTAATTTAGGGGATTTTAAAACTTAATTTGGCAGTTCATCAACACCAAATGCTTTCCCATTTTTTGCAACGTCAATCACCTTCTTAACTCCTGCCACAGACAGCTCCTAATTTAAGTACGGATTACATATATAAGAAGGTTTTAACATACATTGTGTTTTCCAGTTTAGTTTTCAGGGAACATACTGTATGTCTTTGTAAATCCTCAAAATATGCCGGATTTACAATACCTGAGAACAAACTAGCAAACCCCTTCTCCCACTCCTTCAGTACCTGTGTAATATCAGAGTTCAGCCACCCCTGCTCTTCAAATCAAATGTATTTATATAGCCCTTCTTACATCAGCTGATATATCAAAGTGCTGTACAGAAACCCAGCCTAAAACCCCAAACAGCAAGCAATGCAGGTTTAGAAGCACGGTGGCTAGGAAAAACTCCCTAGAAATCAAATCAAATGTTATTTGTCACATACACATGGTTAGCAGATGTTAATGCGAGTGCAGCAAAATGCTTGTGCTTCTAGTTCCGACAATGCAGTAATAACCAACGAGTAATCTAACCTAACAATTCCACAACTACTACCTTATACACACAAGTGTAAAGGGATAAAGAATATGTACATAAAGATATATGAATGAGTGATGGTACAGAACGGCATAGGCAAGATGCAGTAGATGGTATAGAGTACAGTATATACATATGTGATGAGTAATGTAGGGTATATAAACATAAAGTGGCATAGTTTAAAGTGGCTAGTGATACATGTATTACATAAAGATGGCAAGATGCAGTAGATGATAGAGTACAGTATATACATATACATATGAGATGAGTAATGTAGGGTATGTAAACATTATATTAAGTGGCATTGTTTAAAGTGGCTAGTGATACATTTTTACATAAATTTCCATCAATTCCCATTATTAAAGTGGCTGGAGTTGAGTCAGTATGTTGGCAGCGGCCACTAAATGTTAGTAGTGGCTGTTTAACAGTCTGATGGCCTTGAGATAGAAGCTGTTTTTCTGTCTCTCGGTCCCTGCTTTGATGCACCTGTACTGACCTCGCCTTCTGGATGATAGCGGGGTGAACAGGCAGTGGCTCGGGTGGTTGTTGTCCTTGATGATCTTTATGGCCTTCCTGTGACATCGGGTGGTGTAGGTGTCCTGGAGGGCAGGTAGTTTGCTCCCGGTGATGCGTTGTGCAGACCTCACTACCCTCTGGAGAGCCTTACAGTTGTGGGCGGAGCAGTTGCCGTACCAGGCGGTGATACAGCCCGACAGGATGCTCTCGATTGTGCATCTGTAGAAGTTTGTGAGTGCTTTTGGTGACAAGCCGAATTTCTTCAGCCTCCTGAGGTTGAAGAGGCGCTGCTGCGCCTTCTTCACAACACTGTCTGTGTGGGTGGACCAATTCAGTTTGTCCGTGATGTGTACGCCGAGGAACTTAAAACTTACTACCCTCTCCACTACTGTCCCGTCGATGTGGATAGGGGGGTGCTCCCTCTGCTGTTTCCTGAAGTCCACAATCATCTCCTTTGTTTTGTTGACATTGAGTGTGAGGTTATTTTCCTGACACCACACTCCGAGGGCCCTCACCTCCTCCCTGTAGGCCGTCTCGTAGTTGTTGGTAATCAAGCCTACCACTGTAGTGTCGTCCGCAAACTTGATGATTGAGTTGGAGGCGTGCATGGCCACGCAGTCGTGGGTGAACAGGGAGTACAGGAGAGGGCTCAGAACGCACCCTTGTGGCGCCCCAGTGTTGAGGATCAGCGGGAGATGTTGTTACCTACCCTCACCACCTGGGGGGCGGCCCGTCAGGAAGTCCAGTACCCAGTTGCACAGGGCGGGGTCGAGACCCAGGGTCTCGAGCTGGGTCTCGAGCTCGAGTTTGGAGGGTACTATGGTGTTAAATGCTGAGCTGTAGTCGATGAACAGCATTCTCACATAGGTATTCCTCTTGTCCAGATGGGTTAGGGCAGTGTGCAGTGTGGTTGTGATTGCGTCGCCTGTGGACCTATTGGGTCGGTAAGCAAATTGGAGTGGGTCTAAGGTGTCAGGTAGGGTGGAGGTGATATGGTCCTTGACTAGTCTCTCAAAGCACTTCATGATGACGGAAGTGAGTGCTACGGGGCGGTAGTCGTTTAGCTCAGTTATCTTAGCTTTCTTGGGAACAGGAACAATGGTGGCCCTCTTGAAGCATGTGGGAACAGCAGACTGGGATAAGGATTGATTGAATATGTCCGTAAACACACCAGCCAGCTGGTCTGCGCATGCTCTGAGGACGCGGCTGGGAATGCCGTCTGGGCCTGCAGCCTTGCGAGGGTTAACACGTTTAAATGTTTTACTCACCTCGGCTGCAGTGAAGGAGAGCCCGCAGGTTTTGGTAGCGGGCCGTGTCAGTGGCACTGTATTGTCCTCAAAGCGATCAAAAAAGTTATTTAGTCTGTCTGGGAGCATCCTGGTCTGCGATGGGGCTGGTTTTCTTTTTGTAATCCGTGATTGACTGTAGACCCTGCCACATACCTCTTGTGTCTGAGCTGTTGAATTGTGACTCTACTTTGTCTCTATACTGGCACTTAGCTTGTTTGATTGCCTTGCGGAGGGAATAGCTACACTGTTTGTATTCGGTCATGTTTCCGGTCACCTTGCCCTGGTTAAAAGTAGTGGTTCGCGCTTTCAGTTTCGCGCGAATGCTGCCATCAATCCACGGTTTCTGGTTTGGGAATGTTTTAATCATTGCTGTGGGTATAATGTCGCCGATGCACTTTCTAATGAACTCGCTCACCGAATCAGCGTATTCATCAATGTTGTTGTTGGACGCAATGCGGAACATATCCCAATCCACGTGATTGAAGCAGTCTTGAAGCGTGGAATCAGATTGGTTGGACCAGCGTTGGACAGACCTGAGCGCGGGAGCTTCTTGTTTTAGTTTCTGTTTGTAGGCTGGAAGCAACAAAATGGAGTCGTGGTCAGCTTTTCCGAAAGGAGGGCGGGGGAGGGCCTTATATGCGTCGCGGAAGTTAGAATAACATTGTTCCAGGGTTTTACCAGCCCTGGTAGCACAATCGATATGCTGATAGAATATAGGAAGTTTTGTTTTCAGATTAGCCTTGTTAAAATCCCCAGCTACGATGAATGCAGCCTCAGGGTGTGTGGTTTCCAGTTTACATAGAGTCAGATAAAGTTCATTCAGGGCCATTGATGTGTCTGCTTGGGGGGGAATATATACGGCTGTGATTATAATCGAAGAGAATTCCCTTGGTAGATAATGCGGTCGACATTTGATTGTGAGGAATTCTAAGTCAGGTGAACAGAATGACTTGAGTTCCTGTATGTTGTTATGATCACACCACGTCTCGTTAATCATAAGGCATAACCCCCCCCCCCCCCCCGCCCCTCTTCTTACCAGAAAGATGTTTGTTTCTGTCGGCGCGATGCGTGAAGAAACCAGCTGGCTGCACCAACTCCGGCGCGATGCGTGAAGAAACCAGCTGGCTGCACCAACTCCGTTAGCGTCTCTCGAGTGAGCCATGTTTCCGTGAAGCAAAGAATGTTACAGTCTCTGATGTCTCTCTGGAATGCTACCCTTGCTCGGATTTCATCAACCTTGTTGTCAAAAGACTGGACATTGGCGAGTAGTATGCTAGGGAGTGGAGCGCGATGTGCCCGTCTCCGAAGCCTGACCAGAAGACCGCTTCGTTTGCCCCTTTTACGGTGTCGTTGTTTAGGGTCGCCGGCTGGGATCCGATCCATTGTACTGGGTGGAAGGCAAAACACAGGATCCGCTTCGGGAGAGTCATATTACTGGTCGTAATGATAGTGAGTTGACGTTGCTCTTATATTCAGTAGTTCCTCCCGACTGTATGTAATGAAACCTAAGATTACCTGGGGTACCAATGTAAGAAATAACACGTAAAAAAAACAAAATACTGCATAGTTTCCTAGGAACGCGAAGCTAGGCGGCCATCTCTGTCGGCGCCGGAAGTGACAATCCGGCGCCGACAAAAAGAAAGGCCAAAACCTAGGAAGAAACCAAGAGAGGAACCAGGCTATGAGGGGTGGCCAGTCCTCTTCTGGCTGTGCCGAGTGGAGATTATAACAGAACATGGCCAAGATGTTCAAATGTTCATAAATGACCAGCATGGTCAAATAATAATCACAGTAGTTGTCGAGGGTGCAACAAGTCAGCACCTCAGGTGTAAATGTCAGTTGGCTTTTCATAGCCAATCATTGAGAGTATCTCTACCGCTCCTGCTGTCTCTAGAGAGTTGAAAACAGCAGGTCTGGGACAGGTACCACGTCCGGTGAACAGGTCAGGGTTCCATAGCCGAGTCATCATGCCAGGTAGTCCTGAGGCATGGTCCTAGGGCTCAGGTCCTCCGAGAGAGAGAAAGAAAGAAAGAAAGAGAGAATTAGAGAGAGCATACTTAAATTCACACAGGACACCGGATAAGACAGGAGAAGTACTCCAGATATAACAGACTGACCCTAGCCCCCCGACACATAAACTACTGCAGCATAAATACTGGAGGCTGAGACAGGAGGGGTCAGGAGACACTGTGACCCCATCCGATGATACTCCCGGACAGGGCCAAGCAGGCAGGATATAACCCCACCCACTTTGCCAAAGCACAGCCCCCACACTGCTCTTCCCTTACTTCCATTGGAATTTTCTTATGTCGTTTTGGACCTAACTTGTTTATTTGGCTCCAAAACTGTTGAGGATTTCTTGTCTGCATCTCATCAAGGTGTTTTAACTGCCCTCTCTGATATCTCCGTTTAAATAGGTGCAGTCTTTTATCAAACACTTGCTGTTTTTTCTTAAATTCCTTCCTAAAATGTTCTCTTGTATTCCGATCTTTACTCTGTAAAAATAAGTACTCAGCCTTGCGCCTTACAAACCATAAGTCCCTTAACTCATCATTCCAATAAGGCTTGTTCGGCTTGTAAACTTTCCTAGACTTAGGGGTGTATTCTTTATTCACATCATTCTTCCCATTTCAGAATATGTGATATGACAAAATGTTTCATACCACACATCTAAATCAAATGTTGTTCCTTAACATCTTTGCAGAGTTTCGATGAGTTCCACCAGAGCGCTACATGCTGTTTACATGCTGTTTACATGCCACAAGAAGTGTTTTCATTAAAGAACATTTACATTTACACTGAGTGTTCAAAACATTAAAAACACCTTCCTAATATTGAGTTGCACCCACCCTACTTTTTGCCTGCAGAACTGCCTCAATTCCTCGGAGGATGGACTCTACAAGGTGTCAAAGCGTTCCACAGGTATGCTGGTCCATGTTGACTCCAATGCTTCACACAGTTGTGTCAAGTTGGCTGGATGTCCTTTGGGTGATGGACCCTTCTTGATACACACGGGAATCTGTTGAATGTGAAAAACCCAGCAGTGTTGCAGTTCTTAACACAAACCGGTGCGCCTGGCACCTACTGTACTACCATACCGAGTTCACAGGCACTTAACCTGTCTCCTACTCTTCATCTACTCGGATTTAACAAGTGACATCAATAAGGGATAATATCTTTCACCTGGATTCACCAGGTCAGTCTATGTCATGAACAGAGCAGGTGTTCATACTCTTGACTCAAGATTTTGTTTTGGAAAACAAGTGCCAAAGCTAATGTAAATGTTGGATTTATACACACCTCTTAATGTCGTAGGGAAGACAGATGTATTTTGGGATTAATCATACTGTACTGTACTATAAGGGTTGCCATGGTGGTTTCCATTCCTGCCCACAGTTTACACAACAGTGTATCTTCAAGGTCACTGTTTAATTGCTTCATCATATTCCTTGTCACTGAGTATTGGCCTCTAGCTACAGTATCTCCCTCTCTTTGCATCAATGTGTGTGGTGTCACCGTGTTGAGGGATGTTCTCTCTGTATCTCTCTCTCTTTCTTTATTTCTCTCTCTCTCTCTCTCTCTCTCTCTCTCTCTCTCTCTCTCTGTCTCTCTGTCTCTCTGTCTCTGTCTCTGTCTCTGTCTCTCTCTGTCTCTCTCTGTCTCTCTCTGTCTCTCTCTCTCTCTCTCTCTCTCTTGTCTCTTTCTCTCTCTCTCTCTCTCTCTCTCTCTCTCTCTCTCTCTCTCTCTCTCTCTCTCTCTCTCTCTCTCTCTCTCTCTCTCTCTCTCTGTGTCTCTGTCTCTGTCTCTGTCTCTGTCTCTGTCTCTGTCTCTGTCTCTCTCTCTCTCTCTCTCTCTCTCTCTCTCTCTCTCTCTCTCTCTCTCTCTCTCTCTCTCTCTCTCTCTCTCTCTCTCTCTCGCTCTCTCTCTCTCTCTCTGTCTCTGTCTCTGTCTCTGTCTCTGTCTCTGTCTCTGTCTCTCTCTCTGTCTCTCTCTCTCTCTCTCTGTCTCTCTCTCTCTCTCTCTCTGTCTCTCTCTCTCTCTCTCTCTCTCTCTCTCTCTCTCTCTCTCTCTCTCTCTCTCTCTCTCTCTCTCTCTCTCTCTCTCTCTCTCTCTCTCTCTCTCTCTCTCTCTCTCTCTCTCTCTCTCTCTCTCTCTCTCTCTAACTCACTATGTATCTGCCCCACTTTAACCTCTTCATAATTAATACAATGAGAGTGATTGCAGCAGCAGCCTCCCAATACATTTGTGAGTGGGATGCCTTTTGTCCTCCTCATCATACACACCCAGTTATATTTGGGCTCTACTCTCTGGCTTCAATCAGAAAGAGCTTCGTGGCTGTCACATGATTTTCCCTCAGCCTCCTCTCCTCCTCTCCTCCCTGTGGTTTTTCTTTCTGGCCATTGAGCCGTTTGTTTATGTGACATATCGAATATTATTTTCTGCCTAACCTTTAAGCGTTGCTGCTAAAGTTTATTATTGATTATTGGAACACACTAATTGCTGTAGGGGTGAATCTCATGAACTGAAATACATATGTACCAGCAGGCTGAGTCAGTGTTGCTGAATACAGCGTGTTTCTGGAGTAGGCAGCAGAACAAAGATTGTGTGCAGTATGAAGTGTGTTATGGATATGCCTACTTTCAGCAATGGCAGGATTGTGAGAATCTGTGTGTGTTGTTTGGGTCTGTCTTGAGTTACCGGTACATTCAAGGAGAAACAAAGAGGAGGAAAGCAGAATAAAAATGTTGTAAGGAATGTCATGGGAAAGCAGCCCATTTCTGTGACAGTTCCACCATCTACAAATCCCAATTTTACCCCAGTGTGTGAATTTGTGAGTGTCAGGGTGTTTGTATACTTCTTTGTGTATCTAAATAATACTATGAGAACATGGTGCTGGTATAGAGGAAGGTGTGTGTTTTGTCAGACAGGTTTTGGGTGAGTCAATGTGCAGGACGCCCACCTACCATCTGCACTGTTGTCCCATATCTTCTCTTTATCTTCTCTCTATCCTCTTTCTATCCTCTCTATCTTCTCTCTATCTTCTCTTTATCTTCTCTCTATCCTCTTTCTATCCTCTCTATCTTCTCTCTATCTTCTCTTTATCTTCTCTCTATCCTCTCTCTACCCTCTATCTTCTCTCTATCTTCTCTTTATCTTCTCTCTATCCTCTTTCTATCCTCTCTATCTTCTCTCCATCTTCTCTCTATCCTCTCTCTACCCTCTATCTTCTCTTTATCTTCTCTCTATCCTCTCTCTACCCTCTATCTTCTCTCTATCTTCTCTTTATCTTCTCTCTATCCTCTTTCTATCCTCTCTATCTTCTCTCCATCTTCTCTCTATCCTCTCTCTACCCTCTATCTTCTCCCTATGTTCTCTCTTTCGTCTTTCTATCCTCTCTATCTTCTCTCTATCTTCTCTTTATCTTCTCTCTATCCTCTCTCTACCCTCTCTATCTTCTCTTTATCTTCTCTCTATCCTCTTTCTATCCTCTATCTTCTCTCCATCTTCTCTCTATCCTCTCTCTACCCTCTATCTTCTCCCTATGTTCTCTCTTTCGTCTTTCTATCCTCTCTCTATCTTCTCTCTATCTTTTCTTTTCTCTCTCTATCCTCTCTCTATCTTCTATCTATCCTCTCTCTATCTTCTCTCTATCATCTCTATCATCTCTATCCTCTCTCTATATTCTCTTTATCTTCTCTCTCATCTCTATCCTCTCTCTATCCTCTCTTTATCTTCTCTCTATCATCTCTCTATCCTCTCTCTATCTTCTTTCTGTCTTCGCTCTCACATTGCCTCTATAGGTTCCCTGATCTCTGCTATGTAGATTAGCCCTGATATTGACAACCAGTGTATTTAGAGTGTTCTGCATAATATGGTTTTCTATTTCAGTATACTGTGTCAGTCTGTGTCATGCAGAAATACAAAATGAGGTCAGGTTGCATTCTGAGTCTATATTTCAGACCAGTGTCATCTCAATGTCAAAGTCACAGGTCAGAACTGGATGTATCCCACTGACTGAAGCTCTGTTGTTCATTGGGAGGAAGAGCATTTCTTAAGCTCTCGCCCCTCTCTGGTGTATTGAAGTTGGCCTACTGCATGTCAGGCCTGAAGTCCATGAGGACCACATTGTAACAGAATGGAGCAGTAAAATATAACTTCATTCCAGTCTTGTGTTGAATAATCAAATATTCAGTCAAGTGACTCCAGTCTTCCAGTGTTAATGTATTCAGTAACTTTGAGGGCACACTCTCTTTCAGTATATCATTATTATATGCATAAATCTAATTACTTGTGTAGTGGAATGTAAATGTAATAATAAGCAGGAATCAATTGTTCTTCGACCTCTATTCTCCAAAGCTCTGCTGCAAATAGAAATATGAATATGCCTTAATATAAATGTTATATAGTGATTGATTAATGTTAGCTGATTGATTGATGTTCTCTTTGTGAAGCGACCCGCCCACATGTACCAGTGCTTGTCCTCTACTCGGAGACCTTCCATTCCCATGGTTACTGGCTGTCACGGCAGATGTCCGTGATTGACAGGGCTGTCGTTGCTTTTGGAGAGAGGAGCGTAGGTGTAGCCAGATTAACGTTTCATGTACAGAGTAGGAAGTGTGTGTGTGTGTGTGTGTGTGTGTGTGTGTGTGTGTGTGTGTGTGTGTGTGTGTGTGTGTGTGTGTGTGTGTGTGTGTGTGTGTGTGTGTGTGTGTGTGTGTGTGTGTGTGTGTGTGTGTGTGTGTGTGTGTGTGTGTGTGTGTTCATTCGTAGGGGAGGTTGTGTCCCTTGCTCCCCTCAGCCTCTGTGTCAGTCTTTATTCTTCTGGATAGTAATGTGATTTATCTCGATTAAACAATAATTTCCATGACGGCACAGAGAATACACAAAGGGACTTGTCAGTCACCTACAATGCACCACAACAACACTGCCTTATACCACTGAATACACATGTCCCTACACACACACACACACCTAGACCAACACATTCGATTTACACACATACGCGCACACGTGCACACACAGACAGAAAGAGAGAGAACAGAAGTGAGGGATGGAAAATGTAGGGCAAACACTCATCATGGCCTTACACTTGTTTCAGGGTGAGCAGGGCGAGGCGGATGTGATTGAGTTTGCTCCGCAGAGCCCTGGAGAGAAGGAGTGAATTATGGGAAAGACAATATTACAGAGCACTGAGACACCTAGAGACTGGCCAGCTCTGCTGTCAATCCTCTCGGCTCATATGTCTGTACTGTACTGTACGTGTGCATATGTGACTCTGTCCGTCTGTTGGTATGTCGGTCTGTCTGCCTGTCTGTATCAACCAGCTCTCACAGTCCCACTGCAGAACTAGACGTTCATCTACGTTCTCCAAACGTCACATTTCAAAGTTGCTCCAAACTGCACTGTTGGTTAAAAGCTTGTAAGTAAGCATTTCACGGTAAGGTCTACACTTGTTGTATTCGGCGCATGTGACAAATAAAGTTTGATTTGATTTGAAACGTCAAATTTCGAAGTGTTTGTGTTGCTCCTGCTGCTCTGTATCATTCAGGTTCAGGCACTCATTCTGAATGGTTAAGGTAAGGGTTAAGGTTCAGGCACTCTTTCTGAATGGTTAAGGTAAGGGTTAAGGTTCAGGCACTCATTCTAAATGGTTAAGGTAAGGGTTAAGGTTCACTCATTCTGAATGGTTAAGTTAAGGGTTAAGGTTCAAGCACTCATTCTGAATGGTTAAGGTAAGGGTTAAGGTTTAGGAACTCATTCTGAATGGTTAAGGTAAGGGTTAAGGTTCAGGCACTCATTCTGAATGGTTAAGTTAAGGGTTAAGGTTTAGGAACTCATTCTGAATGGTTAAGGTAAGGGTTAAGGTTCAGGCACTCATTCTGAATGGTTAAGGTAAGGGTTAAGGTTAAGGTTTAGGCACTCATTATGAATGGTTAAGGTAAGGGTTAAGGTTCAGGCACTCATTCTGAATGGTTAAGTTAAGGGTTAAGGTTTAGGAACTCATTCTGAATGGTTAAGGTAAGGGTTAAGGTTTAGGCACTCATTATGAATGGTTAAGGTTCAGGCACTCATTCTGAATGGTTAAGGTAAGGGTTAAGGTTTAGGCACTCATTATGAATGGTTAAGGTAAGGGTTAAGGTTCAGGCACTCATTCTGAATGGTTAAGTTAAGGGTTAAGGTTTAGGAACTCATTCTGAATGGTTAAGGTAAGGGTTAAGGTTTAGGCACTCATTCTGAATGGTTAAGGTAAGGGTTAAGGTTTAGGAACTCATTCTGAATGGTTAAGTTAAGGGTTAAGGTTTAGGCACTCATTCTGAATGGTTAAGGTAAGGGTTAAGGTTCAGGCACTCATTCTGAATGGTTAAGGTAAGGGTTAAGGTTTAGGCACTCATTCTGAATGGTTAAGGTAAGGGTTAAGGTTTATGAACTCATTCTGAATGGTTAAGTTAAGGGTTAAGGTTTAGGCACTCATTCTGAATGGTTAAGTTAAGGGTTAAGGTTTATGAACTCATTCTGAATGGTTAAGTTAAGGGTTAAGGTTTATGAACTCATTCTGAATGGTTAAGTTAAGGGTTAAGGTTTAGGAACTCATTCTGAATGGTTAAGGTAAGGGTTAAGGTTCAGGAACTCATTCTGAATGGTTAAGGTAAGGGTTAAGGTTTAGGCACTCATTCTGAATGGTTAAGGTAAGGGTTAAGGTTCAGGATAGGGTTAAAGCAAAAAGCAAACAAAAAAAGACAGTGTCCACGACTGACCCAACACTCAACGTTCTGGTCCAGAGTTATGGGATGATGCTCATCCACCACCCCGTCTACAACACCCTAGCAAAACCTATGCCTACTTGATGGTAATAGTGCTCACTGTTGCTGTTGAGATCAGGAATGTGTGTGTGAAGGAATCATAGAGTGCCTTCCTGCTCCTCCCCCGTCCTCAGCATGCATTTGATCAGCTGTGTATCATCTCTCACATCCCTCCGACGCTCCTCTCCCTTCTTCTCTCTTTCTTTCCTCCCTTTCTCTCAGGAATCAGAGATAATGACACTTTTTGAGCACAGAGACAGAGCCCGGGTAAAGTATTTCTTTGAAGAGGGAGAAGCCCGTGTGGAAGATCAGAAGCAGTTTTTCTACAGGAGGGCTCTGCCTGCAGGGAGCTTTTCCATTATGAGTAGAGAGTTTAAAATATCACACATGAGTAACACTGGAGATTAGCAGCTAACAGCCTGTGTGTGTGTGTGTGTGTGTGTGTGTGTGTGTGTGTGTGTGTGTGTGTGTGTGTGTGTGTGTGTGTGTGTGTGTGTGTGTGTGTGTGTGTGTGTGTGTGTGTGTGTGTGTGTGTGTGTGTGTGTGTGTGTGTGTGTGTGTGTGTGTGTGTGAGAGAAAGAGAGAGTATTACGTCTCTGTTTTGAAATGTGTGATTCCTTTGTGCAATAGTTTGTGTAAGAGTTTAGGATGTTACCCACAGGGTATCTATCTTTCATTCTCTCTTATCATTAGTTTTTTATTTCCCTCTCCCTCCCTGCCTTTATCTCTCCCTCTCTCTCTCTACCTTTCTCCTTCCTTCCCTCTCTCTCCCTCTTTCTCTCTCTCTCCCTCTCTCTCTCGCTCCCTCTCTCTACCTTCCTCCTTCCCTCTCTCTCCCTCTTTCTCTCTCCCTCCCTGCCTTTCGACATCTCTCTCTCTCACTCTATCTCCATATCTCTCTCTCTCGCTCTCTCCCTCTCTCCCTCCCCATCTCTCCATAAAGAGAGTATGTTGTGGATGCTCTCTGCTCTCCTCTATTTGCAGATGAGTGGTGCAGAGGGTCACTCTCTGCTCTGTAGTGACTCTCAGCAGAGCAGGGGAGGAAATTAAATCAGGGGGTAGGCAGGTTTGGGGCAGACGAGTCTCCAGTGCCAAGCACACGTAGGCTGATTTAATTGTGAGTGTGAGTGTGGGCAGTGGGGGGTGGGGGGGGGGGGGGGTCAGTGCAAAATAAGGTCAATGCAGATTTTTTTTTTTACAGTAGTCCCCTGACATTGGGCTCCTGCCCTGCAGTGGCAGCCTTGCCTCTGCAAACCCTCCTACCCCCCAGGGGAGCAGCCCACACTGGGGGGGGGGACTGCTGGAAGAGCCAAGAGGAACCGAGGGACTGGGGCTACAAGGTGTCCGCATCCACAATATATATTTGGTGGAAAAAGAAAGGGGAATGAGAGGCAGTGAGAGAAAAAAGGGAGAAAGTGTGAGATGGGAGAGGAGAGGTACAGAGAGAGGGATCTGGTGCAGGTTGTTTGACATTGCAAGATGTTATATAAGCCAAACAAACAACGGTTATCAGGTTTTGTAAAAGCGTGTTCCTCCTCACTGTGAGTAAATTGAAGTCGACAGACCTATGAAGTTCAAAGGAAAGAAACATTAAGTGCAAGATGTTCCTGTCTCAGCGTGGATCGCTAATGAAACCTCACCTGACAGCAGAGACTGTGGAACACAGACACAGAGGACAGGGGGCCCTGGTGCGCAGGAATGCCGTGGGGTGTCGAGGGGTGCAGGGGGAAGTTGTAGGGTACAGGGGGAGGGATGTTGTGGGGTGTTTTGGGGTACAGGAGGTACGGTGGGGTACAGTGGTTCTGGAGCAGAATGAGTAGGGGGTGGAGAGAGTTCTGCTATAGGGTCACACACCAACACAGCCCTTATTATACTATAAGGTCACACCAGGGTCTTGATCTGACTGCAGTTTGGCATCGTAACTGACTTCAGTGGGCAAATGCTCACCTTCGATGGCCACTGGCACGCTGGAGAAGTGTGATCTTCACAGATGAATCCCGGTTTCAACTGTACCGGGCAGATGGCAGACAGCGTGTATGGCGTTGTGTGGGCGAGCAGTTTGCTGATGTCAACCTGGTGAACAGAGTGCCCCATGGTGGCAGTGGAGGTATGGTATGGCTATAAGCTATGGACAATGAACACAAGTGCATTTTATCGATGGCAATTTGAATGCACAGATATTGTGATGAGATCCTGAGGCCCATTGTTGTACCATTCATCCGCCGCCACCTCATGTTTCAGCATGATAATGCACAGCCCCATGTCGCAAGGATCTGTACACAATTCCTGGAAGCTGAAAATGTCCCAGTGTAGATAGCGTAGTAGAAAGTGTGTCTTGTACCTGAAAATGAATCATGTAGAATTGTCTTCCTCTGCCTCCCAGTCTCACTGTCTCTCCCCTCTGTGTGTGTAATTAATAAGGCTGCCTCTGTAGAGTGTGCCATGCAGGGTGGAGAGTGGGCTGGGCTGAGACAGAGAGAGATGTTGTGGCTGACTGGCTGCTGGGAGAGGAGGATGGAGAAGGGAGGGAGAATGGAGTGCGAGAAAGTTGCTGATGGCTAAAACAAGTATAACCACATTCCCCCTCTGAAGATGAAGAAAACATTAGCCAGAACAAACAGAACCTGTAATGCATTTGACACACTTTCATAATTGACTACATTATTGATGAGTCTGCTAGCATTGCATAATGCACATTACATAGTGAGCAGAAGGGAACAGCCTCTCACTCTCCTGGTAGACTTGTGATGCTGACAATACAGAGGCCCGTGGATTCTGACACACATACAGAATTGTTTCTTTGGGACTGCAAAGTGCCGTGCGGCAGAACAGTATATTTCAATTATTTCATCTGAAAAGCTGGGTTTTGGTGACATTTGGGTTGAATAAGATATTAAAGAGGCAATCATAAGCCTGTTGGCAAGCAAAGAAGTTCATGTCAGTCTGTTGAGATAACCTGATAGGGTATTATGACAATAGCAATGAATCATTCTCATCTCACGTCATCATCACTGTCATCATCATCATCATCATCATCCAGAAACAGGTCACTGATTTACATCTTTATCATAGTGTGTAAAATGTCCACATTGGGATAGTCAAGGCATCAGAATGTGTCCTCTTCTTCTGGCTCTGGTAGCCCAGTGGTCTCTGTGACAGAGAGAGTATAGCCCAGGTGGGGGGTGATTGAAGATGTGGAGATGACTGACAGCTCTTTTGTGTGATGTCATTTCTGTAGAGGTACGGGTAGGTACCTTTACAGAAAGGCAGGTGGCACAATGGCCCTCTGTCCCTACTTGTGTGAATGAGAGCCCGCTGAGCTGTAGAGGCTGGCCCTCATCACCTCACAGCCTGGGGCCCGCTTTCTGAAAGGCCACTGCAGCTGTCAGAGCCCTCCTAGTCTCTCCTCCACCATCCGCTACTGTCCGCTACCCCTCCATCCACTACACTAACCATACATAAGAGAGTTCGACAAGTAACCGAAAGGTTGCTGATTCGAATCCCCGAGCCGGCAAGGTGGAAAAATCTGCCGTTCTGCCCTTGAGCAAGACAGTTAACCCCCAACAAGAACTTCCGATGACGTGGAATTTGATTAAGCCCTCCGTACCTCCGCACCTCTCTGATTCGGAGGGGTTGGGTTAAATGAGGAAGACACATTTCAATTGAACGCATTCAGTTATATAACCTCTACAGGATCGGTGTCCCCCTGAACGCATTCAGTTATATAACCTCTACAGGATCGGTGTCCCCCTGAACGCATTCAGTTATATAACCTCTACAGGATCGGTGTCCCCCTGAATGCATTCAGTTATATAACCTCTACAGGATCGGTGTCCCCCTGAACGCATTCAGTTATATAACCTCTACAGGATCGGTGTCCCCCTGAACGCATTCAGTTATATAACTGACTAAGTGTCCCCCTTTCTCACCCCATTTCCATCAGCTATATCCTAAATTCATGGTACCTCCAACAGAACCCATTGGTCAATGCTCCTCTAGGGTGAGGTTGGAAGGGGTGATGTATAGTTGTGTTAGCTGGTGATCTGTAGCTTGGGTAGTTGTGTTAGCTGGTGATCTGTAGCTTGGGTAGTTGTGTTAGCTGGTGATCTGTAGCTTGGGTAGTTGTGTTAGCTGGTGATCTGTAGCTTGGGTAGTTGTGTTAGCTGGTGATCTGTAGCTTGGGTAGTTGTGTTAGCTGGTGATCTGTAGCTTGGGTAGTTGTGTTAGCTGGTGATCTGTAGCTTGGGTAGTTGTGTTAGCTGGTGATCTGTAGCTTGGGTAGTTGTGTTAGCTGGTGATCTGTAGCTTGGGTAGTTGTGTTAGCTGGTGATCTGTAGCTTGGGTAGTTGTGTTAGCTGGTGATCTGTAGCTTGGGTAGTTGTGTTAGCTGGTGATCTGTAGCTTGGGTAGTTGTGTTAGCTGGTGATCTGTAGCTTGGGTAGTTGTGTTAGCTGGTGATCTGTAGCCTGGGTAGTTGTGTTAGCTGGTGATCTGTAGCTTGGGTAGTTGTGTTAGCTGGTGATCTGTAGCTTGGGTAGTTGTGTTAGCTGGTGATCTGTAGCCTGGGTAGTTGTGTTAGCTGGTGATCTGTAGCTTGGGTAGTTGTGTTAGCTGGTGATCTGTAGCTTGGGTAGTTGTGTTAGCTGGTGATCTGTAGCCTGGGTAGTTGTGTTAGCTGGTGATCTGTAGCCTGGGTAGTTGTGTTAGCTGGTGATCTGTAGCTTGGGTAGTTGTGTTAGCTGGTGATCTGTAGCCTGGGTAGTTGTGTTAGCTGGTGATCTGTAGCCTGGGTAGTTGTGTTAGCTGGTGATCTGTAGCTTGGGTAGTTGTGTAGCTTGGGTAGTTGTGTTAGCTGGTGATCTGTAGCTTGGGTAGTTGTGTTAGCTGGTGATCTGTAGCTTGGGTAGTTGTGTTAGCTGGTGATCTGTAGCTTGGGTAGTTGTGTTAGCTGGTGATCTGTAGCTTGGGTAGTTGTGTTAGCTGGTGATCTGTAGCTTGGGTAGTTGTGTTAGCTGGTGATCTGTAGCTTGGGTAGTTGTGTTAGCTGGTGATCTGTAGCTTGGGTAGTTGTGTTAGCTGGTGATCTGTAGCCTGGGTAGTTGTGTTAGCTGGTGATCTGTAGCTTGGGTAGTTGTGTTAGCTGGTGATCTGTAGCCTGGGTAGTTGTGTTAGCTGGTGATCTGTAGCCTGGGTAGTTGTGTTAGCTGGTGATCTGTAGCCTGGGTAGTTGTGTTAGCTGGTGATCTGTAGCCTGGGTAGTTGTGTTAGCTGGTGATCTGTAGCTTGGGTAGTTGTGTTAGCTGGTGATCTGTAGCCTGGGTAGTTGTGTTAGCTGGTGATCTGTAGCCTGGGTAGTTGTGTTAGCTGGTGATCTGTAGCCTGGGTAGTTGTGTTAGCTGGTGATCTGTAGCTTGGGTAGTTGTGTTAGCTGGTGATCTGTAGCTTGGGTAGTTGTGTTAGCTGGTGATCTGTAGCCTGGGTAGTTGTGTTAGCTGGTGATCTGTAGCCTGGGTAGTTGTGTTAGCTGGTGATCTGTAGCTTGGGTAGTTGTGTTAGCTGGTGATCTGTAGCCTGGGTAGTTGTGTTAGCTGGTGATCTGTAGCCTGGGTAGTTGTGTTAGCTGGTGATCTGTAGCTTGGGTAGTTGTGTTAGCTGGTGATCTGTAGCTTGGGTAGTTGTGTAGCTTGGGTAGTTGTGTTAGCTGGTGATCTGTAGCTTGGGTAGTTGTGTTAGCTGGTGATCTGTAGCTTGGGTAGTTGTGTTAGCTGGTGATCTGTAGCTTGGGTAGTTGTGTTAGCTGGTGATCTGTAGCTTGGGTAGTTGTGTTAGCTGGTGATCTGTAGCTTGGGTAGTTGTGTTAGCTGGTGATCTGTAGCTTGGGTAGTTGTGTTAGCTGGTGATCTGTAGCTTGGGTAGTTGTGTTAGCTGGTGATCTGTAGCCTGGGTAGTTGTGTTAGCTGGTGATCTGTAGCTTGGGTAGTTGTGTTAGCTGGTGATCTGTAGCCTGGGTAGTTGTGTTAGCTGGTGATCTGTAGCCTGGGTAGTTGTGTTAGCTGGTGATCTGTAGCCTGGGTAGTTGTGTTAGCTGGTGATCTGTAGCCTGGGTAGTTGTGTTAGCTGGTGATCTGTAGCCTGGGTAGTTGTGTTAGCTGGTGATCTGTAGCCTGGGTAGTTGTGTTAGCTGGTGATCTGTAGCCTGGGTAGTTGTGTTAGCTGGTGATCTGTAGCCTGGGTAGTTGTGTTAGCTGGTGATCTGTAGCCTGGGTAGTTGTGTTAGCTGGTGATCTGTAGCTTGGGTAGTTGTGTTAGCTGGTGATCTGTAGCTTGGGTAGTTGTGTTAGCTGGTGATACAGTATGTAGCTGGGGTTGCTGTTGATTTGTAGTGGCTGGTGAGGGTCATGGGGGAAATTTAGCCGCCTGACCGGAGTGTGAAGCCTCTCTTCTCCATCAGCCCATTGATCCAGACAAGACAACCTGTTCTGTTCCTCATTCATAATTAAAGTCCATTAACTCCTCTAGCAAGTGGTGGTGGTTTAATTATTTGGCCTGCCAGCAGAACTGTTTGACTGTGGAGCACAGGGCATGGTGTTTTAATAGAGCCATCAGTGACTGACTGGACATACAGGACAGGCTTATGCTGCTGGCTGCTGGCTGCTGGCTGCTGGCTGCTGGCTGCTGGCTGCTGCAGCATCTGCAGTGGAGGAGTCTGTTTTACACCAAGCCCTCCCTGTTTGTTTATCCCCCTATCAATCTGTTCATCTGCCAGACGATCCAGTCTGCCTGCCGCCTGTTTATATGATATGCAGTGCTTGTTTCTATTTCAGTAGACCTGTCTGGTCAACTTGTCTGATATGTTGCTCTGTGGTTCTCTGGAAGGATAGCCTTACATCTCTTATGTGTGTCGACAATCCCCAAAACACAATTTCATTATGAAGTTCTCATTTTTCTTTTTTTTATCCTTCCTCACTTTCATTCTTTCCCTAACCATTCCATCTACCCATCTCTTGTATCCCTTTCTTCTCTCTTCCTCCCTTCGGTATTCATCCCTCTATCCCTGTTGTGTCCCTCGGCCCTCCCCTGTTCCCCATCTGCAGTGGAGCAGGGTGGCTGGCCTTCTTGGCCGGCACTGGTGTCGTTCATTACAGTTAATTAGAGGTAGATTTGGGAGGTTATAGATGGCTGTACAGCAGTGCAGGCAGGATAATTAGATTGTAGGGAGAAGTCATCTGTTCAGATGAGGATGGGTGCTGGTGCTGTACCCTCACTGTTCTTTCCTATCCTCTATCCTCTATCCTCTCAGTTTAGGAAAAAACACAGGAATAGCCAGGTCTTTATAGTACCTGTATACAGGGATATTTAGAAGTATCTGTTTGCATTTCCAAGGGGGGCTCAGCTCCCCTGAATGACAAGTTAGCTCCCTTAAATGCAACAAAAGTCTCTAAATGATGCTAATTTAACCAGTATCGTATTTGTTTAAAATGTAGTGGTAAATATGTTTTACAGTGGTAAATATGAACATAAAAGCTTCAAAATAAAACAAACACCCCACCTCTGTTATGGTTTAAACCATTTATTTTTATGTGGCGGCGCTGTCCGCTCAGTAGTGCTGAGTTTTGGCCTTCGCTGAGCTCTACGCATAGATCTTCCTTTGTACTTCCTCATTATCACCATTTGTTTGCCATGTATCCTTGATTTTTAAAAATCCTTTATTACAATACATGAACTGTTGATTTATCATTGTTTGCTTTTGTCAGTCAGCTGTTCAGAGCGCTCATAGCCTTCTTTTTCAGGTGTGTGGGTACTGGTGTACTCTGTGCCACCCATTGCCAGAAGTAGTAGACCATTTACAGTGGCTTACGAAAGTATGGAATTAATTCCAGCCTTACAACCTGGAATTAAAATAGATTTTGGGGGGGGGTTGAGTCATTTGATTTACACAACATGCACACCACTTTGAAGATGCTAAATATTTTTTATGGTGAAAAAAACAAGACAACAAAATAAAACAACAAAACAAAAAAACTGAAAACTTGAGCGTGCATAACTAATCCCCCCCAAAGTCAATACTTTGTAGAGCCACCTTTTGCAGCAATTACAGCTGCAAGTCTCTTGGGTTATGTCTCTATAAGCTTGGCACATCTAGCCACTGGGATTCTTTCCCATTCTTCAAGGCAAACTACTCCAGCTCCTCCAAGTTGGATGGGTTCCGTTGGTGTACAGCAATCTTTAAGTCATACCTCAGATTCTCAATTGGATTGAGGTCTGGGTATTGCCTAGCCCCTTCCAAGACATTTAAATGTTTCCCCTTAAACCACTCGAGTGTTGCTTTAGCAGTATGCTTAGGGTCATTGTCCTGCTGGAAGGTGAACGAACCCCCGTCCCAGTCTCAAATCTCTGGAAGACTGAAACAGGTTTCCCTCAGGAATTTCCCTGTATTTAGCGCCATCCATCATTCTTTCAATTCGGATCAGTTTCCCAGTCCCTGCCGATGAAAAACGTTGCCACATGCTGCCACCACCATACTTCACTGTGGAGATGGTGCTCTCGGGGTGATGAGAGGTGTTGGGTTTGCGCCAGACATAGCATTTTCCTTGATGGCCAAAAAGCAAAATTTTAGTCTCATCTGACCAGAGTACCTTCTTCCATATATTTGGGGGAGTCTCCCACATGCCTTTTGGCGAACACCAAACGTGTTTTGCTTATTTTTTTCTTTAAGCAATGGCTTTTTTTCTGGCCACTCTTCCGTAAAGCCCAGCTCTGTGGAGTGTGCGGCTTAAAGTGGTCCTATGGACAGATACTCCAATCTCCACTGTGGAGCTTTGCAGCTCCTTCAGGGTTATCTTTGGTCTCTTTGTTGCCTCTCCGATTAATGCCCTCCTTGCCTGGTCTGTGAGTTTTGGTGGGCGGCCCTCTCTTGTCAGGTTTGTTGTGGTGCCATATTCTTTCAATTGTTTTACAATGGATGAAATGGTGCTCCGTGGGATGTTCATAGTTTCTATTATTTTTTTATAACCCAACCCTGATCTGTACTTCTCCACAACTTTGTCCCTGACCTGTTTGGAGAGCTCCTTGGTCTTCATGGTGCTGTTTGCTTGGTGGTGCCCCTTGCTTACTGGTGTTGCAGACTCTGGGACCTCTGGGACCAGAACAGGTGTATATGTCCTGAGATCATGTGACAGATCATGTGACACTTAGATTGCACACAGGTGGACTTTATTTAACTAATTATGTGACTTCTGAAGGTAATTGGTTGCACCAGATCTTACTTAGGGGCTTCATAGCAAAGGAGATGAATACATACAGTGGGGAGAACAAGTATTTGATACACTGCCGATTTTGCAGGTTTTCCTACTTACAAAGCATGTAGAGGTCTGTAATTTTTATCATAGGTACACTTCAACTGTGAGAGACGGAATCTAAAACAAAAATCCAGAAAATCACATTGTATGATTTTTAAATAATTAATTTGCATTTTATTGTATGACATAAGTATTTGATCACCTACCAACCAGTAAGAATTCCGGCTCTCACAGACCTGTTAGTTTTTCTTTAAGAAGCCCTCCTGTTCTCCACTCATTACCTGTATTAACTGCACCTGTTTGAACTCGTTACCTGTATAAAAGACACCTGTCCACACACTCAATCAAACAGATTCCAACCTCTCCACAATGGCCAAGACCAGAGAGCTGTGTAAGGACATCAGGGATAAAATTGTAGACCTGCACAAGGCTGGGATGGGCTACAGGACAATAGGCAAGCAGCTTGGTGAGAAGGAAACAACTGTTGGCGCAATTATTAGAAAATGGAAGAAGTTCAAGATGACGGTCAATCACCCTCGGTCTGGGGCTCCATGCAAGATTTCACCTCGTGGGGCATCAATGATCATGAGGAAGGTGAGGGATCAGCCCAGAACTACACGGCAGGACCTGGTCAATGACCTGAAGAGAGCTGGGACCACAGTCTCAAAGAAAACCATTAGTAACACACTACGCCGTCATGGATTAAAATCCTGCAGCGCACGCAAGGTCCCCCTGCTTAAGCCAGTGCATGTCCAGGCCTGTCTGAAGTTTGCCAATGACCATCTGGATGATCCAGAGGAGGAATGGGAGAAGGTCATGTGGTCTGATGAGACAAAAATAGAGCTTTTTGGTCTAACTCCACTCGCCGTGTTTGGAGGAAGAAGAAGTATGAGTACAACCTCAAGAACACCATCCCAACCGTGAAGCATGGAGGTGGAAACATCATTCTTTGGGGATGCTTTTCTGCAAAGGGGACAGGACGACTGCACCGTATTGAGGGGAGGATGGATGGGGCCATGTATCGCGAGATCTTGGCCAACAACCTCCTTCCCTCAGTAAGAGCATTGAAGATGGGTCGTGGCTGGGTCTTCCAGCATGACAACGACACGAAACACACAGCCATGGCAACTAAGGAGTGGCTCCGTAAGAAGCATCTCAAGGTCCTGGAGTGGCCTAGCCAGTCTCCAGACCTGAACCCAATAGAAAATCTTTGGAGGGAGCTGAAAGTCCGTATTGCCCAGCGACAGCCCCGAAACCTGAAGGATCTGGAGAAGATCTGTAGGGAGGAGTGGGCCAAAATCCCTGCTGCAGTGTGTGCAAACCTAGTCAAGAACTACAGGAAACGTATGATCTCTGTAATTGCAAACAAAGGTTTCTGTACCAAATATTAAGTTCTGCTTTTCTGATGTATCAAATACTTATGTCATGCAATAAAATGCAAATTAATTACTTAAAAATCATACAATGTGATTTTCTGGATTTTTGTTTTAGATTCCGTCTCTCACAGTTGAAGTGTACCTATGATAAAAATGACAGACCTCTACATGCTTTGTAAGTAGGAAAACCTGCAAAATCGGCAGTGTATCAAATACTTGTTCTCCCCACTGTATGCACGCACCACTTTTCCGTATTTAATTTTTTAGAATTTTTTGAAACAAGTTGTTTTTTCATTTCACTTCACCAATTTGGATTATTTTGTTTCTGTTCATTTTAAGAAATCCAAATCCATTTAAATTACAGGTTGTAATGGAACAAAATAGGAAAAACGCCAAGGGGGGTGAATACTTTTGCAAGGCACTGTATTTACCTTTATTATTTTCTATCAATATTTGTTTCTTGGAGCTGATGATGGTCGACAATATCACTAGATAACTAGCCTATAGCTAGACACCAATGCGCATCCAATTCATCCAACAAGTAGGCTCACTATACATTAATGACAGGATGCCTGTAAGGTGGCTCTTTGGTTAGAAGAGGTTTTAACATTTGGTTAGAAGCATTCGATTCTGCAGTGGCATAGGCCTACATTATTGTGGATTTGTGTGCCCTAGAGAAATGTTTCCACAGTGAAACATAATGAAACATTACAAACGCGTAGTTACACTTTGTTCTAATTAAATTGTTAAATGCTTAGTAATTATGAATATCACTGTCATAAACGTCATTATGTTTTATTTCTTTAACTTTTATTTACCCCGGTAAGGCTCATTGAGGTTAAAAACCTATTTTGCAAGGGTGACCTGGCAAGAAGGCAAAACAGGGAAATAGAAGCATGTACATAAAATATTACAAAAATATACAAAATACACATAAAGACAAAGTTTACAAGTTACAGAAACATTTGAAGATTAGAAACAACTGCAGCTATCAAAAACAGTGTGTTGATCAGAGTCTTACAAACAGCCAAGGACACGAACTCCCCTAACTTTTATATTTCTGAAGCATGTTCCAGGATGAAGGGACATTATGGGAAAAATATTGTGTCCCCATCTCAGTTCTAGCCTTAGGAACAGACAAGGACAGCAGCGACTGTGAACAAAGACAGTATTGAGTGACTGATCTGGTCAGTAAGGAACAGAGATACAAAGGGAGTTGACCTATCAATGCTTTGTACACAAAGTGTACCAGTGCTTTAGCTTCCTGGTGGAGAGAGAGGTCCATTGCACCATGGCATACAAATCACAGTGATGGGTCAGTGATCTAGCGTTGGTAATGAATCTTGAAGCACCATAATACACTGTGTCCAGATAGGTAATTGCTGAGGCCTGAATATAGACAATATCACCATAATCCGGCACTGATTTGTTTTAAAAGGGCTTTGTACAAGATCCTTTCTGACTGACATTGAAAAGCAAGATTTGTTCCTAAAATAGAAACCCAATTTTAACTTCAGTTTCTTGGCCAAGTTATCAATGTGCTGTTTAAAATTCAGCTTTTCATCTAACCAAATCCCAAGATACTTATAGGAGGTGACCCTATCAATTTGCTGGCATTTTAGAGTTAAAATCTGGAAGAGACTCCATCTGTCTACTTTCAGAGAAGAGAAAACCATACATTTAGTTTTCCTTGCAATAAGCACAAGTTTCAATTCGAAAAGTTGCTTTGAACAGCATCAAAGCCAACTGTAAGTCCTGAAATGGCTTCTCAATATTAGATGCGATAGAATTAATAATTGTCATCAGCATACAGATGGAGATTTGTAGAGTCAACAGTCATCCTTATATCATTTATATACAGTGTAAAAAGGATCAGACCTGTGGGAAACTCAGATTTCATACCCTCCTGTGCTACACACTGTTCTGTCAGAATGTAAGGAAAGGAAGATAGTGTTTTATGTCACACGATCTGTGGAGACTCCAAGCATTAACTCATGAATAATGGACAACTCATGAACTAGGGTGTAAAACATGTTTTGATTCAACTCATGCATTATATTGAATGTAGGCTACCTGCTCTGTGTGTATTCATGTGTTTAAAATTGCCTCGGCTGAGAGGGTAGGCTACCGGCAGGGGTGTAGGCCTAGTGGAGGGTAAACGCAAGTAAATGCCTTTTACCCACCTTTTTTAAAAATGCATTGAAAGTATAGGGAGCGTTACTTTTTTTAACTGCGACCAGCAATCAGTTTACACAGCAATTATTTTACGACTACTTCATTGACTACCGGTAGGCCTATTTGAAGTTCAAGGTAATACACATTGTAACCTAGTCTAATAAATTGACCTTGTGTGTTAGGGTGACCATCCAGTTTTTATCAGGACAGTTTCGGCCCCATTTCAGGTGTCATGACTTTTTAAAAAAAATGTCAATTTGTCAGCAAGACGCATCAATTAATGTAGCATTAGTTTAGCCCTAATCAATGACCATAACTGAATGTCATTAGGAACATTTTGGGGTGTTTTGTAACAGAGTATACATATAGTTTAGATTCTGGAATTATTTTCGAGGGGACAAACATGCACAGGTAGCCAACTTTTTGAAGTGATTTGTTTATGCCACATTAAAAGGCAAAGTCAGTGTTAGTAGGGAGGAAAGAGTCAAGAGTGAGTGTTAATTCACAAAAGGACATTTTTAAAAGTATTTTATTAACTATTTAGCAGTCTTATGGCTTGGTGATAACTTCTCTGCGAAGTAAAGTTTCCAGGAATTGTAGATCTTGCATATTTTGTTCTGCTCTGCATTTTCCAGAACATTCTGCTCTGAAAACCTGCCTTATTTTGTCTGATTACCTGGGCATATCCCACTGGTTTTTCTTTTTGTAGTGTACAAAAAGCCTAGTCTCCTCATGGAATTGGTTATTGTGGATTTATATCCATCTCTCTCTCCCCTTTCTCTCTCTCTACACACACATTCTGTACACACCGCATCCCGTCTGACCGAAGGCTACTATTTCACAGAATCAATTGGAATGGATCTGGTTATTTACCCACAATCTCCGGGGAACCTCAGAGCGTGATCTGACTCTCTGCATTGTGGCTCACTCCAACAAAAAGAAAGACTAGAGCTCTAGTTTCTTTTTTGACTGGTTCCATGTTAGGGTCACACTGTGCCACACACTGACACTGTATAACTGTGTTTCTCTTTCTTCCAATGTTCCCTCACCATGTCTCTCACCATGTCTCTCACCATGTCTCTCACCATGTCTCTCACCATGTTCCCTCACCATGTCTCTCACCATGTCTCTCACCATGCCTGCAGGATAAAAGTTACAGAAAGACACAAACAGCATATTCAAATGACTTCATTCTGATGTTTTCATTGTGTTTATTTGACAGAACCACATCAACTATTTCTGCAACAGCACCCTGCAAAACCTCCCCTCCTGCCTCTGTCACCCATCCAGCATGATGAGTTGACATAAACAAGAGGTGACAGATGTTGCACCGAGGGGACAGACTAACCTACGAGGACTGACACCCTGATATTGATGGATTGTGTCTATCCAGGCTCGGACAGGAGAGTGTCGTCATTGACAAAGTAAATGTTCTGCTTTGTCACACCCAGTCCAAACTCCTCCAGCCCCATCTCCAGCCCCATGCCCCCTGCCCCTGCCCCAGTACCCATCCACCTGCGCCCTGCCCTTGCCCTTGCCCCAGCCCCAGCCCCAGGCCCCTGCCCCAGTCCCCAGTCCCCAGGACCCTTTCCTTAGTGATGAGCCCCCATAGGCCCCACCCTACCACCACCACCACCACCACCACCACCACCACCACCAGCAGCAGCAGACCGCCAGAAAGGAGACTATAATACATTACTGCTCCCCTCCACTCCTCGCCCCCTGACTGGGGAACAGTGACAGTGCTAGAGAGCAGGACAAGGTCATTGACACACATCTCACAGGCTAAGTAGATTAGAGACATCACGGGAGGCCTCGGGTGTTTGTTGGAGGTAAATGGTCATGCAATCTTTTCTGTTTTCATGTGTTAATAGGTTTATTGAAGGAAGGAGCTGTGATATTTCTTCTGTTTGTCAAGTTGGATCACATCAGTATCAATGCTTTTATCAGAGAACATGGAAAGAAAACTGTCAAAGGAAAATAGTTGACAGAGTTCTGGCTTGGCCATGAGGCTAGCTGAAGATACACAAGCAATGTTGTACTGTTGTTCCTCGTTGCTACCTCGTCATTTCCAAGGATACGGCTCATTGATATCTAACTTATGTAAGGACTTTGGTTACGCGTTAGGATGTACTGGCCAAACTTTTCTGTAGTTTATTCTCCTTTGTCCTACTTTAATCACCATCGCTCTGTGCCTTAAATCCAGCACGCTTCTTTGTGAGATTTCCATACTCTGCTGAGGTACAGAGGGTGAAGGAGACAGAACACAGTACACCCATACTGCATTCAGAAAAAAAGATGCCACTGAAAGGAATCTCAGAATGTTCTTCAAAAGTCTCTGGTTAAAAAGTGAATGGTATGTGAATTGTATGCTAAGGTCTTATCTAAAATACTTGATACCTCTTCAGTGGTCCATCCGGACCAAACAGGGTTTATAAAGGGTTGATTGGTCTCCAACAATATACACCGCTTTCTACATATTATTGAAGCCGCACCCAGTCATCCACAACTTTGCATGGTTTTCTCATTAGACGCTAAAAAAGCATTTGACGAGTGCAGTGGAATTCCATCTGGGCAGTGTTGGTTTCGGACCATCTTTCGTAAACATGGTTCGCACTTTATATGACGGTTCCACTGCACGCGTTCAAACTGGCCATCCCGGTCCCCCTGTGTTTCTCGAATTCATTGATGATCAGATACTTCGGTTGTAGCTGGTTTTGTTGCACTCAATTTGTACTATTGATAGACAACTTTGGAACAGTTCCAAACGTATATTATCCTATTTTTTTATTTGGGGCGGCAGGTGGTTAGAGCGTTGGGCCAGTAACCTAAAACCTATACGTTTGGAACTAGATCGAATCCCCGAGCTGACAAGGTAAAAATCTGTCGTTCTGCCTCTGAACAAGGCAGTTAACCCACTGTTCCTAGGCCGTTATTGTAAATAAGAATTTGTTCTTAACTGACTTGCCTTGTTAAATAAAATAAAAAATAAATAACAATAACATGTATGAAAATCAAAACATCTCCGTTGCTGCAGCATGTGCTCATTTGTTGTTTTGCCAACAATAACCCAGGCTGTCAGTGACCTATTTCTTGGTCGACTCATGTCAACATCTCTGCGTATTACTTGTGTTTGGGTAGGCTATTAAATACAACAGAGTAGGCCTTATTAAAAGAATAACGATAAAGGGCCCGAAATATGTTGTGTAGACCAGGCCCAGATCTCATGGCTGAGTGCTACCTGAGGGAAATTGGAGCAGGAGAGAAGGCCAATGCTTCAACAAAAAAGTATCCGCTCTCCGCTCCAACCAAATTACACAGGCGCGTCTCCTCGCGCCACTTAGAAAATAACTGTTTGTCTCCAGTCATGTAAAATGACGTAGAATTGCATGAAATACGTTACAATAAAGGTTAAATCAACTTCGAATAAAAGGTTATTTTTGCCCTCGTTATAAATAACTCCGCACAGCATTGAAACCTTGTGGTGAGCCTTGGGACACCAGCCCACCCATCAATCCTTTATTACGCCTGATTTTCTCTACAAAAATGGGGATAGGCTGGCTTTCGTCTCTTAAAATCAAATGCTTGCCTGTATCCAAGAGTTGGGAAAAAGATCTTCCAAACACTGTGCAGGAGTGGGATTGGTCCTCAATTTTGGGTAATATTAATTATTCTTCAAAGAACCTTGCCCACCAGCTCATCAACTATACATTGTTTCATAGGATGTATCATACTCCTGAACGTAGATTTAAAATGAAGCTGAGTGACACTTATTTATGTAACTTATGCACATGTTCTAGGCAAGTAGGCAACTTCATGCTCATGTTTTGGTTGCCTGGCTACCCAGACTTCTTGCGCCGGCCAAATGCTACGGCATTTTAGTTTCTTCCCAGCAATGAGTCTGGATATGAGTACCTCCCCGACCCTTCACCGAATGCAAACACATTCAGGGCCGTCTGATTGGTCCAGAAACCGATGGGTTGAGCCAGAGCCGGAACACACGGGGGTAAAGCGGCAGTTTTAAACTTTGTCATTGGCTTTGATACCCTGATTGGTTAGAGACGATCCAATTGCTTATTACTTTATTTTGTACAACTTCCCTTGTGCCCCTTGTCACCACAAACAACTTCAATGATGGCAGTCTCAAACCAAAGTGAGAAGCGAACAAACGAGCAGCAGAATAATTTAATGTGAGTTGTCACGTCAGGCTAATATTTTGGAACTGCGTAAATGTAAATCCTCTCTGTGATTATGTTGCTGGCTCTTTGACCTCAATTATTAGAAAGAATATTCTGGTTTGCCCTGCTCTTTTACTCCTAGGCTATAACCCTGCTTTCCTCTGTCCTATCAGGACCATTTAAACAGATATTTATGGCTGCCTAGTCCGGGTACCAGTCTTTTTAGCTAACATTCCACTCCTTGCTATGCCTGTCATTTGCCAAACATTGTTATTGGATGATAGCTGTGAGGGTTATCGAATCAGGATCAAATCCTCTGATCTCCTCAATCAATCAATCAATCAGTCAATCAAATGTATTTATAAAGCTCTTTTCACATTAGCAGTTGTCACAAAGTGCATATACAGAACGCGAGCCTAAAACCTCAGCGCAAGTAATGCAGATGTAGAAGCACTGTGGCTAGGAAAAACTCTCTAGAAAGGAGGGACCCTAGGAAGAAACCTAGAAAGGAACCAGGCTCTGAGGGGTGGCCAGTTCTCTTCTGGCTGTGCTGGGTGGAGATTATGAGTACATGGCCATTTAAGGCCAGATTGTTCTTCAAGATGTTCAAACGTTCATAGATGACCAGCAGGGTCAAATAATAATCACAGTGGTTATAGAGGGTGCAACATGTCAGAGAGAGAGAGAGAGAAAGAGGGAGGGAGAGGGTCGAAACATGCAGGTCTGGGACAAGGTAGCACGACCGGTGAACAGGTTAGGATTCCATAGCCGCAGGCAGAACAACAGAAACTGGAGCAGCAGCACGACCAGGCGGACTGGGGAAGGAAACAGCCAGGAGTCATCAGGCCATAGTCCTGATGCATGGTCTTCGGGCTCAGGTCCTTCGTGATGGGTTTAGAGAGAGAGAGATATCTGAGTATTAGAGGGAGCATAACTAAGATCACACAGGACACCAGATAAGTCAGGAGAATTAGACCAGATATGACAGACTGACCCTATCCCCCGGCACATAGACTATTGCAGCATAAATACTGGAGACTGAGACAGGGTGCATCGGGGACACTGTGGACCGTCCAAAGTTACCCCAGGACAGGGCCAACCAGGCAAAATATTATCCCACCCACTTTGCCAAAGCACAGCCCCCACACCACCAAAGGGATATCAACAGACCACTAACTTACTAACATGAGATAAGGCCGAGTATAGCCCACGAAGATCTCCCCCACCAAACGGGCCCGAGGAAGGAAGATCACGTCAGTGACTCAACCCACTCAGGTCGAGTATAGCGAGATAAAAAAAAGCCTGGCAAGACGTGGTGCACTCTTCCCAGGGACGGCATGGGAGAGCGCGAGCAAGCCACTGACTCAGTCCCCGTAATAGGGTCAGAGGCAGAGAATCCCAAATTGGTGAGCTAGGTAGGAGCAAGTCCATGTAATGCTTTGTAGATTCGCAGTAAAACCTTGAAATCAGACCTAGCCTTAGCATGAAGCCAGTGTAGAGAGGCTAGCCTGGAGTAATGTTATCACATTTTTGGGTTCTAGTCAAGGTTCTAGCAGCCAAATTTAGCCCTAACTGAAGTTTATTCAGTGCTTTATCCAGGTAGCATTGCAAACGTCTAATCTTGACATGACAAAAGCATGGATTATTTTATCTGCATACTTTTTGGATGAAACGTGTCAGATTTTTTGCAATTTTACAAAGATGGAAAAAAGCAGCTCTTTAAATATTTTTTATGTTTTTCAAATGAGAGATCAGTGTCCAGAATAATGCAGAGGTCCTTCACAGTTTTATATGAGACGACTGGACAACCATCGAGATTCATTGTCAGATAAGCAGATATCTTTGTTTCTTGGGACTTAGAAGTAGCATCTCTGTTTTGGCCGAGTATAAAAGTAAAAAATGTGCCGCACCCCCCTACAGCTGTGTGTCATTTGCATAGCAGTGAAAGCTGACATTGTGTTCCTGAATGACATCACCAAGAGGTAGCATACATAGTGAAAACAATAGTTGTCCTAGAACAGAACTTTGAGGAACACAAACTTACCATTGATTTGTCAGAGGACAAACCATCCACAGAGACGAACTGATATCTTTTCAACAGATAAGATCTAAACCAGGCAAGAACTTGTCCGCGTAGACCAAATGCGTTTTCCAATCTCTCCAAAAGAATGTGATGATTGATGGCGTTGAAAGTGGCACTAAGGTTTAAGAGCCCGAGGACAGACACAGAGACTTACCATTAAAAGGTAATTTACCACCTTCCCGAGTGCGGTCGCAGTACTATGACTGGGTCTAAAACCAAACAGTGTTTTGTATACATTATTTGTCTTCATGAAGGCAGTGAGTTGCTGAGCAACAGCTTTTTCAAAATATTTTGAGAGGAATGGGAGATTCGATAAAGACCGATAGTTCTTTACATTTTCTTGGTCAAGGTTTGGCTTTTTTAGGAGAGGCTTTATTACTGCCACTTTTAGTGAGTTTGGTATACATCCGGAGGATAGGGAGCTGTTTATTATGTTCACCATAAGAGGGCCAAGCACATGAAGTAGCTCTTTTGGTAGTTTTGTTGGAATAGGGTGCAGTACACTGCTGGAAGGTTTAGAGGCCATTACAATTTTAGTGAACGTGTCGAGAGATACAGGATTAAAAAACGTGAGTCTCTCTATTGATCCGAGGTCCTGGCAGTTCTGTGCAGATTCAAGACAACTGCGTTTTGAAGATATATGCATATTCAAAAAAGAGTCCGTAATTTGTTTTCTAATGATTATGATATTTTAATAAATTCATCACTGCTGAAGTGAAGGCCATTCTCACTTGGGGAATGCTGCTTTGTACTTAGCTTGCGACAGTATCAAAAATGCATTTTAGATTATTTTTATTATCCTCAATCAGGTTTGAAAAGTAGGCTGTTCGAGCAGCAGTGAGGACTCAATATTGCACGGTACTGTCTTTCCAAGCTAGTCGGAAAACTTCCAATTTGGTGGAGCACCATTTCCGTTCACATTTTCTAGAAACTTGCTTCAGGGCTCCTGTATTTTCTGCATACCAGGGAGCTAGTTTCTTGTGACCATTTTTTTTTGCGGTGCGACATGCATATAGGGTATTACGCAAGGATGAGTTTAGATCCTTAATTAGTTGGTTAACTGATTTTTGTACTCCGACATCCTTGGTTAGGTGGAGGGAGTCTGGAAGGGCATCTATAAATCTTTGGGTTGTCCAAGTATTTATAGCGCAGGTTTTGATAATCCTTTGTTGGGGTCAAAGCAAATAATTTGTTGCGATTGCAAACATAATAAGATGGTGGTCCTATAGTCCAGGATTATGAAGAAAAACATTTAGATGCACAATACCTATTCTACGGGACAAAACTAGATTACGGGTGTGATTGTGGCAATGCGTAGGTCCCGAGACATGTTGGACAAAACCCATTGAGTCGATGATGGCTCCAAAATTTTGGAGTGGGTCTGTGGACTTTTCTATGTGAATAATGAAGTCACCAAAAATGTGAATGTTATCTACCATGACTACGAGGTCCGATAAGAATTCAGGAAACTCAAATGAGGAACACTGTACACGGCCCAGGAGGCCTGTAAACAGTAGCTATACTAAAAAATATATAAAAGCAACATGTAAAGTGTGTACATTTTCCATATAAACAAAAAGCTTATTTGTCTCAAATGTTGTGCAGAAATGTGTTTAAATCCCTGTTAGTGAGCATTTCTCCTTTGCCAAAATAATCCATCCACCTGACAGGTGTGGCATATCAAGAAGCTGATTAAACAGCATTATCATTACACAGGTGCACCTTGTGCTGGGAACAATAAAAGGCCACTCTAAAATGTGCAGTTTTGTCACACAACACAATGCCACAGATGTCTCAAGTTTTGAGGGAGCGTGTAATTGGGATACTGCCTGCAGGTATGTCCACCAGAGCTGTTGCCAGAGAATGTAATGGTAATTTCTCTACCAACGCCATCTCAGACAATTTGGCAGTACGTCCAACCGGCCTCACAACCGCAGACCACATGTAACCACGCCAGCCCAGGACCTCCACATCCGGCTTGATCACCTCTGGGATCGTCTGAGACCAGCCACCCAGACAGCTGATGAAGCTGAGGAGTATTTCTGTCTGTAATAAAGCCCTTTTGTGGGAAGAACTTATTCTGATTGGCTGGACCTGGCTCTCCAATGGGTGGGCCTATGCCCAGGCCCACCCATGGCTGAGCCCCTGTCCAGTCATGTGAAATCCATAGATTAGGGCCTAATGATTGATTTCAATTGACTGATTTCCTTATATGAACTGTATAAGGAAATGAATGAATGTTTTGCAGACGACACAACAGCAGTAGGCTTGATTACCAATGACGAGGAGACAGCCTACAGGGAGGAGGTGAGGGCTCTGGGAGTGTGGTGCCTGGAAAACAACCTCTCACTCAACATCAACAAAACAAATGAGATGATCGTGGACTTCAGGAAACAGCAGAGGGAGTATGTCCCTATCCACATCGATGGGACCGCAAGTGGAGAAGGTGGAAAGCTTCGAGTTCCTCTGCGTACACATCACGATCTGAAATGGTCCACCCACACAGAAAGTGTGGTGAAGAAGGCGCCTCTTCAACCTCAGGAGGCTGAAGAAAACTCTCACAAACTTTTACAGATTGAGAGCAATTGAGAGCATCCTGTCAGGCTGTATCACCGCCTGGTATGGCAACTGCACCGCCCGCAACCGTAGGGCTCTCCAGAGGGTGGTGCGGTCTGCCCAACGTATCACCGGGGGCATACTGCCTGCCCTCCAGGCCACCTACAGCACCCAATGTCACAGGAAAAAGCTAATCAAGGACATCACCTGAGCCACAGCCTGTTCACCCCGCTATCATCCAGAAGGCGAGGTCATTACAGGTGCATCAAAGCTGGGACCGAGAGACTGAAAAACAGCTTATATCTTAAGGCCATCAGACTGTTAAATAGCCATCACTAGCCAGCTTCCACCCGGTTACTCAACCCTGCAACTTAGAGGCTGCTGCCCTATATACAGTACCAGTCAAATGTTTGGGCACAGCTACTCATTCAAGGGTTTTTCTTAATTTGATTATTTTCTACATTGTAGAATATCTATGAAATAACAGATATGGAATCATGTAATAACCAAAAAAAGTGTTAAAGAAATCAAAATAGATTTAATAGCTTCACCTGGAAGCTGGTTGAAGGAGTCCCCACATATTCTGAGGACTTGTTGGCTGCTTTTCCTTCACTCTGCAGTCCAACTCATCCCAAACCATCTCAATTGGGTTGAGGTCGGGTGATTGTGGTGGACAGGTCAACTGATGCAGCACTCCATCACTCTCCTTCTTGGTCAAATAGCCCTTACACAGCCTGGAGGTGTTTTGGGTCATTGTCTGGAGCTTTGCTAGGTCTTTCTTTGTTGCACTTGACCGTATTACCGGACAGTAATCAAAGTGGGACAATATCAAAGCCTGAACAACAAGTACAGTTGATCTTGTGTCAAAAACGCATAACATGTTTTTATAACAGACATACCTCTCTCCATCTTCACAACAGCTTTGTCAATATGACTTGACAGTAAAATTGCCAGGGTTAGATCTTTCAAGCCCGTTCTAAACTACCACAACTCAAAAACCACATGGATACTGGAAATATTATTTACAACACTCTTTAGAGGATGACCTGCTGAAGACAACCAGCTACATTTTGGGGTGATGCATTTTTAGCAGGGGGTCGCCAAAATTGAAAGAGAAACGCAACATTTATTTGTCAATCACTCATATCGATATCACGTTTAAATCAATAGAACAAGAGGGGGGAGTCAGGTTGCGCGTTCTGTTAGAACTAACCTTACAACAACAAAAAAACACGGAATCTGGAAATAATATATACGTCACTGGTCAGAGGACAACTTAATATATATTTTGGTTTATTGTATTTTGTTACACGTGGGTCGCCAACGCGGAAAGGTAAACTCAACACTATTTTGTTAATCACTCATATCGATATCAATTTGAAATCAATGAAGCGGGGACAAACCTTTGGTATGTAGGGCCTACGCGCTGTTTAAACTAACACTATTCAAAGGCCATACTGAACCATAGAATAATTATTGTATCACTGGTTAGAAGAGAATTTGCTGAAGACAGTCACCTAAATTCTAGAATGTCAAATGGAAGTTTTGGGAGGTTTTGGGACGCTTACTACACTTTGAAAAATTGTTATCTAGAGCCTAAAAGGGTTTTCCGGCTGTCCCCATAGGAAAACCCTTCGAAGAACCGTTTTTGGTTCTGGGTAGAACCCATTTGGGTTAAACTCAGCAAAGAAAGAAACATCCTCTCAATGTCAACTGTGTTTATTTTCAGCAAACTTAACATGTGGAAATATTTGTATGAACATTACAAGATTCAACAACTGAGACATAAACTGAACATGTTCCACAGACATATGACTAACAGAAATGGAATAATGTGTCCGTGAACAAAGGGGGGGGTCAAAATCAAAAGTAACAGTCTGTATCTGGTGTGGCCACCAGCTGCATTAAGTACTGCAGTGCATCTCCTCCTCATGGACTGCACCAGATTTGCCAGTTCTTGCTGTGAGATGTTACCCCACTCTTCCACCAAGGCACCTGCAAGTTACCAGACATTTCTGGGGGGAATGGCCCTAGCCCTCAACCTCCGATCCAACAGGTCCCAGACGTGCTCAATGGGATTGAGATCCGGGCTCTTCGCTGGCCATGCCAGAACACTGACATTCCTGTCTTGGTGGAAATCACGCACAGAACGAGCAGTATGGCTGGTGGCATCGTCATGCTGGAGGGTTATGTCAGGATGAGCCTGCAGGAAGGGTACCACATGAGGGAGGAGGATGTCTTCCCTGTAACGCAAAGCGTTGAGATTGCCTGCAATGACAACAAGCTCAGTCCAATGAGGCTGTGACACACCGCCACAGACCATGACGGACCCTCCACCTCCAAATCGATCCTGCTCCAGAGTACAGGCCTCGGTGTAATGCTCATTCCTTCGGCGATAAACGCGAATCCGACCATCACCCCTGGTGAGACAAAACCGTGACTCGTCAGTGAAGAGCACTTTTTGCCAGTCCTGTCTGGTCCAGCGACGGTGGGTTTGTGCCCATAGGCGATGTTGTTGCCAGTGATGTCTGGTGAGGACCTGCCTTTACAACAGGCCTACAAGCCCTCAGTCCAGCCTCTCTCAGCCTATTGCGGACAGTCCGAGCACTGATAGAGGGATTGTGCGTTCCTGGTGTAACTCGAGAAGTTGTTGTAGCCATCCTGTACCTGTCCCGCAGGTTTGATGTTCGGATGTACCGATCCTGTGCAGGTGTTGTTACACGTGGTCTGCCACTGCAAGGATGATCAGCTGTTCGTCCTGTCTCCCTGTAGCGCTGTCTTAGGCGTCTCACAGTACGGACATTGCAATTTATTGCCCCGGCCACATCTGCAGTCCTCATGACTCCTTGCAGCATGCCTAAGGCACATTCACGAAGATGAGTAGGGACCCTGGGCATCTTTCTGTTGGTGTTTTTCAGAGTCAGTAGAAAGGCCTCTTTGGTGTCCTAAGTTTTCATAACTGTGACCTTAATTGCCTACCGTCTGTAAGCTGTTAGTGTCTTAACGACCGTTCCACAAATGCATGTTCATTAATTGTTTATGGTTCATTGAACAAGCATGGTAAACAGTGTTTAAACCGTTTGCAATGAAGATCTGTGAAGTTATTTGGATTTTTATGAATTTTTATCTATTTTTTATGATTTTATCTTTGAAAGACAGAGTCCTGAAAAAGGGATGTTTATTTTTTTGCTTAGTTTACATGGAACCTGAAAGGGATCTCCTATGGGGACGGCCAAAGAACCTTTTTGGAACCCTTTTTTCTATTAGGTTAAGTTCGGATGTATTTATTGCTATATTGTCTTTGCCTTATTACTTTAGTTATTTTTTCAGTTTTATATATATATCTTTTTTTTAACGTTTTTTTTTTACTCCCATACTTGTTTATAGGTGCTCTTTCTCCTATTGTTTTTCATTATGTATTTGTTCGCTTTATTACAAACTTCTAATTTTTCTTCCCCTTGTTGTCCTTTCGTACTCTGAATAAAAAAACATTATTTTTTCAAGTGAAAGGTACAAATCCTTTAAAATGGCAACATTCAGAAGCTGAAATCATGCTTTGCTCCATCTATCGAAGGTGAAACCCTCTGAACTGAGATCCAGGGGCATAACCTGACCAGGGTCAGGTACCACACACACACTGACACACACGCACACACACACACACACACAGGCACACACACACACACACACACTGACACAAGCGCACACACATGCATGCACACTCACACACAAAAACACACACACAGGTACCACACACACAGGTACCACACACACAGGTACCACACACACACACACACACACACACACACACACACACACACACATACACATACACATACACATACACATACACGTACACAGCGCACACATGCATGCAAACTCACACACAATAACACACACAGGTACCGCACACACACACACACACATACACACACACACAGACACACACACACACACACAAAAACACACACACAGCGCTCTTGGTTGCTGTCTGGAGTGTGACCCTGGCTGACCCCTGGCTGTCTCTCCCCAGAGAGAGCAAATTTAATTTAAGTGAAATCGAATTACAGCCCAGATTAGCCCTGCATATTCAGCACCCCTCCCTGTCCTGCACCCTGGTGACTAGGGCTCTGAGGGAGAGGGGAGGATGCACACACACACGCTCACTCACACACACACACACACACACACACACACACACACACACACATGTACAGACACTCATGCATATTGTAGATGTATATTGCTGTGTGTCCTACATACAGTAGAGTGTATCCTCTTAGACATGGAAACACATGCACACTATCCCTGTTTAATTGACATTCTCATCTACATGTTTTTTCACACATCCATGGACAAGCATAAAGTTTGTTAGACCCATAGATGCACTGTGTACTCACACAAACATAAACGCTTCATACAAATACACCAGTACAAACACATTCACGGTGTTGGCAGGAACCCGATCATATTCTAAACCGCCTCTCATATTTTTGATAAAACAACTAATCTAGGGTGGTGCACAGCTCCATAAATCACTGATTTCCACAGACAACTTTAGTGCTGTGTCTCTGGCAGCGTGGCTGTGCTGAGTGTAGGCTGTCTGAGTGAGACTGCAGTGCTGGAATACCTCACTGTGCGGTGTTCTTATGAAAGGTTTATTGGATTTCACAGTCCCTCGAGGGGAAACGCTTTAAATGTCTCCGCAATTATACCTCTAATAATGGCGAGGCGCTCTCGGGCAAAGCCTTGTCCTGACAGAGATGAGGAACTGGAAGTTACTCAGTCAATACAGGGACTATTAATCTCTGTCACCTGGCTGTCAGGGTGGCCCGCGCACAACAACGCTGTCTCTTGACCTACGTAAGTCACCAGCCAGCAATAGGGACTTTTTTTAGTCAGCACGTCAACATTCATCAGTGTAAATTTTGTAACTGTGCGATACGGCTGACAGGGAGAATTGTGCGGTTGGCGTTGGTGGCAGGTCCCAGAGGGAAGTTAGAGTGAAGAACACAATAATTGAGGTGATCACACTGTTCTGTTCTCTCATCTTCTGGATCTACAGGTAACTGCCAAAATAAAGGAAACATCAATGTAAAGCGTCTTAATAGGCCATTGGGCCACCACGAGCTGCCAGAACAGCTTCAATGCGATAGATTCTACAAGTATCTGGACTCTATTGGAGGGATGCTACACCATTCTTCAACACTACAGTCCATAATGTGGTGTTTTGTTGATGGTGGTGGAAACCACTGTCTCAGGCTCCACTCCAGAGTATCCCATAAGTGTTTAATTGGATTGAGATCTGGTGACCGAGACACACACACACACTTTAAACCCCTTATGCTCTATCTCATCTTTCAAAGTCATGGAGATCTCTTCTTCTAGCCATGGTAGCCAAAATAATGGGCACCTGGGAATTTTTATACATGGCCTTAAGCATGATGGGGTGTTAATTGCTTAATTAACTCAGAAACCACACCTGTGTGAAAACACCTGCTTTCAATATACTTTGTATCTGTCATTTACTCAAGTGTTTCCTTTATTCTGGCAGTTACCTGTATCTCTCTTTTCTTCACCACTCTCATTCTCAGCCTCTGACTCACTCACTCTTCTCCTCGTCTTCTAGCCACTTCATAGAATTTATGTGTGTGTGTAAGCTTACAACAATCCTTCTTTATATTATTATCAAAACCTCTCAATGTCTCATTCCCTCGCAAATTCCTTTTCACACAGATGCAGAGCCGCCTTACAGTCACCATCTATCTCTTCGGTCGTCTCCCTCCTTCTTCTTGTATCTATATATATTTATTCTCTCTCTACCTCTCTCTCTCTCTCTCCCTCTCTGGTGCTTGGATCCCTGATAGGTTCATCCTGTCTTTTTGTTATTTTTCTTTCTGGATCAAGTAATCATCCTGCCCTATCCATCTTTCTCTTTTCCTGACCTTCTGCCTCACCCTCCCTACCTCCCCCCCCTCCCTCTCTGTTTGATGAGGGGAATCTGATTTGAAATTGCCACACGCTGGGATGGCTCTTTCAAATGTCTGGGTCACACTGGGAACCATCTCCTCTAAAGGCAGTGAAGAGCTGGCTGGAGCTGCAGAGGAGGGAACAGTGGAGAGCAGCGGTGATTGTGTCTTTCTTAAAACCCCACCTCCCTTTTCCTGTCCAGCTGTTCGATGGAGGTGCTACACTAGGTTCCCTCCATGCTGTGGACGTGCTGCTGGATTCCTACAGTCATTTGTATGAATAGAGAGTCTCATCACCTTGAAATTGTTCACTGTGTCTGTGGTAGTTTAGAGAAGATGGCCAGTAATGGCATTACAGGATTGAGTGTGTTTTCATAATTATATAACGAGTTGTTTATTTGACCACAAATGAGGCCATGAAGAATATGGGGCCAATGTGCACAACAACATTATAAACACTCACACATTCACAAACACACACACACGTGCGCATGCAAGAAGCTCACCTCAGCAAGTTCACCTATATTTTAATTAAAATATTTTCATATCTATTGCTTGCTGCAAGGCAGGGGCACAAACTATACTGTGTCATATATATCTTTGTTACATTCCAACAAGGCATTTGCACAGCTTGGCGCTAGGCTGAGTTTCATTCATTTCCTTGCAGGCTGAGATCGAGAAGACCAGACATACACAGAGGCCCTGGTGAATAGATTACATGGTGTTGGTGGTGCTGACAGAGGCCCTGGTGAATAGATTACGTGGTGTTGGTGCTGACAGAGGCCCTGGTGAATAGATTACATGGTGTTGGTGGTGCTGACAGAGGCCCTAGTGAATAGATTACATAGTGTTGGTGGTGCTGACAGAGGCCCTAGTGAATAGATTACATGGTGTTGGTGGTGCTGACAGAGGCCCTAGTGAATAGATTACATGGTGTTGGTGGTGCTGACAGAGGCCCTGGTGAATAGATTACATGGTGTTGGTGGTGCTGACAGAGGCCCTGGTGAATAGATTACATGGTGTTGGTGGTGCTGACAGAGGCCCTAGTGAATAGATTACATAGTGTTGGTGCTGACAGAGGCCCTGGTGAATAGATTACATGGTGTTGGTGGTGCTGACAGAGGCCCTGGTGAATAGATTACATGGTGTTGGTGGTGCTGACAGAGGCCCTGGTGAATAGATTACATGGTGTTGGTGGTGCTGACAGAGGCCCTGGTGAATACATTACATGGTGCTGGTGGTGCTGACAGTTTTGTGGCTCAGCGTAGCCGGGCCAGCTCTCATTCCATAATTTCAGCAGTAAAGGTTAAGTACCTACGACTGTTTCCTCATCAGCTCTAAACACCTGGGTTTGACTGGTGCTGTAAAACCATAGCGTAAAGAGACTGTTTCACTTATTCCAGCACTTTCTGATCCATCACTCCAGCATCGCACCACCCTCCCCGACTCGGTAATCTGTTGCCCTTCCCTCAGCTCTGATGCCTATTATGCTATCGCCACACTTTTCCCTACACCTCCTTCATTATATTCTCAATATTTATTATATTTTTATGTATTGGAACCTCTACAGCCTTTTCCTCTCGGCTCTGTATTCCCATGCGGGTTTTCCTTTACTATATTCACCTCACCTTCTCTCTATTTCTCCATATTTTTTGCTCTTTACCTTCCACCACTTGACTCTCTCTCCATTTCTCTCCCCCCTCTTCCTCCTTCTCACTCTGTACTTTGCAATGGGGGCACTTTATCATTTTTGGCATTGCATACTTAAAAATATGAGAATTTATGCAAATATATGGCTGAAAAATGAGCATTCACCTCCTTGCAAGGTACAGAGAAAAGTAGCAACTCATTACAATATCTTCCCTTTGTTTTGAATCTGCAGAATAATAATTAAGAATTGTTTGTGATCTGAACAAAACTGTGCATTTTTTCCAGCAGTTAAGAAAAGCATTAAGCTTCACCTAGACCCCAATTGCTATACCACAGATGATTACGTTATGATAGTATCTCATTCATATCACATTCATAATCGGTTCTAGTGCTAATTGTTTCTACCAGTTTGGCACTTCCACAGCATTTTCCATGCGCATCGCTAGATGGATGGACGGATGGGTAGTTGGATGGAAGAGAGGGATAGATAGCTGGGTGAGTGGAGGGGTGAGAGGCCACAGGGTCATGTTTGACAGTGGACCAGCTGTCCCTTCTCCTCCTTCCTCCCCCTCAGGAGCCCTCCACATCCTGCGGTCCTGACAGTGATGACTGACACAGCATACCACCACTCTCTGGGGTCAGAGGCCACCGTGCAGTCAGTCAAGGCCCTGTCTCCTGACACACACGGTGATAAACACACAGACACACACACATACACACACAAACACACATCCGGTCAGTCACGGCCCAGTCTCTTGGCACACACACCCACACATATCCATGTGTCACCCCAGGAACTCTGGGATTGCAGCAGAATGACTGACATTGCTTACAGCTTGGGATCGACAGGTTCTACTGTAGTAGGCAAATAGTTACCTCAGTCATCTACATTCTTAAACAAAGTCCACTCACTGCACTCTCATACAAGACCACAAGGTGAGCAAGCAACCTACCATTAATTATTATTCCTCAATGCTATACTTATAGCTTCATGCAGTTATCTGCTGTTGTTTGCATATTCCCTGTGGATAGTGGGAGGGGTTAGCCACACAGCAGTCTCATCTTTCCATAGAGGGGCAATACTAGTTTTCAGGCCAAACCGTTCGGACACTACAGACGTTTTCGTGAAAAGACTGATTTTCGGGATGTCTCCTGGTCTGACATACAGCGGTGTAGCTCTGCCACTTTCCACCACAGATGGGAGAAGGCCAACATTGGAAGATGGGGTGGATTAAGACGCAGCCCATGATAAAAAAAACAAATATCTCTAGCTTAAACTGACGGATTTTGATGGGGATTGTTTAATTATGTTCATTAGATTGACGCACGGGGGCGTCAATAGACTCTTAAGGTTTGAAACACAGAGACTCTAAATGTGTTTAAGCATCCTCAGAGTTAATGAGCGTCCACACAAAGAGCCACACGCCCATCATCATCTCAGTCTCTGCCTGCCATAATTAATACACAGACAGAGGGGGGACAGGACAGGGAGAAATTGAGAAATAATAGGCAATTTAGCCCAGCATTGTGATGAAAGGAAGGATGAGGAGGAGGGCAAGGTCAGTTTCCGCCTCATTTTTAGGGTAACCTTCCCCGTCATCCCGCTGCGCTGGAGAGGATAATGAGGAGACGGGGGGAATGTAAGAAAAGTAAAAAAGAGAAATGGCATAAATAACATTAATGCAGAAGAGGATGTGAGAAGAGAGAGGGCTACCTGTCCTATCTCTTCCTGTATCCTTCTCCTTTCCTTGCTCCTCTCCTTTTCCTCTTCTCCTCTCCTCCACTGCTTCTTTCATCCAGGGTCACTGTGTCCTTGCCACTGTGTCGTCCCCTTCTAACTTCCTCTCTCTATCCCACAGAGGATACATAACACACACAGTGGTGCTTATAACACACACACACACACACACACACAGAGTAATGTAGACATAGGCCTATCATGAAAGTATTTCTAAAAGCTTCAGCCGGATTGTACTATAATTCTTTTTTACAAATAAATAAAAAGTATGATGGACCATTATGACACTCAAAAAGAGATACAATAGTAAGGTTTTTGTCAAAAAAAGGATCGACAGTGACAGGCAGTCCCTTATTCAAAGCTTCATTCATTTGTGTGGAGATTGGTTGCAAGAAGATAATGTTTGCTGTGCTATCCCAACTCCAACAGACAGGGTTGTGTTTCAAATCAAATCAAAATCAAATAAAATTTATTAGTCACATACACATGGTTAGCAGATGTTAATGCGAGTGTAGCGAAATGCTTGTGCTTCTAGTTCCGACAATGCAGTAATAACAACAAGTAATCTAACCTAACAATTCCGCAACTACTACCTTATACACGCAAGTGTAAAGGGATAAAGAATATGTACATAAAGATATATGAATGAGTGATGGTACAGACGGCATAGGCAAGGTGCAGTAGATGGTATAGAGTACGGTATATACCTATGAGATGAGTACTGTAGGGTATGTAAACATAAAGTGGCATAGTTTAAAGTGGCTAGTGGTCCATGTATTACATAAGATGGCAAGATGCAGTAGATGATATAGAGTACAGTATATACATATACATAAGAGATGTGTAATGTAGGGTATGTAAACATTATATTAGGTGGCATTGTTAAAAGTGGCTGGTGGTACATTTTTACATAATTTCCATCAATTCCCATTTTTAAGGTGGCTGGAGCTGAGTCAGTTTGTTGGCAGCGGCCGCTAAATGTTAGTGGTGGCTGTTTAACAGTCTGATGGCCTTGAGATAGAAGCTGTTTTTCAGTCTCTCGGTCCCTGCTTGGATGCACCTGTACTGACCTCGCCTTCTGGATGATAGCGGGGTGAACAGGTAGTGGCTTGGGTGGTTGTTGTCCTTGATGATCTTTATGGCCTTCCTGTGACATCGGGTGGTGTAGGTGTCCTGGAGGGCAGGTAGTTTGCCCCGGGTGATGCGTTCTGCCGACCTCACTACCCTCTGGAGAGCCTTACGGTTGTGTGCGGAGCAGTTGCCGTACCAGGCGGTGATACAGCCCGACAGGATGCTCTCGATTGTGCATCTGTAGAAGTTTGTGAGTGCTTTTGGTGACAAGCCGAATTTCTTCAGCCTCCTGAGGTTGAAGAGGCGCTGCTGCGCCTTCTTCACAACGCTGTCTGTGTGGGTGGACCAATTCAGTTTGTCCGTGATGTGTACACCGAGGAACTTAAAACTTTCCACCTTCTCCACTACTGACCCGTCGATGTGGATAGGGGGGAGCTCCCTCTGCTGTTTCCTGAAGTCCACAATCATCTCCTTTGTTTTGTTGACGTTGAGTGTGAGGTTATTTTCCTGACACCACACTCCGAGGGCCCTCACCTCCTCCCTGTAGGCCGTCTCGTCGTTGTTGGTAATCAAGCCTACCACTGTAGTGTCGTCCGCAAACTTGATGATTGAGTTGGAGGCGTGCATGGCCACGCAGTCGTGGGTGAACAGGGAGTACAGGAGAGGGCTCAGAACGCACCCTTGTGGGGCCCCAGTGTTGAGGATCAGCGGGGTGGAGACGTTGTTACCTACCCTCACCACCTGGGGGCGGCCCGTCAGGAAGTCCAGGACCCAGTTGCACAGGGCGGGGTCGAGGCCCAGGGTCTCGAGCTTGATGACGAGTTTGGAGGGTACTATGGTGTTGAATGCTGAGCTGTAGTCGATGAACAGCATTCTCACATAGGTATTCCTCTTGTCCAGATGGGTTAGGGCAGTGTGCAGTGTGGTTGCGATTGCGTCGTCTGTGGACCTATTGGGTCGGTAAGCAAATTGGAGTGGGTCTAGGGTGTCCGGTAGGGTGGAGGTGATATGGTCCTTGACTAGTCTCTCAAAGCACTTCATGATGATGGAAGTGAGTGCTACGGGGTGGTAGTCGTTTAGCTCAGTTACCTTAGCTTTCTTGGGAACAGGAACAATGGTGGCCCTCTTGAAGCATGTGGGAACAGCAGACTGGGCTAAGGATTGATTGAATATGTCCGTAAACACACCAGCCAGCTGGTCTGCGCATGCTCTGAGGACGCGGCTGGGAATGCCGTCTGGGCCTGCAGCCTTGCGAGGGTTAACACGTTTAAATGTTTTACTCACCTCGGCTGCAGTGAAGGAGAGCCCGCAGGTTTTGGTAGTGGGCCGTGTCAGTGGCACTGTATTATCCTCAAAGCGGGCAAAAAAGGTATTTAGCCTGTCTGGGAGCAAGACATCCTGATCCGCGACGGGGCTGCTTTTCTTTTTGTAATCCGTGATAGACTGTAGACCCTGCCACATACCCCTTGTGTCTGAGCTGTTGAATTGCGATTCAATTTTGTCTCTGTACTGGGACTTAGCCTGTTTGATAGCCTTGCGGAGAGAATAGCTACACTGTGTGTATTCGGTCATGTTTCCGGTCACCTTGCCCTGGTTAAAAGTAGTGGTTCGCGCTTTCAGTTTCACGCGAATGCTGCCGTAAATCCACGGTTTCTGGTTTGGGAATGTTTTAATCGTTGCTCTGGGTACGACATCGTCAATGCACTTCCTAATGAACTCGCTCACCGAATCTGCATATTCATCATTGTTGTTGTTGGACGCCGTGCGGAACATATTCCAATCCGCGTGATCAAAGCAGTCTTGAAGCGTGGATTCAGATTGGTCGGACCAGCGTTGAACAGACCTGAGCGCGGGAGCTTGTAGTTTTAATTTCTGTTTGTAGGCTGGAATCAACAAAATGGAGTCGTGGTCAGCTTTTCCGAAAGGAGGGCGGGGGAGGGCCTTATATGCGTCGCGGAAGTTAGTATAACAATGGTCCAGAGTTCTGCCAGCCCTGGTCGGACAATCGATGTGCTGATAGAATTTAGGGAGTTTTGTTTTTAGATTAGCCTTGTTAAAATCCCCAGCTACGATGAATGCAGCCTCAGGGTGTGTGGTTTCCAGTTTACAGAGAGTCAGATAGAGTTCGTTCAGGGCCATCGATGTGTCTGCTTGGGGGGGAATATATACGGCTGTGATTATGACCGAAGTGAATTCCCTTGGTAGATAATGCGGTCTACATTTGATTGTGAGGAGTTCTAGATCAGGTGAACAGAATGACTTTAGTTCCTGAGTGTTGTTATGATGGTCACACCACGTCTCGTTAATCATGAGGCATACCCCCCCGCCCCTCTTCTTACCAGAAAGATGTATGTTTCTGTCTGCGCGATGCGTGAAGAAACCAGCTGGCTGCACCGACTCCGTTAGCGTCTTTTCAGTTAGCCATGTTTCCGTGAAGCAGAGCACGTTGCAATCCCTGATGTCTCTCTCGAATGTTACCCGTGCTCGGATTTCATCGACCTTATTCTCAAGAGACTGGACATTGGCGAGTAGTATGCTAGGGAGTGGAGCGCGATGTGCTCGTCTCCGAAGCCTGACCAGGAGACCGCTACGTTTGCCCCTTTTTCGGCGTTGTGTAGCTTCGCCGGCTGGGATCAGGTCCATTGTATTGGGTGGAAGGCAAGACACTGGATCCGTTTCGGGAAAGTCATATTCCTGGTAGGAAGGGTGGTTAGTTGACGTTAATCGTATATTCAGTAGTTCCTCCCGGCTGTATGTAATGAAACTTAAGATCACCCGGGGTACCAATGTAAGAAATAACACATAGAAAAACAAAATACTGCATATTTTCCAAGGAACGCGAAGCGAGGCAGCCATCCTGTTCGGCGCCGGAAGTACCAGAGTACCCATTGTTCTGTTCCTCAGGTGGGGTCACAGCTCTAACCTCATCTGATCAAAACCTCATCTAATCATGATGCCATGTATACAGGCTTCCATTTCTATATACTTTACTATGGTTATTGGAAAGGAAAATATGTTTGAAAGACACATAGGAAGTGTGTGTGTGTGTGTGTGTGTGTGTGTGTGTGTGTGTGTGTGTGTGTGTGTGTGTGTGTGTGTGTGTGTGTGTGTGTGTGTGTGTGTGTGTGTGTGTGTGTGTGTGTGTGTGTCCATTCATTCTTTCACTATGTGACACAGGTGAGCGAAGGCGAGGAGGATCACCAAATGTTATTTCCAGCACAGTGATTGGGCTGTCTCTTCTCTGGGTAGCGGAGGAAAAGGAAAGGGGGAAACAGTGCAATTATTTTGCCGTGTTTGGGAGCCAGCTGTGGATCCCTTCAACAGCACAGGCTAATTTATGGCTGCTCGGCGCTTTCCCGGGACTGAGTCAAACCCCCATTCTCCCCTCCAGAGCCCTTTCTCTACTACCACTGCGAGTCCTGCAGCATTCTCATCTAACGCTGACACTTCTGCTGCTCTCTCCCTCCTCTATTACTGCATCCCATCTTATTCCACAGATATTCTGTTCACTCTTTAGTCTTCTCTTCTCTGCAGATCCAGTCACAACAGACACAGTCCACCTGTTTAGCTCAAATTATTTGTGTCTATTGTTTATAAGCTCTAAAAGATATCTATTACTGATTGATTCAACAGTGAGTAACACAGAGCCCTTGGTTTGTTCCCTACATAGTCCCATTGATTGTCTATTATGGTAGAAACACACCAGGAAATCTGACTGCCGATAGGTACTTAGCACCGTAGGAGGCCTTTCCTTCTCTTGCTAGAACAAAAGACGCCACTGCTGTGTACCGACCTGATACCGACGAACCTGCCGTTTCTACTTGTAGAATCACAATGCTCGTCAGAGGCCGAGAACTTGACTTTGAGCCAATCAGAAAGCACGAACCTCCACATGGGGGAGAAGACAGAAGTGACGAGAAAAAGGAAAAAGTGCACACAACACTAAATGCTTTACCAAGCTAGCTATCTAGCAAGATGAATAAATAATGTAACTAGCTATGCTAGTTATCTAGTTGTAGCCATCTGGTTAGTATCAACAAGGGCTTACAACTTATTCTAGCTAGCTAGCAACAACATTAGCGCAGCTTGCTAGTTAGCATACATTAGCTACAACAGGCACAAGCCAAACAAGCTACTGCCGCCTTGTGGCCTGGAGTATTTCAACGAAGCAAATATCAGACGTAAAACTGTGTCAACTGCCGACACTCTTGGCATAGGTGCTAAGTACCTATCGACAGTCACATTTCTCAGTGTGTCTTACAGTATTTACAGGAGTCATTATCTACTTCATGTTCCTCATGGTTTTCTCCGTGGTTGTTAATGATATACAGTGTTTTTCTGTGCAGAACTGCTGCCTCCTGTCAGTGTCCGATATCAGGCTGACTTGAGAGATAGCAGAGGAACTCACAGTTGTGCTATTCTTTTCCTCTAGTTACTAATGCCATCACAGTACATTACGTTTCTACATAGAACATTGTTCTCACACACACACACACACAAACATACATACAAACATACACACACACACACACAGGCTCACACACGCACATGTTGTATTACTGTAATGAATACCACTATTCTACTACTACTATTGTACAATAATATAATTGAAGTTGCATTCCATTCATGTACAACAAAGTTGTCTAAAACTTTACCTTATCTTGTCATCCTCCTCCCCTCTTCCTTACTTTCTTTGTAGCATCTCTGTTGCTGTCTGCCTCCCTCCATCTGCTCAGGACACTGCTAAATTGGTTGACATCAGACATTTACACCATGGATGGAAATATCACACCCAATAATAGCTTGACCCTCAAAGGCCCTGCTAGCCATAGAAGCCATTTTCCTTTTGTTCACTGAGACAGAGGACAATATGGAGACAGTGATTAGACTGAGGAAGGAGGGATAGAATCAGACATGGGAAAGATCATGTGTGATTTCTCTGACCACAATTGTAGTCTTCCCTCCCTGGAGCCCAGAGCGCCATTAAAAACTCATTTTTACAGATTCATGATAGAAACCAATCCTCCGAGTGACTAATGGTCTCATCCACACACCGGTCATTAACGATCTGATCATCAAACATTAGGATAATTACTGTATGTGCCATTCTACAACTACCCTAAGCATTAATGACTTGCCTACTTTACAAGAACCAAGACAGTGTCAATCCAGTAATGTATTACATTTTAGGATGACACCGGTTGACACAAACACATTTCTGTGGTTTTGGTCACATTAACACTAAGAAACCAGTAATGTGTTAATGTGTTGAAAATCCCTAATTCTTTGCATAGTCAACTTACACACAGCTCTGACACACACACACACTTACCCCACCACACATGCCACCAGGGGTCTTTTCACAGTCCCCAAATCCAGAACAAAGTCAAGAAAGTGTACAGTATTATATAGAGCCTTAGTGCAGGGAACTCCGTTCCCGTCACGTCCTGACCATAGTGCTTATGTGTTTTGCTTGTTTTAGTGTTGGTCAGGACGTGAGCTGGGTGGGCATTCTATGTTGTGTGTCTAGTTTGTCTGTTTCTGTGTTCAGCCTAATATGGTTCTCAATCAGAGGCAGCTGTCAATCGTTGTCCCTGATTGAGAATCATATATAGGTGGCTTGTTTTGTGTTGGGATTTTGTGGGTGGTTGTTTTCTGTGTCAGTGTTTGTGCCACACGGGACTGTGGCGGTTAGTTTGTTTTGTTATTTTGTAATTGTATATTGTTTTCATGTTATTAAATCATGGAAACTTACCACGCTGTACATTGGTCCTCCGATCCTTCTCACCTCTCCTCGTCCGATGAGGAGGACGAAATAGACTGCCGTTACAGTTCCATCTCATATTGCTCAAATAAACAGCAAACCTGGTTTCAAAAAACAGATAAAGCAACACCTCACGGCACAAGGCCTCTCCCCTATTTGACCTAGATAGTTTGTTAATGTATTGGTATTGATATGTAGGCTACGTGTGCCTTTTATTTTTTATTGATGTAGTTCTGTCCTTGAGCTGTTCTTGTATATTAATGTTCTGTATTATGTCATGTTTCATGTTTTGTGTGGACCCCAGGAAGAGTAGCTGCTGTGTTTGCAACAGCTAATGGGGATCCTAATAAAATACCAAAAAATACTACTTTGGCCTATCATATTACAGAATATCCCTTGGTGAACCAGGTGCTGTGAATGACATTGTCACATTTTGTTTTTAGTCTTACTGTTGTGATTGATTGTTTATATTGGTTTATATTGTGTCTCCCCAACAGGTCTGTATACTACCCAGCCTGTTATTTATAGTGTTCAGAGAGTCTTTGTTTCCTTCCATTCAGCAGATCAGAGGCTGATGCTGTGTCTGATGTGCACATCAGTCCCATGAGAGGAGCAGGCATCAGACTCTGTACTAGACTGTACTAGACCACAGGCAGGTCAATAACGAGGCTGATCACCGGAGAAAACCGCTTAACCACAACTCAACAAAAACTGCTCCTGTCTGCATCTCTCTCTCTCTCTATCTCGCTCTCTCTCGCTCTCATTCTCGATCTCTCTCGTATAATGTAGCTGTGGCGATTGGCTATTTGTGCCACAGAGACAGGTGAACACCCTTTTAATTCCTTGCTTGCCATCCTAAGGCAGAACACATTTTTAAGAAAGCACAGTGTTCCCTCTGTGATATTTGGAAAATAAGTGGAAACCATAAATAGATGTAAATTAGAACAACCATAGTTAAGGGGGAATGGAGAGAGGTCAGAGTCATTAGGCAAACAATACTGTCCAGTCTACTCATTTGGTTTTATTTTATCCCGCAGTTTCAAGAGAGAAATTTAAATTTACCAAACTCCAAATCCATTTTTCCCGAGAGAGAGTAAACACAACCACCACTGTGTAAACATTAAACACAAACATATAATGAATAGACTACAGACATACCCCTCAAGGCTCTCTAGTTTGAAGGACGTGAAACCCTTTGTTCTCTTACCAATCTTGTATTGTGAAACTGAGTGACATGCTCTCACAACAAAACACTTGAACACAAGTCTGTGGAAAATCAGTGAGGGTTGCGAGAGAGTGAGCAATACACATCTGAAGGATGGGCCAAAGTTCATAGGTGACAGTGTCCAGCTGTCAGCTTGTTCATGTAACCAGAAGCTGCAGAGAAAACCCTTCCTCGCTCATCTCCCTCAACTGCACAATTACAGGTTCTCTTCCTCGACACCTGGGCACCATAGCCAGGAGAAAGATAGAGGGAGGGAGATGGAGGAAAGAGGGACAGATCAATCACATTTGTATTGTATGTTTTTTTTGTCTCTGTTTTGATGTAGATGCCAATGTGTGAAATGATTTGGCACTGCAGATGTCCTATTTGCTCTGCCAGTGATGTTATTTGACTTTGAAATTTGGATTTGGGAGAAAAGGGAAAGGCTTGAATGATGGGTGTGTGTGAAAGAGAGACGGAACACAAGAGAGGCGAGAAAGCGAGAGAGTGGAGAAAATCTGTAAAACAAACACAGAAAGTAATAACAGAGACAGAGCAAGTGAATGGAGGAGGAGGAGGATGAGGAGGAGGAGGAGGAGGAGGAGGATGAGGTGAGAAGGATATGAAAGAAACAGTAGAGTGGGAGCGGATCAAAACAAGCTAGGGATGAAAAATGAAATTATGAGATGAAAAGAGACGCTCTGAGGGGTTAACAAAGCCATTGGTTGGGGGAGGAGGGGCGGGTCACTCTCTATAGGAGAACCAGTGGCGACCCGTCATTCAGGGTGGTTGGGGCAGCCCCACCTGTTTTACATGTTATTTTGGCATTAATTCATGTCACATATTAGTTTGCAAACAATGTAAAAAATAATAATAAAGCCGCATACAAACATGATCTCTTTGGAGCTGCCTTACTCAAGAAAGCGAAAGTGTTTAAGCCTAGCTCAGTAATTTGTTTTGGTGGAGGGACAGCCAGTGAAAATACAGAGCTTAGGCGTTGGTAATCTTCTCTAGTTGCGCCATGATTGGCTCAGTGTTCTGTCACTCATCAGGACACTTTGTCAATGGCAAATCTACAGGGAGAGCTAGGCAGTTCAAGCCCCCTTGGGTGCTGCCATAAATATACATTAGAAGTGCCCGTCCAAGAAGGCTCAAGGTTGTTCGCCACAGATAAGATAACGTCAAATGAGGTTATATCTACTGTAGCTTTGATTGGACTGACATCATACTTTCACAAGCATAGCTAGCAAGCTAGACAAATTATGAAATACCTCGACAATCTACTGGCAAATCCTTTTCAATCCTTGTCATATGAAGAAAAATGATAGATAAAACGTATCGGTGCTCAATGACCATTGGTCATAAACATTACACAACAAGTCGGAAATCGCAAATTCAACAATGAGTGGTTTGGAAGGAATCAACGGCTAACTGCAAGTATCGCAAAGCAATCACTATTTTGCTTCCCCTGCCTGCTATTTGGTGGAGGGTGTGTGGTCCAAGTCTGGGTTTAAGGATTTAAAATATCTGTCTGAAAGGGTCTCTTTTCCAAGCTTAAAAGGATAAACATTCACTCGTAACACCATGGGACAGAAAAGGTTGAATACATTGGCCATGTTGTCAATGCAGCATGACTTCTCAGACTTCAGTGCGTTCAAGATAACTGGGAACTCTCAAAAAAATTGGTCATTCAACTCTGAATTCTTTCAAGAGCTCCGACCTGAAAATCATTGATGTCATGAATCGACCTTGTTTTTTTCTGAGTTCCCAGTTGTTTTGAAAGCAGCATAAATCCAGACTTTGATGACAAAGTTTGCCCACAAAAAGGACTGCTGCAAATTCAAAAATATGTATTGTATACAGCTGCATGAATGATGTAATATGCCAGGGAGATATGTATACTGTAACTAAGAAAATAATACTAAGTGTATGATGTGTAGTAAGCTGTTAGTAGCACATGTGTCTCACCATAAGAATTTGGTCCCTCTCCCCCTCAGAACTTAGCCTACTGTTCTGACTTGGTGGTGCACATGTAGCCTATAGCCTGTCTTGGAAAAATATCATCATTGAATATTGTAATAGCTTTCGTTATATGCCCCCATTATTTATCCTACGGTTCTGACTTTGTATGCAGGGAGAATACTGTAAGAACGGCCCATGTTCTGAATTCTGTCGCTGTATATTTCAAAAGTGCTGAACAAATAGTTAGACTACTTGCTCATTAATGTCTTAATTGAAATTACGGCTTGCCACTTATTCGTTCATCGTTCCCTTATGCCATAGTTTGTACATCTCAATTGTTATATTGCTTATATATTATAGGTCTATCTCATTAGTATCTTATTCATCATTTTAGGCAATGTTGGAATGATTTCATTGTTTTGCTTACTTTGTGTATTATAATTAGGTCGTGTGCTTTTCTTCATGAGGAGGGGATACTATATAATGTTGTTGGGTATGTAACCCTGTTTGCCAGTGACAGTCTCTTCCCATTCAAATCTTTTTTTTCTACAAAAAGTTCAATAATAGACCCATGAAATTCCAGTTAATATTGCGAGGGTTGATTTGTTTTTTGTCTGTGCGTCGGTATATTGTCTATAAAAGTGGATCCTCGTGATTGTATTTTCCTTCGTTTTTAGACCACATAGGCCTAATAAAATAATACAATGTTGTGTAGTGGTTTTGCTGGCATTCATCCCAAATTTTTTTTTGAGTTTGCCCCAAGATTTACATGCTAAAGATTTACATGCTAAAATCGCCACTGAGGAGGTCAGAGGTTGGCTCGGACTCCTGCATCTAGAATCACTTCGCCCTGCGTTCACACTACACACATGCATCACATACTACACACTACACACCATATCAGCCATCACACAAAAGACAACACTGTTGCTGATGCCCACCTATTTTCAGGACCTCAAGACGTATTTACTTGACAGATACACACACCTGTCACACCCTGGCCTTAGTATTCTTTGTTTTCTTTATTATTTTAGTTAGGTCAGGGTGTGACATGGGGAATGTATGTGTTTTTGTAGTGTCTAGGGTGGTTGTATGGTTTAGGGGGTTAAATAGAGTAGATGGGTTTGTGTTTAATATAGGTGTCTAGCTGTGTCTATGGTTGCCTGAATGGTTCTCAATCAGAGACAGATGTCATTAATTGTCTCTGATTGGGAGCCATATTTAAGGCAGCCATAGGCACTAGGTTAATGTGGGTAATTGTCTATGTTGTACGTTTGTAGCCTGTGTGTGCACTTACGTTATTAGCTTCACGATTCGTTTGTTGTTTTGTTTTCAGTTTGTTATAGTGTTTGTTGCGTGGTTTTTTTCCCCTTTCTCTACAATAAAAGAGAATGTATTTTGCACACGCTGCGCCTTGGTCCACTTTCTCTCAGCAAGACGATCGTGACAACACCCACCAAGTTGTGCTGTGTCCATGCTGTCCACTACTCCCAACATCCCCTAGTGGTGAGTGAATGAGTAGAACTGGCGACTTCCCTCTCTCTCTCTCTCTCTCTTTCTTTGTGCTATTTAGTTTATCAGTTAGTTTCTCAATTCTGCAGTCGGTCCCAGACAGTGTTGAACACAGCCAGACTCATTGTACAGATGTAGGAACTTAATTTCCTCTTTTGTAAATGAGAATTTTTCTGCATAGCAGGAAATTTTGTGTATTCAAGGTTTAACAAGGCTTCAAACTTTTGTAATTTCCACTTTAAAATGTCCACCTTGAAAATTCCAATAATTATAATCCACATAATAATTCACATTTCCTGTTGCTGCAGAATTGTTTTCCTGCTGTAGCAAACTGGCTCAAATCAAGATCCTACATCTGTTGTCTTCCTGCTCTCAGGTTTCTCTCTTCAGCTGCCACGTATCTGTTGGCGTAACATACTTCTCCGTTACTCCCCCCAGCTGCTCTCTTCAGGATACCTTTCTTATGTGTGTAATTGTCGTTAAAGGCTAACTTTAAAAGGGAGGGGGCACTCCACTTCAAGTTATTAATGGGTCCTTTTGATCGTCCCAATATTTCAACCGCTGGGGGGGTGAGATCTGCATGTTGCCACGGTAACAGTGTCTGGCCCTCCAGATGCAAGTAAATGAGTCTGCACAGGTAAATGTGTCAGACCATCTCTGTCAGGTTATTGTTTCGCCTGCTACCCCCAGGCACACACATAGACACACACACACATGGACACACACACAAGCACACATAGACACATACACATGGACACACAAACAAGCACACATAGACACATACACGCAGACACACACAGACACAAACATACACATACACAACTCTTTCATTTTTATGAGGGGTTAACACACATTGTGTGTGCATGTGTAACTTTAGTGTGAAAGCTGTGCTAATGTAATTGAGTGTGTCTTGACAAATCAGAGTGTGAGTCTGTGCATTCTGTGAGAATATGGTGACAATAGGCTTTTTGTAGATTATCTCATACCCTTATTGCCATCTCCTTTTAGGTAAATAAACACCTTTCTTTTAGCACAAGGCTAAACACAACTTTTGCAAGGAGCTACATATACAGGCACACATAATGTTTATTTCTCTCTCACTGTGCCCTGAAAGAAACGTCGATTTGGAAAAAATATATATTTTCCCTCAGCCAATCGTGGGCCTCCACGCTTGCTAAATTGAGGAGTTGAATGTCATGAATTCTTAATGCTTAATGAGCCCATCAGCCCTTGAGTAAAGGCGCTGTGTAGTGCTTCAGCTAATTGGCTTCAGTGGCTGTGCTCTCCAGCTGTGGTGGACTGGAAGCGTAGGAGAGAGGGATGGAGAGAGAGAGAGATAGGGGTGCAGAGAGTTAGAGAGCTAGACGGAGAGGAGCAGGTTTGTTTGGGGAGGTGAGGTAAGGTGAGCAGCCAACAGGTCCAGTGGTCCTGGTCCATAGCATTTGTACCATTAGAGGTTTTCCTCCACTTTGGTTGTTTTATTGGACTTTTGTTTTCTTGATGTCTTATCAGTGATGTTTCATAGCAGAGCTTAGACAGAGACGCACAAACACATACTGCACACACACACACACACACACACACACACACACACACACACACACACACACAACAAGCCTCATTTTCTAAGCTGTTTTGGAGCCTAAAGGTTAACTATTCAATCATGTGATTTGTCCACAACATTGGCCAATGAATAGTTGCAATAATATGTTCATTCCTCTTTGTGTGTATAGTTACATGGAAGTTAGTAATGTGTACAGATTACACACAGAAGAATGAACATTTGAAGCTTTATTGACAGATACACCATTCAATCCACTGCCTCCCCCTCTGTGGTCACTGACATATGTGGGGTACTACACTTACTGATACTACACTTACTCCTGCTCTCCTTGCTTTCTCTACATAACCACTGCAATTGGTGAAAGATGCACACAGGCACACACCAGTAGCCCCTCCTTACCCCCTCATCTCCCTCTCTAGTGTCCCCCCTCCCGTGCTCTCTGTGCCTGTCCCGACACTTGCACCAATTACTGGGAAAGCGCAGAACCATGCCTAAATCTGTGGTGGAGGTGGAGAGGCATGTCTGTCCATGCTGTCCTGTGGAGAGGAAACAGACTCACCACCAGTCTGCCGCGGCTGCAGGAGGCCTGGACTGTGTAGGATCAGGCCCATGTGGCAGGGTTTCCCAAACTCAGTCCTGGGCCCCCCTGTGTCAGCGTTTTGATTTTTTGCCCTAGCACTACACAGCTGATTCAAATAACCAACTCATCATTAAGCTTTGATTATTTGAATCAGCTGTGTAGTGCCAGGGAGGAATTATTCTTTTTATATATTATGAATTCGGTGGGTAGAGTCGTGATGATGAAGGAGAATAAGAGAGCTTTTGTGTTTTCTATCTCTTGTCCTTCTGTAAGGACTGTCACATTTCTCTCTCAATGGTGAGATGCACTCCAGATCATCACGGTCACTGAGGAAGTAGTCTTGTTGGTATGTTTAATAGTAATAGATGTATTTTATATAGGCTTTTCGTTACATGTTGAATCTCAAAGTTGATTTAAAAACAAAACAAACAGTAATTAACAAAACAAATGTAGGAAGATCTGGCAGTTCTTGGGCGATGGTCTTCCACAACTTTAGATGTCAGGCAGTTCAGAAAGTTAGTATCTTGAGCGTAGGGAGCATTGATTGTGCAGCCAGGAAGGGAGGTAGACACATCTGACAGACAGGCCATGGAGCTCTTCATTGGGCACCTCGTCGTCTCCGATGTTCACTATTCCTCCTCTGTAGGTAGGCTGGATCCTCCACTACTGAAATGAAGCACCCAGAGGGGGTACCACAGGTTCAAATGTGGTGTGGCAAAATTTGTATGTGGCTCTCTGGGGCCTGGAGTTTTCCCTACTGTCATGACTTGGTCAGGTCATTGTTGTAGATAGCTTCCCTTTTTGTCTGTGCTATGACTATAGGGCTGGGTTTTTCTTGTCGGGTCATGTGAATTGGAAACACTCCTGGCCTAAGGTGGATCAAACTTTTTCAAACTACCACAAACCTCATTATTATTCATTCTGAATCTGATATCAAAAGAGCCACAACTTATTTTATGTGTAAGTCATAAAACCACTAACCTTGTGTTGTCCTGGTCTCCATCTGGCCCACCATAGGTTGGTTCCCTGACGCTCACTGTAGGAACTGAATGCCTGTAAAATCCATGTATTCAATCATTAAAACAACTACTTTCAACATTTTAATAAAAAATAATATCCCCCTTTTCGTAAAGTCGATTTTATTGAATGTCACTCATTCAATAGGCTGATGAGACAGCCTACAGTGAGTAGGTGAGGGTCCTGGGAAAGTGGTGCAAGGAAAATAACCTCTCACTCAACATGACCGCAATGGAATAAGTGGAAAGTTTTAAGTTCCTCGATGTACACATCACTGATGATCTGAAATGGTCCACCCGCACAGACAGTGTGGTGAAGAAGGCGCAACAGCGCCTCAATTTGTCTTGGCCCCAAAAACCCTCACAAACTTTTACAGATGCACAATTGAGAGCATCCTGCCGGCCTGTATCACCGCCTGCTGGGGCTGTCTGCCCAACTCATCACCGGGGGCAAACTACCTGCCCTCCAGGACACCTACAGCACCCGATGTCACAGGAAGGCCAAAATGATAATCAAGAACATCAACCACCTGAGCCACGGCTTGTTGCCTTCATCCAGAAGGCAAGGTCAGTACAGGTGCATCAAAGCTGGGACCGAGAGACTGAAAAACTGCTTCCATCTCGAGGCCATCAGACTGTTAAATAGCCATCATTAGCCGGCTTCCACCCGGTTACGCAACCCTGCACCTTAGAGGCTGCTGCCCTATATACATAGACTTGGAATCACTGGCCACTGTAATAATGGAACACTAGTCACTTTAAAAATGTTTACATACTGCTTTACTCATCTCATATGTATATACTGTATTTTATTCTACTGTATTTTAGTCAATGCCACTCTGACATTGTGTAACGCTCGTCCTCCTCTTCGTCTGAGGATGAGCAAGGATCGGACCAATATGCAGCGTAGTGTGAATACATCTTGATTTATTTAAAGAAAGACGAACACGAAGAAGACTTGACAAAATACAAAAAAACAAATCGATGTGAACAGACCTGTACTTGAGAACATAAAACAAGAACGCACGAACAGGAAAGAAAGAACACACAAACGAACGAACGAAACGAAACGAAACAGTCCCGTGTGGCACAAACACTGACACAGGAACAATCACCCACAAACAAACAGTGAGAACAGCCTACCTTAATATGGTTCTCAATCAGAGGAAACGTAAAACACCTGCCCCTGATTGAGAACCATATCAGGATAATGAAAATGAACCCAACATAGAAACACATAACATAGAATGCATAGAACATAACATAGAACTAGCTAGCTATAGATTGGATCTATCAGGAATCAAGGTAAGACCCAAGTGCAGACTGTGAAATGTTTATTGTAACAACAGGGGCAGGCAAGCGACAGGTCATCGCAGGCAGGGGTCAGTAAACCAGAGGTGGGGTAACAGTACCGGGCGGCAGGCAGGCTCAGGGTCAGGGTAAGGCAGAGGTCGGTAATCCAGAGGGGGGCAAAGGTACAGATCGGCAGTCAGGGTCAGGGGCAAGCAGAGTGGTCAGGCGGGCTCGGAGTCAGGACAGGCAAGGGTCAAAACAAGGAGGGTGAGAAAAGAGAAACTGGAAAAAGCAGGAGCTGAGACACAAAACGCTGGTTGGCTTGAACGAACAAGACAAACTGGCCCAGACAGACAGAAAACACAGGAATAAATACCCAGGGGATAAGTGGGGAAGCTGGGGGACACCTGGAGGGGGTGGAGACAAGTGCAAGGACAGGTGAAACAGATAAGGGCGTGACACTCACTCCAGGGACACCACCTGGCGTTCCACCTGGGCGGATACCTGGTTGACCGGGGTGCCGGCGGTAAAAGTCGGCGATGATGGCCGGGTCCAGGATGTCTTTAGCTGGAACCCAGCACCTCTCCTCCGGGCCATAACCCTCCCAGTCAACCAGGTACTGGAGACCCCTGCCCCGTGGTCGAACCCTGGCTGGCCATCGATGACACGGGGGGAGGGATGGGCCTAGAAACAGAAGACAAGGGGCAGTCAGAAATGGTTTTGACTCTTGACACAGAAAAAGTAGGAAAAATACGGAGGGTACGGGGCAACAGAGGACAAACAGCAGAGGGGCTAATGATCTTGGAGCGGGGGGGAAAGGTATCGGCTTCCGGGGGTGTAGCCGTGGCACTATAGCGGCGTGCCAGCACCTCAGGCTTGAGCTTCTTGGATACCGGTTGGTGCTGCAGAAGCGAAGTGACCCGGGTCTTCCTGAACCACTCCCGGAGGTCCTGGTACACTGCAGAGTTGGAGGAGAGGTACGGGGAAATTTCAAAGACGTCCTGGGACAGGCAAAGCTGACTTCAGGCAATGAGTGTAGCAGGACAGGCTCCAGCCCACAATGGCACCAGTAGCCCAGTCAATGGAGGGATTGTGTCGCTGGAGCCAAGATAATCCCAATACCACGGGAACCAACAGAGACTCAACCAGCAGGAATTGGATCGTCTCGCTGTGGTTCCCCGACACTCGTAGGTTGACGGGGGTGGTCTGGTGGGTGACTAGGCCTATAGAGCGCCCGTCCAGCACTCTAACACCCATGGGAATGGAGAGGGGTTGAGTGGGGATGCCCAGCTTGGACGCCAGGGTAACGACCATGAGACTCATATCGGCCCCCGAGTTGATGAGTATCTGGAGAGACTTGGACTGGTCGCCCCACAGCAGGGTGGCATGGAGAGGGGGGCGAGTAAGGGGAGAAGAACAATTATCTTTGAGACCCACCAGTGTACTCACTCCTACGAATGAGCTAGGTCTCTTGAAGGGACAGGTAGACACAAAATTGCCGGCAGTACCGCAATACAGACAACTCTGGGTCTCAAGTCTGCGTGCGCGTTCAGCTGGAGACAGCCTAGCCCTGCCGAGCTGCATCAGCTTGGGAAGAGGTGAATCGGCAGTCTCCGGAGGCTCTTGGAGGGACTCGGGTAAGCTCGGATCCTCTCGGAAACGTAGACGCCGGGGACTTCCGGAGTTCATCAGATGCAGGGTGGGATCCCTGAGTGAGTGATTGGGACCGCAATCGGACCTCTTCTCCCTCCTATGTTCCCGTTGCCGACCATCGATCCGGATGGTTAAAGTGATGAGTGAGTCGAGAGCCGTCGGTAGTCCTCGGGCTGCCAGCTCATCCTTTACCTCCTCTGATAATCCGTTAATCCATGCAGGAATGTGTCAAACAGTGCTTCCGGGTTCCAGGTACCCTCCGCTGCTAGCATGTGGAACTCCACCGCATAGTCTGCTACACTGAGGGTGTCCTGCCGAAGCTGGAGTAACTTCTGGGCAGCCTCTCTACGGGACATCGGAGCCTCTAAAACTTTTCTCACCTTCGCTACGAATACCTCCAGACTGAGGCAGATGGTGGATTGTTGCTCCCACACCGCCGTGGCCCAGGCGAGTGCCCTCCCGGACAGTGCGAGTGCCCTCCCGGACAGTGTAATAATGTACACTATCTTTGAGCAGTCCGAGGGGAACGAAGAAGTCTGCAGCTCGAAAACGAGGGAGCACTCGCAGAGAAAGGCCCGGGAGGTTCTGGAATGTCCATCGTAGCGCTCCTGGGGAGGGTAAGCGGGGTTCCCGGGAAACCGGGGTGACTGCGCTGCTACCAGCTGGGTTACTGAGGGGCTGGGAGGTTACCGTCATGGTAGGCTGCCTAGTAGGCAACCCATGGAATTTCTCCTGCTATGCGTCCAAGGTAGATTTGCGTCCGTTGTTGGCCCTTCCCAACAATGCAGAGAGAAAATATTAAAATTATAGACGAGGAGTAAATACCTAATGAGTAATGATAACTTGGCTATATACACTGGGTGCCAAGTCGATGGTACGAGGTAATTGAGGTAGATATGTATAGTATGTAGGGGTAAAGTGACTAGGAAACAGGATAGATAATAAGCAGTAGCAGCAGCGTATATGATGAGTCAAAAGAGTTGGTGCAAAAGGGTTCAATGCAGATAGTCCAGGTAGCAATTTGGTTAACTATTTAGCCGTCTTTTGGCTTGGGAGTAGACGTTGTTCAGGGTCCTGTTGGTTCCAGACATGGTGCATCGGTACCACTCGCCGTGCGGTAGCAGAGAGAACAGTCTATGACTTGGGTGGCTGGAGGCCTTCCTCTGACACCGCCTGGTCTAGAGGTCCTGGATGGCAGGAGGCTCAGCCCCATTGATGTATTGGGCTATACACACAACCCTCTGCAGCTCCTTTTGGTCTGATCCCAAGGAGTTGCCATACCAAGCGGTGATGCAGCAGTCAAGATGCTCTCAATGGTGCAGCTGTATAACTTTTTGAAGATCTGAGGGCCCATGCAAAACCTTTTCAGACTCCTTTAATTCAATCACGTAATCAATCAAACGTTAGGTAATCGATTTGATAAAATAGCTTGTCATCACATTAACCTCTAACGAGTCACAACCCCGGATCCGGGATCCCCCCCATCAAAAAAGCTGACTAGCATAGCCTAGCCTAAAGCCACAGGGATATCATATAATCAAATGTTCATGAAATCACAAGTCCAAGACACCAAATGAAAGATACAGATCTTGTGAATCCAGCCACCATTTCCGATTTTTTTAATGTTTTACAGGGAAGACACAATATGTAAATCTATTAGCTAACCACGATAGCAAAAGACACAACTTTTTTTTCTCCACCATTTTTTTCCTGCATGGGCAGCTATCACAATTTCGACTAAATAAAGATATATATAGCCACTAACCAAGAAACAACTTCATAAGATGACAGTCTGATAACATATTTATGGTATAGCATATGTTTTTTTTGAAAAATGTGCATATTTCAGGTATAAATCACAGTTCTACATTGCAGCTGCAATCTGAAATAGCGTTGGAAGCAGCCGGAATAATTACAGAGACCGACGTCAATTACCAAAATACTCATCCTAAAACATTTCTGAAAAATACACAGCATACAGCAAATGAAAGCCCAACATCTTGTGAATCCAGCCATCATTTCTGATTTTTAAAATGTTTTACAGGGAAGACACAATATGTAAATCTATTAGCTAACCACGTTAGCAAAAGACACCACTTTTTTTACTCCACCAGTTTTTTACTCCATCAGTAGCTATCACTAATTCGACTAAATAAAGATATATATAGCCACTAACCAAGAAACAACTTCATAAGATGACAGTCTGATAACATATTTATGGTATAGCATATGTTTTTTTAGAAAAATGTGCATTTTTCAGGTATAAATCACAGTTTACCATTGCAGCCACTATCACAAAACTCACCCAAAGCGACTAGAATAACTACAGAGAGCAACGTGTATTACCTAATTACTCATCTTAAAACATTTCTGAAAAATACACAGCGTACAGCAAATGAAAGCCCAACATCTTGTGAATCCAGACAATATTTCAGATTTTCTAAGTGTTTTACAGCGAAAACACAATATATCGTTATATTAGCATACCACATGAGCTAACATCACCCCAGCATTGATTCAAGGCAAAAAGCGCGATAACGTTATCACCACCAAAATATAGAAATTTCTTCACTAACCTTCTCAGAATTCTTCAGATGACAGTCCTGTAACATCATATTACACAATGCATATAGAGTTTGTTCGAAAATGTGCATATTTAGCATCACAAATCGTGGTTATGCTATGTAATCAGTCAAAACATGGCATGCATTCTGGCCGGCGCCATCTTGGAAGGGCACCTAAGTTTACGATTATTTATCGATTAGATTGACTAAAAAAATACAGGTTGGACAGCTAATGAAAGATGCATTGGTTATTAATGCAACCGCTGATTTAGATTTTTAAAATTAACGTTACTAGACATACAGTGTGCGTTACAGCCAGACTAGTGCCGCAATAATGGCCGAAAAATGCGTTTACATTTTTCCACATAAATACGGAATAAAATCATAAATAGCTCTTACTTTTGGACGAGCTTACATCAGAATCTTGGGCAAGGTGTCCTTTTGTCCAAAAGAATCGTTGCTTTGTTGTAAAACGTCCACTTCAACTTCGGAACTAGCAGCTAACAGTAGCTACGTGGCACACACATGTCCAAATCCTCAAACGCAATACTACGAAAATTCAGAAAATAGCAATATACTCGCATAAACTGATATAAATCGGTTTCAAATAACTTCGTTATGATGTTTCTAACACCTATACCGAATTAAATTACAGACGGACATATCTAAGGCTGATAACTGAGCGTTTCAAAATGCTATCCTGAGGTCTTGCGTTGCGTAATGGCGGAAGTCGAAAAGAGAGCGCACCTCGTTCCTTGCCCTTTTATAAGCTCTGAGAAATACGTAGAAACACCATTCCACTTCTCATTGGTTACTGACATCCAGGGGAAGGCGGGTGCAGTTCATTTCGATCCATAGGGCACACACAGAGCTTTAAACTGATCTGAGAACAGAGACTATTTTTCTGACCTTCGCATGTCCTGTCATGATTTTCGCTGTAGAAAGAGTTCTGGTTCACCCACAGACATAATACAAACGGTTTTAGAAACTAGAGATTGTTTTCTATCCAATAGTAATAATAATATACATATTGTACGAGCAAGAATTGAGTACGAGGCAGTTTAATTTGGAGACGCAAAATGTCGAAGTTGAAACAGCACCCCCTGTAGTGACAAGAAGTCAGAGACACGACAGAGTGCTACGGTACGATATTCATTTAGACAGGTTACTTTGGTGTTCTTGGGCAGAGGGATTAGGGTGGTCTGCTTAAAACCTATAGGCATTACAGACTGGCTCAGGGAAAGGTTGAAAATGTCAGTGAAGACACTTGCCAGCTGGTCAGCTTATGTTCTGAATACACGTCCTGGTAATCCGTCTGGCCCTGCGGCGTTGTGAATGTTAACCTGTTTAAAGGGGAATTTCACCCTGGGGGAATTTGGCCTTGTTTTCATCATGTCCGGGGCATTTCCAGGACAGTGAGATGTGTTGCCCAGGAGGAAGGATGGTCTGGGCTTTGAATGATACACCCTATGACGGCTTCCGTGTATTGATGGGGGGGCATGGGGGTGGGTGGTCTAAAAATAAATGAAGTCCTGCTTTGCTTCATTTGGCAAAGGCTCTATGTTATACTGATCACACTATACTACATGTTTGTGCATGTAGATATTGATGTCCTTGTTCGATAGAGCCATTGGACGTCTTTCAGCGATGTTCCTATCAGCAGATTCATTGCTAAATATAAAAGCGGGAAAAAAATGTCCAGTCACTGAAAGACTACAACTTGTGTTGGGCGGTGTTTCGTGCTCTGACCCCCGTCCCTCCCCCAAGGCAAGCTTTTTTAAAATGGAGGTGGAAACTAACAACACAATCCTTTGGGCAAAACTGAAAGAACTGACCAGACGCAATGGCTTCAAGTGATTCCTCTCATCAACAGGAATTCAACCATGGACATTTTTTTATGTTCTATTAGCTACATGGTGACATTCAACCATACATGTTTCAACCGGAATATAGCTAAGAGGATTCGAAACATAGAGTTGGATTTAACAACATCGGCGCTCCAGTACTTCCGGCACCGACCGAGATGGGCGCCTCGCTTCGCGTTCCTTGGAAAATATGCAGTATTTTGTTTTTTTATGTGTTATTCCTTACATTGGTACCCCAGGTAATCTTAGGTTTCATTACATACAGTCGGGAGGAACTACTGAATATAAGAGCAACGTCAACTCACCACCGTTACAACCAGGAATATGACTTTCCCAAAATGGGTCCAGTGTTTTGCCTTCCACCCAATACAATGGATCTGATCCCAGCCGGCGACCCTATGCGACGCCGTAAAAGGGGCAAACGTAGCGGTCTCCTGGTCAGGCTTCGGAGACGGGCACATCGCGCTCCACTCCCTAGCATACTACTCGCCAATGTCCAGTCTCTTGACAATAAGGTTGATGAAATCCGAGCAAGGGTAACATTCCAGAGAGACATCAGAGATTGTAACGTTCTCTGCTTCACGGAAACATGGCTAACTCAAGAGACGCTAACGGAGTCGGTGCAGCCAGCTGGTTTCTTCACGCATCGCGCCGACAGAAACATACATCTTTCTGGTAAGAAGAGGGGCGGGGGTGTATGCCTTATGATTAACGAGACGTGGTGTGATCATAACAACATACAGGAACTCAAGTCATTCTGTTCACCTGATCTAGAATTCCTCACAATCAAATGTCGACCGCATTATCTACCAAGGGAATTCTCTTCGATTATAATCACAGCCGTATATATTCCCCCCCCAAGCAGACACATCGATGGCCCTGAACAAACTTTATCTGACTCTATGTAAACTGGAAACCACACACCCTGAGGCTGCATTCATCGTAGCTGGGGATTTTAACAAGGCTAATCTGAAAACAAAACTCCCTAAATTCTATCAGCATATCGATTGTGCTACCAGGGCTGGTAAAACCTTGGATCATTGTTATACTAACTTCCGCGACGCATATAAGGCCCTCCCCCGCACTCCTTTCGGAAAAGCTGACCACGACTCCATTTTGTTGCTTCCAGCCTACAAACAGAAACTAAAACAACAAGCTACCTCGCTCAGGTCTGTTCAACGCTGGTCCGACCAATCTGATTCCACGCTTCAAGACTGCTTCGATCACGCGGATTGGAATATGTTCCGCATTGCGTCCAACAACAATATTGACGAATACGCTGATTCGGTGAGCGAGTTCATTAGAAAGTGCATTGACGATGTCGTACCCACAGCAACGATTAAAACATTCCCAAACCAGAAACCGTGTATTGACGGCAGCATTCGCGTGAAACTGAAAGCGCGAACCACTGCTTTTAACCAGGGCAAGGTGACCGGAAACATGACCGAATACAAACAGTGTAGCTATTCTCTCCGCAAGGCAATCAAACAAGCTAAGTCCCAGTATAGAGACAAAATAGAGTCGCAATTCAACAGCTCAGGCACGAGGTATGTGGCAGGGTCTACAGTCAATCACGGATTACAAAAAGAAAACCAGCCCCGTCGCGGACCAGGATGTCTTGCACCCAGACAGGCTAAATAACTTTTTTGCTCGCTTTGAGGACAATACAGTGCCACTGACATGGCCCGCTACCAAAACCTGCGGGCTCTCCTTCACTGCAGCCGAGGTGAGTAAAACATTTAAACGTGTTAACCCTCGCAAGGCTGCAGGCCCAGACGGAATTCCCAGCCGCGTCCTCAGAGCATGCGCAGACCAGCTGGCTGGTGTGTTTACGGACATATTCAATCAATCCTTATCCCAGTCTGCTGTTCCCACATGCTTCAAGAGGGCCACCATTGTTCCTGTTCCCAAGAAAGCTAAGGTAACTGAGCTAAACGACTACCGCCCCGTAGCACTCACTTCCGTCATCATGAAGTGCTTTGAGAGACTAGTCAAGGACCATATCACCTCCACCCTACCGGACACCCGAGACCCACTCCAATTTGCTTACCGACCCAATAGGTCCACAGACGACGCAATCGCAACCACACTGCACACTGCCCTAACCCATCTGGACAAGAGGAATACCTATGTGAGAATGCTGTTCATCGACTACAGCTCAGCATTTAACACCATAGTACCCTCCAAACTCGTCATCAAGCTCGAGACCCTGGGTCTCGACCCCGCCCTGTGCAACTGGGTCCTGGACTTCCTGACGGGCCGCCCCCAGGTGGTGAGGGTAGGTAACAACATCTCCACCCCGCTGATCCTCAACACTGGGGCCCCACAAGGGTGCGTTCTGAGCCCTCTCCTGTACTCCCTGTTCACCCACGACTGCGTGGCCATGCACGCCTCCAACTCAATCATCAAGTTTGCGGATGACACTACAGTGGTAGGCTTGATTACCAACAACGACGAGACGGCCTACAGGGAGGAGGTGAGGGCCCTCGGAGTGTGGTGTCAGGAAAATAACCTCACACTCAACGTCAACAAAACAAAGGAGATGATTGTGGACTTCAGGAAACAGCAGAGGGAGCACCCCCCTATCCACATCGACGGGACAGTAGTGGAGAGGGTAGTAAGTTTTAAGTTCCTCGGCGTACACATCACGGACAAACTGAATTGGTCCACCCACACAGACAGCGTTGTGAAGAAGGCGCAGCAGCGCCTCTTCAACCTCAGGAGGCTGAAGAAATTCGGCTTGTCACCAAAAGCACTCACAAACTTCTACAGATGCACAATCGAGAGCATCCTGTCGGGCTGTATCACCGCCTGGTACGGCAACTGCTCCGCCCACAACTGTAAGGCTCTCCAAAGGGTAGTGAGGTCTGCACAAGGCATCACCGGGGGCAAACTACCTGCCCTCCAGGACACCTACACCACCCGATGTCACAGGAAGGCCATAAAGATCATCAAGGACAACAACCACCCGAGCCACTGCCTGTTCACCCCGCTATCATCCAGAAGGCGAGGTCAGTACAGGTGCATCAAAGCAGGGACCGAGAGACTGAAAAACAGCTTCTATCTCAAGGCCATCAGACTGTTAAACAGCCACCACTAACATTTAGCAGCCGCTGCCAACATACTGACTCAACTCCAGCCACTTTAATAATGGGAATTGATGGAAATTATGTAAAAATGTACCACTAGCCACTTTAAACAATGCCACTTAATATAATGTTTACATACCCTTCATTACTCATCTCATATGTATATGTATCTACTGTACTCTATCATCTACTGCATCTTGCCATCTTTATGTAATACATGTATCACTAGCCACTTTAAACTATGCCACTTTATGTTTACATACCCTACATTACTCATCTCATATGTATATGTATATACTGTACTCTATACCATCTACTGCATCTTGCCTATGCCGTTCTGTACCATCACTCATTCATATATCTTTATGTACATATTCTTTATCCCTTTAAACTTGTGTGTATAAGGTAGTAGTTGTGGAATTGTTAGGTTAGATTACTTGTTGGTTATTACTGCATTGTCGGAACTAGAAGCACAAGCATTTCGCTACACTCGCATTAACATCTGCTAACCATGTGTATGTGACAAATAAAATTTGATTTGAAGCTCAGCTACAGCCGATGTCAGCACCAAGAGGACAGATGCTTGTCACGTCTACTCCCGCTCCCCCTCTCCGGAGCTCAACGTTGCCGGTCTACCAACCACCGGTCCTGGCAAACCATCATTACACACACCTGCGCCACATCATGAGGCACAACTGGACTCCATCACTATCCTGAATACTCCCCCTTTATCTAGCATTCCCTAGCATCACTCTTCAGGCAGTATTGGTTCGGTTTCCAGGTCCAGACGCTTCTCTTGTTTTGTAACTCTCCATGTTTGTTATTATTAAACTCACCATCTGCACCTGCTTCCTGACTCCCTGCGTCTACGTTGCAGAATACTGCCTCAGAAATTAGGAAGCAGCAGATGATTACACCATCTTCCTGATGGTTGAGGAACAGGGTCATCTACTCCACCAACACCACGACCAGCTGGCTCTACTGGCTACGACCTTGAAGAAGGCCCTCCACGTTCTAAACTGACTCGACATCACCAGCAAGGTTCTCCATACCTCTGACGGAGGGCCTCCTACCACAGGTCGTCACAGTGAGCCACCCAGCCGTCCACCCAGGTCAGCGATGCCTGACTTTCCCTTCCAGAGAAGTATGACGGTACTCCATCGATATGCCGTGGCTTCCTACTCCAGTGCTCCCTCTATGTCGCCTATCAGACTGGAGCCCCCACCACCGAGAGGTCCAAGGTTGCCACAGTCATTTCCCTGCTGGATGAGTTGGGTTTCTATGAGAGGTTCATGGCTCTGTTCAGGGCGGTCTTCGACCATCCTCCAGAGGGCAGAGAGGGAGGTGAGCAACTTTTTCAACTCCAGCAGGGTGCCCAGACCGCTGCGGAGTACGCCCTCACCTTTCGGACTGTGGCAGCCTCCAGTGGACAGAATGAGCCGGTGCTCCCCACTCTATTCCGCAGCGGACTGCGCGTGGAGGTCCAGACGGAGTTGGCATGTCGAGATGACAACCTATCCTTGGACGCTCTCATCTTGATGGCCATCCGTCTGGATAACCTTCTTCAGGAGTGTCCACTTCGCCACTGGCCTCAATCCAGGGCTGTCCTGAGGCAGAGCCTGAACCCATGGTGATGGGGGCACTGCGTTGCTGGAGACACCTGGGGCTCTGTCCTGATTGTGGCCAGGAGGGACACCAGCTACAGTGGTGCCTGGTGCGTCCTAACCCCGGGTTCACTAGAGCAGAGGGGCGGCCCGTGATAGTTTGCATGCCACGCCACATCCGTTGAGCATCAGAGCCGGCATAGTAGGATTCAGTCTTAGTCCTATATTGACGCTTTGCCTGTTAGACAGCATGTTGGAGGTCGTAGCGGGATTTTTTTATAAGAGTCCGGATTAGTGTCCCGCTCCTTGAAAGCGGCAGCTCTAGCCTTTAGCTCAGTGTGGATGTTGCTTCTAATCCATGGCTTCTGGTTGGTATATGTACGTACGGTCACTGTGGGGACGACGTCGTTGACGCACTTATTAATGAAGCCATTAATAATTAATACGTGTTAAACTCCTCAATGTTATGGTAAGAATCCCGGAACATATTCCAGCCTGTGCTAGCAAAACAGTCCTGTAGCTTAGCATCCGCTTTATCGGACCACTTCTGTGAGCGTGTCACTGGTACTTCCCGTTTGAGTTTTTGCTTTTAAGCAGGAATCAGGAGGATAAAGTTATGGTCAGATTTACGAAAGTGTCGGCGAGGGAGAGACTTGTGTTTCTGTGTGTCGAGTAAAAGTGATCTAGAGTTTTGTCGACTCTAGTTGCACAGGTGACATGCTGTTAAAAATTAGGTTAAATGGATTTCAGTTTCCCTGCTTTAAAATCACCGGCCACAAGAAGAGCTGCCTCTGGATGTGCATTTTATTGTCTGCTTATGGCACTATGCAGCTCATTGAGTGTGCTCTTAGTGCCAGCATTGGTATGTCGTGGTAAATATACAAATATGAAAAATATAGATGAAAATCCTCTTGGTAAATTGTATGGTCTGCAGTTTATCATTAAGTATTTTAACTCGGGTGAGGAAAAAATTTAAACTGTTGCAGTGAGCGTGGGGTTACCGTATGATATCCCAGCGACAGGGTGGTATTCACTAGACAAAACAGAGGCAAACGGGCTGAAATTGTGGGAGGTACTATGTCAACTTGTCCAATAAGGAAAATAATTGGGGCGGCAGGTAGCCTAGTGGTTAGAGCGTTGGGCCAGTAACCAAAAGGTTGCTAGATTGAATCGCCGAGCTGACAAGGTAAAAATCTGTTGTTCTGCCTCTGAACAAGGCACTGTTCCTAGGCCGTCATTGTAAATAAAAATGTGTTCTTAACTGACTTGCCTAGTTCAATTAAAAAAAGAAAAGTATGCTTTATTTTCCATTGCAAAATTATTTTATGCATATTTCTATGACGGAATTGTAGGAATATGTCTGGTAAACGCATTCGATGCTGCTGCTTTGAAAGTGGTGTTGAAAAGTATTGGGGAAAATGCTGTCTCGCCACATGTTTTCCGGCGCTTTTACATCATCACCCAGGCGCTCCGCACCTGGGTGATGATGTAAAAGTGTTTAGTTGGAAAGTTTAGTTGGAAAGTGAAATTATAGCAAAAAGTAAACACAGCAAAAAAAGAAACGTCCTCTCTCTGTCAACTGCGTCAACTTTATTTTCAGCAGACGTAAAATGTGTAAATATTTGTATGACCATAACAAGATTCAAAAACTGAGACATAAACTGAACAGACATCTGACTAACAGAAATGGAATAATGTGTCCCTGAACAAAGCGGGGGTCAAAATCAAAAGTAACAGTCTGTATGGTGTGGCCACCAGCTGCATTAAGTACTGCAGTGCATCTCCTCCTCATGGACTACACCAGATTTGCCAGTTCTTGCTGTGAGATGTTACCCCACTCTTCCACCAAGGCACCTGCAAGTTCCCGGACATTTCTGGGGGGAATGGCCCTAGCCCTCACCCTCCGATCCAACAGGTCCCAGACGTGCTCAATGGGATTGAGATCCGGGCTCTTCGCTGGCCATGGCAGAACACTGACATTCCTGTCTTGCAGGAAAACATGCACAGAATGAGCAGTATGGCTGGTGGCATTGGCATGCTGGAGGGTCATGTCAGGATGAGCCTGCAGGAAGGGTACCTTATGAGGGAGGAGGATGTTCCCTGTAACGCACAGCGTTGAGATTGCAATGACAACAAGCTCAGTCCGATGATGCTGTGACACAACGCCCCAGACCATGACGGACCCTCCACCTCCAAATCGATCCCGCTCCAGAGTACAGGCCTCGGTGTAACACTCATTCTTTCGACGATAAACGCGAATCCGACCGTCACCCCTGGTGAGACAAAACCGTGACTCGGCAGTGAAGAGCACTTTTTGCCAGTCCTGTCTGGTCCAGCGACGGTGGGTTTGTGCCCATAGGCGACGTTGTTGCCAGTGATGTCTGGTGAGGACCTGCCTTACAACAGGCCTACAAGCCTTCAGTCCAGCCTCTCTCAGCCTTTTGCGGACAGTCTGAGCACTGATGGAGGGATTGTGCGTTTCTGGTGTAACCCAGGCAGTTGTTGTTGCCATCCTGTACCTGTCCCGCAGGTGTGATGTTCGGATGTACCGATCCTGTGCAGGTGTTGTTACATGTGGTCTGCCACTGCGAGGATGATCAGCTGTCCGTCCTGTCTCCCTGTAGCTCTGTCTTAGGCGTCTCACAGTACGGACATTGCAATTTATTGCCCTGGCCACATATGCAGTCCTCATGACTCCTTGCAGCATGCCTAAGGCATGTTCACGCAGATGAGCAGGGACCCTGGGCATCTTTCTTTTGGTGTTTTTCAGAGTCAGTAGAAAGGCCTCTTTAGTGTCCTAAGTTTTCATAACTGTGACCTTAATTGCCTACCGTCTGTAAGCTGTTAGTGTCTTAACAACCGTTCCACAGGTGCATGTTCATTAATTGTTTATGGTTCATTGAACAAGCATGGGAAACAGTGTTTAAACCCTTTACAATGAAGATCTGTGAACTTATTTTGATTTTTACGAATTATCTTTGAAAGACAGGGTCCTGAAAAAGGGACATTACTTTTTTTGCTGAGTTTATATCTTACATATCATAATACAACCACAATGTCCACAATGTTCCGGGAATTTGTGGCTCACTGACCCTTTAATGGCTTGATCTGACATATCACCCCTACAAACCCAGTGACACACACCTGGGATCTGACGCACGCTCACTACATAAACATGCAGATTGTGTGTGTGTGTGTGTGTTCATACGTGCATGCTTAACTTTGTCCATGTTCTCATGTAGTCCGAGGCAAAGTCACGGCAGGTCCAGGCAGGGCAGAGGCCCTGCCAGATTGAACAATGGCCCACCCAATCAGGATGGCTTAAAATATATTTTTTAATTAAATAAATGAATTTGATTTGTTGTTTGTACTGCCTCCTGACTAATCCGAAATGTTGGAAAATGCTGTAGGAGGTATCTAATTGGTTATATCGCAATCATATAGAACCACTACCCCCCTCCACCTCCCCCACACATGTACCTACTAGCTAGCTAACTGTGGGCAAATTGTTTTGACCCTCTGCAATTCTTTGCTAATGAAAACTAGCGCTAGCTAGTCACAAGTTATGGCAAAACAAAGTTCACTCATATGCTTTAAAAAAACACGGATGAACACACAACACCTGCCCCATTACCTCTATCGGCAGAACCTGATCTGTCAGAATCGGCATCAGCCCATGAGGAGGCTAGCATGTCAGCCTATAAGGAGGTTAGCATGGCTACTGCTTCGAATTCCACAGCCCAGCTAGCTCCCCATCGCCTAGTACCATTTCTTCACGAGTCCACCTGCAGATTTGTCTGCAGTTGCGAACCACCCACACAACCAAAAATGTGAGTGTTCCCCACTACAGTGATCAATGTAAAATTGCGGTGTTTCTCATGGAAAAGGTATTGACAAAAATACATGGCTCGTAACTTAATTGTACAAGTTATGCTCCCCACATATAAAAACCATGATGACTGCCGGAAAGCCCAGAACGCAAGATCGTCATTTTCTATGACTCACGCGGTGGAGGAAAATAATGCCTGCACATACTGTACATGGTAAGCTCGCGCACACTAAGTGGCACTTCACCTTTTAGTATGGTAAATGTCTGTGAGGATTTTTCTACAATACCATTACAATCTTTATAGAATACAAATATAATTTAATCAATTACATGTGGAAAAATATATTTGAGTGAACATTAGCAAGCCAGCAGTAGATGAAATAGAAAGTGAATCTTCTCCTCCCTCTCTCCCCGGTTTTAGCTTGCGGCTATCACTGTCTAACTGGCTAGGTTTAGGATATTTACTAGCCCATACCAGTGACAAACTTAGCTATGTTATCGACATATGACAGTACACAAACAAAAATCTAACTCTCTTATTTTGCCAACTAGAAAGAAATAGCCAAAATATGTATTCATAAATGGAGGAAGAGCATAGCTAGCTATAGCAAGTTAACATTAGCCTCTTCAATAAGAAGAAACTGTGACCAGTAGCATCTATTCATAGATGCCAAGGAAAGCCAGGCTTCCCCCAAAAAATTTATAATATTATTATTTTTTGTATTTTTTTTCCTCTCTCTGTGTTTAATAATTTTCCTTCAATTCGCAAGAATTGTACCTCACCGGAGAAAGCATCCAAGCGAGCAAAACAGGGCCCCTCTGTCTCTGTGTGTAGCCCATCTATCTGATGCTGTCTGGTCAAAAATAGTATGATATTGTTGACACAGGTAGCATTGAATGCAAGGGAGGCCAGTGAGCATTTAACTGCTCTTGATATATTTTTTTAAATAAAATAATAGCCAATCAGTGTTGAGCAAAACTGAGTGAGCTCAACTGTGAATGGTCCTGGCGCACCCAAAAAAAGTGTCAAGGGAAGCCAGTTTGGATTTGACTTCACACCATTCATATCACATCAAAAGCCAAGTCATTGACAGAAAAAAATTGAATTGTTGCATCTCATTGTGTTGTTGTCATCTGGTGACTAGCTAGCTAGCTAAAATTGTCCTTCTCCTAAATTAGCCATGGATGTATAGAGATTTGGACTTGTGATTTTACTTAATTCTCCATACTGGCCAATGATGATCATGGCGATTCTGATTCAACCATAAATTCATACATTGTGCCCCTTGCCTGAAAGGATGGAAGTTCAATATGTAGCTAGATGAAGTAGGCTAACGTTAACTGAGCAAAAATGGCAGCTGAGCGAAAATTGAGAAAAACTAAACTTCTGGAGGACCTATCATCCTTTCACTCCCTCCTCTCTACCTTCTCTTCTACTGTATCTGCTGCTAAAAGCCCTTTCTACCTTGACCTCTTTCTCCGCTCTCTCTCCAGATGACATCCTGTGACTAGTGAGGTCTGCCCGCCCGACAACCTGCTCGCTCGATCCTATCCCCTCCTCTCTTGTTTTTACCATCTCTGGAGACCTTCTCCCATTCCTCACTTCCCTCATCAACTCATCCCTGATCATTGGATTTATTTCCAAACCACTTGAGCGTGCTGTCTCTGATCAACTTTCTCGTTATCTCTCTAAGAACAATCTTCTTGACCCTAACCAGTCAGGCTTCAAGATGGGTCATTCAACCAAGACTGCTCTTCTCTGTGTCACAGAGACTCCACACTGCCAAAGCTGACTCTCTCTCCTCTGTTCTCATCCTCCTAGATCTTTCCGCTGCCTTTGACACCATGAACCATCAGATCCTCCTCTCCACCCTCTCAGGGCTGGGCTTCTCAGGCACTGGACACTCTTGGATTGCATCCTACCTGGCAGGCCTCTCCTACCAGGTGACGTGGAGTGGATATGTGTCTGCACCACATACTCTCATTACTGATGTCCCCCAGTGCTCTGTTCTAGGTCCTCTCCTCTTATCTCTATACACCAAGTCACTCGGCTCCATCATATCCTCACATGGTCTCTCCTATCATTGCTATGTGGATGACACTCAACTACTTTTCTCCTTCCCCCCTTCTGACACCCAGGTGGCGACACACATCTCTGCGTGCCTGGCAGATATCTCAACTTGGATGTCGACCCACCACCTCAAACTCAACCTCGACAAGACCGAACTGATCTTCCTCCCGGGGAATGCCTGCCCACTCAAAGACCTCTCCATCACGTTTTTCAACTTCAGTGTTGCCCTCTCAGAGTTCAAAGAACCTTGGCTTGACCCTGGACAACACCCTGTCGTTCTTTGCAAACATCAAAGCAGTGACCCGCTCCTGCAGGTTCATACTCTACAACATCTGTAGAGTACAAGCCTACCTTACACAGGAAGTGGGCAGGTCCTAATCCAGGCACTTGTCCACTCCCGTCTGGACTACTGCAACTTGCTGTTGGCAGGGCTCTCGTCCCCTCCCTACCTTCAGGCAAAACCCCTACGGGAGGGCAGCTCCCGCTCAGCCTAGTCCAAGCTCCTCTCTGTCCTGGCACCCCAATGGTGGAGCCCATCTTCCGAAAATATCTGAAACCCTACATCTTCAAACAGTATATTAAATAATCCTCCTCCTCACCTAGACTCCCATCCCCTTCTCGCTCTGACTCTACTGATAGCTATGTTATTGAGGAGAAATGTACTTTCTTTGCCTGTGATGTGGTTGTTCCACCTAGATACCTGGAGATGAATGATGTGGTTGTTCCTCCTAGCTATCTGGAGATGAATGATGTGGTTGTTCCACCTAGATATCTGGAAATGAATGATGTGGTTGTTCCACCTAGATATCTGGAAATGAATGATGTGGTTGTTCCACATAGCTATCTGGAGATGAATGATGTGGTTGTTCCACCTAGCTATCTGGAGATGAATGATGTGGTTGTTCCTCCTAGCTATCTGGAAATGAATGATGTGGTTGTTCCACCTAGCTATCTGGAGATGAATGATGTGGTTGTTCCACCTAGCTATCTGGAGATGAATGATGTGTTTGTTCCACCTAGCTATCTGGAGATGAATGATGTGGTTGTTCTTCCTAGCATTCTGGAAATGAATGATGTGGTTGTTCCTCCTAGCTATCTGGAGATGAATGATGTGGTTGTTCCTCCTAGCTATCTGGAGATGAATGATGTGGTTGTTCCACCTAGCTATCTGGAGATGAATGATGTGGTTGTTCCACCTAGCTATCTGGAAATGAATGATGTGGTTGTTCCACCTAGCTATCTGGAGATGAATGATGTGGTTGTTCCACCTAGCTATCTGGAGATGAATGATGTGGTTGTTCCTCCTAGCTATCTGGAGATGAATGATGTGGTTGTTCCACCTAGCTATCTGGAAATGAATGATGTGGTTGTTCCTCCTAGCTATCTGGAGATGAATGATGTGGTTGTTCCACCTAGCTATCTGGAGATGAATGATGTGGTTGTTCCTCCTAGATATCTGGAGATGAATGATGTGGTTGTTCCACCTAGCTATCTGGAGATGAATGATGTGGTTGTTCCACCTAGCTATCTGGAGATGAATGATGTGGTTGTTCCACCTAGCTATCTGGAGATGAATGATGTGGTTGTTCCACCTAGCTATCTGGAGATGAATGATGTGGTTGTTCCACCTAGCTATCTGGAGATGAATGATGTGGTTGTTCCTCCTAGCCATCTTAAGGTGAATGCACTAGCTGTAAGTCGCTCTGGATAAGAGCGTCTACTAAATGACTAAAATGTAAATGTAACTAGCTGGCTCATTGTTGCTCATGAAAGTAAGTTAGACTAGCGAGGAAACATTTTAGCCAGGTAGCCTAGGATAACAAAAAAATCTAAGCATGTACTGTATGAAAGAGTCATTTCGGCAACATAGACCATTTCGGCAACATGAATGAGAAGAGGATGGCATTGGCGTTTCTCTACAAGTAGGGTGAGTCAACATGTTTTTTTAATTGATTTGCAAGCACGCACACACGCACACATTGAAATCAGTACCGTGGACAGCCACATCCTATTTAGCTTACAATGATTGGACTAAATTGGTTTTGGTATATTTTAGTTGTCACTGTATTAGACTAGGCAAAGGTGATTTGATGATGTTGAAATGTTAAAGTTGAAATGGTGCTGGAATAGTGGAGACAGCTCCTGCTTTCCTAACCCATCCGAGGTTCTAAATCAGTGGTTGTTTAGTAGTCTGAAAATGTCGGAAACATGAACTTACTTGACCATGCTGTAGGTCATGTAACTGTTTGTTACATGCAATATGCTTTGTGGACTTCACCGGACAGATTTTGCTCTCCGGTTTTGTGATGAAGCACAGGTGTTTATGAATTTATTCTGTCACTGTCTTCTTATTGTCTCGGCTTTAGGCGTATATATCACCGTGGCAAGACATATTACTAACAGGTTATAGAGCAAACAACGCAATTATCACAACACATAGGTTGTAATATGGCTATTTTTACTTGGCTTGGCTTCCCCAGTGAGTTTACCAACACACCGCTACTGACTGTAACCACATTGATCCTAAGATCAAAAAATAAACTTTCCCATGGACCAAAATCCACAATCTACCCCTCCAAAGAAAGCATACCCCCGGGGCTACTTCGAAATGCCACCCGATCTGTAATCAGAATTTGAGTTTAGCCCGCACTCTGCAGTCCTATGTGGTATGTATAGAAAAAGAGCTATAGAATGACCGAATTACCGCGCAATATGCAGCCCCCACAAACACCTTGAAAACGACTATTTCCCATTGGCTTGTACTATCTATGACAGCAGCATCAGTTAGCGACCAACAACTGCAGGACATGTTTACATTTGGTTAGTTCTATCAGTGTTATTTAGATGAAAGACGCAAGCTAACTGAGATAGCTCTTTAGCTAGCCAACTTTGGCATAGCTAGTTCTTTCACTTACCGGTTCACTTCCATGCCAGTGATAATGCTTACGTCTCTGCAGGTGCTGGTGGCTGTTTGAGATGCTTTCGAAGCCACGTTAATGGTAGGGACAGCATCCACTTTGAGAAGCAACTTCCTGCTGAAGCCCTCCTTCCATTGTTGATAACTGTGGAAGTGCTCAGGGATTAAATGTGCCCCGCAGATTGATGAGTATTTTTCACAAATGTATCCCACTTTTTAGAAGTATTCATACCCACCCTGATATTAGGCTATGTATGATGATTTCATGTTTTCATGCCTGCCTCGATAGGCCAGGTTTATGTTTGCTGATTCAAGTGAAATATTGTATTCATATCCACCGTGGTATTATGTATAATGATTTCCTGTTTTCATGCCTGAATGCCTATACAGTAGAGTTTGCTTATTCAAAGTGAGCTATTCATAACCTGCCGTACAGTTCAAGATATAGGCCTACAGTGTTTGTATTGTATTGTGTGTGGCTCTTTTGATATGGTAAAAAGTGTGCAATTCTGGGCTTAATGAAAACACTTTCAGGGATTTATATTCTTCATTGCTTCTTTGTGCAATAGTGCTATATACTGTTTGCACATGTTACAATCCAGTGCGGAGCTGGTGTCCAGCCGTTGCGCTGACCATGGTCCTGAATGCATATTTTGTGTTTGCACTGTAGATCGCTCCTTTGAGCGGGAGTGGTCGATATTTAGGTGATAGACATGTTGTGTATTTCATAATATTTGTTTATTGTCAGCGGTGTTGTTGTAAGCAGTTGTGTAGTTGCGCACTTTCTCTGCCTACTTAGCAATAATAACGGGCTTGTTTGTCAAGGGAAATTTGTTGTGGTTTTTTGGTCACATTTATCCTGTGTTAAATTATACAATGTGTTTGCACAAATTTTCACATAAATATGTTAGGCAGTAGTGTAGTGGAGGTTATTCGCAGGTATGCGTCATATACCCACTTTTTGGGGCATTATTTATACTCACTTTTTAATCACCACTGACGCGTTTCAAAGTAGTGTAGTGGACGTATACGCTGTATCAATTATGTAGTGCAATAGATAAATCATGCACAAAGTAGCCTACACAAACACAAATGTTGTGACATATTTGGCAATATGGGTTTGAAAAGTGTGAAACCATAGCATAGACCTATATTATTCAGCACCACTGGCAGGTATTGCGGCTCGGCTGGAGCCAGCCAATATCGGATCAAAGATCTCAGCAGTGGACAGCTGACTCCTAATGTTTGCATTCACAACAATAATTGCACATTTATTCTCATGTCTCATGAGTTCTACAGTTAGCCTATCCTCTTTATTTTTCTTCTCGACAAAATAACTTTAGGCCAGGGCCCTGACTCGATCAGGTAGCGATCACCATTTCCCCTATAGACCAAATAGCCTAGGCCTACACAAATTCATTCAGAATTCATGTGGCAAAGACTATAGCCTAGAAAAGTTATTCAATGATAGTAATATTAGGGTAGAAATACATGGAAAGCATGGTGTATGGACTTTTTTTCTAACCCATAAATCTCCTCTAGTAAAACGCACAATACACCGATTAATCAGCAGCGACTAGCATCCACGCCTTAAATTGCTGTGAACTGTAGTAACTCCTTGAGTATCCCGTTCTCGTGTCACGAGCCACTACAGAAATATGTTCCCTTTCTTACCTCTGCGCTTATCTGGTCCCTTAGCCCAACATATCAACCATCAGCCTCTTATTTAATTCTGGATATCGTTCTGGGTCTATTTCGCATTGCCATGATTTTAGGTCATTCAGAGTAGCCTACATCTGTTTCTCTGAATTGTTCACACAGGGCGCCTTTCATTCGCCAGGCAGGCCATTTTGGAAAAAGTTGAGTATGCACCACGACAACACCACGGAGTTCTGAGTAGTTTTGCAGATTTTTTGGGGCCCAGTCACTTTTACTCATGTCCAGCCACATAGCAATTTCTGCCTACGTCTCTGCATGTAGTATCTGCCAGTGTGCTTGAAACTTTGATAGATCCTTCAATAACCCACTGTAATAATCTAAGTGCTGAATCCTGAGAGACTGATCGTTGTCTGATGTGCTGTGGACCACCGGAAAAGCCCAATTTGTCTCGTCTCCCTGATCTTACACAAAATAACATTTGCATTCAGCCAGCTGCCTGTAATAAAGCCTGGCAGTTATGGGGTCCGCTCAGACGCTTCACCATTAATCACAATTAAAGAGAGCTCAGCGCTTGTCACATGAATATTTACAGCGTGGTCGGGCCATCACACACTGTAAATTCATAAATCATCAGGCCAGATTATGGAATTTATGACCGTTTTATTATTCATGATCTGCCTTTTATCTGGTTTTATATTTATTTCCAGCACCAAATGACCTGCTAGGGAGGGGGCGGGGGCGCTGTCTCTTACCCAAGCTGTCCAGTCACATATGTAAACATGTGTGTATGTGACACTCACACGTGTTAACAGAGAAGTAAGCAAGGCCTCCCATCTGCACCTCAAGCCAAGGACTCCTCCCACATCTCACTTCTCTCATCTGTCTCCTCTCTACTCCTGCACTCAGCCAGGATATGATATGTCATCCATCCCTTCCATTATGTGATGTGTCATTCTTTTTTTATCACTCAATTCTGGTATTAGATGTCATGTGACAGATACATTCTGCATATCCTCCCTCCACTTAAGGAAACCAACCAACCCAGCATCATGTTCCACAGTACCCAAACTTGTCAGAATTGTTCCTGACTGCTGTAGTGATGGATGCTCAGAGAGACTCATAATAATAATTCATAACTGATTGGATTTATATCAAACTTTTAGAGGGCCTGGTTGTATAAAACAAATGGTCAATGTGCTTAAATAGAAACTCAACTCATTCACCACCAATGATTGGCAACTACTTGGGTTGTGCCAGAACACTCACCACACATCAGCTTACATGGTGGAGAGGTGAGGACTCGGAGTGAATATATGCAAATTACTGAGTGGTGTGGAGATTCTCACAAACACCTTTTCACTTAACTACTATCAAGCTTGGTTTTCTTTACATTATTTCAATTTAGTAGAGACAAGCCGATGGCTTAAATTAGTTTTTGTGTATACATGTGTGAGTGTGAGGAATATGTGTGTACAGTACGTGCATGCTCTGATGTCTCCCAGTTCTCCACATCATCATGCTACAATGGCTCCTGGTGTCCAGTCATCCCAGCTGTGGCTGAACAGTGAACAGCCAAATGGAACTAAAGTGGAGCATGTGTCACAGGTCAATGCTGCTCTCCACCTCACAGCTGTCCACTGCCCATTGAAACAGGCCCAATGGCTGGCCGTAGACACAGCATTACACTTCTGGACTACAGAGCAGGGCAGAGCAGGCTCACTGACAGCTCCATTTATTAAGACCACTTAACCCAAGGAATCCTCAGTGATCCAAAACAAGAGTTTGATTATATTGAATGTTTATATTGTTGGAGAAATTGGCCCTCATTCTGTTGTGCTCCTTCCTATCACTTCACACACGTGTCCCTACAACTCAGACAACATCAGCTTAGAGTGGAAATATTCAACGATTAATTCATTGAGTGATATGTACAGCCATATTTCTACAGCCATTTAGAATGTGTGATTTCATGTGCATCGCTATGGTTCAACCGTGTCATATAAATTAAAAGGGGTAGCATTTCCTCTTCATTGTCAAATGAGGAGAATATAGAGTAATCACTGATTGACATATTGACTAACTATTCCCAATGGACTGTGGTGTGTGTAAGTGTGTGTGTGTGAGAGAGAAAGAGAGAGAGAGAGTTGAGAGAGAGTTGAGTGGATGAGAGGGGGAGACTAGTTGATTGGCAGGCAGTAGTAATCACAACATGAGGAGAACGTGAGCTGATCAAGGTGTGGCTGTGATGTGGTTGTAGTCCAACAACAGTGGGTGTCAGTTTGTGACTGTAGGCTTGGTGCACTATGAGGCTGCCAGAGAAAAAGGTGCATGCAGGATACCTCTGCTGATATTACTGTCATCTGGACGCTGATGGTTCACGGCACGTTCTCCTCCCTTGTTTAACACTTCTCCTCAATGAACTTTAATAAAGACTATATTCCCCTGCTCTGTGCGTCTGAACTTCAAATAATGAAAAATATTGATCTGAGACATTTTTTTTGTCAATATTACTCTCTGCCATGGGGAGGGGAGAGAGTCTGGTCTAGAGGTTGTTTGGTGTCTAGAAGATGAGAGCACCATCTAGTGGACAGAGGATAAATTAAAGTTGTCAGTCATCTGTTGCCTTCACACCACACCCTCCACAATACTATACAATTTCACTGGTACATATATGGATAATATTCTAAATTAATTTTATCACCAGCACAGTTGCTAGCTTCATAATGCTATGGTGATCACATTAACCTTCTAGTAACAGGCATGTAGCAATTATTCTATCATCTGTGAACTAACTGCATGGGGCTGTCTTATATCTGAGAATGTGAGAGCATGCATGTGTGCTTGTGACAGTGCTTCTGTCTATCTCACTATGTGTATCTTTATGAGTATCTATTGAATGCCCAATCAATGTTCCTCATGGACAGAGAGAACACTTTGCCATTGCCATCAGTGTGGGTGATGCATTGTATTTCTGCTGCTGCCACTGTGCTTTGTGTTTCCCGCCATCTCAAGGCCTCGGCGCCTGAACACAGCCTTGCCTTTTGTTCCCACCTCTCTCTCCATTCCCTCTGATCATCCAGTGCCCACACAACTCCCTTTGTCTTTCACTTCATGCCTCACTCCATGAAAAACACAAGCATGAAAATAACACATCTCTTTCACATACAGAAACAAATAATAAAACAAGTCACATCACTTCGTCAAAGGCTAAGTGTCCCAGTCTGTATAGCTTGAATGTGCAAGGAGAATTTGGATTGCATGCAAAAAATGTGTATGCAAACCTGATCTAATGAAAATATCTTGCATAGTAAACAATTGCACTTATTTTTTCCTACTAGCACTGACTTTGCTGATAGGTGATAACTACTTTGACGAAAAATGTACTTACTATGACTGTGAAATGTGGTTGGCTCAAGTTGCTATCTTAAGATGAATGCACTAACTTTAAGTCACTCTGGATAAGAGTGTCTGCTAAATGACTGAAATGTAAATATATTGGTCTCTTGAGATTAAACTGACACAAATGTTAGTTCCTTGCACGTTAGCAGATACACTCTAGTTAGAGGAGTGAAAGTAGTATTCAAACATGATGCTCAGCTTTACCGAAACTTATTAGGCAAATGCATTACACTCAGAGCCATATATTTAGATATGTGGCTCTGATTACACTGTACCAATAACAATAGTCACATTACCTTTCAGCACAGTTATGTAGCTGGGCAAAACACATCTATCAAGTTTATGTTATGTAGCTTCATCACTAGTAGGTGGTGCAACTGTATAATTTTAGATCAGCTATGAGTCGATGAATCAGCTGCCATAATATGGTTTCCGGTGTTTCACAAATATGCTGGGAATAATCTACACTGATCAGAAATATAAACCCAAAAGTGCTGGTCCCATGTTTCATGAGCTGGAATAAAATCTTTCTTTTTAAATTCCAGGCACAAAAAAAGTTTTCTCTTAAATTTTGTGCACAAATTAGTTTACATCCCTGTTAGTGAAGATTTCTCCTTTGCCAAGATAATCCATCCACCTGACAGGTGTGGCATATGAAGAAGCTGATTAAACAGCATGATCATGACACAGGTGCACCTTGTCCTGGAGACAATAAAAGGCCACTCTAAAATGTACAGTTTCGTCACACAACACAATGACACAGATGTCTCAAGTTTTGAGGGAGCGTGCAATTGGCATGCTGACTGCAGGAATGTCTACCCGAGCTGTTGCCAGAGAATTTAATGTTAATTTCTCTACCATAAGCCAATGACAATGTCCTTTTAAGAATTTGGCAGTAAGTCCAACCGGCTTCACAACTGCAGGCAACCTGTATGGCGTTATGTGGGCGAGCGGTTTGCATGAGGACTGCAGCACATCTCATGCCCAGGGCAAGAAATTGCAATGTCCGTACTGTGAGACGCCTAAGACAGAGCTACAGGGAGACAGGACGGACAGCTGATCGTCCTCGCAGTGGCAGACCACATATAACAACACCTGCACAGGATCGGTACATCCGAACATCACACCTGCGGGACAGGTACAGGATGGCAACAACAACTGCCCGGGTTACACCAGGAACTCACAATCCCTGCATCAGTGCTCAGACTGTCCGCAATAGGCTGAGAGAGGCTGGAATGAGGGCTTGTAGGCATGTTGTAAGGCAGGTCCTCACCAGACATCACCGGCAACAACATCGCCTATGGGCACAAACCCACCGTCGCTGGACCAGACAGGACTGGCAAAAAGTGCTCTTCACTGACGAGTCGCGGTTTTGTCTCACCAGGGGTGATGGTCGGATTCGCGTTTATCGTATAAGGAATGAGCGTCGGACTAAGCTTGTTGTCATTGCAGGCAATCTCAACGCTGTGCGTTACAGGGAAGACATCCTCCTCCCTCATGTGGTACCCTTCCTGCAGACTCATCCTGACATGACCTTCCAGCATGACGATGCCACCAGCCATACTGCTCGTTCTGTGAGTGATTTCCTGCAAGACAGGAATGTCAGTGTTCTGCCATGGCCAGTGAAGAGCCCGGATCTCAATCCCATTGAGCACGTCTGGGACCTGTTGGATCGGAGGGTGAGGGCTAGGGCCATTCCCCCCAGAAATGTCTGGGAACTTGCAGGTGCCTTGGTGGAAGAGTGGGGTAACATCTCACAGCAAGAACTGGCAAATCTGGTGCAGTCCATGAGGAGGAGATGCACTGCAGTACTTAATGCAGCTGGTGGCCACACCAGATACTGACTGTTACTTTTGATTTTGACCCCCCTTTTGTTCATGGACACATTATTCCATTTCTGTTAGTCAGATGTCTGTGGAACATGTTCATGTTCAACTGTCTCAGTTGTTGAATCTTGTAATGTTCATACAAATATTTTTCCATGTTAAATTTCCTGAAAATAAACGCAGTTGACAGAGAGAGGACGTTTCTTTTTTTGCTGAGTTTAGAAGGTGGAGACAGTACAGGTACATCAAAGCTGGGACCTAGGGAATGAAAAACAGCTCTATCTTCAGGCCATCAGACTGTTAAATAGTCACCACTAGCCGGCCTCCGCCCAGTACCCTGCCATGAGCTTTACTCAGTTAATTAGCTTGAGCTTATCCCTGATGTGGAAACTGCCTGGATATTCTTTCATGATGGTTTTTTCCTAATAGTAGACAAACATGCACCATTCCGCAGGTTCAGGGTTAAAGGGCGGGATAATCCATGGTTTTCTTCTGAGCTGTCTTGTATTATTCACAACCGTAATCTAGCCTGGGCTAAAGCAAGGAAATCTTGTTCTGATGCTGATTGGCTTATTTTTAGGCAGTTAAGAAACAAGTGTTCTTTTCTTCTCAGGAAGGCCAAGTCTGAATATTTTATGTCTGTTACCACTGATAACCTGAATGACCCTAGAAAGTTTTGGAATGCTATTAAGTCTATGTCTGGTAACAGTAATGTTAATGAATTACCGTCATGTGTTTTGAAGGACTCTGTTGCTATATATGACAAAACTGAAATGCTGAATTGTTTCAATGAGCACTTTGTATCATCTGGTAGGCTGTTTGATTCAGTGTCCTCTGTCTCTGTACAACCCTGTGTGGATGAACCAGTGTCCTCTGTCTCTGTACAACCCTGTGTGGATGAACCAGTGAGAGCTGGTCAAACTTTTAGCTTTCTGCCATTCTCAGTGCAGGTGGTACATAAAGCCCTGAAATCCTTAGATCAAAGAAAGCCTGCAGGTCCTGATCTTTTGGATCCCTGCTTTTTAAATCTGGCAGCTGATTTCATAGCTGAACCACGTACATATCTGTTCAATCTAACCCTGGAATGTAATGAAATTCCAAAGATCTGGAAATCAGCTTTTGTCCTACCACTTTTAAAAGGGGGAGATCCAACTCTTTTAAATAATTATAGGCCAATCTCAAAGCTGTCACCCCTGGTGAAAATACTTGAAACCCTTGTAAGTGAACAGCTAAAAGAGTTTTTATTTACTAACTCTATTTTATCAATGTACCAATCGGGCTTCAGGAAGAAGCATAGCACAATTACAGCAGCCATGAAGGTTTTAAATGATATCACTGAAGCCCTTGACAAAAAACAGCACTGTGTCTCACTTTTTATTGATCTCTCTAAGGCTTTTGATACAGTTGATCATGCTATACTAAGGCAGAGATTGTCGAGTGTAGGTCTTTCAGAGCATGCAGTTGCATGGTTTGCTAACTATCTGTCTGATAGAACTCAGTGCACTCAATTTGATGGGCTCATGTCTGTCAAATTGTCTGTCCTGAATGGTGTGCCCCAAGGCTCTGTACTTGGTCCTCTCTTATTCACTATTTATATAAATGATTTAGACAAAAATGTCCAAAATGCACAACTTCATTTTTATGCTGATGATACTGTTATTTACTGTTATGCCTCATCTCTTACAAAAGCTTTCCAGAACTTGCAAACTGCTTTTTATACTGTTCAACATACCTTGTGTCAATTGAAGCTTATCCTCAATACTGACAAAACTAAACTAATGGTGTTTTCTAATGCAAGAAATAGACCTCTGAACCTATCACCTATTACTACCTGTCAGGGCAAGGAGATTGAGGTTGTAACCTCATATAAATATCTTGGAATTCTAATTGATGACGGCCTCTCTTTTAAATTGCATATTCAACAACTTACAAAAAAATTGAAGCTGAAATTGGGATTTTATTTTAGGAATAAGGCCTGTTTTTCTTTTGAAGCCAGAAGGAGGCTAGTATCAGCTACATTTATGCCTTTACTAGACTATGGGGATATTTTATATATGAATGCTTCCGCTCAGTGTTTGAGATCAATTGACACTCTTTACCATGGCACTTTGAGATTTATTTTAAACTGCAAAACCCTTACGCACCACTGCACTTTATATACCAGGGTTGGCTGGCCTTCTCTAGTCACTCGTAGGCTCAGTCACTGGTATACTTTTATTTACAAAGCCATTTTGGGTTTACTACCTTTTTATTTGGGCATTTTTATTGTTCAGAAATGTGGTGGGTACTCTCTTCGTTCGCTAGACTTTATCCTGCTAACTGTTCCAAATATCCGAACTGAATTTGGTAAAAGGTCTTTTATGTACTCTGCGCCATCGTCTTGGAACACCTTACAAAATAATTTTAAACTGGAAGAACTTGTCCCGGTTGGTGTTTTTAAATCACTGATGAAGGAATTTGAGGCTGATTCCCTGACCTGTCAATGTTTTTAATTTGCTGTTTTTGATATTGTTATACTCTTGTGAATTCAATGGTTTTTACTAGATTACTTGTAGTTTTTCATGTTGTCTGTCTGTAATTTTTGTAATGACTTGGTGCTGCCTATCTTGGCCAGGACGCTCTTGAAAAAGAGATTTTAAATCTCAATGAGCCCTTCCTGGTTAAATAAAGGTTAAATAAAATAAATAAATAAATAAATTAATAGTCGGCTACTACCCTAGTACTCAACCCTACACCTTAGAGACTGCTGCCCTATGTAACACTAGTCACTTTAATAATGTTTACATTCTGTTTCACTGCAAATCTATACTCTATAGCCACTCCTATCTGTCGTATCTTTAATCTGAGCCTAGAGGAAAGTCTTTGTCCTCAGGCCTGGAGGGAAGCCAATGTAATTCTGCTACCCAAGAGTGGTAAACGTTACTGGTTTTAACAGCAAACCTATCAGCTTGCTGCCCACTCTTAGCAAACTGTTGGAAAAAAATGTGTTGTTCGACCAAATACAATGCTATTTCTCTTTAAACAAATTAAAATTAACGTATTCAGACCCCTTGACTTTTTCCACATTTTGTTACGTTACAGCCTTATTTGTAATGGATGAAATCGTTTTTCCCCCTCATCAATCTACACACAATACCCCATAATGAAAAAGCAAAAAGTTGGTAAATGTATAAAAAGAAAACTGAAATATCACATTTACATAAATATTCAGACCATTTACTCAGTACTTTTTTGAAGCACCTTTGGCAGCGATTACAGCCTTGAGTATTGGGTATGACGCTACAAGCTTGGTACACCTGTATTTAGGGAGTTTCTCCCATTCTTCTCTGCAGATCCTTTCAACCTCTGTCAGGTAGGATGGGGAGCGTCATTGCACAACTATTTTCAAGTCTCTCCAGAGATGTTCGATCGGGAAATTATGTAAAAATGTATCACTAGCCACTTTAAACAATGCCACTTAATATAATGTTTACATACCCTACATTACTCATCTCATATGTATATGTATATACTGTACTCTATATCATCTACTGCATCTTGCCATCTTTATGTAATACATGTATCACTAGCCACTTTAAACTATGCCACTTTATGTTTATATACCCTACATTACTCATCTCATATGTATAGACTGTACTCTATACCATCTACTGCATCTTGCCTATGCCGTTCTGTACCATCACTCATTCATATATCTTTATGTACATATTCTTTATCCCTTTACACTTGTGTGTATAAGGTAGTAGTTGTGGAATTGTTAGGTTAGATTACTTGTTGGTTATTACTGCATTGTCGGAACTAGAAGCACAAGCATTTCGCTACACTCGCATTAACATCTGCTAACCATGTGTATGTGACAAATAACATTTGATTTGGGTGCAAGTCTGGGCTCTGGCTGGGCCACTCAAGGACATTCAGAGACTTGTCCCGAAGCCACTCCTGCGTTGCCTTGGCTGTGTGTTTAGGGTCGTTGTCCTGTTGGAAGGTGAACCTTCGCCCCAGTCTGAGGTCCTAAGCGCTCTGGAGCAGGTTTTCGTCAAGGATCTCTCTGTACTTTGCGCCGTTCATTTTTCCCTCGATCCTGTCTAGTCTCCCAGTCCCTGCCGCTGAAAAACATTCCCACAGCATGATACTGCTACCACCATGCTTCACAGTAGGGATGGTACCAGGTTTCCTCCAGACGTGATGCTTGGCATTCAGGCCAAAGAGTTCAATCTTGGTTTCATCAGACCAAAGAATCTTGTTTCTCATGGTGTGTGATATATCAAAAAACGATTGAATCCATTTTAGAATAAGGCTGTAACTTAACACAAACTTAGCACTGTATACACTATATTTACAAAAGTATGTGGATACCCATTCAAATTAGTGGATTCTGCTATTTCAGCCACACCCGATGCTGACAGATGTATAAAATTGAGCACACAGCCATGTGATCTCCATAGACAAACATTGGCAGTAGAATGGCCTTACTGAAAAGCTCAGTAACTTTCAACGTGGCACCGTCATAGGATGCCACCTTTCCAACAAGTATATTTGTCAAATGCCCCAATGCATAGTGCACACTGTAAAGTTTGGTGGAGGAGGAATAATGGTCTGGGGCTGTTTTTCATGGTTCAGGCTCCATAGTTCTAGTGAAGGGAAATCTTAACTCTACAGCAAACAATGGCATTCTAGATGATTCTGTGCTTCCAACATTGTGATATCAGTTAGGGGAAGGCCCTTTCCTTTTTTTTCTATCTTTTTTTATTAACCACAAATCAATACAGGGAGTGCATGTGGGAACACAAGTATATATGAATAATATACAATGGACAATTGGGCTAGGGGGTACAATATCACATTACACAAGGACCTTAAGGGACATACATACACTTATAATTCTAACAGCTTTTTTGTTAGTAGAGTATTTAATTGTCTTAAAATATAGTTCAATTTCTTTTTGTAAGGTAAGAAAATGCATTTTTTGGTTTGTAAATTTACATTTGTGAATCTCAAATTTGGCCAAAAGAATAATGAAATGTTTCAGCTTATTTCTATCATATGTAAAGAATCCAAGCAGTACATCTCTCCACAATAGTGTAAGATCTTCATAAATGTGTTCAATTATAAATCTACTAATGCCTTGCCACAGTTTTCTTACATGAATACAATTCCAAAAAAGGTACAAGACTGTTTCTTGGTGGTCATTACAAAAGGAGCAATTTGAGTTGATGTTTTCCTTAAACTTCTTCATATAGTGGTTGGCAGGATAATATTTATGAATAATTTTAAAGTAAACGTCCTTAATTTTGTTAACAAGTAGGTATGTGTGTGGCAGCATCCAAACTTTTCCCCAACAGGTATTATCAATACATCCATTCCAATAAGGTATAGATACAACATCCTGCTGAAACAAGGTTCGTATCGCTCTATTGTTGAATGGACCAAAAGAGAAACAAATCTTTCCTACTGATGAGTCACCAAGGTCAACGGAAGGTAGGCTCCAGGGTCAACGGAAGGTAGGGTCAGGTCTTGACACATTCCTGAATAATAAAGCAACACCTGAGGGAATGGCATCTAAAACAATTGCAAAATCTTTAGGTGTTACAGGGACCTTGTAAAGTGATAAGAATTCCTTATAACTGAGTAAAAGACCCTCTGCATTTACCAGTTGGCTCACCAATAGGATATTATTTCAGATATACCAATATTCTAAAAACAAATAAGTATTTTTATACAATATATCCCGATAATTCCATATATAATATCTGTGTGGAGAAAAATGATGTTTATAAATTAAGGACCATGACAAGAAAACTTGCCGATGAAAAGCAGAAAGTTTCACTCAAACTTTGTCAATATTATAATTGCAAACCAACATGAAGTTAAGGCAACCAAAAGTAGAGAAGACATGATGAGGAATAAAATTACACATAGAAGTGGGTCTTCTTAGAAATTGATTTATCCAATTGATCTTAAAAGTATTATTTAAGGTAGTAAAGTCCAGAAAATTCAGCCCACCATTCTCATAAGTGTTCATTACAACAGTTTTGTTGAAAAGCATCTGGTCTATCTCCTTGCTTATTTTACAGTCAAGATATAAAGATAGAGCGCCATATCTTAGTCTAGAGATACCTTCGGCCTTGGTTATTAGGACTCTACCTTTTAAAGATAAGTCCCTCTGTAGCCATTGATTTAACTTCTTCTGGGTTTTTTTTAATAAGAGGGTTAAAATTTAGTAAGCATCTAGACTTCTGATCCTTTGTAATGGTTATGCCTAAATATGCAAGTTCTTCTTTTACTGGAATACCATAATAGGAAGGTGTCACACAATCTTTGACAGCCATGAGTTCACATTTATTAATGTTAAGATATAGACCAGACGCTTTGGAAAAGGATTGTATCACATTGATCGATATGGGAATTTGGTTAGCATCTTTCAGAAAAAGTGTAGTATCTTCAGCCAGCTGGCTTATAATACTTTCTTTACCAGCTATGGAAATACCTTGTACAGGACTATTATTTAAATAATTTGTAAGAAGTTGGGTGATTAATAAAAACAGGTACGGAGAGATAGGACAACCTTGCCTAATTCCTCTCTTTAGCTCAAATCTAGGTGAGGTGCCATATTTCAATTTGATAAAGCTGTTACCATTTGTATAGAGAGTCTTAATAGCCTTACAGAAAAAATCCCCAAAGCCACGTCTCTCAAGGGAGTGGAAGAGGAACTGATGCTCTACTGTGTCAAATGCTTTATAAAAATCTAAAAATAATATGAAGCTATCCTCGGTTATTAGGTCTGAGTAGTCAAGTATGTCTAATACTAGTCTGACATTGTTAGAAATATGTCTGTTCCTCATAAAGCCAGACTGTGTTTCATCAATGATTGCATCCAGGACTTCTTTAATTATTTTTGCAAGTAGTAAGGCTAATATCTTATAGTCATTCTTAAGAAGACAAATTGGATGCCAGTTATTGATGAGCAGCACTTTTGTTTTAGGCTTAGGTATCAGTGTTATTTACCCCTGACTCATTGTAGGAGGGAGAACATTGTTGTTATTATCTCTAAAAAAGACTTCAAATAGGAAGGGAGCTACTCGTTCAGAAAATAATTTGTCAAATTCTATTGTAATTCCATCAACACCTGGTGATTTATTGTTCTTTAGATGTTTGATAGACTCTATAATCTCTTCAACTTTGATGGGTTCATCACACTGTTTAGATTCTATATCACTGATAGAGTGAACATTATTCAGTGAGTCAAAAAACATATCTGTGGATTACTGACAGTACGTAGGGCTATACAATTTTCTGTAAAAATTGCTACAGTATTTAGCGATTAATTTTTGGTAATCTGTAATAACACCATCAATGTTTAATTTATGGATAGTGTTATTTTTAGAGTGAAATTTATCAAGTCTAAAGAAATAGGATGAATTCTGTTCTCCCTCCTCAATCCATTTTTTCCTAGATCTAATAAAGGCTCCTTCTGCTTTTCATCTATATATATTATCCAGTTTATTTTGTAACTCAATTAGTTCCATCTTCTCCTCCCCAGAGAGGCCGGCTGGGAACCTCTGAGAAAGGGAAGTTATCTTAATGATCACCTTTTCCTCCTCAGCTCTTCTGGTCTTAGCAAGATTACTACCATATTTTCTAAGGTATTTGGACACCTCAATTTTAAAGAGCTCCCAGTTCTTGCAATAAGATTTTTCTTCACAAGCCCTTTCCCAAAAGTGTGAAAGCAGATCTTTAACCTCAAACTTAACTATATCATTATTTAATAATGAGCTATTTAGCTTACAGTAGGATGCTCTACCAAGGTTAGTATCAGGGCTAAATATTTTGATATCAATGTAAATGGCCCTATGGTCTGTGAGGGGAGTAGTACAAATATTTGTAGTAGCACACTCACTATCAATACATTTGGATATAAGCCAAAAATATATTCTGGATTGTCTGGAACCTGTTTTGTTACTCCAAGTGAATGATCTGTCGGCCGGAAACCTCTCTCTCCATATATCAGTAAGATCAAACTTTTCCATAAAAAGTATTAAACCCAAATTCTGATTGATTAATGCACTTGTGGCTGAATGGAAGCAAATCCCTGCAACAATGTTCCAACATCTAGTGAAAACTCTTCCCAGAAGAGTGGAGGCTGTTATAGCAGCAAAGTGGGGGACCTACTTCATATTAATGCCCATGATTTTGGAATGAGATGTTCGACAAGCAGATGTCCACATACCTTTGGTCATGTAGTGTATATCTATATTCCATATTCTGACATTGCTCATTCTAATATTTCTTAATTCCTTTCTTTTTATTTGGGGGATTTGCATGTATTGTTTTGTATTGTATTGCTCTGTTGAGTTAGGAACATAAGCATTTCGGCTCTGCCCATAATAACATCTGCAAAATTATTGTACGAACCAATGAAATGTGATTTGTCTTCAGCCGGTCTTCTGCAAAAGGGCTGTAACGTCGAGATATGGCGTGTTGGAACATTACTATAAAAAGATGTGTTTCAATTCAACATTTTTGAATTATTATTTGTCGCTGATATGACAGAAAAGCAGCTCCTTATACCGCAAGCGATGAATGTTTGTTCAGACCAAGCGTCCGGGGCTCTTAGCAAAACTCCCCAGTACAGAAGATGTCTTCATTCCAATTAATGTTATGTGTAATGGAACTGAGTCATGATCAAGGGCTAGCTCCTTCTGCTCCTCGGATACAAAAAAAACTAAAGTCCACTTCTTGTTATCCTCATTGACGCAACCTTATCCAGATAACGCCACCCTCACTCCAACTAAAAAAAGAGTCAGAGCAAGGCTTTACATATTCCACAACCACTTCTCTTATTTCCCCTGTTGTTCGCCACTGCAGTCCATTCCTTTTCACTCTTAACAGTCTACTCCACTCGATGCGCCATCAGTTTCAAACAAAACATCCGCCTCCGCCATCTTCATTTCCGTACGTTCCGTAGTACACATTGTCTTCTTTTGATGACATCATCACTGGGACTTTCCGGATGCGTTGGGATTGTCGTGTAAAAAGTTATTTTAAAATAGGATTACTCTAGGTAATATATCACCGCAGGGAAGAAGAATATAGATCACAGGAAACCATGAAGGAGGGTAAAGATCGACATGACACCGAATGGTTAAAATATTAAAACTCTCCGTTGTCAATAGGGACAGATATTCATAAACAGAATGTCAACAACGCGGCCCCTCCTTGGTATGAAGCGAGTCACCGAGGTAACCTGTTCGGAACCGCCCGTAAACAGGCTATCACCAGTAGCGAGCAAACAACAGCAAGAGGTCCTGACAGTGGACGAATTTGCGGTCCTTGAAAACAAGCAAGAAGAACTGAATTGCGCTAAACGCAAAGTAGAACAGGTTTTCCAGGTAGCTTTCACAATTATCGGCCTTTTGGACCACACTGGAGCCCACAGTAGTACAGCATCAAGGCAGATATGGCTTAAACTCAAGGGAAAGAGAGACGACGTGTCGAAGGCAAAGGTAAACATTGACTGTGATTAATGAAATGACTTTGAGGCCCATTCTTCAAGTGTTTTATTTATTTTTGTCAGTTATGCAGTTCAAGAGCAAAGACCTTTCATTGGTAGAGCAAAGGTCCATCCTTAAAAGTTATGTGTTGGTAATAAAGTAAGAGGTACCTGATTGGAATAGGTATGATATGACCAATGTAAAAATGCTGATATGAAAAGTTGTTTGAGTTTCATATAATATAAGGCTTTGTGTAATCTGCTTTCTAGCTAACTGTACAGATTATATTAGTAAAGATTATAAAACTAGTCCATCTAGGTGCCAGGTTTACAACATCATTACATAAGATCCCGACTGCATGATGGGTGTCAATGACACTTTTGCTTTCAAGTTCAGCACTGATTTCCCGTTCATTCTACTACTCTAAAAACAGCAGTCATAACATATTTTACACTTCCGTATCTTGAGTTTCCCTTTGCCAACATTGTGAAGTGGGCAGATGAAGTTCAATGTACAGGTCACCGGATTGGGTAATATTATATTACTATTGGTGCCAGTGTAACCGATGTGAAATGGCTAGCTAGTTAGCGGTGGTGCGTGCTAATAGCGTTTCAATCGGTGACGTCACTCGCTTTGAGACCTTGAAGTAGTGGTTCCCCTTGCTCTGCAAGGGCTGCGGCTTTTGTGGAGCGATGGGTAACGATGTTTCGAGGGTGACTGTTGTTGATGTGTGCAGAGGGTCCCTGGTTCGCGCCCGGGTCGGGGCGAGGGGATGGACTAAAGTTAAACTGTTACACCAGTAAACTTGGAATCCCCTTCCACCCCATTGAGAACACAGAAAACGGAAGCCCCAACATATTTATGCCTTGCCCCGTCATTTTTTCTCCCTGGTGTACGTAGTCATCAGGAAACCATGTGCACTCTATGGAGAGGAGACACACGTATGCATTGTGACAGCCAGGGCATCTCAAACTTGAGGCTGATTCATCAAATATTTCAGGAAACTGTTGAGATGTTGAGATTTCCTCATTGGGTTTCAGTTGATTTCTTACAACTTCCCATCTTCCACTTTTCAATCTTACCAATTTACAGTCAATGTGATGATGACAGAGTTGACTGAGAGTTGTTATTGAAGATGATGAGTGAAGTTTTCTTGGGCAGGCGGAGAGGGGGTATTCCTAAGCATCCTACTATCAGTTTCAAAAGCTTAGAACATGGACCTTCTCATGTGAAATTATTTAATGTAGTCTAGATCCCCATCCATGGTGCTTTATGAACTAGGTGTGTTGCCTACACCTGTGTAAGTTGATGTTGGACAACTCATTTTTTGTTGTTGGCATGTCTACTTCTCTAACTGGTGTTGACTCTATGTTGTTGCAGGAGTACCTGAAAGGTCTCTGTGACCCAGAGCTGCAGCAGGTGGAGCGCTACCCTGTGGACATCCACTGCATCTTTGCCGGTGCCCGGGGTTTGTTCCTGGATCGGCTGCTGCGGGACACCAGCGCTGAGGTTGTGGTGCTGGAGCCGGGACGATTGCGCCTGCTGGGCTGCGTTGAGTCTGTCGTCATGGCACAGAGCCGCGTGCAGCAGTTTGTTGCTCTCTTCCAAGAGAAGCGGAGCCTGCCCGGAGACAGGGAGCAGACCGTCAAACGCACCTTCAAGACGTTTGTGGAGGAGCGGGACGATAAGTACGCCATGGAGCTGCTCTTGCTACCCAGTGCCCTGAAGGAGGAGCTGCTAGGTCTTGCCCAGAGCCCCACTCAGCCTGGTGGGGTTATAGACGTGGACCAGGATCGCTCCCAAAGCAGCACCCCTGTCACTGACCTCTCCAACCGCATCGTGGACACCAGCTTTGAGGAGAAGGCGGCTGGGGCTCCAGCCGGGGCCGAAGCGGGGTTGCTGAATGGCATCCGACCCTCCCACAAGCGGCGTTCGTCAGAGAGCGAACTGAGGGACACCAAGAGGCAGTTCTCCCTAGAGAGGAGGGGTGAGTCGATTGAGAAAGAGTGCCACACTGTAACCAGTGACAGCCGAGCTAAGACTCCCTCCAAGGCCAACATGGGGATTATGGTGCTGGACTCCACTGATAGTGCAGAGGACCGGGAAGCTGTGACCCCAGAGACCAACCTGCGGTGCCTGGTGAACTTCTTCAGGACCATGGGCTACCAGCAGGAGGTGGTGGAGAGGGTGGTGAGGGAGACGGGCCAGACAGAGGACACCTTCCTGCTGCTGGAGCGCATTGTGGAGGAGAGCCAGAGAACAGAGGGGCAGCGAGGTGGGGCGTCCTCAACCCACAACCCTGAGTCTTCATCTTCCTCCTCCGCTACTTTCTCCAGGGATAAGGACAGAGGGCCAGATAGAATGCCAAACAGAGCCCTGGATGTAAAGTCCAAGGAGAACATTAAGCCACTCAGCAGCAATGCTGTGGGCCAGAGGGGACAGTGTAGCAGCATGGTGCAGACAGTGACACTAAAGAGGAGCAGCACTGGTCAGGGGGCTGCTTACAATATCATCACCATTGAGGATGACGAGGACAGTTCCGACACTATGACTGGCGTTAAGGCCAGGACGGCAGAGCAACTGGATCCTCCATCGGGGTCCAGGATGGACTACCTTTCCCGGGGAGGGGCTCAGACCATGGGGCCGATGGGGCCGGTACATGTGGAGAGTGTGACGGCACTGCGGAGCACACCACAGTGCCCGGCCCAGCCAGCAGGCACAAGGCCAGGCTGCTCCTACCAGACCCTGTCAGCCAGGGTCCCTCCACCCCGCACAGAGCCCCCTCCACCACCCCTGACTGCCACGATCCGCTTCCATGAGTCCCTAAGAACCCCCTACACCCTGACCCTACAGAATGAGCCTGGACACCCTGACCTCCGCCACATCATCATCGACGGCAGCAACGTGGCCATGGCGTGAGTAATCCCCCCTCGTACTGTACCCACACACATTTTGTCATCATCAAATAAGACTTTGTCTGGACCACCTGTGTGTAGGCCTACGTGAGCTTTGGTGTGTGAGTGAAAGCAAGAGTGTAACCCTCAGTCAGGACTTTCTCATGGGTAACATTATAAATGCTCATAGCTGAGAGCTCTTCCAGTAACCCACTGTAAATGTATGTGTGTATATATATGAGTAGATAGGCCTAGCACATGGCTGCAGTGGGGGGCGTCTTAGTGGCTTTCCAGATGGGAAAACCTTTCTCTGACTATGAAATAAGTAATAGTAATGGGCAATTCCACGGTAGCGGAATTGCGCTGAGACTCAAATATTTCATTTAAAATATATGCCAAACAAAAACCATTGGTTTCAAAGTTTAACCAACCATACAACTCTCTGCACAATGACTACTTTGAACAATTTACACTGAACATTTTACAAAAACACATTTATTTAATGAGCTCTGCCTCTAAATAAGACCAAATTTGGTTGGTCCAGACCAGACCAAATCAAGACATCTAAGTTTCACAACTTTGGACATCAAAGTACAGCTCAGTAGAGTACCGTACAGAACAGTACAGTGGAGTATAGTACAATAATGTAGATTACAGTACATTACAGTAATTATAGTGTACGCAACTCTAGTGTGCTTTACTGTGTACTGAACTATACTCTACTTTTCTTTACTGACTGATCTCTACTGTACTGTACTGAACAATACGCTGATATTATTTTACTGTGCTGTAATGTACTTAAGCAATAATACATGAGGCCATGTGCTATGACATTTTTATCATGGCTGTGACGTGGCCATATCCTAACTAGAGGTCGACCGATTATGATTTTACAACGCCGATACCGATTATTGGAGGACCAAAAAAAGCCGATACCGATTAATCGGACGATAAAAAATAAAAAATAAAGTAAAAAGTAAAAAATTAATAATGTATTTGTAATAATGACAATTACAACAATACTGAATGAACACTTATTTTAACTTAATATAATAAATCAATAAAATCAATTTAGCCTCAAATAAATAATGAAACATGTTCAATTTGGTTTAAATAATGCAAAAACAAAGTGTTGGAGAAGAAAGTAAAAGTGCAATATGTACCATGTAAAAAAGCTAACGTTTAAGTTCCTTGCTCAGAACATATGAAAGCTGGTGGTTCCTTTTAACATGAGTCTTCAATATTCCCAGGTAAGAAGTTTTAGGTTGTAGTTATTATAGGAATTATAGGACTATTTCTCTCTATACGATTTGTATTTCATATACCTTTGACTATTGGATGTTCTTATAGGCACTTTAGTATTGCCAGTGTAACAGTATAGCTTCCGTCCCTCTCCTCGCTCCTACCTGGGCTCGAACCAGGAACACATCGACAACAGCCAACCTCGAAGCAGCGTTACCCATCGCTCCACAAAAGCCTCGGCAAGAGGAACAACTACTCCAAGTCTCAGAGCGAGTGACGTTTGAAACGCTATTAGCGCGCACCCCGCTAACTAGCTAGCCATTTCACATCGGTTACACCAGCCTAATCTCGGGAGTTGATAGGCTTGAAGTCATAAACGGCGCAATAGCTGCTGGCAAACGCACGAAAGTGCTGTTTGAATAAATGCTTACGAGCCTGCTGCTGCCTACCATCGCTCAGTCAGACTACTCTATCAAATCATAGACATAATTATAACATAATAACACACAGAAATATGAGCCTTTGGTCATTAAAATGGTCTAATCCGGAAACTATCATTTCGAAAACAAAACGTTTATTCTTTCAGTGAAATACGGAACCGTTCCGTATTTTATCTAACGGATGGCATCCCTAAGTCTAAATATTGCTGTTACATTGTACAACCTTCAATGTTATGTCATAATTATGTACAATTCTGGCAAATTAATTACAGCCTTTGTTAGGAATAAATGCACTTCACACAGTTCGCAATGAGCCAGGCAGCCCAAACTGCTGCATATACCCTGACTGCTTGCACGGAACGCAAGAGAAGTGACACAATTTCCCTAATTATAAGAAATTCATGTTAGCAGGCAATATTAACTAAATATGCAGGTTTAAAAATATATATACTTGTGTATTGATTTTAAAGAAAGGCATTGATGTTTATGGTTAGGTACATTGGTGCAACGACAGTGCTTTTTTCGCAAATGCGCTTGTTAAATCATCACCGTTTGTCGAAGTAGGCGCATCGATTGTATGCAACGCAGGACACGCTAGATAAACTAGTAATATCATCAACCATGTGAGGGTAACTAGTGATTATGTTAAGATTTATTGTTTTTTATAAGATAAGTTTCATGCTAGCTAGCAATTTACCTTGGTTTCTTGCTGCCCTCGCGTAACAGGTAGTCAGCCTGCCATGCAGGCTCCTCGTGGAGTGCAATGTAAGGCAGGTGGTTAGAGCGTTGGACTAGTAACCGGAAGATTGCAAAAACGAATCCCTGAGCTGACAAGGTAAAAATCTGTCGTTCTGCCCCTGAACAAGGCAGTTAACCCACCGTTCCTAGGCCGTCATTGAAAATAAAAATGTGTAGGAAGTCAAATTGCACTTCCTACGGCTTCCACTAGATGTCAACAGTCTTTAGAACCTTGTTTGATGCTTCTACTGTGAAGTGGGGGTGAATGAGAGGGGATTGAGTAAGGTCTCTCCCAGAGTGCCATGAGCTGGCCATGAGCTGACCATGCGTGTTCACGTGAGAGTTAGCTTGAATTCCATTGCATTTCTGAAGACAAAGGAATTCTCCGGTTGGAACATTATTGAAGATTTATGATAAAAACATCCTAAAGATTGATTCTATACTTCGTTTGACATGTTTCTACGAACTGTAATATGACTTTTTTGACTTTTCGTCTGAACTAAGCGATCGCGCATTGAGCATTTGGATTACTGGGCTAATGGATTACTGGGCTAAACAAAAAGGAGGTATTTGGACATAAATGATGGACGTTATTGAACAAATCAAACATTTATTGTGGAACTGGGATTCCTGGGAGTACATTCTGATGAAGATCATCAAAGGTAAGTGAATATTTATAATGCTATTTCTGACTTCTGTTGATTCCGCAACATGGCGGGTATATGTTTGGCTTGTTTTGGTCTCTGAGCGCCGTACTCAGATTATTGCATGGTTTGCTTTTTCCGTAAAGCTTTTTTTAAATCTGACAAAGCGGTTGCATTAAGGAGAAGTATATCTATAATTCTCTGCATAATACTTGTATCTTTTATCAAAGTTTATTATGAGTATTTCTGTAAATTGATGTGGCTCTGTGCAAATTCACGGGATGTTTTGGAGGCAAAGCCAAATGTAAACTGAGGTTTTTGGATATAAATATGAACTTGATCGAACAAAACATACATGTATTGTGTAACATGTTGTCCCGGGAGTGTCATTTGATGAAGAATATCAAAGGTTAGTGATTAATTTTATCTCTATTTCTGCTTTTTGTGACACCTCTCTTTGGTTGGAAAATGGCTGTATGCTTTCTGTGACTAGTTGCTGACCTAACATAATGATATGTTCTGCTTTCGCCGAAAAGCCTTTTTGAAATCGGACACTGTGGTTGGATTAACGAGAAGTTTATCTTTAAAATGGTGTCTAATACTTGTATGTTTGAGAAATTTGAATTATGAGATTTCTGTTGATTGAATTTGGCACCCTGCAATTTCATTGGCTGTTGGCGAGGGGTTCCCCGTTCCCAGACAGGTTAATCGGCCATTCCGATTAATCGGTCGACCTCTAATCCTAACACTGGTTGTCAAGTGCAATTTTAGGCGTTCTCTAGTCATTAATTCTATTCGTATTGACTGCCATGTAAAGCAAAACTACCCAAGCGCTGGTTGCAGGTTCCTATGGCAAAAAAAAGTTGCTATGGAGGCCCCCCCCCCACCCCTTGCCTAGGAACATACAGAGAACTCAAATGTGTATTTAGGGCTGGATTGGGAAGGTGTGAAACGTATCAACGAGAGAAAGAAGCCAATCAATCTTATCGTACAAGTTCTCTTCATTTTATGAGCTATCACTCAGAGAAAATTATACCAGCAATAAACTGATTCATTAATTGAATGAAACTATATCAATGCATTTGAATCATGAAGGTCATATGATGGAAAGTCAAAACATTTCAAAAGATTCACGTTTGTTCTACAAGAGAGGAAATCTTAGCACTTCTCACACATCACATAGGCCTCAACAAAACATATAGAAAACCCAGCAGATACCCTCCCATCCGACCCCACCCCATGCCCATATGGGGAGATGTTCATAATAAAGCCCCACAGTGGACATGTCATAATACCCATAAAACCTTGCGGTCAAACAGGAAAATGATTCCAACTGGTTTTGCCACCATAACATTTTTCCCATAGGGGATTTTAGAAACACTTAAAATAAGGGCTGTTTTGTCTAGGCTTGCCCTGGCGTGATGTTTTGATAACTGTGTAAATCTTGGACACGGTGACTTTTAATATATTGGGCTCTATTTATTCTCAGATTCGAAAATGCTAATTAGAAATTAATGTAGACAATCAGTTAATTAGCATTTTATTTTGGGGGGTAAGTACAGGCAAATATATTGATAAGTCACCTTGTCCAAGGCCTCCTAAGTGGCGCAGTGGTCTAAGGCACGGCATCGCAGTGCTTGAGGTGTCACTACAATTGGCCCAGTGTTGTCCGGGTTAGCGGAGGGTTTGGCCGGGGGGCTTTACTTGGCTCATCGCGCTCTAATGACTCCTTGTGGCGGTCTGGGAACCTGCAGGCTGACATCGGTTGTCAGTTGTGTTAAGAAGTGGGTGTTAAGGTGAGTGTTAAGAAGCGCGTAAGGGGGGGCTCATGTTTCAGAGGACGCATGACTCGACCTTCGCCTCTCCCGAGCCCGTTGGGGAGTTGCAGTGATGAGATTGGATCACAATTGGATATCACGAAATAAGGGGAGAAAAGGGGCTACCCCCCCAAAAAAAAGTCTGCTTGTCCAAGAGAGATTTACAAGGTTATTAAAACGTCACGCCAGTAAGACAACCGTTATTTTAAAAATCCCCTGTGGAAAAACATCTCCCTGTTTGACCGCTAGGGTATTATAGTAAAAAACACTATAACATACTGTGTTACTCTATAGTGATAGCACCTGGGAGGAAATGTAATTGTCTGATTTCTCTGACCTGATGGGAGATCAAAGCAGTGGTGGTGCGGGTGTTCTGGGCTGGAGATCATGTGGCGGGCTTTGCACTGTATATTGCTTTTGTTCAGTAGGTGAGGGGGATCCAATCAGTTTAGATGCCGTGAAAAAAATTAAATAGTAGGCTATAGGCTACTCCAGTGATATGAAATAATCTATACACTTTTATGCAAACCTTCAGAAACTTGAAATAACTTTTGGTTTTCAAGGTAAAGTGAAATTATACAATGTATCACTTGTGCACTCTGAAGTGGAAATAACAATGTAGTCTAACAACATCATCAAATCAAATCAAGATTATTTTATATAGCCCTTCGTACATCAGCTAATATCTCGAAGTGCTGTACAGAAACCCAGCCTAAAACCCCAAACAGCAAGCAATGCAGGTGTAGAAGCACGGCGGCTAGGAAAAACTCCCTAGAAAGGCCAAAACCTAGGAAGAAACCTAGAGAGGAACCAGGCTATGAGGGGTGGCCAGTCCTCTTCTGGCTGTGCCGGGTGGAGATTATAACAGAACATGGCCAAGATGTTCAAATGTTCATAAATGACCAGCATGGTCAAATAATAATCAGGAGTAAATGTCAGTTGGCTTTTCATAGCCGATCATTAAGAGTATCTCTACCGCTCCTGCGGTCTCTAGAGAGTTGAAAACAGCAGGTCTGGGACAGGTAGCACGTCCGGTGGACAGGTCAGGGTTCCATAGCCGCAGGCAGAACAGTTGAAACTGGAACAGCAGCAAGGCCAGGTGGACTGGGGACAGCAAGGAGTCATCATGCCCTGTAGTCCTGACGCATGGTCCTAGGGCTCAGGTCCTCCGAGAGAGAGAAAGAAGGAGAGAATTAGAGTGAGCATACTTACATTCACACAGGACACCGGATAAGACAGGAGAAGTACTCCAGATATAACCAACTGACCCTAGCCCCCCGGCACATAAACTATTGCAGCATAAATACTGGAGGCTGAGACAGGAGGGGTCAGGAGACACTGTGGCCCCATCCGATGATACCCCCGGACAGGGCCAAACAGGAAGGATATAACCCTACCCACTTTGCCAAAGCACAGCCCCCACACCACTAGAGGGATATCTTCAACCACCAACTTACCATCCGGAGACAAGGCCGAGTATAGCCCACAAAGATCTCCACCACAGCACAAACCAAGGGGGGGCGCCAACCCAGACAGGAAGATCACGTCAGTAACTCAACCCACTCAAGTGACGCACCCCTCCTAGGGACGGAATGAAAGAGCACCAGTAAGCCAGTGACTCAGCCCCTGTAATAGGGTTAGAGGCAGAGAATCCCAGTGGAGAGAGGGGAACCGGCCAGGCAGAGACAGCAAGGGCGGTTCGTTGCTCCAGAGCCTTTCCGTTCACCTTCACACTCCTGGGCCAGACTACACTCAATCATATGACCTACTGAAGAGATAAGTCTTCAGTAAAGACTTAAAGGTTGAGACCGAGTCTGCGTCTCTCACATGGGTAGGCAGACTATTCCATAAAAATTGAGATCTATAGGAGAAAGCCCTGCCTCCAGCTGTTTGCTTAGAAATTCTAGGGACAATTAGGAGGCCTGCGTCTTGTGACCATAGCGTACGTGTAGGTATGTACGGCAGGACCAACTCGGAAAGATAGGTAGGAGCAAGCCCATGTAACGCTTTATAGGTTAACAGTAAAACTTTGAAATCAGCCCTTGCCTTAACAGGAAGCCAGTGTAGGGAAGCTAGCACTGGAGTAATATGATCAAATTTCTTGGTTCTAGTCAGGATTCTAGCAGCCGTATTTAGCACTAACTGAAGTTTATTTAGTGCTTTATCTGGGTAGCCGGAAAGTAGAGCATTGCAGTAGTCTAACCTACAAGTGACAAAAGCATGGATTAATTTTTCTGCATCATTTTTGGACAGAACATTTCTGATTTTTGCAATGTTACGTAGATGGAAAAAAGCTGTCCTTGAAACAGTCTTGATATGTTCGTCAAAAGAGAGATCGGGGTCAAGAGTAACGCCGAGGGCCTTCACAGTTTTATTTGAGACGACTTTACAACCATCAAGATTAATTGTCAGATTTAACAGAAGATCTCTTTGTTTCTTGGGACCTAGAACAAGCATCTCTGTTTTGTCCGAGTTTAAAAGTAGAAAGTTTTCAGCCATCCACTTCCTTATGTCTGAAACACAGGCTTCTAGCGAGGGCAATTTTGGGGCTTCACCATGTTTCATTGAAATGTACAGCTGTGTGTCATCCGCATAGCAGTGAAAGTTAACATTATGTTTTCGAATGACATCCCCAAGAGGTAAAATATATAGTGAAAACAATAGTGGTCCTAAAACGGAACCTTGAGGAACACCGAAATGTACATGTACAAATCACTCCCAAACAGCACAGATGTGAGGTTATTTTTCTCTCGCTATAGAAGCACTGGTCCTCTTAAATTGTAATTACAAGTTGCACATCTAAATATTTAGGGTCATATTGATGGTCTACTCTGCCATTCCTCCACTTCACACCAGGGCTGCCAAGAAGCCAGTTCCTTCTTTGTATGTTCCTAGCCCAGCGTTTCTCAAACTCAGTCCTTGGGACCCCAGGGGGTGCACGTTTTGGTTTTACACAGCTGATTCAAATTATCACAGCTTGACGATTAGTTGATTATTTGAATCAGCTGTATAGTTCTAGGGCAAAACCCAAAACGTGCACCGCTTGGGATCCCGAGGACCGAGTTTAGGAAACGCTGTCCTATCCCCTTGCTAGCTAGCCAACTACACAGCTAACACAATCACTTCAGATTGAAGCTGGAAAGACGGCAAACAAGCTGCATTTCGTTTAGGTTCTCCTGTTTTCTATCGACATTTCTTTGTATGTATCCATAGAAAATGATGCTGTTTCATGATTTCGACTGGCTGAGAAAAAAAGCTGCCTGTCTCGACTCCCGACATGTTTATTATTATGGGACACAGTGAAGATCGAATTTCAATATTGCAACGATGTTGCAAATGTCGAAGATAATGTCTAGATACGTTTTACAGTGTAGATCAAGTTTATAAGTTGCATGGCTGGGCAGATGAGACATTGGATCTGTAAAAGTAGTAGTGCATTGCTAGGTGACAACGTAAACAATGGCACTTTTTATGAATGTGGTCATGTGTATGTTTAGTATATCATGGGCAGGATAGACTCTAACAATGGGAATTCCACACCATAATTAAGCAATAAGGCCCGAGGGGGTGTGGTATATGGCCAATATACCACGGCTAAGGGCTGTTCTTATGCACGATGCAACACGAAGTGCCTGGAAACAGCACTTAGCCGTGGTGTATTGGCCATATATCACAAACCCCAGAGAAGTGCCTTAATGATTACCAACATAATTAGAGCAGTAAAAATTAATTATTTGTCATACCTGTGGTATAAGGTCTGATATACCACATCTGTCAGCCAATCAGCATTCAGGGCTCAAACCACCCAGTTTATAATGAACTATACTCTACTTTTCTTTACTGTACTGTAGTTGTGAAACCAACTGTGGTTTGTGACTACTTTGATATCCCATTGTAGCCAATTCAATTGCTTAAAATCTGTTAACGATTTGGTAACAGAATTCTGCGTTTTAATCACTTGCATAAACAAAATTATACCAGTAAAAACACTAACTAATTGATAGGCCTACCTTGTTACTTATGTGAACTTTTATTATTCTGTCTCGTCATGAGGGAGAGAAATTAGAAAATATCTTAAAGATATGTGGGGTTTTGGTAATGGAATTTCAAGTCACAGGGCAATGTTTCTTAAATTTACAGAAGGCAGACATTTTTCTCCAAAACTAAGTATGTGTTGATATTAGTTGGCAGGGGTCTTTACATCAACATTATTGTGTTTTGATATATTTCTAATACTTTTTAAGACTTTTTCTGGTAGACCCCTTTTCCATCTGTTTGACCAGAAATCAAAATCTTAGCTTATTCCTAATTTTTAGGATGCAAGATGGTTGATAAATTTATATATGATGTAATTTCTCAGAAATATAGACTCTTAGCTTTTATTTGACACCCAATTGGATATGCTCCTATGAACGTCACGTTGGTGCTCATGGGTCCTTTTACATGGAAATGACCTAATATAAACTATCTCTCTTCACTTTTGTCAGTTTTCCTGTTTCTTCCTTCTCGCCCTAAGCAATTTTATTCTGTCCACTGAAGTCATTACTGGAAGTATGAACAAGTATGGGGGTTTTATTTTAGAAAACTACAAGGGGGAAATTTAAAGTTTTTTGCATATTTGGCTATTTACATTTCCAGGTTGTCAAGGTGATTTTACTATCCACGTCAATGGTACTGGGGTTAGTTGCACATCCTGTTTGAACTCACTTTCTCTTTAAGAGGGAACTTCCCAGTGACTTTGTATTGCCTCACAAAAATTGAGACTTGTGTGTTTTGAGCTTTTGTGTGTATGTGTTTGTCATGCTTTCTGGAAGTTTGTTTGCAAAGCCTGTTATGGTTTCTACTTAAACCCCTCTCTGTCCATATTGTTCAGCACTCTCACTCTTTACTTGGACTCCAAGTAATATAAACTAACCCTATGTTAATCTTATTTTTAGATAAACATTGCATTCGGAAAGTATTCAGACCCCTTGACCTTTTCCACATTTTACTTTATAGCCTTTTCTAAAATGTATTAACTAGTTTTGTTCCCTTATCAATCTACACACAATACCCCAAAATGACAAAGCAAAAACAGATTTGTGCACAAAACTGAAATATCACATTTACATAAGTATTCAGACCCTTTACTCAGTACTTTATTGAAGCACCTTTGGCAGCGATTACAGCCTCAAGTCTTCTTTGGTAGGATGCTGCAAGCTTGGCACACCTGTATTTGTGGAGTTTCTCCCATTCTTCTCTGCAGATCCTCTCAAGCTCTGTCAGGTAGGATGAGGAGTGTCACTGCACAGCTATTTTCAGGTCTCTCCAGAGATATTCGATCGGGTTCAAGTCCGGGCTCTGGCTGGGCCACTCAAGGACATGCATTGTCTTGGTTGTGTGCTTAGAGTCGTTGTCATGTTGGAAGTTGAACCTTCGCCCCAGTCTGAAGTCCTAAGCGCTCTGGAGCAGGCTTTCATCAAGGATCTCTCTCTGTACTTTGCTCCATTCATCTTTCCCTCAATCCTGACTAGTCTCCCAGTCCCTGCCGCTGAAAAACATTCCACAGCATGATGTTGCCACCACCATGCTTCACAGTAGGGATGGTGCCAGGTTTCCTCCAGACGTGATTATTGGCATTCAGGCCAAAGAGTTCAATCTTGGTTTCATCAGACCAGAGAATCTTGTTTCTCATGGTCGAAGTACTTTAGGTGCCTTTTGGCAAACACCAAGCGGGCTGTCATGTGCTTTTTACTGAGGAGTGGCTTCCGTCTGGCCACTCTACCATAAAGTCCTGATTGGTGGAGTGCTGCAGAGATGATGGTTGTCCTTCTGGAAGGTTCTCCCATATCAACAGAGGAAATCTGGAGCTCTGTCAGAGTGACCATCGGGTTCTTGGTCACCTCTCTGACCAAGGCCCTTCTTCCCCGATTGCTCAGTTTGGCCGGGTGGCCAGCTCTAGGAAGAGTCTTGGTGGTTCCAAACTTCTTCCATTTAAGAATGATGGAGACCACTGTGTTCTTGGGGACCTTCAATGCTGCAGATATGTTTTGGTACCCTTCCCCAGATCTGTGCCTCGACACAATCCTGTCTCGGAGCTCTACGGACAATTCCTTTGACCTCATTGCTTGGTTTTTGCTCTGACACACACTGTCAACTGTGGGACCTTATATAGACAGGTGTGTGCCTTTCCAAATCATGTTCAATCAATTGAATTTACCACAGGTAGACTCCAATCACGTTGTAGAAACATCTCAAGGATGATCAATGGAAACAGGATGCACCTGAGCTCAATTTCAAGTCTCATAGCAAAGGGTCTGAATACTTATGTAAATTAGGTATTTCTGTTTGTAGCTTTTATACATTTCTAAAAACCTGTTTTCGCTTTGTCATTATGGGGTATTGTGTGTAGAATGATGAGGAACATTTTTGATTGAATACATTTTAGAATAAGGCTGTAACGTAACAAAATTTGGAAAAAAGTCTAGTATACAGTGCCTTCAGAAAGTATTCACACCGTTTTACTTTTTCTACATTTTGTTGTGTTACAGCCTGAATTTAAAATTGATTACATTTAGATTTTTTGTCACTTGGCCTACACACAATACCCCATAATGTCAAAGTGGAATTATGTATTTTTATTTTTCACCAATTTAATAAAAAATGAAAAGCTGATATGTATTGAGTCAATAAGTATTCAACCCCTTTGTTATGGCAAGCCTAAATCAGTTCAGGAGTAAAATGTGCTTAACAAGTCAAATAATAAGTTACATGGACTTACTGTGTGCAATAATAGTGTTAAACATTATTTATAAATGACTAACTCGTCCCTGTACCCCACACATACAATTATCTGTAAGGTCCCTCAGTCAAGCAGTTAATTTCAAACACAGATTCAACCACAAAGACCAGGAAGGTTTTCAAATGCCTCACATTTGGTGGTATACAGAAAATAGCACTATTTGGTCAAATACCAAGTCCATATTATGGCAAGAACAGCTTAAATAAAGAGGATAAGTTCATTAAAGTTACCAGCCTCAGAAATTGCAGCCCAAATAAATGCTTCAGAGTTCAAGTAACAGACACATCTCAACTGTTCAGAGGAGACTGCGTGAACCAGGCTTTCATGGTCGAATGGACATTAGACCGGTGGAAATCTGTCCTTTGGTCTGATGAGTCCAAATTTGAGATTTTTGGTTCCAACCGCCATGTTTTTGTGAGACGCAGAGTAGGTGAACAGATGATCTCCGCATGTGTGGTTCCCACCGTGAAGCATAGAGGAGGTGTGATGGTATGGGTGTGCTTTGTTGGTGACACTGTCTGTGATTTATTTAGTATTCAAGGCACACTTAACCAGCATTCTGCATCGATGCGCCATCCCATCTGGTTTGCGGTTAGTGGGACTATCATTTGTTTTTCAACAGGACAATGTCCCAACACACCTCCAGGCTGTGTAAGGGCTATTTGACCAAGAAGGAGAGTGATGGAGTGCTGCATCAGATGACCTGGCCTTCACAATCACCCGACCTCAACCCAGTTGAGTGAAGGAAAAGCAGCAAACAAGTGCTCAGCATATGTGGGAACTCCTTCAAGACTGTTGGAAAAGCATTCCAGGTGAAGCTGGTTGAGAGAATACCAAGAGTGTGCAAATCTGTCATCAAGGCAAATGGGAGCTACTTTGAAGAATCTCAAATATAAAATATTTTTGAAAATTGTAACACTTTTTTGGTTACTACATGATTTTATGTGTTATTTCATCATTTTGATGTCTTCACTATTATTCTACAATGTAGAAATTAGTATTTAAAAAAAAATATATATAGGAAAAATCCTTGAATGAGTAGTTTCCAATAAAGCGAATTGAATTGAATGAGTAGGTGTCAACTTTTGACTGGTGTGATTGAGATTCCTGTATTTCATTTTCAATAAATTTGCTGAAATTTCTACTAATATGTTTTCACTTTGTCATTATGGGGTATTGTGTGTTAATAGGTGAGAAAAAAATATGTAATCCTTTTTAAATTCAGGCTGTAACACAACTAAATGTGGAATAAGTCAAGGGGTATGAATACTTTCTGAAGGCACTGTAATTAGTAGTGATGCACCGATATGACATTTTTGGCCGATACCAATATCCGATATTTTCCTTGCCAAAAAAATCTAAACCGATATTTCAATTTTTTTTAAAGCATTCTAGTACAGTTAAATAGTTAACGCAAACAAGTGGACGCAGCGGTCTAAGGCACTGCATCTCAGTGAAAGAGGTGTTACTACAGTCCCTGGTTTGAATCCAGCCTGTATCACATCCGGCCATGATTGGGAGTCCCATAGAGCGGCGCACAATTGGCCCAGTGTCGTCCGGGTTTGGCCGGGGTAGGCCGTCATCGTAAATAAGAATTTCTTCTTAACTGACTTGTCTAGTTAAATAAAGGTTACACACACCACACTGACCAATAACTTATTTTGTTGGCATTTACGTATGTCCCCATTACCAGTAATCAAATCATCAAAACCTATTTATTTCACTTACTTTCTGTGCTGTTTCGTTGTTCATTTGTTCAGTCATTTCATTCTCAACCAGGATTTCTATGAAACTCCGTTTGGGTCTTTGCGTGTCAAAAAATATACTATTTGACGTGTCAAATAAGCTTGTTGACCAATCAGGACCTGAATATGACTGCACGTCTCATAATAATTTAACGTCTTCATAAATCTTTTACGTAGTTATTACACATTGATTACACTGTCTCTCGTATTTCATATGTATCGATGAATCGTTGTGACGTATGCTATGATGCTGGTAAAGTTGTCTTGCGCACATACAGTGCTGGTCATAAAAAAAGCTAGCTAGCTCATGGATGCAAACAATGTTCTTATAGCTAGCTGTCATCATCTAAAATAACCCTAATTTATAAGTCAGTTCTTAGTTGATTAACTTCTACTTGGTCACAATCCCGGATCCGGGAGCACCCTCATCAGTAAAAAAGCTGACTAGCATAGCCTAGCATAGCGCCACAAGTAAATAATAGCATCTAAATATCATGAAATCACAAGTCCAAGACACCAGATGAAAGATACACATCTTGTGAATCCAGCCATCATTTCCGATTTTTAAAATGTTTTACAGTGAAAACACAATGTATTTCTATTAGCTAACCACGATAGCAAAAGACTCAACCGCATATTTTCACAATTTTTTTACCGCATAGGTAGCTATCACAAATTTGACCAAATAAAGATATAAATAGTCACTAACCAAGAAACAACTTCATCAGATGACAGTCTGATAACATATTTATTGTATAGCATATGTTTTGTTCGAAAAATGTGCATATTTCAGGTATAAATCATAGTTTTACATTGCAGCCACCATCACAAATCTCACCAAAGCAGCTAGAATAACTACAGAGACCAACGTGAAATACCTAAATACTCATCATAAAACATTTATGAAAAATACATGGTGTACAGCAAATGAAAGACAAACATCTTGTGAATCCAGACAATATTTCAGATTTTTTAAGTGTTTTACAGCGAAAACACAATATAGCATTATATTAGCTTACTACAATAGCCTACCACACAACCGCATTCACAACCGCAACGTTAGCGATAGCGAATAAACCAGCAAAAGATATAAATTTTTTCACTAACCTTCACATTCTTCATCAGATGACAGTCCTATAACATCATATTACACAATACATATATGGTTTGTTCGAAAATGTGCATATTTAGCGGCACAAATCGTGGTTTTACAATGTGAATACGTTGTCAAAATGCAGAAATATTGTCCGGAGAAATCTTGGAGAGGCACCTAATCTAATCAAATAACTAATCATAAACTTTACTAAAAAATACAGGTTGGACAGCAAATGAAAGATACACTAGTTCTTAATGCAACCGCTGTGTTAGATTTTTTTTAAATAACTTTAGTACGACATACAGCTTACGTTATAGCGAGACAGCGCCCAAAATAAGGGCGGAAAAAACGTCTAAACATTTGACAGAAATACGAAATAACATCATAAATGGTTCCTACTATTTGATGAGCTTCCATCAGAATCTTGTACAAGGTGTCCTTTGTCCAGAATAATCGTTGTTCGGTTGTAGAATGTCCTCTTCATCTCTGGAATTAGCAACAAAAGCTAGCCATGTGGCGCAGGAGTGTCCAACGCACCATAACGCAAGACAAAGGAAATACCGAAAATCGCTATAAACTGATATAAGTCGGTTATAACACATATATCAAATAAAATCAGAGCCGGAGATATCTAACGTCTATAACGAAAGCTTTTCAGAACGCAATGCAGAGGTCCTTCTTGCGCCAAGCTGAACGGTGAAAAGACTGGTCTCGTCATTCCAAGAGGTCTTATTCGGCCTCAGATAGAGCTATACACCCCATTCCACCTCTCACTGTCTATTGACATCTAGTGGAAGGCGTATGCAGTGCATGTAGACCCATAGATTTCATGCAAATTAATAGGATGCCCCTGGAACAGAGCCCCCGATTTCAGATTTTTCAGTTCCTGACAGGAAGTTTGCTGCAAAATGAGTTCTGTTTTACTCACAGATATGATATAATTCAAACGGTTTTAGAAACTAGAGAGTGTTTTCTATCCAATAGTAATAATAATATGCATATTGTACGAGCAAGAATTGAGTACGAGGCAGTTTAATTTGGGAACGATTTTTTACAAAGTGAAAACAGCGCTCCCTATTGAGAAAAGGTTTTAATGGTGGTCGGACCCATCTATGTGAAGCTAGCCACAATAAGGATTAGGCACAATAGTGGACTTTGCGGTTAGCCTTCAAAATAAAAGTACGGCATAATTCTACTATTTGTATTCATTTGCATCCCTGTCAATGACACACTTTTATTTTGAAGGCAAACCGCAAATTCCACTATTGTGCCTAATCATTATTGTGGCTAGCTTCACAACACATAACCCGGTCCGGTCGAGCCTCACTAGCCAGATAACGCTAGCTGGCTGCTTATAACGTTAGCTTGGGGCAACAGGGTTAAGTAGCTGGCTAGCTATTTATTGAACTGAAGTTCAATTTCAATAGGCGAAAAACAAGTGGCAACCGAGCTAATACTACCTCAAGGATTCCTAAATCATTGCTAAGATTAATGAAAATGACTGCAATTTTTACTGGTCATTGTTTTAAGGCTGGTTGTATTGGTGCTAGCTAGGTACCAAGCCAAAGCTAGCTACCCCAGAAATTGCGGTCTAACAAATGATGCTTTATTACCAACGCGGTATTGTAAACACATCGTTCGTGGCCGGTGTTTGCTGACTTTTTTTGTATAGCTTTGACAGTGCTACTGTATCTTTTTAGACACGCAAAGACCCAAACGGCATTCCATAGTATGTATGTCGTGAAGCTAATTGCAGTGCTATTACTGTGTAACTCCGGTAGAGCAACATCTGAAAAATAGCGCGCTTGGTAACGTTAACCGGTGCTCGACCAGTCGGCGAAAGCTAACATCACTCACGACAGAACGGTTGATTGTCAAGGGCAATGAATTCCATTATCTTGGCTTTTATGAATTTCGCCTTTGAGTTGTCTTGCTGAAATGTTGTTACTCTTTTAAATGACTGCTTGACTTGATGACTGCTCGATCCACACAGCAGACATTGTGGGCTAGTTTAGGGATGCTGTGTTGCACGTATAGCGCAAAAATGTTACATTACATCATGTACCTTCGTTATATAGGTACGCACGTCAGCTTTGACATCGGTTTTGCACATCAGGCGTTAAACTAGACATTGGCCAATACCGATGTTGGCATTTTTAGCTAATATCGTCCAATTCCGATATGTTCAACGATTATATCGTGCATCCCTAGTAATTAAATTAATGTATTGTGAAGGATCAACAACTCGGGATAGAATTTGAAGTATAATTGTACAATTCTCAGAAAGTGACATTTCGGACCCGAATGCCAAAACAGTCAAGAGATAAGGGTGCTCAAAGTTGACCATTTTGCATACCCCACCATACCATGAGACAGCCACGTCTTCATCACTGGAAAAGAAAACCGGTTGATTTTATTTAAAAGCTTACAAACAGGGTTGTCATTTTTTTAAATAATTTCTGGAAAAAAAGATTTTGCATAAAAATGAAGTATTTTTTTACCATTTAATGTCAATTATCTATCTTTTTTCATATTCACATATGTTGTAGCTTAGACCCTATTTTACATAATCTAAGGCAGGAATTGGCAACTGGCGGCCCATGGGCCGACCTCGCCCTTTTGTAGGCCCCGCGGCCAGCTATCTAAACTTGTAGTAAGCATGGTCGAATTACCCACCGGGGTGGTGCCCTTTGATCATCCGTTAACTGCAAACATTTGCCTCCACCCTCTGGCAAATGTGTAGAATTGCATGAAATTAGTTTTAAAGTTGCCCATCCCTGATATAAGGTTTTTGTGTTATGCCCGCCATCGGTTCAGACACAGCATGCTCTTGAATACAGGGTGGGTGTCATGCTTTGGTTGATAAATGTACTAAAATGGGAATACAATTTTCAATATTCAAATGGTACCACAAAGATGGTTGGAGGTCCGCTTATTCTGAAATAGTTTCTGTAGTTAGTAACATATACAACTATCTTTCCTGAAAATATTTTGTTAAAATATAATTTGATCTCTGAGAAATTAAGCTAATTGATTGCACCCAAATTGGCAATTTATTTATTTATAGGATTCAGAAAATATTCAATAAATATAGTACCCAACATCCGATTTGGACCAAACTTGTTCCGACCAATGAGTAAGACATGAATCGCGGGGAAAAAATCAACAGCCACTCACGAACCCCCCACACCCCATGCCAATCCTACCCCAACAACCAGTATACAGTATCAATTCTCTATGTTTGACAAGTAGTATGAAGCTGTTGCTTGGAGTATTGCTTTTCCATACTATGTCATGTATTCCCTGTGAATCTGTTGATGGGTTTCTTCCCCTGTTAAAAAAATTATAAAAAATAGACAGCAGATTAACTACAGAAACAATTTCAGAACAATCTGAGATGGTGGGTGTCATGGCTTTCTGAAATGTCATGGAATGATTCTGTTGACTTGAATAGGAATATCTGTTGTTTTAAATCATACTGTCAGTCCTCCATACGAAACCTATTGATAGGTTGTAGCTAGAAATATAGATAATAGAATAGACATTACCATTTCAGTGGACATTCGATCGTGGGTGGACTGGCGGTCATCTTTGTGTTAGTAATTATACTGAACATTAAATATATATGCAACATATAAAGTGTTGTTCCCATGTTTCATGAGCTGAAATAAAAGATCCCAGAAAGGTTCCATGCGCACAAAAAGCGTATTTCTCTGAAATATGGTGCACAAATTTGTTTACATGCCTGTTGGTGAGCATTTCTCCATTGCCAAGATAATCCATCCACCTGACAGGTGTGGCATATCAAGAAGCCGATTAAACAGCATGATCATTACACAGGTGCACCTTGTGCTGTGGACAATAAATGGCCACTCTAAAATGTGCACTTTTGTCACACAACACAATGCCACAGATGTCTCAAGTTTTGAGGGAGCATGCAATTGGCATGCTGACTACAGGAATGAACAACAGAGCTGTTGTCAGAGAATTGAATGTTAACTTCTCTACCATAAGCTACCTCCAATGTCGTTTTAGAGAATTTGGCAGTACGTCCAACCGGCCTCTTAACCGCAGACCACATGTAACTGCGCCAGCCCAGGACCTCCACATCCGGTTTCTTCACCTGTGGGATCATCTGAGACCAGCCACCTGTGAGGCGTCTGTTTCTCAAACTAGACACTCTAATGTACTTGTCCTCTTACTCAGTTGTGCACCGGGGCCTCCCACTCCTCTTTCTATTCTGGTTAGAGCCAGTTTGCGCTGTCCTGTGAAGGGAGTGGTACACAGCGTTGTACGGGATCTTCCATTTCTTGGCAATTTTTCGCATGTAATAGCCTTCATTTTTCAGAACAAGAATAGACTGACGAGTTTCAGAAGAAAGTTCTTTTTTTATGGCCATTTTGAGCCTGTAATCGACACCCACAAATGCTGATGCTCCAGATACTCAACTAGTCTGAAGAAGGCCAGTTTTATTGCTTTTTTAATCAGCATAACAGTTTTCATCTGTGCTAAAATAATTGCAAAAGGGTTTTCTAATGATCAATTAGCCTTTTAAAATGATAAACTTGGATTAGCTAACACAACATGCCAAATTCTGTTTCAATATAGAAATGCTACAAAAAAAAACGTGTTGAAACGTGTTACAAATGATGGAATCACGCATGATTCACCGAATGATATTTTGAAAGAGGAAGTAAAGTACATTAAGAATGTTTTCATTTCAGTCTCTTCCATCTCCACTAACTGAAACTAATTGTATGGATTTTTTTCCTAATAATAATTTAAAATTAACATCTGTACAGAAACACTCATGTGAAGGCCAAATTACAGAGGAGGAACTTCTTGATGCAATTAAAGCCTTTAAGGCTGGGAAAACTCCAGGGCTGGATGGCATACCAGTGGAAGTATACAAACTTTTTTTGATATACTCAGAGGACCATTATATATTAGCATGTTTTAACCACTCCTATATAAATGGTAGATTATCAGACACGCAACAAGAAGGTCTGATATCATTATTACTGAAACAGGACCCAAGTTGTATATATAAAGATCCAGTCCATTTAAACAATTTGAGACCTCTTTACATTTCAGTGTTGTGATACAAAAATCCTAGCAAAATGCTTGGTGCATAGAATTTAAAAAGTATTGTCAGATATTATTCATCCTAATCAGACAGGTTTTTTACATGGACGATGCATTGGAGATAATATAAGACAAGTACTGGAAACAATAGAATACTATGAAATATTGGGGACACCAGGCCTGGTTTTCATAGCTGATTTTGAAAAGGCTTTTGATAAAGTACGACTGGAGTTTATATATAAATGCCTAGAATATTTCAATTTTGGGGAATCTCTTATAAAATGGATTAAAGTTATGTCTAGTAACCCTAGGTGTAAAATAATAAATAATGGCTACATCTCAGAAAGTTTTAAACTATCTAGAGGAGTAAAACAAGGTTGTCCACTATCGGCATATCTATTTATTATTGCCATCGAAATGTTAGCTGTTAAAATTAGATCAAACAATAATATTAAGGGGTTAGAAATCCGTGGCTTAAAAACTAAGGTGTCATTGTATGCTGATGATTCATGTTTTCTTTTTAAACCACAATTAGAATCTCTCCACGGCCTTATAGAGGATCTAGATACTTTTGCTATCCTCTCTGGATGAAAACCAAATTATGATTACGTATTGGATCACTAAAAAATGCTAATTTTACATTACCGTGTAGTTTACCAATTAAATAGTCTGACGGAGATGTGGACATACTCAGTATACAAATTCCAAAAGAAAGAAATGATCTCACTCCAATACATTTTTATTGAAAGTTAGCAAAAATAGATAAGATCTTGCTACCATGGAAAGGAAAATACCTGTCTATTTGTGGAAAAATCGCCCTGATTAACTCTTTAGTTGTATCACAGTTGACCTATTTGCTTATGGTTTTGCCTAATCCTAGTGAACTGCTTTTTAAATTATGTGAACAAAATATATTCAATTTTATTTGGAATGGCAAGCCAGACAAAATTAAAAAGGCCTATTTATATAACGAATATGAATTCGGAGGGCAGAAATGATTAAATATTAAAGCATTAGACCTCTCACTAAAGGCATCAGTCATACTAAAGTTATACTTAAATCCAAACTGGTTCTCTAGTAAATTGGTAGGAATGTCTCATCCTATGTTCAAGAATGACCTTTTTCCCTTTTATTCAGATTACACCTGCTCACTTTCGGTTGTTTGAAAAGGAAATAATCTCCAAAATATCGTTTTTTTTTTTTAAACAAGCCTTAAAAAGTTGGTTGCAATTTCAGTTTAATCCACCTGAAAAGACAGAACAAATAATACAACAAATATTGTGGTTAAACTCAAATATACTAATTTATTTAATAAAATGTATTTTTCGAAGAAATGTTTAAAAAATGTATAATTTTTGTGAATGATATCATAAATAGGACTGGTGGAGTTATGTCACACATGCAGCTAACACAGAAATATGGAAATGTCTGCTCTACCCAAAATTACAACCAACTAATTGCAGCATTACCACAAAAATGGAAGAGGCAAGTAGAAGGGTAAAAAAGTAAGAACTTGTATATTCTCATCCTATGTTCAAGAATGACCTTTTTCCCTTTTATTCAGATTATTCAGATTATTTATCCTGTATTAAAGAACATAAATGATTAAAGAAAAGTGTGATAAATAAAAAAAATATACCAATTTAATTTAAGGACCAAAAGACAGCTGTGCCATATAAATTGCAAAATAGTTGTGAAGAGATTTTCGATGTACCCATTCCATGGCACATGGTCTATGAATTGATACGCAAAACAACGCTGGATTCAAAACTTCACATTTTTCAAATTAAATGACTATACAAAATTCTTGCAACCAATAGAATGTTATATATATGGGGGATACAATCTTCCCAGCTCTGCAGATTTTGCTGTGAGGAGGGAGAGTCATTAGATCATTTATTTTGGTAGTCCATATGTAGCTCGTTTTTGATCACAGGTCCAGGAATGGCGGAAGAATTGCAACATTTGCCTAGAACTAACGCTGCAGACAGCAATACTGGGTGATTTGAAAAGCCATAGTCAATCAATCAATAATATAATAATTGTTTTAGAAAAATATATATTTTTAATTTACAATCTGTAAAAGCTATGACAATAGAAAGGTTCAGTACTTTTGTCAAGCATCACAGCACAGTTGAAAAATATATGGCAAATATAAATCCAAAATGGATGGTGTTGAGAGATAGATGGGAGGGGTTGAATGGAGCTGAAGAGTGGGACTAATAACAAGATAACCAATGTAAAACATACGGGGTCTGTAAAATGTATATAGGTTCAGAAATTTTGTGAAATAGCACAGTTACAAATAAAAATCAAACTGGATGGATATCAGAAATAGAGGAAGGACTAAAAACAAACAAAATATAACTATTGTAAAATAGATTGTGTCTGTAAAATGTGTATAAGATGTATAAACTGAAGGTAGAAGCCTAAGTCTTATTGTTTATTAGTTTACTCCAATTGGGGAAAGGGTGGTAGGGTTTGCGGGGAATAATAAAGGTATATTCAACAACAAAAAAGATCTATGTCTATATAGGTATGTGTATGTATATATGTGTATATGTATGCATATGTGTGGATGGATATATACACTGCTCAAAAAAATAAAGGGAACACTAAAATAACACATCCTAGATCTGAATGAATGAAATATTCTTATGAAATACTTTTTTCTTTACATAGTTGAATGTGCTGACAACAAAATCACACAAAAATTATCAATGGAAATCAAATGTATCAACCCATGGAGGTCACACTCAAAATTAAAGTGGAAAACCACACTACAGGCTGATCTAACTTTGATGTAATGTCCTTAAAACAAGTCAAAATGAGGCTCAGTAGTGTGTGTGGCCTCCACGTGCCTGTATGACCTCCCTACAACGCCTGAGCATGCTCCTGATGAGGTGGCGGATGGTCTCCTGAGGGATCTCCTCCCAGACCTGAACTAAAGCATCCGCCAACTCCTGGACAGTCTGTGGTGCAACGTGGCGTTGGTGGATGGAGCGAGACATGATGTCCCAGATGTGCTCAATTGGATTCAGGTCTGGGGAACGGGCGGGCCAGTCCATAGCATCAATGCCTTCCTCTTGCAGGAACTGCTGACACACTTCAGCCACATGAGGTCTAGCATTGTCTTGCATTAGGAGGAACCCAGGGCCAACCGCACCAGCATATGGTCTCACAAGGGGTCTGAGGATCTCATCTCGGTACCTAATGGCAGTCAGGCTACCTCTGGCGAGCACATGGAGGGCTGTGCGGCCCCCCAAAGAAATGCCACCCCACACCATGACTGACCCACCGCCAAACCGGTCATGCTGGAGGATGTTGCAGGCAGCAGAACGTTCTCCACGGCGTCTCCAGACTCTGTCACGTCTGTCACATGTGCTCAGTGTGAACCTGCTTTCATCTGTGAAGAGCACAGGGCGCCAGTGGCGAATTTGCCAATCTTGGTGTTCTCTGGCAAATGCCAAACATCCTGCACGGTGTTGGGCTGTAAGCACAACCCCCACCTGTGGACGTCGGGCCCTCATACCACCCTCATGGAGTCTGTTTCTGACCGTTTGAGCAGACACATGCACATTTGTGGCCTGCTGGAGGTCATTTTGCAGGGCTCTGGCAGTGCTCCTCCTGCTCCTCCTTGCACAAAGGCGGAGGTAGCGGTCCTGCTGCTGGGTTGTTGCCCTCCTCCACGTCTCCTGATGTACTGGCCTGTCTCCTGGTAGCGCCTCCATGCTCTGGACACTACGCTGACAGACACAGCAAACCTTCTTGCCACAGCTCGCATTGATGTGCCATCCTGGATGAGCTGCACTACCTGAGCCACTTGTGTGGGTTGTAGACTCCGTCTCATGCTACCACTAGAGTGAAAGCACCGCCAGCATTCAAAAGTGACCAAAACATCAGCCAGGAAGCATAGGAGCTGAGAAGTGGTCTGTGGTCACCACCTGCAGAACCACTCCTTTATTGGGGGTGTCTTGCTAATTGCCTATAATTTCCACCTGTTGTCTATTCCATTTGCACAACAGCATGTGAAATCTATCAGTGTTGCTTCCTAAGTGGACAGTTTGATTTCACAGAAGTGTGATTGACTTGGAGTTACATTGTGTTGTTTAAGTGTTCCCTTAATTTTTTTGAGCAGTGTATATTTACAAAAAAAATATATATGGGGGATTGGAAATGATACATACAATTACATTGACGGAAGCAACAATCTTTCCGCAATATTAAGCTGATCCACCCCTTTTAAAAAAAAAGGAGGGAAAAAAACAACAACACAACACAACGTGCCATTGGAACACAGGAGTGATGGTTGCTGATAATGGGCCGCTGTACACCTATGTAGATATTCCTTTAAAAATCTGCCATTTCCAGCTACAATAGCCATTTACAACATTAACAGTGTCTACACTGTATTTCAGATCAATTTGACGTTATTTTAGTGGACAATTTTTTTTGCTTTAATTTCAAAAACAAGGACATTTCTAAGTGACCCCAAACTTTTAAACTGTAGTGTACGCAAAAAAGAAGAAAATCTGAGTTTACGCATTTTTAGATCATTGATGTTAATGGTTTAAAAATTACAATTGATGTGTTTTTTTCTCAAGAAATAAACAAGTAATTTGACAACACTGTTTGTACGCTTTTAAATGATACACTCAACCGTTTATCTTTCGTAGTGATGAAGACATGCATGTCTCATGGTATGGTGGGGTATGACAAATGGGTCAACTTTGAGCAGCTTTATCTCCTGAATGTTTTGGCATTCAGGTCCAAAATGTCACTTTCTGACCACTTGTTCCATGGGCAAACGTGTATTGAAGGTTTTGTTTAAATCAAAAGGGATGCTGTCAAAAAGTGATTCAAATGGATTTACCTCATACACTACATGCTTGTCGAACATCTCATTCCAAAATCATGGGTATTAATACGGTGTTGATCCCCCCTTTGCTGCTATAACAGCCTCTACTCTTCTGGGAAGGCTTTCCACCAGATGTTGGAACATTGCTGCAGGGACTTGCTTGCATTCAGCCATTAGAGCATTAGTGAGGTCGGCACTGATGTTGGGGTGAATAGGCCTGGCTCGCAGTCAGCGTTCCAATTCCAATCCCAAAGGTGTTTGATGGGGTTGACGTCAGGGCTCTGTGCAGGCCAGTCAAGTTCTTCCACACCGATCTCGACAAACTATATCTGTATGGACCTTGCTTTGTACACAGGGAAATTGTCATGCCTTCCCCAAACTGTTGCCACAAAGTTGGAAGCACAGAATCGTCTAGAATGTCATTGTACGCTGTAGTGTTAAGATTTATCTTCATTGGAACTAAGGGGCCCGAACCATGAAAAACGTTCCGAGACAATTACTCCTCCTCCAGGTAGAGATCTCCTGGCATCCGCCAAACCCAGATTAGTCCGTTGGACTGCCAGATGGTGAAGCGTGATTCATCACTCCAGAGAACGCGTTTCCACTGCTCCAGAGTACAATGGCAGCGAGCTTTACACCACTTCAGCCGACACTTGGCATTTGTGACAATATCGTTTGAAGGCAGTCATCAATTTGTCAATCTGAAATACAACAATCACTTGATGTATTAGTTATAAGGCAGTCCTAAACCTAATCACTGCTAAATAACCCTTCCTCCCTGTCTTCCTCCTGCTCCTCTTTAGGCACGGTCTCCACCGCTTCTTCTCCTGCCGGGGGATAGCCATTGCTGTTGAGGCCTTTTGGAGTCGGGGCCACCGGGAGATCACCGTCTTTGTGCCTCAGTGGAGGCAGAAGAGAGACCGCTATACCACAGGTCAGAACAGACACGCCACAGCACAGGCCACCTCAACCTGAGCTAAATCTCATCCTTCTGGTTTTGGGTGGTAAAAAATGTACATGAATTGTTCCAGTAGGAAAGCCATCCAAGGCTTTGGTCAGTTGAAAGACGATTGGAAAATAGTTGGGAGGATTCATGTTTGAATAGTTATAGTTATAATAGTTATAATGTGCTCCATGTGTGCTCTGTTAAGGATATGTTTAAATGCAGTGGTGATTTTAGCATGTAAATCTTGGTGGGGTAAACTCCCAAAAATGTTTTTAACGCATGCCAGCAAAGATACTACACTAAACAATACATTAATTGCACTATAAAGGTGACAAACGGTGCCCACAACTGTTAGAGCCTACATAAAGCTGTCCTAACAGCAGAGCTTTCTTTCCAGCACCATGGAGTGAATCCTTACCACTGCTACACCTGGCTTTCAGTGAAGCCTTGTCTGGCAGCGAAACAGTTCATTATGGCTGACTTGCTTAAACAAATGTGGCTTCTACTGACAATTGAGATGTAAAACTATGGCATAAGGGGACGACGAGCAGATAAGAAGCAACCTGTCATTTTGATTTAAGACATTAATGAGCGAGGTAGGACGGACGTACAGTACCAGTCAAAAGTTTGGACACACCTACTCATTCAAGGGTTTTTATTTATTTTTACTATTTTCTACATAAACTATGAAATAACACATGGAATCATGTAGTAACCAAAAAAGTGTTAAACAAATCAAAATATATTTTAGATTCTTCAAAGTAGCCTTGATGACAGCTTTGCACACTCTTGGCATTCTCTCAACCAGCTTCACCTGGAATGCTTTTCCAACAGTCTTGAAGAAATTCCCACATATGCTGAGCACTTTTCCTTCACTCTGTGGTCCAACTCATCCCAAACCATCTCAATTGGGTTGAGGTCGGTTGTGTGGAGGCCAGATCATCTGATGCAGCACTCCATCACTCTCCTTCTTGGTCAAATAGCCCATACACAGCCTGGAGGTGTGTTGGGTCATTGTCCTGTTCCTGGCGTATCTCTGCAGAATGCTGTGATAGCCTTGCTGGTTAAGTGTGCCTGGTTAAGTGTGCCACTCACAGACAGTGTCACCAGAAAAGCACCATCACACCTCCTACTCCATGCTTCACAGTGGGAACCACACATGCGGAGATCATCCGTTCACCTATTCTGTCTCACAAAGACACGGCGGTTGGAACCAAAAATCTTACATTTGAACTCCGGTCTAATGTCCATTGCTGTAGATATTCCATTAAAAATCTGCCGTTTCCAGCTACAATAGTCATTTACAACATTAACAATGTCTACACTGTATTTCTGATCAATTTATGTTATTTTAATGGACAAAAAAAAAAAACTTTAAAAAACAAGGGCATTTCTAAGTGACCCCAAACTTTTGAACGGCAGTGTATATTTTTTTTTGTGCCCCACCTGCCCTGAATGACGGGTCATCACGCTGTAAATGTGTGTATTTGCTCCACGTGTTTCAACAGAACAACATTACCTGAATCAACTGGAAGACCTGCGTCTGCTCTCCTTCACTCCTTCCAGAGAGGTCTGTGGAAAGAGGATTTCCTCACATGATGACAGGTACTGCTTAGTCACGCATCTCACCTCGTCATACAGCCTGCCCACCCTCTGTATATTCAACCCTGTGTCCCCCCCCCCCCCCCTTAATGTACAAAACATTAAGAACACCTTCTAGGCTCTGGTAGTATACCATATACTGGGTATTTGGATTTTTTTTATTTTTATGAAGTTTAATATTTGTAGCTACTTTTTAAGTAAATGCTTGCAGTCAACTTGTGCAATATGTTAGGTGATAAAGAACATTGCGTTCTTAATTTCAGCTGTCACATTATTATGAAGTTTATTTTAGTCCCCAGTCACATGTCATGTGGACTCTACAAGGTGTCAAAAGCATTCCACAGGGATGCTGGCCCATGTTGACTCCAATGCTTCCCACAGTTGTGTTAAGTTGGCTGGATGTCCTTTGGGTGGTGGATCATTCTTGATACACACAGGAAACTGTTGAGTGTGAAACCCCAGCAGTGTTGTAGTTCTTGACACAAACCAGTGCGCCATACTCTATTCAAAGGTACTTAAATCTTTTGTCTTGCCCATTCACCCTCTGAAGCACACACATACACAATCCATGTGTCAATTGTCTCGAGGCTTAAAAATCATTTTTTAACCTGCCTCCTCTCCTTCATAAAACACTGATTGAAGTGAAAATGTTTTTTTTGCTAACATGATGGTGGTCCTTCCTCACCTTTTTATTCAGATTTGAACCTTTAATTAACTAGGCAAGTCAGAACATATTCTGATTTACAATGACGGCCTACCCCGGCCAAACCCGGACGACGCTGGGCCAATTGTGCGCCACCCTATAGGACTCCCTATCACGGCCAGATGTGATACAGCCTGGATTCGAACCAGGGACTGTAGTGATGCCTCTTGCACTGAGATGCAGTGCCTTAGACCGCTGTGCCACTCGGGAGCCTTGCCCACATTCTCTACTGCCACCTCATCCATACTGACTCACTGTCAGCTGACTCAGTCTTATCACTCTCTCACCTGCAGGTTTCTGCTCCATCTGGCAGAGAAGACAGGAGGGGTTATCGTCACCAATGACAACCTGCGGGACTTTGTAAATACATCACAGGCATGGATGAAGATCATCCAAGAGAGGTGAAGGCCTTTTAACAAATCATCAGACATGCACTAATTTCTCCACAGACATTTACATATATACAGTGGGGCAAAAAAGTATTTAGTCTGCCACCAATTGTGACTAAATACTTTTTTGCCCCACTGTATATATAATCCATGGACACATTATGTTAAGAAGCCTTCTCCCCTAACACTGATTGTCCCCTTTTTCAAGGCTTTTGCAGTTTACCTTTGTGGAGGACCACTTTATGATCCCAGATGACCCCCTGGGGAAACATGGCCCCCACCTGGATGTTTTCTTACGGAAGGACAACAGGTGTGTGTGTGAAAGAAAGGAGATGAAAGTATTGTTCATACACTATGTCCTGACTGCAATGTGTGCGTACATGCATGCACACATGGCATGTATGTGTGAATATTGACCAAACGTGTCTCTCTCACAGACGGAGCCCAGTTGCACCTCTTCTGAGGCCGGACCCCCAAGCCACCCCGCAGCATGTCCAAGCTCTGCAGTCTGCTCCCTGCCCCTCAGCTACCCCCCATCCCTCAGCTACCCCCTTGATGAGGCCACCCTCCCAATGGCCGCACTCTGGGCCCCCTGGGTGGCACCCCCCTTGCCCTACACCCTCACCCCCTCTCCAGCGGTCGCACTCCCCTCCCCCAACACCCTCCCCCCCTCCCCAGCGGTCACCCTTGGAAACCATAGAGCTCAAAAGGAAGATGTACGATATCTTCCCCTGCCAGAAGCAGCGCATTGACTGTATCCTGTGTGACAACCCCTACATGAGGGACCTGAACGCACTGTCAGGCCTTCTGCTGGGATGAAACCAAGCTCACATACAGTACTCAGCCACTCACACACAGATACACTTACAAGTCTGTCTGTCGAATGATGGCGCCAAAAGTAGGCGCCATCGGGAAACTGAGATGTTTTTTATTAAAGACGATGATCAACTGCACTGCTATTGGGGATGGCTATTTGTTTGGAAGGCATCAGTCTCCATTTTCTCCACATTTTGTTTAAGTTCAACAGTGTCCATGGAACATATCCACTAGCACAAATGCACTTTTATACATCTCTAAATAGTTTGCTTTCTAGTGAAACCATGGAATGTGGGGAGAAATTGTCCAGCTGGCATATGATGTGCTCATATTTGTTCTGAGTACTTAAGTCATTAAAGTGTGAAACCAAAATTGTGTTGAAATTGCTGTTGCTGTTATAACTGCTGAAGGAAAAGTTATTTTGTTCATGTTGTAATATAATTACAGTTTATATTATTTGATTGAGCACATATGAAAATTGTGACATGTAGATATGGTTTTATGTGAACAACTACGAAAAATACAGCAGCCCATAAAGACGTTTTTTTTTTTTAAACCAGTGGAACTTCAATCTGCCTAATTGCTTCAGTGAATCACAAAACAGTGCTTTAGTACCAGGTTGGCAGGGTCTGGAGGACCCAGTGCCCTGTCCTAGCACACTCCTGTGCTGAGGTTAATGATATCTTATATTAATATTTTAGTAAATTATATTTCTTACCTACTACACGTCAGTCTGGCTGCCACTTATCTTCTAGTACTGAATGTCCACTACACTCACTGAGGACATAGCCATTGTATCTTCGGAAGAGTCCCAGACTGACTCGGATGCCAGAAGAGACAATTTACCCATGTTACTCAATGATCTGGCACACCCTGGCCATTCTCTTTTGCAAGTCACTACCTTGTAATGGTAACACATAGCAAACCTGGAGTTCATGGTTGGTCAATAGGATAAGACCCCAGTCACCAGCTATGGCCACCAGAGGTCACTGTATACTAAGCTGTCAGGGGCTAGTTGCTACTGAATCACTTCTTCATTACCACAAACAAGAGTTAGTGAGTGACCTGTTTATTATGAATAAATTAATTTGCTTCAGTTGTGTATAACTTCGGTTTTGTTTAACAGTAGTGATGGGGGGGGGAATCGATACAGTTACAGATTGGGATATTATATTTTACAATATATCGTATCGGTTTGACAATATCGCAATATTATTTCTGCACTAGTTGGCTATAACTGCACCAAAACTCAGTGTTTTTCCTTAATAGCTTATTTTCCATCTTTTTAAATAGGGAGCCAATTTGTTTTCAGCACTTTTATATTACTGATCAAAACTTGTTTTCTCATGCTCTCTCATTTCTCTGCAGCAGACATATGGTGAGCAATGTTTGGACCACGGAATCGCAATAAAATCACAGTATTGAATTGCAATACACATAGAATCGCAAGACATATTGTATCAGCATCATATCGTGAGGACCCTGACAATTCCCACCCCTGTATAATAGTAATATTCAACTCTTTTGGGATGTGTTTGTCAGTGTATTCTACCAGTGAGGTAAAACTTTGGTCTATGTCTCCAAGTCCCCTTTTGTTTATTCTCAACAAAATGCAATGGATGTCAGTCACTGATGTTTGGTTAAAAAAATTAATAAAAAAAAAAAACAGATTTCTATGAGAAGGGAAATGCAGTGGTATCACCAGTGAGGGTACAGACATTTTGTGGGTATCTCACAGTTACTTGAAAGACAGGGTGTGTATTTGATCTCCACAGGCTGGTAAAGTTAAAAAGGCAATGTGTTTGTCATAAACAATACTTAATTTTCTTATTCTGTATGTTGCCGTCTTTGTTCTTACCATACATTTATGAGCTGTTTTGTTGGGGTGTGTAGACATGGACTGAAAACTAAAAATAGCCATATACATTATAAGAGAAACAGTGACTGCAGAAGGGTAAAGCTGTGAGGCATTTGCTCAAATAAATGTATTCAGGCTGAGTAACTTACCAACTGTCTGAAGGGAGAGACAACTGGCCAGCCTGGTCTCATAGACTAGACATGAGGGTTGAAGGGCGGGAACCCGGTTACCGAGATTTACCGCCACAAACCACTCCCTTTTCCCGAGATAAATAACTGTAAGAAACCGGTCAATTATAATAAGTTATTTATATAAACAGCATGGCGTGAAATGGAACTGTTAAATTATATGCGATGTCTAAATCTGGCTCCTCTACTGCTTCTGCATGATGAATCGGGACTCAGGGTGGGGACAGACAGCCCATCTCAGTATGGAGCGCAGTTCACAATGCATGTAGACCTATCATCTCATGGTAAAAATGTTTTATTGCGACGGATAGTTCTGCATTTGCTGCAGCATAGTTTATGCTACACTAATATAAAGACCAAATGCTCGTCGAATTTACCCATATCCATCGGGTTTTCGGGGGTCACCTTGTTTTTTCATTGTAAAGATATATATTTTTAAATTGCAGGTGCAGTTTCAAAACAGTCTATCACTCGAATATCATTGCTTTTAATCAGTGCATGCGCGAGCACTCTCGCAATCTTTTTTTCTCTCCAACTCCATTCAAATTGCATCCAAAATAGATCATCCTGTTCTAGATTGATATACAGTTGAAGTCAGAAGTTTACATACACTTAGGTTGGACTCATTAAAACTTGTTTCACATTTCTTGTTAACAAACTATAGTTTTGGCAAGTGGGTTAGATCATCTACTTTGTGCATGACACAAGTAATTTTTACAACAATTGTTTACAGATTATTTCACTTATAATTCACTGTATCGCAATTCCAGTGGGTCAGAAGTTTACATACACTAAGTTGACTGTGCCTTTAAACAGCTTGGAAAATTCCAGAAAATGTTGTCATGGCTTTAGAAGCTTCTGATAGGCTAGTTGACATCATTTGAGTCAATTGGAGGTGTACCTGTAGATGTATTTCAAGGCCTACCTTCAAACTCAGTGCCTCTTTGCTTGACATCATGGGAAAATCAAAAGAAATCAGCCAAGACCCCAGAAACAAAATTGTAGACCTCCACAAGTCTGGTTCATCCTTGGGAGCAATTTCCAAACGTCTGAAGGTACCACGTTCATCTGTACAAACAATAGTACACAAGTATAAACAGCATGGAACCACGCAGCCGTCATACCGCTCAGGAAGGAGACGCGTTCTGTCTCCTAGAGATGAACGTACTTTGGTGCGAAAAGTGCAAATCAATCCCATAACTACAGCAAAGAACCTTGTGAAGATGCTGGAGGAAACGGGTACAAAAGTATCTATATCCACAGTAAAACGAGTCCTATATCGACATAACCTGAAAGGCCGCTCAGCAAGGAAGAAGCCACTGCTCCAAAACCGCCATAAAAAAGCCAGACTACGGTTTGCAACTGTACATGGGGACAAAGATTGTACTTTTTGGAGAAGTGTACTCTGGTCTGATGAAACAAAAATAGAACTGTTTGGCCATAATGACCATCGTTATGTTTGGAGGAAAAAGGGGGAGGCTTGCAAGCCGAAGAACACCATCCCAACCGTGAAGCACTGGGGTGGCAGCGTCATGTTGTGGGGGTGCTTTGCTGCAGGAGGGACTGGTGCACTTCACAAAATAGATGGCATCATGAGGAAAGAAAATTATGTGGATATATTGAAGCAACATCTCAAGACATCAGTCAGGAAGTTAAAGCTTGGTCGCAAATGGGTCTTCCAAATCGATAATGACCTCAAGCATACTTCCAAAGTTGTGGCAAATGGCTTAAGGACAACAAAGTCAAGGTATTGGAGTGGCCATCACAAAGCCCTGACCTCAATCCTATAGAAAATGTGTGTGCAGAACTGAAAAAGCGTGTGCGTGCAAGGAGGCCTACAAACCTGACTCAGTTACACCAGCTCTGTCAGGAGGAATGGGCCAAAATTCACCCAACTTATTGTGGGAAGCTTGTGGAAGGCTACCCGAAACGTTTGACCCAAGTTAAAGAAATTAAAAGGCAATGCTACCAAATACTAATTGAGTGTACGTAAACTTCTGACCCACTGGGAATGTGATGAAAGAAATAAAAGCTGAAATAAATAATGCTCTCTACTATTATTCTGTTATTTCACATTCTTAAAATAAAGTGGTGATCCTAACTGACCTAAGACAGGGAATTTTTACTGTGATTAAATGTAAGGAATTGTGAAAAACTGAGTTTAAATGTATTTGGCAAAGGTGTATGTAAACTTCCGACTTCAACTGTATAGCCCTCCCTGTTTAAATAAAGGTTAAATAAAAAAAAATATATATAGATGTCCTAACCTAGCCTACCTCTTTCAGGTAATAAATTCAATGCAATATTAGCCTTATATTTAGCTAATTAATGATGGCTTATGCATAATAATGTTGTAACTTTTAGCTTCTGTCTCTTGCACAATATGCAAGCACCTGTGCTTCGCTGGCGCCTCTCCTTAAAAAACGCTCCATCGCTCTTGGAGTCCCATGCAGAAAAAGCTAGACTAGAATAGCTTGCTGGACATTTTTTTTTATTTCTTAAACTAACAGACTATTTGAAGAGGGATGCAAGCTCTTGTTTGCTGAATGTTAAATACAGCAGCCAATAGAACTGGTAGTTTGAAAGAAGAGCGAACACACGCGATGGCAGCAGGCTATAGCAGTTATTTATTCAGACCCATAACCATTCAATCTTGATGATGAGAAGTGAAAGCCTTCTGAATCTAATTCTAGTCCTAAATTATTCAGGGATGTCATTAGAATGATGAAGATAAGGACAACTAAACTTATTTCATTTATTTCATGAAGCAACAATAGCGAAAGAGGAGGTAAGCTAATAACATGAGAGGAAATATTATGAAAGGTACATATGTGTCAGCCTACTATTTATACAAATAGGCCCAAATTCGCTACCATATACTTGTAACTTTGTCGGCCGCATGTGCTACACCAGAATCGCCTGTTCTCTCCCTGATTTATCATGGTTTGAACAATGTGCATAATTCCAGTCCATATAATACTATTTACATTTTAGTCATTTAGCAGACGCTCTTATCCAGACCGATTAGGGTTAAGTCCTTTGCTCAAAGGCAAATCGACAGATTTTTCACCTAGTTGGCTGAGGGATTTGAACCAGCGACCTTTTGGTTACCGGCACAACGCTGCCTGGAGCCTAATTTCATTTATTTACCCAAGAGAGAATAAAGCTAGTTTACATCTATTGCATTTTATGTTTTTCTGTTGTGCATAATGTGCAGTAGCACATAGTGCATTCGGAAAGTATTCAGACCCCTTGACTTTTTCCACATTTTGTTAGGTTACAGCCTTATTCTAAAATGTATTATTGTTTTCCCTCATCAAATCTACACACAATACCCCATAATGATGAAGCAAAAACAGGTTATTAGAAATGTGTGCTAATGAAATAAAATTAACTGAAATATCACATTTACATACAGTACCAGTCAAAAGTTTGGACAAACCTACTCATTCCAGAGTGTTTCTCTATTTGTACTATTTTCTGCATTGTAGAATAATAGTGAAGACATCAAAACTATGAAATAACACATATGGAATCATCTAGTAACCAAAAAAGTGTTAAAGAAATCAAAATATATTTTATATTTAATATTCTTCAAAGTAGCCACCCTTAACCTTGATGACAGCTTTGCACACTCTTGGCATTCTCTCAACCAGCTTCATGAGGTAGTCAACTGGAATGCATTTCAATTAACAGGTGTGCCTTGTTAAAAGTATTGTAATGAAACAGCAGGAGGCAGGTCTCGAACCCTCGACCTTCTAGCCCGAAGTCCAGCGCGCTATCGACTGTGCCGCAAAAGCATGCTCATGCGGCAGAGTCGATTTCCGCGCTTATAAATCCAGGGTCGTTACAGTATATTAGTGGAATGTCTTTCCTTCTTAATGCGTTTGAGCCCTTAATGCGCTTGATCTCCGCACATATTGGGGTGGCAGGTAGCCTAGTGGTTAGAGTGTTGGGCCAGTAAATAAAAGGTTGCTGGATCAAATCCCAGAGCTGACAAGGTAAAAATCTGTCGTTCTACCCCTGAGCAAGGCAGTTAACCCACTGTTCCTCGGGCACCGTGGATGTCGATTAAGGAAGCCCCCCCACACCTCTCTGATTCAGAGGGGTTGGGTTAAATGCGGAAGACACATTTCAGTTGAGGGCATTCAGTTGTACAACTGACTAGTTATCCCCATATGTGGTTCCCACTGTGGGGGTGCTTTGCTGGTGACACTGTTGGAGATTTATTTAGAATTCACACAGGACAATGAACCAAAACACACCTCCAAGGAGAGTGATGAAGTGCTGCATCAGATGACCTGGCCTCCACAATCACCTGACCTCAAACCAATTGAGATGGTTTGGGATGAGTTGGATCGCAGAGTGAAGGAAAAGCAGCCAACAAGTGCTCAGCATATGTGGGAACTCCTTCAAGACTGTTGGAAAAGCATTCCTCATGAAGCTGGTTGAAAGAATGCCAAGAGTGTGCAAAGCTGTCCTACTTTGAAGAATCTAAAAATGTATTTTGATTTGTTGAACACTTTTTTGGTTACTACATGATTCCATATGTGTTATTTCAAAGTTTTGAGTCTTCACTATTATACAATGTAGAAAATAGTTTTAAAAAATAAAAACCCTTAAATGAGTAGGTGTGTCCAAACTTTTGACTGGTACTGTAAGTATTCAGACACTTTACTCAGTACTTTGTTGAAGCACCTTTGGCAATGATTACAGCCTCAAGTCTTCTTGGGTATGACGCTACAAGCTTGGCACACCTGTATTTTGGGGATTTCTCCCATTCTTCTCTGCAGATACTCTCAAGCTCTGTCAGGTTGGATGGGGAGCATTGTTGCACAGCTATTTGCAGGTCTCGCCAGAGATGTTCGATCGGGTTCCAGTCCAGGCTCTGGCTGGGCCACTCAAGGACATTCAGAGATTTGTCCCGAAGCCATGCCTGCATTGTCTTGGCTGTGTGCTTAGGGTCGTCGTCCTGTTGGAAGGTGAACCTTCGCCCCAGTCTGAGGTTCTGAGCACCCTGGAGCAGGTTTTCATCAAGGATCTCTCTGTACTTTGCACCGTTCATCTTTGCCTCGATCCTGACTAGTCTCCCAGTACGTGGCGCAGAAAAACATCCCACAGCATGATACTGCCACCACCATGCTTCACCGTAGGGATGGTGCCAGGTTTCCTCCAGATGTGACGCTTGGCATTCAGGCCAAAGAGTTCAATCTTGGTTTCGTCAGACCAGAGAATCTTGTTTCTCATGGTCTGAGAGTCTTTAGGTGCCTTTTGGCAAACTCCAAGTGGGCTGTCATGTGCAATTTGTAAGTCGCTCTGGATAAGAGCGTCTGCTAAATGACTTAAATGTAAATGTAAATGTGCCTTTTACTGAGGAGTGAATGTTTTTATTTTTAATACATTTGCAAAAAAATCGAAAAACCTGTGTTTTCTTTGTCATGTTGAGGTATTGTGTGTAGATTGCTGAGGATTTTTTTTAAATCCATTTTAGAATAAGGCTGCAATGTAACAAAATGTGGAAAAAGTCAAGGGCTATGAATATTTTCCAAAGGCACTGTATATATGTATTGGATAACTGCACAATCATTTGGGATTTTTTGGGCTTGGGCTCATTAAATGTCTTTAATGTAGTGCTCATAAAATGTATTTAATGTAGGGCTCATTAGGCTCAGGTAGCATCAGGCTTGAATTTTCAATCAAACCTCTAATCAAATCCAGATGTAGGCCTATTTATATGATTTATAATGCTTTTGAATGAGACTTCCGGTTTTGGCAGGAAATACCGGGTTACCTGGGAGAAAAGTGATTTATTCTCGGGATGAATCATTTGTAAAATATCAGAAAAATATTTAACCCTACTAGACATAACATAGTAAACATAAATCCAGCACACTCAAATTAATATGTTACATTTGGTGTGGTTACATAAGACAGAAAGTTACGTGAGGCAAAAACAAAATAAGGGTGGTTGGTCAGGGTGGATGGGTTGGCTTATAACACGAACATCTAGCAACCCAAAGGTCGTGTGTTCAAATCTCATCAAGAAAACCTTTGGCATTTTAGCTAATTGGCAACTTTGCAACTACTCACTACTTTTTTCCGCTACACCTTAAGGTTAGCATGTTAACTAACCTTTCCCCTAACCTTAACCCTTTAACCTGAAAATTTGGGGCGGCAGAGTAGGCTAGTGTTTAGAGTGTTCGACTAGTAACCGAAAGGTTGCAAGTTCAAATCCCCGAGCTGACAAGGTACAAATCTGTCGTTCTACCCCTGAACAGGCAGTTAACCCACTGTTCCAAGGCCGTCATTGAAAATAAGAATTTGTTCTTAACTGACTTGCTTAGTTAAATAAAAGGTTAAAAAAACTCACCTTAACCACTAACATTAGCCACAACAAATTGGAATTCATATCATATGTATTGCAAATTCATAACATATTGTAAAAACTGCAATTCGTAACATAAGCGAATTGTAATTTATCATATGAAATGAATGATCGACATCCACAAATTAATACATACCATACGAAACGTAACATATTATACTAAATGGAGGGAGACAGGGATAGAAATAGAAATCTGAGTCCAGGTTGAACTGGCATGTCCAGAATCCTTTACTGACTGCTGATCACGAGAATGCTAATTCATCGAGCCTGGTGAATTTGAGCATCAGAGTTTGTTTAGACATCATCAGGTAGGAATTTAGTTGTCATTATAATTGGATGAGAACCATGTGTGGCTCATTAGTGTGGATAATTGCCTCATTGTTCCCACACGCAACAGTTCTGCTAAGATTTGGGTTGTCAAGTACTAAATTCAAGATCCCTGTTTTAAATACCAGCAGTTGTAGTGGTTTCCTCATAGGCTAGTTCTTCAGGGAAGCCCTTGCCCTCAAAGGTCATAGTTATGTAAGAAATGTATTTTACTCAACCATCTTCATTATGCAAACAGCAACTTAATTATGCAAACCTTTGTGGTTTCTGTTTACAAGCCGAGTTAGAGTAACTACGCCCTACTTACCTGAGGAGGAGTAACATGTCAACATTAACACTATCGAAAGTCTATAAAAAGTTATTCAAGATCTTGAATGGAACCACTCAACTGATGCTGCACTTTACCCTCTACTCCCCAATTCCCATCTAGCATGACTAGGGTATGAAATTAGCACCAGGCTGGAGTATGGAAAGAAATAAGACCATTATTTTAGTCAATAAAACTCCTCCCCACTCCTTCCTTCCCTGACCATGGCAAGAAAAAAGCATTGTTCTGTCCAGAGAGGAATGTTCAAATACCATCAACATTCCAGGGCCTGGTTTCCCAAATGCATCTTAAACCTAAATTAATCTAAGAACAGTTAAATATTCTAAAAGCCAATTTATGCTTGATTAAAACATTTGGTCGGAGGCTCCGTATGGAGGGTGTGAAGCAATAGCGGCACCTCTGGAGGCACGCAGAGTCCAAACTGAGCTCTGTACCGCATCGCTGTGCGCCTCTCAAATGTTGTAACAATATGGAGGGCTCTGTATAGCTCCGCATTTACATGATTGGTTGACGGTAGGTGAGGGCGGGAGGTCCTGTGTAAACACAAACTCACTTCCTTGACAACTGCTCTGCGCTGCTCCGTGAAGCGCAAGAAGTATGAATGCCCTGATTTCTTCATAGATCGTCTCCCCGTAAATGCTGCACGACCAATGCAGACGTTAGATTGACCATGTAGTGCTTTTCAGCGGTTCTGCTTTCTCCGCAGCTCCCCCTCCCGTTACCCTCCTGTTGAAGGCCCACTAAACGTTCTTTCTGCACTGTTGTTGAAATAATTTGCTTTATTTCGTATAGTATAAGCTTCTGTCTTACGTATCCTAAATAATGCCATAGATTCCGTTTTTGAAAAATAGTCAACTTGAAGGCAAAAAAAGGGAAGCATGATATAAGATGCGAACCTGGTATTTAAACTGATTACGGCTACTAAGAGACAATTTATGCTTGATCCGAAATTGTTGTTGGAGGCACGATATGGATAAATAGTGTGACGCAATTGCGGAGCATCCAGGTGGCACGCAGAGTCCAAACTGAGCTCTGTACCGCATCGCTGTGCGCCTCTCAAATGTTGTAACAATATGGAGGGCTCTGTATAGCTCTACATTTACATAATTGGTTGACGGTAGGTGGGGGCGGGATGTCCAGTATAAACACAAACTCTCTTCCTTGATAACTTCCTTCACAATCGCTCTGATCTGCTCAGCGAAGCGCAAGAAGTATAAATGGCCTGACTTCTGCAAAAGCTGTATCGCAGTAAATGCTGTATGGCCTATGCAGACCTCGGATTGACCATGTCGCGCCTTTTATGGTAAACTACAGCGATCATTGTTTGGCCAGAGGTTAGTAGTAGAAATTGGATCCAGAGGGGAACATCACAGTTCAGCTTGTTTTGTTGTTGCAGACAACCACAAATATTTGCAGCAGCACTGTGTGCAGAGTAAACTTGGATCGAATAAGAATATTTAGATTCGCTAGACTTGTTACCTGGTATTTAAACTGATTACAGGCTACTAAGAGACCATTTATGCTTGATCCGACCGTTGTCCCCAGGTCACCAGAATTGTATCTACAGTAAGCTATTCATTATCTTTGTTGTTGTGTGTCACTTCATTCAGATTAAAAGGGCTATGAACTGTACATGTATTATCCTCACTTCACGACCTGGTTTTAAAGCCAAGGGAGGGGTTACAAAGCCTCAGACTATAGTGCCTCCATCTGCTGCAAAGCTGCCAACACTGATGTAATATCCTGTCAGTGGCTGAGCAGGCAAATTCTTCAGCTGGAAAGAGCACAGAAATAATGTATAAAATGAGTGTGCAATGAATTCCAGATCCAAGAGTTCCAACTTCCATTAACTAACAGGACCTGTATTGCACTTGCAGAGGCTAATGTTTTGTTTGAAGTAAACGTGTACATCATTTGCATGTCCTTGAAACCAAGTAAACAAGACAGAGAGAGAGGGCAATACCACTGCTGGCTTGCTTCTGAAGCTAAGCAGGGTTGGTCCTGGTCAGTCCCTGGATGGGAGACCAGGTGCTGCTGGAAGTGGTGTTGGAGGGCCACTAGGAGGCACTCTTTCCTCTGGTCTAAACAAAGATCCCAATGCCCCAGGGCAGTGATTGGGGACACTGCTCTGTGTAGGGTGCCGTCTTTCGGATGGGACGTTAAACGGGTGTCCTGACTCTCTGAGGTCATTAAAGATCCCATGGCACTTATCGTAAGAGTAGGGGTGTTAACCCCGGTGTCCTGGCTAAATTCCCAATCTGGCCCTCAACCATCACGGTCACCTAATAATCCCCAGTTTACAATTGGCTCATTCATCCCCCTCCTCTCCCCTGTAACTATTCCCCAGGTCGTTGCTGCAAATGAGAACGTGTTCTCAGTCAACTTACCTGGTAAAATAACGGTAAAATAAAAATAAAAAATATAGGGGAAGTCTGGTTGAGATGAGTCATAATAGGCTAACTGACAGGGTTGGGTAGGTTACTTTCTAAATGTAATCCATTACTTACTAGTTACCTGTCCAAAATTGTAATCAGTAACGTAACTTTTGGATTACCCAAACTCAATAATGTAATCTGGTTACTTTCAGTTACTTTTGGATTACTTTGCTCTGAAGAGGCATTAGAAGAAGACAAAAATGATCCATCAAACGCATTTGGTGTCAAATCAAATTTATTTATATAGCCCTTCTTACATCAGCTGATATCTCAAAGTGCTGTACAGAAACCCAGCCTAAAACCCAAAACAGCAAGCAATGCAGGTGTAGAAGCACAGTGGCTAGGAGAAACTCCCTAGAAAGGCCAAAACCTAGGAAGAAACCTAGAGAGGAACCAGGCTATGAGGGGTGGCCAGTCCTCTTCTGGCTGTGCCGGGTGGAGATTATAACAGAACATGGCCAAGATGTTCAAATGTTCATAAATTACCAGCATGGTCAAATAATAATAATCACAGTAGTTGTTGAGGGTGCAGCAAGTCAGCACCTCAGGAGTAAATGTCAGTTGGCTTTTCATAGCCGATCATTAAGAGTATCTCTACCGCTCCTGCAGTCTCTAGAGAGTTGAAAACAGTAGGTCTGGGACAGGTAGCACGTCCGGTGAACAGGTCAGGGTTCCATAGCCGCAGGCAGAACAGTTGAAACTGGAGCAGCAGCACGGCCAGGTGGACTGGGGACAGCAAGGAGTCATCATGTCAGGTAGTCCTGAGGCATGCTCCTAGGGCACAGGTCCTACGAGAGAGAGAAAGAAAGAGAGAGAGAATTAGAGAGAGCATACTTAAATTCACACAGGACACCGGATAAGACAGGAGAAGTACTCCAGATATAACAAACTGACCCTAGCCCCCCGACACATAAACTACTGCAGCATAAATACTGGAGGCTGAGACAGGAGGGGTCAGGAGACACTGTGGCCCCATCTGATGATACCCCCGGACAGGGCCAAACAGGAAGGATATAACCCCACCCACTTTGCCAAAGCACAGCCCCCACACCACTAGAGGGATATCTTCAACCACCAACTTACCATCCTGAGACAAGGCCGAGTATAGCCCACAAAGATCTCCGCCATGGCCAACCCAGACAGGAAGATCACGTCAGTGACTCAACCCACTCAAATGATGCACCCCTCCTAGGGACGGCATGAAAGAGCACCAGTAAGCCAGTGACTCTACCCCTGTAATAGGGTTAGAGGCAGAGAATCCCAGTGGAGAGAGGGGAACCGGCCAGGCAGAGACAGCAAGGGCGGTCCGTTGCTCCAGAGCCTTTCCGTTCACCTTCACACTCCTGGGCCAGACTACACTCAATCATATGACCTACTGAAGAGATGAGTCTTCAGTAAAGACTTAAAGGTTGAGACCGAGTCTGCGTCTCTCACATGGGTAGGCAGACCGTTCCATAAAAATGGAGCTCTATAGGAGAAAGCCCTGCCTCCAGCTGTTTGCTTAGAAATTCTAGGGACAATTAGGAGGCCTGCGTCTTGTGACCGTAGGGTACGTGTAGGTATGTACGGCAGGACCAAATCGGAAAGATAGGTAGGAGCAAGCCCATGTAATGCTTTGTAGGTTAGCAGTAAAACCTTGAAATCAGCCCTTGCCTTAACAGGAAGCCAGTGTAGGGAGGCTAGCACTGGAGTAATATGATCACATTTTTTGGTTCTAGTCAGGATTCCAGCAGCCGTATTTAGTACTAACTGAAGTTTATTTAGTGCTTTATCCGGGTAGCCGGAAAGTAGAGCATTGCAGTAGACTAACCTAGAAGTAACAAAAGCATGGATTCATTTTTCTGCATCCTTTTTGGACAGAAAGTTTCTGATTTTTGCAATGTTACGTAGATGGAAAAAAGCTGTCCTTGAAAAAGTCTTGATATGTTCGTCAAAAGAGAGATCAGGGTCCAGAGTAACGCTTCACAGTTGGTGTGTCAGCATAGGGGTCTCTGACTTGTGGTCAGATGATCAGGTGGAACAAAACCTTAACCTGTCCCTTTTTTCAATGCTTAATTGAATGTCATTGAGAAAACAGAAAGGTGTCATTTTTTTCTTTTCGGAAACATATTTTCTAAATTTAAAAGAAATACAGTAAGTATTCATCTAGTTTTTCAAAAGTATCTGTAATCTGATTACAATATTTTAGCTGTAATGTATTACAGATACTTTAAAAAAACTAGATGATTATTTTGGACAGGCAACTATCTCAACCCGGCACAGTCAGAAGAGGACTGGCCACCCCTCAGAGCATGGGTCCTCTCTAGGTTTCTTCCTACGTTCCTTCCTTTCTAGGGAGTTTTTCCAAGCCACTGTGCTTCTACATCTGCATTGCTTGCTGTTTGGGGTTTAAGGCTAGGTTTCTGTATAGGACTTTGTGACATTGGCTGATGTAAAAAGGGCTTTATAAATATATTTGATTGATTGATTACTTATTGGACTACTTTCAAATTCAGAAAGAATGTTTGTCAAAAAAATAGATTATGACATCTTTCTGTTTTCTCAATGACATTCAATTCAGCATTGAAAAAAGCCCAAAGTTTAAGTATGTTGAACCTGAGCGAGTCTGACCACAAGTCAGAGACCACTATGATGACACATCAAATGTGTTTGATGGATCCTTTTTGTCCTCTTCTAATGCCTATTTTTTATTATTTATTTATTTTTATTTCACCTTTATTTAACCAGGTAGGCTAGTTGAGAACAAGTTCTCATTTACAACTGCGACCTGGCCAGGATAAAGCAAAGCAGTGCGACACAAACAACAACACCGAGTTACACATGAAATAAACAAAGGTACAGACAATAACACAATAGAAAAGTCTATATACAGTGTGTGCAAATCAGGTAAGATTAGGGAGGTAAGGCAATAAATAGGCCGTAGTGGCAAAATAATTACAATATAGCAGTTAAACACTGGAGTGATAGATGTGCAGAAGATGAATGTGCAAGTAGAGATACTGGGGTGCAAAGGAGCAAAAAAATAATAACAATATGGGGATGAGGTAGTTTGATGGGCTATTTACAGAAGGGCTATGTACAGGTGCAATGATCTGTGAGCTGCTCTGACAGCTGATGCTTAAAGTTAGTGAGGGAGATATGAGTCTCCAGCTTCAGTGATTTTTGCAATTCGTTCCAGTCATTGGCAGCAGAGAACTGGAAGGAAAGGCAGCCAAAGGAGGAATTGGCTTTGTGGGTGACCAGTGATGAAATATACCTGCTGGAGCGCGTGCTACGGGTCAGTGCTGCAATGGTGACCAGTGAGCTGAGATAAGGTGGGGCTTTACATAGCAAAGACTTATAGATGACCTGGAGCCAGTGGGTCTGGCGACGAATATGAAGCGAGGGCCAGCCAACGAGAGCATACAGGTCGCAGTAGTGGGTAGTACATGGGGCTTTGGTGACAAAACGGATGGCACTGTGATAGACTGCATCCAGTTTGCTGAGTAGAGTGTTGGAGGCTATTTTGTAAATTACATCACCGAAGTCAAGGATTGGTAGGATAGTCAGTTTTACGAGGGTATGTTTAGAAGCATGAGTGAAGTATGCTTTGTTGCGAAATAGGAAGCCAATTATAGATTTAATTTTGGATTGGAGATGCGTAATGTGAGTCTGGAAAAAGAGGTTACAGTCTAACCAGACACCTAGGTATTTGTAGTTGTCCACATATTCTAAGTCAGAACCGTCCAGAGTAGTGATGCTAGATGGGTGGGCAAGTGCGGGCAGCGATTGGTTGAAGAGCATGCATTTAGTTTTACTTGCATTTAAGAGCAGTTGGAGCCACGGAAGGAGAGTTGTATGGCATTGAAGCTTGTCTGGAGGTTAGTTAACACAGAAGGGCCAGAAGTATACAGAATGGTGTCATCTGCGTAGAGGTGAATCAGAGAATCACCAGCAGCAAGAGCGACATCATTGATGTATACAGAGAAAAGAGTCGGCCCGAGAATTGAACCCTGTGGCACCGACATAGAGACTGCCAGAGGTTTGAACAACAGGCCCTCCGATTTGACCCACTGAACTCTGTCTGAGAAGTAGTTGGTGAACCAGGCGAGGCAGTCATTTGAGAAACCAAGGCTGTCGAGTCTGCCGATAAGAATGCGGCGATTGACATAGTCGAAAGCCTTGGCCAGGTCAATGAACACGGCTGCACAGTATTGTCTTTTATCGATGGAGGTTATGATATCGTTTAGGACCTTGAGCGTGGCTGGGGTGCACCCATGATCAGCTTGGAAACCAGATTACATAGCGGAGAAGGTACGGTGGGATTTGAAATGGTCGGTGATCTGTTTGTTAACTTGGCTTTCGAAGACCTTAGAAAGGCAGGGTAGGATAGATATAGGTCTGTACCCGTTCTTAAGGGGAAAGTAATCGGATTACATTACTGAGTTTGGGTAATCCAAAAGTTACGTTGCAGATTACAATTTTGGACAGGTAACTTGTAACTGTAACGGATTACATTTAGAAAGTAGCCTACCCAACCTTAACACAGCATAGCCATAGGCCTATTTTTTAAAATTCCATTTCCACTTTTCAATTTAAATTACTGTGGTTCCATTACAGGATAATGAGTGGTTTAGTAGCCCAAGTAAATACAGAGTGTGGTAGATTAAGCTCACAAATAAAGCAGAATACCATATTAGCTGCTACTGTTTGGATACTGTAAAGATTTTTTCATGACGCCTACTACAACCATTAGTGCATTCATGTAGATAAAGCGCGCGCTCCTTTGCGCCGCTCTCGTGAGAAACTATTTCAACAACTGTGCGCGGTCACGAGACCGGTGAGTACTTGGACGATAGTCGTCTCGTCTCCAGTACAACGCGAATGTGGAAACACTGTAGCTAAAGAGTGAAGGACTGTAGAATTGGAGTGGAATCCCTTGTGGATTACGTCGCAGTAGCTAGCTACAATATAAAAAGGACATTTCATCCAAGGTAAGTAGTGCGGATGTTTTACCGGGATGTACTCGAAAAACAACACCGATGCTAACGTTGTTACATAGCCATCTTCATAATAGCGAGTTCAGCTAACTGTTAACGTTAGATAGTTACCGTTAGCTACTTCACGTCGTAAACTAGATATGCTGGCTAACGTTAAATTATCTGGTACACTATCTAACTAGATATGTGGATGGTTAAGTGATAATTCCGGTCACCACATGGGAGGCTTTGTTGTACCTAGTTAGGTGTTCTGACCTAGCTACAGTACAGTAGCTAACTAATGTTAGCTAACTGCCCAGTTTTGGCTACACGATTCGGGTAGGCCGCGCTCTCTACTACTAAACAACTAGCTAACGTTACAGTAGCTAGCTAGTAAGATTGCTGGCTCCCATGCCATGCCAAAATTGGCTCAACTCATGCAATTTACCGAATTTGTCATCTAACGTTAACTTTACCTAGTTTACACAGCAAGTGAACATTTTGCGGTTTTGTGAAGCAATGTTGGATAACTAGCTGCTAGCGAACATTGATTTGTTTATGTTGTAACGTTAGCTACGCTAACGTTAGCGCATACGTTTGCTATGGTGACGACATCGTCTCAGCAGATTTGTTCGCAGAGTCTGGGCCTCCATAGCTAGTTAGTTGAATATACATACCTTGCAACCCTGCACCTGTTTGCAAAAGCGCTGTCTTTGAATGTCAAACATGTCTGAAGTTAGCGATGTCAGTGCTACGCTGACATGAATGGGCGCGTTCCAGCCTGATTTGATTGTAGACTAGTTGTACCAATCATATGTGGCAGGTTCTGCATCACCTCTGTCAACCTTTACTTTATTTTCCTAATCCCATGTTTATCCATAAATCTTAAACTGAAAATATAGCCTATTTTCCTTTGAAAATATACATATACATGTCAATAAAACATCACAATACGGTGCAGAGCAACCATTGACAACTGCGTGCCGTTCAAGGGATTGTGAAATAAATGTTAACTATTTGGTTTTGTATATCATCTCTTGAAGAGCCTAGTCAGAACTACACATTTCTAATAATCCCATGCAAAACAGTAGCGCAGATATAGCATGATTTTAATGATAAGTATATATTATGTAATTTCAGATACAGTATGTGAGTGGAGCCTCACGATATATCTCTCAAATGCCACCATTAATTGGATATTTGAGTGATATAAAAATCAACTATACCTGGAAAGTATGAGTGGTTTAGGTTAATTTCCCATCCTGTCAACATTGTTTTTTAGTGTTGAATCGGTGCTGACAGACATGATAGGCCACATTGATTGATGGACCACATCAGATTGGATAGCTAGCTGATAACATATCACGTCAATATGGCTAGTTAACAAGCTCACCTTCAGGGGATAAATTAGATGGCTATATCCAAATATTGTTTGATTTGCTTGCTATTTATAGTGGTGATGGCAGTAGTCCAACTGACAACTTTGCCCAGAAGGAAGACTTGCTGAGGTCAAGCCCTTTCCAAAAGCCTCATCTCTAATGAAGCAACCTAATGACATCTTGTTTGCTTAGCTAGATAGGTCTCTGAAGTTACATGATCAGTTGATGTTTACTGATTGTGAAAAGCATGCAGTTACTTGCTGTATAACTCTTAGATGGCTAAATGTGGAATAATTGTTAATGTGTAGTTCTTACTATGCTCTTCGAGAGGTGACGTTAACCAAATAGTTATAACCTTAATTTAAATCCCTTAAATGGCACGTAGTTGTCAATGGGGTTTAGCGGTGCTGGGGGGCAATGAGTACCCCAGCTCTGCAAAAACCATTGACAACTACAAACCAAATCGAACTCTGTATTGACATTTTATTGATAATGGCCGAGTAAAATGGATGTGATAAAGAGGTCGACCAAAACCATGGAAATGCGTGGAGGAAAGATCCTGAATCTCCTCATGCTCCCCCAGCAAAATTAACCAACATGTAGGCTGTAGTTGAGGTAAAAATATAGTATAATGCTTGTATGACTGTCAACCCCAATATATGTTCATGTTGTCACCAATCAAGTTCTTTACAGTTAAAAATGACTGACTACCACCACCTGATTTCTGTATGCTAGCTATGCTACCAACTTATACTAATGGGAGTTAGCATTTAGCAGGCATTTCTTCTAAATCAGAAAAGGGACAACTTCTAAATGTTATGCAGCCAAATATCCAAATCGTACATTAGTAACCACATTTTGGGCCTGTTACAATACATCAATCATGACAGATTTGACGAATATCCACTGTCTTAGATCAGGTTTGCTGAATGTGCCAATGCGGCGTCCTTCTGATGGTCTGCGTCTTACCTGGCTGCTGATTTTAATTTAAAATGGAGAATGTAACTCGGGCTACTTTATCGAGTCATACATGTCAACTAGCTACAGATTGTTACACCCGATAATGTGATATAACCAAAGATTTTTGGTATCCATTACTGGGCATTAAAGGATAGGTACTGTTTGGTGTAGTACAGAAAATGTACTACCAACTTTAACTTGGTGATACTGTCTTCGTTCTCGATTCGGCCAAACATGTACACTACATGTTTGGCCACCTGCTTGTCGTGGACACCTGCTTGTCGAACGTCCCATTCCAAAATCATGGGCATTAAAATGGAGTTGGTCCCCCTTTGTTATAACAGGCTCCACTCTTCTGGGAAGACTTTCCACTACATGTTGGAACATTTCTGCAAGGACTTGCTTCCATTCAAGCATTAGTGAGGTCAGGCACTACTTTTGGGCGATTAGGCCTGTTTCGCAGTCGTCCCAATTCATCCCAAAGGTCTTCGATGGGGTTGCGATCAGGGCTCTGTGCAGACCAGTCAAGTTCTTCCACATCATTCTTGACAAACCATTTCTGTATGTACCTCGCTTTGTGCACTGCCAGATGAAGAGTGATTCATCACTCCAGAGAACACATTTTCACTTCTCCAGAGACCAATGGCGGTGAGCTTTACACCACTCCAGCCGACGCTTGGCATTGCACATGGTGATCTTAGGCTTGTGTGCGGCTGCTCTGCCATGGAAACAAATTTCATGACGCTCCAGACGAACAGTTCTTGTGCTGACATTGCTTCAAGAGTCAGTTTGGAACTCTGTAGTGAGTGTTGCTACCGAGGGAAGGCGTTTTACTTTCTTCTATTTTTTATTTTATTTTTTTAAATTATGCACTTCGCAGGCCGGTTCTGTGAGCTTGTGTGGCCTGTCGCGGCTGAGCAGTTGTTGCTCCTTGACGTTTCCACAATAACAGTACTGACTGGGGCAGCTCTAGCAGGGCAGAAATGTGACGAACTGACTTGTTGGAAAGGTGGCATCCTATGATGGTGCCATGTTGAAAGTCACTGAACTCTTCAGTACAGGCTATTCAGCTGTCAATGTTTGTCTATGGAGATTGCATGGCTGTGCTCAATTCTATACACCTGTCAGCAACGGGGGTGGCTGAAGTAGCCAAATCCACAAATTTGAATAGGTTTCCACATACACTACATGGCCAAAAGTATCTTCTAAAATCTTCATGTCCAGTTGCAGGTGGATCGTTTGTATAAAAAAAGCTACTTTATTGAATTACATTTTTTGCTTCGACGTAATCCCAAAGTATACATGCCGCCATCTTGTATTTTCAAGTCTTCTCTCATTGATTGAGACAGGTGGGTCCACCCCAAAGTGTTGCATGTCATGACACTGACATATGTCGATCAGTGATAGAAGATTTTAAATCGACAAGATGGCCGCGCCATGGAGAAACCTATTTATTTTAGTAATGGCGCATTTTCTAAGTGAAAACGAACCACATGCAACGGGACACTGACATTTTAAAAGATACCACATTCGTTCGATTCAGCCAAACATGTATCTCCAATACCAAGGTTTTGTATAGGCCAACCTGTAACGCCCAGTAATGGATACCAAAAATCTTTGGTTATATCACATTATCAGGTGTACATTCTGTAGCTACATGTCTACGTATTTCAAGGAAACTGGTTGTAAAGGAGCTGTTTGCAAATCGAGCTAGTGTAGGTATGTTGTGATTTGTTGATAAACTACTTGCAGAATTGTTTCTGATTTCCTTAGGTCCTTGATTGGATGTAATTGTGCACTGCATCCATCTCATGTCCAATGTATCAACTACGAGAACCGTTTCCTTGTGTGATTTAGTTAGCCAAAGCATAACCTTATTTTTAGGACTACTGTTTCAGGCATCTGTTGGTTGGAAACAATGCACCTACGACTGCCAGTATTGATGGTGTCTTATGACTGGCCTGGGTTTAATAAATTAAATGGCTGACTGCCTGGTTCATGACTGTAGTAGCCTGTCCTGTTGCTACCTGACTTGCTGGCAGCTGCACATGCATAGTGAATTGAACATAGTGACAGGCTGACAGCTGTCTCTAGCAGCAGGAGGTCCAGTTTGGTAACTCACTCACTGGCTCTCAAACAGTGAGGGAATTCTATGTCCTTTGCAAGTGCTCTGTCTGCCTCTATTTTAATTCTCTCTAAATCAGAATCCATCTCCTGCATCATAGATTGGCTTAATGAACATGCTACTGGACGTGTGTGTTTTGCAGAAGCGCGGGCTGGATTTTTGAAGGTGCGTGTTTCTGCCTTCAGATTCCAAACCTCAATGTAACTTCTCCATGGCAACACATGCTTCTGCTTATAATGCTCTTCTGCCCAGGGTGAGTTGGCTGCTTTGCCCAGCCTGCTCTTGTATACCAGGAAGTTGAGTGAATAAATACTCTGTTTCTGGGGTTGAGCAAACCTCTGCATATAGAAAACGAATATTATATTTTTGCGAAAGGGGTGTCACAAAGCAGGCTACTTTTTTTGCAGTTGAAATGTTAGAGCTATCTAAAACTGTGTTTAGCTAATGGCTATGTTTGTGGACGGCATAGTTTCCTGCTCTGTCAGTAAAACAATTAGTTAATTTGTGTTCTTGCTTCTAGATGAGTTGTTATTTTTCCCTCTTGTTAGGCGAGGAGAGTTGTGTATTGGTTTACTCTGCCATTGGAGGAGGGTTGCCTGTGCTTGCTTTGAGTAGGTGGAGTGGGTTGTCACTGCAGCTGTTTACATGGAAGGTGTGTTTCTGTGGATGCATTCAAGAGTGAAAATAGGCTAGTCCCCTCTGTCTGATCAGACTACTGCAATGCCTTTGTCAGTGTCTTTCAGTATTATTGTCAAGGTGTGTTCTTTGTGGTAGACCCATGGTACATTTTCATTGGGCTACCTGTTTTGCATCCTGCTGGCTGCGAGTTCTATGCATCCTGTCCTTTTGCAGGTGTCTACAGCTTGGATGTAGCATAAATATTATGACACATTTAAGATGGAAATGCATGTGCCACTTCCCTCCCTTTTTAGTAATAAGCTTGACAAGGTTTTTTTTAATGAATATTCTTTTAAACCAAGAGGTAGGCTATATCCAAATTACTGTAAATGTGGCTTTAGTCATTATACTGTAAGAACAACTGTATGAGCTACCCTTTTGCCTGCTGTTTTATGTGCTCTGCCTGGCACCTGACTCTTTGAGTAACCTTTTGTTCACCAGCCTGTTATAGGATGCCAAAGAATATGCTCCTGCTTTTAGTAGTTAGACTACTGCGCCACTCGGGAGGCCAGAGAGGTATACTAAGGCACTGTATCGCAGTGCTAGCTGTGCCACTAGAGATCCTGGTTCGAGTCCAGGCTCTGTCGCAGCCAGCCGCGACCGGGAGACCCACGGGGCGGCGCACAACTGGCCCAGCGTCTTCCGGGTTAGGGGAGGGTATGGCCGGCAGGGATGTTCTTGTCCCATCACGCACTAGTGACTCCTGTGGCGGGCCGGGCACAATGCACGCTGACACGGTCGCCAGGTGTACAGTGTTTCCTCTGACACATTGGTACGGCTGGATTCCAGGTTAAGTGGGCGTTGTCATGAAGCGGCTTGGCTGGGTTGTGTTTTGGAGGACGCACGGCTGAGTCCGTATGGGAGTTGTCCGTACGGGAGTTGCAGCGATGGGACAAGACTGTAACTACCAATTAGATACCACGAAATAGGGGAGAAAGGGGGGTAAATAAAAAAAGGATGTCTGTCTGTACATTTTAGCAAACACTCTTATCCAGAGCGACTTACATTAGTGCATTCATCTTACGTTGTCTCACCTAACAATCTTATCCCAATCTAGCAAGTACATAACTTTCAAATGTTACTCAGGGAGGGGAGGAAAGGGCAGTGAATGTGCCTTCTGCCTAGTTAGTCTATTGACAGTTTATTAGTATTGTTAGGTTGGTAACGAGGTCAGTATAGAATACATGGTCAAATATTGTTGCTGTTCTAGCACTTAATGAGATTTTAAGATATACCTGTTGCTGAAACCTATTTCGACACATTTGGTCTAAGTTAGATTGTCTGAATGATTGAGAGACCAATGGCCTCTATAATACCTGTACTTTGACTTCTAAGGATTGTTCTCAAAGACCGGGCATGTCTCTGAATAATTTAATTGGAAGTCTATTTGATTTAGACAAGATACAGTAGCTACAACGGTTACATTGCCACATTTCATGACTAGGGCTGGCACAATTCCTGAAGAACTGTACCTGACAGTTATGGGTGCAGACCATAATGAGAATAAAATAACCGGCAGAACCATTTTTGTGTGTGTTTGGAACGAACTGAAGACGGGACGCCTGGGAATTTGTGCGGTTTGAGTCCGTTTCTGCTGTAACATGGACTCTATAACGTGATCAAACTTTGTTGCTCCTTGCCTGAAACAAGCAAGGTGTTGTAGCAAATGAGTATAGTTGCCTGGGCGGCAACCCCCTCCCTGCAGCAGTAACACATGCATTCAGGAACAGAGGAGAAAATGGTTGCAACGGTGACTGCGGAAATGACCAATAAGTCATCCAAAATTCCATGACTGTCACTGCCCTGTCCATGCTCAGAGAGTGTGTGTTGAGGTTATGAAGTATTTTTGGTATCAACTCTGAATATTGTGCTAATGTATACTCTGACCTGTGTTTGTGATTAGGGTGTCCACTGTGAGGCTGTTTTGGGACTGGGCGTCACTGAGTCTAAGTAAGGGTACTTGTGTGTTTTCCAGCTCTCGACTCTCTCCAGTTTCTTTGTCTAGTCTGCATGGTCAGAGGAAGGGAGGGAAGCAGGCAGGACGGTGTTAGCCCAGCTGGAGGTGGAGCTGCCAGAGCTGTAATCTGAGAAGGGCCCAACTCCTCAGAAAGAGGGTGGGGGAGAGCGTGAGCATGCGCTCTCCAGTCTGACATTGGACTCCTTAGCCTACAGGGAGCAATGCAGGCATCAGGCAAGGGGGACTGCTCTATGGTGCTCAGCCAGGACTCAGTCTGTTTCACCCTACTACCTGCCTCGCTCTGCCTAGAGCGGCTGCCTTCTCCACTGACTGACTGGATCACTCAGAAGATACAGTGACCGAGCAGGGAGTGGTTACCTCGACTAGGGCTTTCAGGGGAAGAACACTGCCAGTGTTTCTTTAGCTTCCTCTTCAACGTGCTCCATTTCTTTCCGTGTCTCCCTGGCTGGGCTGCCTGCTCGGCGCGGAGCTGGGTATACTTGTGTAACATTCCTGGATTACAGCTACGTGTTATTTAAAAAATAAAAATACATCTCTATTTGGGCCCCTCCTACCCGCGGCTCCTCCACCCTTCCTTGGCCTTTTCCTGGGCTGCACTTTAAAGAGGATTTTTGGCTCTTAAGACTCCAGCCTCCTGCCCTCTGCCGTGCTGGTGAAAGAAGTGCCTGAATCGGAGTCTCTGGCTCTGTTTGATGCGTCCAGCCCGCCAAGGTGTCTGGCCCTGGACCCCCAGGCTCTGACTGCAGTAGTACTTCTGTTTTCTGATGGGAGTTTAAGTAGAGACCTAGGGAGAGCGACGGGAAAGGATCTGCCCTCTGTTATGGGCTGTTTTTGTTCCTATGGAAAAACCGCGATGAAGAGTTCTCTCACACTCTCCCTATGTCGGGCAGAGCTAATGTTCAGCCCATGAACTCATGGAAGGGGGTGCTCAAGCTCTTCACATGCATAGCTTCTAGAACAACCGCCAACAAACCTAAAGGTAAAATGTCCTATTTGCACACTCGGTGGCTCATAAATATTCCCCTGCTTATTTTCTGTGAGAATGTCTGTTGGAATATTTCCCCCCCTTTCCCCTTGTGCCTCCTATACCTGGGGTGCAACTGTGGTGTCATAAATACCTACTGGTGTTCACTTCTGTCCAGTCATGGCTTTGTTTTCTGCAAGGCACTGCAGATCCTAAGAAGGGCAGGGCTTTTTTTTTTTTTTGATACTTTGTATATGCAGGGGTGTGAGAGACTGGACATGAGTGGAGAATGTTTTGTTAAGTAGAAATGCTTTTGTTTTTCTGACCCTCTGTACAAACATACCGAACAATTGTCATGGTTGCCATCTCTGTCGTTGTCTCCCTCTGTTTGTTGTGTTTTGGATGTTATGCTGCTTTGAAGTGGTGTGTGTTCCTCTGCAGCAGTGTGGAGGACACATGCAGACGGCGTGTTTGATAGTAAACAGCAGCCGGAGTTTACAGAAAGGGGGCAGGCAGAGACTCGCCGCCTCTACTAGGCCACGCTTACTCAAAGCCAGGCGCCTACATGGAGGCAGCTGCTGATACACATGATGGTGTTTGTTTTGGGTTTAGCCTACATCTGCTAGATTCTGGTGCTCCTTATTGGCCGTCATCCTAGAGAAGTCATATTTTAACGAGGTAGTGCCGTGAATTCATAGATTTACCCTTATACTAAGACGACATGATTCAACAAATGGGCTAGACCCCGGAAGTAGTCTAAATGAGAAAACAGCAAATCTGACCATTTCTGTGCATAGATTTGGATCCATATTAAGACTATATGCCATTTAGCAGAAGCTTTTATCCAATGCGGCTTACAGACTTGTGCATACATTATTCGTGCAGGTGGTCCCGTGCATCGAACCCACTGTCCTGACATTGCAAGCGCCATACTCTACCAACTGAGCTACAGAGGACCACAATCAAAACCTCAATCAGTGGACTGATTTTAGTCAAATATTTCCATGTTAGTGTCAGTTAGGATGTAGCCAGTTCTAGTTGTTGTAATGTGATAGTAGGCCTAAAGGTTGTGCTGAGAACAGACTGAAGAGGGAAATCGATGCTCCATGTAATGTACTTTGCATTAGTAGTGTTAACCCATTGCATGATGGAAGCTGTGGGTTTCCAGTGGAATGTGTGAGGCCAAAAGCGCTCAGTATTGGCACTCTAGCTAATATGGCTCTAGCCATGACATTTGTTTTACCACAACTCACTGATTAACACTTAATTTGTGTCTGTGCTGTTTGGGGAGGTCCGAGTCAGTCCCCAACACATGTCCACCTTCATACTATAGCTATAACTGTTGACCACGACCAGCCCTGAATGGTCGCCCTGCAGAGAACAGAAGGTGGGCATATGGGCCTTTACAGAACTCTGAGACTGCAGTGATGCTGATTGATGTGTTTCAATGGCTACCTCAGCTCAATTTGACTTAATATCTTAGAATTGTTTTTACTCCACTAGTTAACCTTTCTTCTCTCTCCCCTTTCAGAGTTACCCACATTTCAAGAGAAGAAGAAAGCCTTATTTAGGAATCTTATGGACGAAGGCAAGCAACATTTTCTCTTTCTCGTGTGTTTGTCTGTTTCCATGTGTGTGTTTGGGTTAACCCAGGGGAAGCAGCTTGTTTGATAAAGCAGGGGAGGTGTTAGTAGGATTGTAGAGGTCATCTAATGAAGTTTCAGTGAGTATGATTGGTAGACGGAGGAGAGGTCATCACCCTGAGCTGGTTTAGTAATCAACTCCTCTCCATCTGGAGGGACATATTGAGCGTCTCGTCCTCGTGTGCCATTCACCCCAGCTTCCCAACACAGGGTCGGGAGGAGAGAGTCCTAACACGACCTAATCCCAACCTACTGTCTGTACCTCCCTCTTGTTTGATTGCCACTCAATTTCTCACATGTGCCTGACCAGAACCTGCCCCCCCCCTAAACGTAGTTACTACGTATGAACATAAATAAGAAATTCAAATATGGTGGAGTGCTAGGCCCATCTCTTGAAGTGATTCAGGTACAACCGCTTGTGTTTCCTGTGTAAAGACATGACCTCTAGAGTTTCCACTAGCACCACAAGTCAGCCCATCCTACAGCAAAAAACAGACAGTTCTGACTGCGCATCTAGTCCTACCAGAGGTCTAGTAGCTAGCCTGCTCCCCTCTTAGATACCGTTTTGCTCGTTTCAGCAAAAGTCATTCTGCCCTCTTAACCATTAGCATGAGAAAAGCATGATTACGATGTCAAATGGTTCTTTAGACGTTATGTTTAATGAGGCACAAGACCTGGCTGTTTCAAGTGTTCATTGGGCCCTAAAGTCTTGGGATAATTTCCACTATTTATGGTGAACGTGCTTTGTTCTGATCTCTGCAGTGGCCTCCGCTCAGCTGCTCTTACTCTGGCCTGTACGCCCTAGTTCTCAATCATGAATGTCTATCCTCTTCCTCAGTAGGAGAAATACTCATGTAGCCGGTTCCTCCAGTGGGAATCACTGCAGGCACACCAATGTGCGTACTCTCAGAGCAGTGTTTATGCTCATTATGGCACCAGTCCCATGGGTGTCTGCATTAGTGTTGCACGGTATACCAAAATTAGGTTATTTTTCAATACTAGAACATGAAATATGGTTCGCTACTAGAATTGGTTTCTTTCAGTACTTCTGTCAAATGTGTCTCACAGGTCAAGCCTGTGTATCAGTGCAGCCGACTCATTGCTAACCTGCACTGGGAGTCTAGGCTAACACGTGAAAAATGAATGCAACATGGCATGTAGACATTTTGAAACTGCTTTCTTATACTGTTTGCAAAACAATGTCCATACACGCTAAAACACTTTACAATGCAAGAAGATACCGGTAGCTTCCAGCTTTGTAGGCAAACTTCCATTGCTGGCTGACAGCTAAAGCTAACATCAATTCACTACCCTAGTACTTTGTTTGTGATAATGTGCAAACCATAATGTGAAATATGCTGTTTGCCGCCACAACTTTTAATTCACTTATTCCGTCTCTCCCAAAGGCCGCTGCATCATTCGTGGGGGACGACGTGTTTACTGTTGCCTTGTCATTTGTAGTCACACAAAATCAGCTAAACAAGCTCAATAACTCAATGCATGCACACTCCTTAGTAAATATTCATTCACCTGTATTGTGGATAGGCCTGGGTTATAGTTTGATTTACCTAGTTTATGGTTGGCCACCCTTGATAGCCTGTAAAATATTGCAACATTACAATTACAGCCAAATACTTTATACAAAATGATTCCCTCTAGGGATCTAAGTTAAGGTCGTCCCTGGAACAATAAAAACAATATATACGTTCAAAACAGACAGCAGAGCCAAAATTCATACAACCACTGGACATTAAAAAAAAGCAATGAGGCTGATGCAACCGAGCAGACCCTTTAGCTTAATGTTGATAGTTTTATTTCTTCATATTATAAAGCTCAACAATGTGCACATGGCTGCACATGTTCCAAAATGCAATTAATGAGAACATCAGTCTCATCAGGTTGTATTTTGGCTAGGCTACTTTGAAACAAGGGAAGACATGCTTCATAAAATGACAAACGTCCAAGTTAACAAATTAAGTATGGATAAATAAATAGTTCCAAAATGCTGACCGCCTCTGCTCAGATTCAAGGTGATTGATGTGCGGTGCGCAACAGGCACTGTCCTTAACTCTCTGGTCTTGTGACTATTTAATCTGAACTGTGCCTCGAGTAGGCTATGTTGACAGAATCCGACCTTTAGATGTAAATGTTAATTATCCTTCATTGTATTGACTGGCGTAAAAATAAAAAGTAATTTATAAAAAAATAGAATGTAATGATACTGAACTCAAGATGCCCAATGATTGAACAGAACATTTTCTGGGCTGGATCAAGTACCATTCTGTGACTGGCTAATATGGCTTTTTTTGTGATACTAAACCTGGTATCGGTATCGAAGTCAAAATTCTGGTATTGTGACAACACTAGTCTGCATCCAGCCAGACACTGTGGCAGGCAGCACAGACTCTGGGACGAGGGAGTAAAATAGAGGCTGCTGGTGCCAAAGCCTCCAGCCTCCTAGAGACAGACTAAAGAGCTGTCTGCATCTCCATTTTCCCCGTTGCTCTGGAGCACATCACTGCCTTCATGCAGGCTGCAGCAACCCACACACAGGCAGATACTGTTACCCTCACTGCAGACTATTCCTACTAAAGTGCTCACTCACTCACGCCCACACACGTACTAAACCTCACACACTTATAGCCCAGACAGCAGCCACCAAGTGCAACTGTTCCATCTCAACAAGCTGCTTTCTCAGCACCCACACATAGCTCTTGTTTTAGCCCTGTGAGTCTTGGCTTTGCCCTGTTGTGTTCTGTGCTAATTTGGTCCACAGATGTTGCTTGTGTGTCCAGAGCAGCTTGCTAAGAGGCCCATCAATAGGTGGAGCTTTATCCAAGCAGATGTGGTCACAGGCAGCCTTAATGACACCTACAGTTGAAGTTGGAAGTTTACATACACTTTAGCCAAATGCATTTAAACTCAGTTTTTCATAATTCCTGACATTCAATCCTAGTAAAAAATTCCTTGTCTTAGGTCAGTTAGGATACCCATTTTATTTTAAGAATGTGAAATGTCAGAATAATAGAGAATGATTTATTTATTTCATCACGTTCCCAGTGGGTCAGAAGTTTCAATACACACAATTAGTATGGTAGCGTTGCCTTTAAATTGTTTAACTTGGGTCAAACATTTCGGGTAGCCTTCCACAAGCTTGCCACAGTAAGTTGGGTGAATTTTGGCCAATTCCTCCTGACAGAGCTGGTGTAACAGTCAGGTTTGTAGGCCTCTTTGCTCGCACATGCTTTTTCAGTTCTGCACACAAATTTTCTATAGGATTGAGGTCAGGGCTTTGTGATGGCCACTCCAATACCTTGACTTTGTTGTCCTTAAGCCATTTGCCACAACTTTGGAAGTATGCTTGAGGTCATTATCGATTTGGAAGACCCATTTGCGACCAAGCTTTAACTTCCTGACTGATGTCTTGAGATGTTGCTTCAATATATCCACATAATTTTCTTTCCTCATGATGCCATCTATTTTGTGAAGTGCACCAGTCCCTCCTGCAGCAAAGCACCCCCACAACATGACGCTGCCACCCCAGTGCTTCACGGTTGGGATGGTGTTCTCCGGTTTGCAAACCTCCCCCCTTTTTCCTCCAAACGTAACGATGGTCATTATGGCCAAACAGTTCTATTTTTGTTTCATCAGACCAGAGGACATTTCTCCAAAAAGTATGATCTTTGTTCCCATGTGCAGTTGCAAACCGTAGTCTGGCTTTTTTATGGCGGTTTTGGAGCAGTGGCCTCTCCCTTGCTGAGCAGCCTTTCAGGTTATGTCGATATAGGACTTGTTTTACTGTGGATATAGATACTTTTGTACCCGTTTCCTCCAGCATCTTCACAAGGTCCTTTGCTGCTGTTCTGGGATTGATTTGTACTTTCCACACCAAAGTACGTTCATCTCTAGGAGACAGAACGCGTCTCCTTCCTGAGCGGTATGATGGCTGCATGGTCCCATGGTGTTTATACTTGCCTACTATTGTTTGTACAGATGAACGTGGTACCTTCAGGGATTTGGAAATTGCTTCCAAGGATGAACCAGGCTTGTGGAGGTCTACAATTGTTTTTGAGGTCTTGGCTGAAGGAAGGCCTTGAAATACATCCACAGGTACACCTCCAATTGACTCAAATGGTGTCAATTAGCCTATCAGAAGCTTCTAAAGCCATGACAGAATTTTCTGGAATTTTCCAAGCTGTTTAAAGGCACAGTCAACTTAGTGTATGTAAACTTCTGACCCACTGGAATTGTGATACAGTGAAATAATCTGTCTGTAAACAATTGTTGGAAAAATGAATTGTGTCATGCACAAAGTAGATGTCTTAACCGACTTGCCAAAACGTTTGTTAACAAGAAATTTGTGGAGTGGTTGAAAAACGAGTTTAATTGACTCAAACGTAAGTGTATGTAAACTTCCGACTTCAACTGTACATGCACAGCTCTGCTGCCCAGTCTACCCCCTCTCTCTGCTTCCCATCAGTCATTTCCCTCCATTTCACATGTATTTATTTGGCTGGAGAACAGTGCTCCATCATGGCGGTCTTCCTGCCTGTCTCTGAGCTGTGCTGTGGGTTATATAAAGCAGCAGGGCCAGGGGTGGGGTCACACCCAGCTCCTGCCAGGCCCAGGGAAAATCCAGCCCTCCCTCCACTCGGTGGGCCGTCCCATCCACAAAGGCCTCAACTGCAGCCTGTTACCATGGGAACAGCTGACAGGAAGCAAACTAGTGCTCTGCTCTCGCATCTATCCTAGTCCACATTGCCGTATGGAGTCTTTTTTTTTTTTTTTATGCAACCATGAATCTGTGTTGCTCTCCCGGGCCAAAAATAGCCTCCAAGCTCTGTGCTTGCCCTTCGCTGGTCAGGCTTTATAGACAGATGGGCATATCACAGAACCTCTAGGCTGACCCTCGGAGGGAGGAAGGGAAAGGCCAATCAGTGTATAGGGCTGCCTGCCTGGAGGTCCCAGCCAGCCCACTGTACTGGGGCTGTGCTAAGAGAAGAACATGCCATTCTCTCTCTGGGTGTCAACAGAGAACATCTTCCTAGAGGGCGAAAGGCCCCTTGACTTTTTCCACATTTTGTTACGTTACAGCCGTCTAAAATTGATTTAGAATACTTTTTTTTTCTTTTTTGAAAACAGGTTTTTAGAGATGTTTGCAAATGTATAAAAATAGAAATACCTTATTTACATAAGTATTCAGACCCTTTGCTATGAGACTTGAAATTGAGCCCAGGTGCATCCTGTTTCCACTGATCATCCTTGAAGTTTCTACAACTTAATTGGAGTCCAACTGTGGTAAATTAAATTGATTGGACATGATTTGGAAAGGCACACACCTGTCTATATAAGGTCCCACAGTTGACAGTGCATGTCAGAGCAAAAACCAAGCCATGAGGTCGAAGGAATTGTCCGTAGAGCTCCGAGACAGGATTGTGTCGAGGCACAGATCTGGGAAAGGGTACCAAAATATGTCTGCAACATTGAAGGTCCCCAAGAACACCGTGGCCTCCATTCTGAAATGGAGGAATTTCGGAACCACCAAGACTCTTCGTAGAGCGGGCCGCCCGGCTAAACTGCGCAATCGAGGAGAGGGGCCGTGGTCAGGGAGGTGACCAAGAGCCCGATGCTCACTCTGACAGAGCTCCAGATTTCCTCTGTGGAGATGGGAGAACCTGTTTTTCAGTGGCAGGGACTGGGAGACTAGTCAGGATAAAGGGAAAGATAAACCGAGCTAAGTACAGAGAGATCCTTGATGAACACCTGTAATCCCTGCTGAATGTGCTTCAACAAAGTACTGCGTAAAGGGTCTGAATACTTATGTTAAATGTTTTTATTTATACATGAGCAAAAATGTCAATCTATTTTTGCTTTGTCATTATGGGGTGTTGTGGGTAGATTGATGGGGAAAACTACTCCATTTTAGAATAAGGCTGTAACATAACAAAATGTGGAAAAAGACAAGGTCTGAATACTATGCACTGTCTGCTGCATGTACATTATGTACTCTTCTGTTTTTTCAATGATTCTGGTTAGAATCCTTTGCACTGAGTAACTATTTTTACCCTACCCGCTCTTCCTGTATGAATAGAAGGCAGTTGCCAGTAAACTACCGGTACACATGAACAGTAAAAAAAAATAAAGCACGATGTTAGTCTTTCCAAGATACTAGACCCCTCAAATTCAAATCTGGACCCTGAAGCCTGTTCCACTGCTTAAAATCAGGGACTGATTTCAGACCTGGCACACCAGGTGGGTGCAATTAATTATCAGGTAGAACAGAAAAGCAGCAGTAGTCCGTACCTCGTAGGGTCAGAGTTCCTGTACTAGATCATCATTGTTTTACACACAATTCCATTCCGTTTGAAATTGTTACATGATATTCTTCAGAACATTTGTAGTTTACCATATAGCCCACATGACCTTTGTGCTTGTGAATGAACCATGACTATGGTTTAAGAATCTGATTGGTCAAGCCTCATGGAAACCATTACGTTTGTCCTCACTACTTTCACCTATTCTCCTGTCTCCACACCAAATGTATAGTTAATTTATTATCCTGTTGTGTCTCTAACCCGTGTTCTCCCTGTTTCTCTACAGAAATGAGTCGCCAGACCGCCACAGCGCTGCCCACAGGAACCTCCAAGTGTGCCCCCTCCCAGCGCGTCCCCACCTTGTCCGGCACTACGGCCTCTAACAGCGACCTGGCCAGCCTGTTTGAGTGCCCCGTCTGCTTCGACTATGTGCTGCCCCCTATCCTGCAGTGCCAGAGCGGCCACCTGGTCTGCAGCAACTGCCGACCCAAGCTCACCTGCTGCCCCACCTGCCGGGGCCCACTGGGCTCCATCAGGAACCTGGCCATGGAGAAGGTGGCCAACTCTGTGCTGTTTCCCTGCAAGTATGCGTCGTCGGGCTGCGAGGTGACGCTGCCCCACACAGACAAGGCAGAGCACGAGGAGCTGTGTGAGTTCCGGCCGTACTCCTGCCCCTGCCCAGGGGCCTCCTGTAAGTGGCAGGGCTCGTTGGACGCGGTCATGCCCCACCTCATGCACCAGCACAAATCCATCACCACGCTGCAGGGCGAGGACATCGTGTTCCTTGCCACGGACATTAACCTGCCTGGGGCAGTGGACTGGGTCATGATGCAATCCTGCTTCGGATTCCACTTCATGCTGGTCCTGGAGAAGCAGGAGAAGTACGACGGTCACCAGCAATTCTTTGCCATCGTGCAGCTGATCGGCACGCGGAAGCAGGCTGAAAACTTTGCCTACCGCCTGGAGCTCAACGGGCACCGGCGACGGCTCACCTGGGAGGCCACGCCCCGCTCCATCCACGAGGGCATCGCCACTGCCATTATGAACAGCGACTGCCTAGTGTTTGACACCTCCATCGCGCAGCTGTTCGCTGAGAATGGAAACCTGGGCATCAACGTCACCATATCCATGTGCTGAGGACTGTCAAGTGGACAGCCACTAACACACACACACACACACACACACACACTTTCTCTCACACACACATACTCGGACACATTTCAGACACTACAGGACACCTGGAGTTGTACCTGGGGGGTTTGGAGGGGGGCAGGATCTTTCCCAGGGAACCTGTTGTCTTCGAACAATGTGATTTAGAACGTTCAGATCGGTTAGATTGATGAAAACAATGGGATTCAATTTTAAGCTTCATTACAATATTAGTTCTGTAACTAAAGTAAAGGTATCCTTTTTTTACCTTAATGTTCTGAGAATAATCCAGCATTGCCCCTTGAACCCAGAGCACACACTTCAACAGGTGGGCTCAGTTTGCAGTCTTTCTTTGCAGAGGGAAGCTGGCAGAAGGGGCTCAGGGGATAGACACTGTGGGAGGAGTCAATTTGAGGGAGGATGGGGAATAAAAAATAACTTATTTTTTTGAAGATGTTGCATTTCAGCTTAGTGAAAGTGAAACTAACTTCTTTTGAGTTCCATTATTGTTTTGGTTTTTAGTTCTGTCCCCCCCCCCCCTCATTGGATGAGAAGAGAAGGTCCTGGTATTGTGTGCACAGACATTGGCTGAGACAAAGCTAGTTTGGTCTCTCTGGAGTCTAACAGTTTTAGCCTAAACCACTGAATATCTGACCAGGAATGGGGACAATTTCTACAGTTATATTATTATTGTTCAATGGAGATTATCATTATCATTTTTTTGTAAGGACTTTTAATGAATGAAAAAGGCTGTAACCTTGTGGCTAATCTTCAGTGTTTGTAGATAAATTGTGTCGTTCTTTCGAAGACTTCAATGTATTTTATTTTGTAAATTAGATTTTTCTCTTCGTTTTGTCAGTCTTTGTCTACATTCTGTTTGAGGAGTGGGTGATGCAAAGCCAAACATCTCTGGATACGTAGAACTGTTGCTGGTCCCATTATTTTTGTTTTATTTTGTCATTAAATAAATCTATCTTTTTCATACCTTGTGCAATTTCCCCTTTCCCTGTGATTATTCTCTTGGCTAGGGTTTAACTATGGGGTGAGACCCAAAGTGTTCCCTGGGCATGTGGGAGGTGGGCTGCGAGTTAGGAGAATACATCTATAGTCGCACACTTTCCTCTTCATTTGGGTAATGGGAGGACAGTAAGTTTCTCATTTTAGATTTTGAGCTGGAAAAGTTTAACACCTGCTATAGGCAACAGCACAATTACAGCATAATTTCTTGGCAGGGGTTTACTCCAACCACACACTTATCCTCCCATCTTACCACGTTATCCTTGTCAAATGGCTTTACTCATTTTTTTTTTTCTGCATAGAAAAGTCTAAACAGTAAAAAAAACAATGGGGAGGGGGAATGGCAAGTTCAGTGTGAACTTTGACGAACACCAAATAAAGTATGTATGAAAGATGATGGATATTTTTTTTTAAATAAGATTATCTTTGAGAAATAAAAACCACAAATAAAAGCTAGACAGTCATGTAGAATCTAAAAATGATGCATCTTTGTCATAGCGTGGGGCCCCATTGATGATTTTTGTTACTCACTCAGCATAAGAACACGGCATAACCCATAGCATAAATTTGGCTTTAATACTGCACATTTTCTCTCCACCCATGACCAAATGTGTGGAATTGCAAGAAATTACCTTTTTAAAATTATCTGTAGCCAAGAGGGCTTCCCAAATCTTAGTTTGGTATCTGCACCAATGGCCACGTGCACCACCTAAGGCTCATTTTGATCCAGAAAAAAAGAATGGCTGATCAAAGGCTTAAGGACAACTCTCACTACTAGACTGACCGTCTGTTTGTTCGCTTGTTGTCGGCGCTGTGTATTATAGGGACCACCCGTCGTTTCTACATGTAGAATCGGTTTGCAACGGTGGAGGCTCCTCAGAGGAAGGGGAGGACCATCCTCAGGGATTTCATAAAAACAGTTTAAGATTTAAGTTATCCTTTCTAGATAAAACTATACAAACTATATTCACATCACCAAACAATTGACAAAAACACTTTTGAAATGTCTACTATCGCCTCAACAGCACTCTGTAGGGTAGCACCATGGTGTAGCCAGAGGACAGCTAGCTTCCGTCCTCTGGGTACATTGACTTTAATACAAAACCTAGGAGGCTCATGGTTCTCACCCCCTTCCATAGACTTCCACGGTAATTATGAAAGGTTGGAGGACGTCCTCCCAAAGTTATCAGAGCTCTTGCAGCACAAACTGACATGTCCACCCAATCAAAGGATCAGATAATGAATCTAGTACTGAAAGTATAAGCTACAGCTAGCTAGCAGTGCATAAAATGTGAGTAGTTGACTCAAAGAGAGAAAAACAGTTAAACATTTTGAACAAATTAATTTCTTCCAAAATGGAGTAGCAAGAGCTCTATATATATATATAGATATTTTTTCTTCACTTAGCTAGCAAATGCAGCTAGCTAGTTTAGCCAACTCAAATACCCGGCTCAAACAGAGGGATGCTATGTTAGCTAGCTGGCTACGACTATCCAACACTGGAATTCTTAGAAGGCAAAGTAAGCCTTTGGTTTTACTAATTTAATGCCGCCGGTGTAACTGCTTACTGACTGTACTGCATGATTGTAGTGGGTTTACTAATGTGTTAGTTCTATTAGGTATGTTGACTAGGACTTTACTTTAGCTAATATGGTGACAACGATAAAGGCTGTGTATAGCGGTTATGATATAAAGGTTGTTTCGCCTAGTCACAGACAGCTGATGTGTTGGGCATTGAAGTCCACAAGCGAAGGGCAAAGGTGAGAGAGCTCGTAGATGTGAGAAGGAATAAAACAAGCTGTTTGTATATGGCTATGAAAGGGAACTGTTTGCATGTGATCGGGTGTATTCATTCCACCGATTCTGTTAAAATGTTTCTTAAATAGGGATAAACATACCTGAATTTGTCCAATAGAAACTTGTTTGCAACTGTTGGACTAATGATTACACCCTAAATCAGCTAGATGTGTGCAAGGTGGTATTGAATGTCACCTTAAATCTTTCTCTCGAACCTGTGCACTTACGTTGTAAACTTTCATTTATAGGCTAAGTTGTAGCAATGTCATGTGTATAGGGAAAATTTGAGTATCATGTAGTAGCCTAAACCTATCAATGTTACATTGAACTGGGTGAATGGAATAGGAATGACAGTCATCCAATATGCTGTAATAGAAATAAGGCCATGCTCATAAAAAAATAATCGTCCTCCCTCATCTTAAACGGCACCGACCGCCACTGGTTTGCAAATTACAGCCGGCACTGTTCAGAAGTGCTAAGTACTCTCGGCCAGCAATCCTACTGGTCTGTCAGTGTCTTTAGGGTTGTGTGTGTGTGCTGCGGGGTGCATTTTTAAGTATGGTATGTCGTGTGTGCGCTTCCCAGTCCCATGCCGCCCCAGCTGAAGCCCTGTACTGGTTGGAGGCTCTGGGGCGTCAGTGTTCTGGCCGGTGAATGAAGGGTTAGCTCTGTAGGATCATAATTACCAGAGGCCCCCAGGAACTTTGGCACCCTGCCAGCCCAATCCACTGGGGAACACAGACCACTGCTTCTCTGACCCTGCTGCTGCTTTGTCATCCCACTCCCCACACCACTTCCCTCAAGCATTATCTCCCTCCAGTAATGGCCCTAACAGGAACAGCTATATTCAGTCATAAACTCAGCAAAAAAATAGACGTCCTCTCACTGTCAACTGCGTTTATTTTCAGAAATCTTAACGTGTATATTTATATGAACATAAGATTCAACAACTGAGACATAAACTGAACAAGATCCACAGACATCTGACTAACAGAAATTGAATAATGTGTCCCTTAACAAAGGGGGTGTGAAAATCAAAAGTAACAGTCAGTATCTGGTGTGGCCACCAGCTGCATTAAGTACTGCAGTGAATCTCCTCCTCATGGACTGCACCAGATTTGCCAGTTCTTGCTGTGAGATGTTACCCCACTCTTCCACCAAGACACCTGCAAGTTCTTGGACATTTCTGGGGGGAATGGCCCTAGCCCTCACCCTCCGATCCAACAGGTCCCAGACGTGCTCAATGGGATTGAGATCCGGGCTCTTCGCTGGCCATGGCAGAACACTGACATTCCTGTCTTGCAGGAAATCATGCACAGAATGAGCAGTATGGTTGGTGGCATTGTCATGCTGGAGGGTCATGTCAGGATGAGCCTGCAGGAAGGGTACCACATGAGGGAGGAGGATGTCTTCCCTGTAACGCACAGCGTTGAGATTGCCTGCAATGACAACAAGCTCAGTCCGATGATGCTGTGACTCACCGCCCCAGACCATGACGGATCCTCCACCTCCAAATCGATCCCGCTCTAGAGTACAGTGTAACGCTCATTCCTTCGACGATAAACGAGAATCCGACTATCACCCCTGGTGAGACTAATCCGCGACTCTTCAGTGAAGAGCACTTTTTGCCAGTCCTGTCTGGTCCAGCGACGGTGGGTTTGTGTCCGTAGGCGACGTTGTTGCCGGTGATGTCTAGACCTGCCTTACAACAGGCCTACAAGCCCTCAGTCCAGCCTCTCTCAGCCTATTGCGGACAGTCTGAGCACTGATAGAGGGATTGTGTGTTCCTGGTGTAACTTGGTCAGTTGTTGTTGCCATCCTGTACCTGTCCCGCAGGTGTGATGTTCGGATGTACCAATCCTGTGCAGGTGTTACACGTGGTCTGCCACTGCGAGGACGATCACCTGTCCGTCCTGTCTCCCTGTAGCGCTGTCTTAGGCGTCTCACAATACGGACATTGCAATTTATTGCCCTGGCCACATCTGCAGTCCTCATGCCTCCTTGCAGCATGCCTAAGGCATGTTCACGCAGATGAGCAGGGACCCTGGGCATCTTTCTTTTGGTGTTTATTAGAGTCAGTAGAAAGGCCTCTAGTGTCCTAAGTTTTCATAACTGTGACCTTAATTGCCTACCGTCTGTAAGCTGTTAGGGTCTTAACGACCGTTCCACAGGTGCATGTTCATTAATTGTTTATGGTTCATTGAACAAGCATGGGAAACAGTGTTTAAACCCTTTACAATGAAGATCTGTGAAGTTATTTTGATTTTTACGAATTATCTTTGAAAGACAGGGTCCTGAAAAAGGGACATTTCTTTTTTTGCTGAGTTTATATGCTGCTTATTCTGTTTAGGTGAAAGTGCTTGTTTCCTTCCCAGTCCTCATTCAATCAAAGCAGCAATTCGATTTAGTGTACAGTGACTGCATAGTAAAGTGAACATGACGTCCATAAGCGGTGAAACTGTCGTGGGATTTCAATTACTGGTGTGTTGCTGTGTGTGGTGCAAAGTAAAGTGGTTCCAGTCATGATTGACAGCACAAGGTAGTTTCCTCTCGTGATGGCGTCATAGATGAGGCCTTATTGTCCCTTCCCTGAAACGTACAATAGTGTTAATATTTACAGTAGGCTACTATTGTCTGTAGTTGGTTTCTAGTCATATTTTAGTAGCTTACTCCCATTGGGCCCAAAGGAAGGCATATAGCCTAGATGCTGGAAGCAGCAGGCATGCTGTGGTGGAGCTTGTCTTGGCTCATCATCGTTGTAGAGCTAAGTGGGTGGTGATCAGAATGATGATCCACACCCTGCTGTTGCTAAGACGGCTGCATCGCGCTCTGCTGATTCTCAACCACATTCAACAGAGTACTTTCAGTACGTCACACACGCAAATTATGCAATTTAATACTTGTATTGAAATTCTTTATTTTCATTATGCAACTGTTACAGAGCTATTTAGTGAGACTGTATCCCTTAGGGGTATGACATAGTACTGCATCTTAACAGTATAGCTACTGTGCAATCACGCTCATCCTGTATCTACACATAAAATCACTTGTAAAGCCATACCAGCAGAATTATCTGGATATTGAGCGGACCTCTGATGCTGATGCCAATTATGAATCCTCTGTAAACCTCATTCATTCAGTCATGTTAAATCTGAGGTACATGAACAGCATGGTCAAGGTCACCGGTCTTGCTATTTTTCAAATGTTCGTAGCCAGAGCTTTTACAGCAGAGCAACTGGAACAACTATCACTGACTAGTACTGTTACAATCCACATAAGCCCCACCCTGTGGATTCTTCAGCCAGTTCCCAGAACAACCCAGTGTGCAGCAGAGACAGTAGAACTAAGTGATTGATGGTCCTAACTCGGTCTGAACTCCACCAGGATCAGACCAGTCAGGTCATAAATGCTGAATGTCAGATCCAAATCTGCAACACCATGAAGGAAAGGCAACAGGTGTTACAAGGGAGGGCACTAAATTCCAACCTGTCCTCTTTGTGTGAGAAAGTTTCAACTCATGAACTTAAGGAAAGTGTTGAAGTAGATAAAGAACATGTTTGCATCACAGAAGCCTCCTTACCAACAGACCAGTAACACCCACACCCTCTTTGATAACTGCCTGTTTACGCATCCACCACAAAGATAATGTGGTCAGTGTGTTTCTGCCTCATACAAATTAATGTATGGAAGCGACAATGTGCTATGAGCTTTCCATATTCACCAGGAAGATGAATGGGAGTTACTATTCTTGTATGTTAGTCAGAGTGTGACATAGGCTGTCTCTGTGAGTGGTAATATTACAGGGACCCATCTCACAGTTTGCTGACAATGTGTGGTAGAGTGAGAGGGTTGGACATTCCGGGGAACCCCCCATCGAAGGCTGCGTTCAGGACTTCGTCCAGGTTGCTGGCTGTTACAAAGTCCAGCTCCTTCCGGACGTTAGCTGGGATCTCCTCCAGGTCCTTCTCATTGCGCTTTGGGATGATGACACGCTTCACCCCGGCCCTGTGAGCTGCCAGGACCTTGTCCTTGATCCCTCCCACCTGCAGACAGAATTAGGGAAAAATTACCGTATAAATGACAGTTATGGATGAAGACAGTTATGGATGAAGACAGTTATGGATGAAGACAGTCATGAAAATAAAATAACCTTGGGGGTTTTTGGGAACAAACTGCTGACCGAAGACGGGACGGCCGGGCATTCGTGCGGTTTCTGAGATAACATGGACTCTTAACGTGATGAAACTTTGTTGCCCCTTGCTGAAACAAGGTGTTGTAGCAAACAATTAATAGAATGGGCTTGGAACCTCTTACCCTGGCAATTTGACTGGTAAACTCATGGGTACACTCGCAATGTCTTCCTGGTATTGTGATACAATAATTTCCATGGTAATGTAGAATGCTCATTCAAATGATAACTGTAGGGGTGAACGACTCCAGGATTTTTGGAGTTGTCTCGGCTGCGCACCACCTCATTATAGCAGAGTCCTACTAGGAACACAAATGTTGCATTCTAAAGAGGACTGGCATGAGCATGATGCTGCCCATTTGCTTATCAACGTATAAAAGGCATATTTTGTTTGAATATAGAAGATGTGTAGGAAGTACATTATTTCAGAGATAATTCAGCTGTGTGCAGCCTTGACAAATTCCCATGGGATGATATGGCGCACTCTCCACGCCGATAAGCCTATTCTTTGCCGTGTTATATACCCCTATTTGGACAGGACTAGTATTGATAGAGACGTTGGTCATGTAATTATTATGAAAGCATATGTGTTATTCCAGAGGACAATTCACACAGGATTCATTTTTTCAAAATTCTTTAAAAAATATATATATATATTCAATTGACTTATGACTGAAGCGGAGGTTTGTATTCTAGCAGTGAAGAAATGTCAACGTCATGTCTAAACGATAATAGGCTACACTGATAAGTCATGCATGGCTGCCAAATGTATAGATCTCCCCATCCTATTTACATTGAAGTGTGATCATAATCCTTATTTTAGCAATCCATGGTAGACTTCCCTCCTAATAAAAATGCCCCAGATTCTGCGGATTTGAGCTGCTGGACAGTATTTGCACTTGAGATGTGTTTATGCATGAGAAAGTGAACTTGCCATTTCCAAAAAGTTTAGCTCAATGGGGAATCGGGGAGCTTTGCTTTGCGATCTATTGACTAACTAGGACATCAACAGCCAGGGTTTCATTAACTTCTTATGGCTGCAGGTGCAGTATTGAGTAGCTTGGATGAAAGGTGCACAGAGGTGCCCATAGTAAACTGCCTGCTCCTCAGTCCCAGTTGCTAATATATGCATATTCTTATTCGTATTGGATAGAAAACACTCTGAAGTTTCTAAAACTGTTTGAATTATGTCTGTGAGTATAACAGAACTCATATGGCAGGCAAAAACCTGAGAAGTTCCACTTCCTGTTTGAATTTTTTCTGAGGTGGCAGATTTTCAACCAAGCTCTCATTGAAATTACAGCGAGATATTGATGAGTTTTCACGGTTTCCTACGGCTTCCACTAGATGTCAACAGTCAATAGAACTTTGTCTGATGACTCTAATGTGAAGGGGGGCCGAAGGTGACAGGAATGAGTAATCACTGCCAAGAGCTGACCATGCTTTCACATGCGCATTCACATGAGGACCTCCGTTCCACCGCTCATCTGAAGTCAATCTAATTCTCCGGTTGGAACGTTATTCAAGATGTATGTTAACAACATTCTAAAGATTGATTCAGTACATCGTTTGACATGTTTCTACTGACTGTTATGGAACTTTTGGACATTTCGTCACGTTATAGAGGACGCGCTTTGTGACTTTTGAATTGTTTACCAAACGCGCTAACCAAAGTAGCTAATTGGACATAAATAACGGACATTATCGAACAAATCAAGCATTTATTGTGGACCTGGGATTCCTAGGACTGCATTCTGATGAAGTTCATCAAAGGTAAGGAAACATTTATCATGTATTTTCTGGTTTCTGTTGACCCCAACATGGCGGCTAATTTGGCTATTGTTCTTGATGATCTGATAAATGGTTGATTTAGGTGCAATCTTACTGGCAGCAATATCCTTGTCTGTGAAGCACTTTTTGTGCAAAGCAATGATGACGGCACGTGTTTCCTTGCAGGCAACCATGGTTGACAGAGAAAGAACAATGATTCTAGGCACCACCCTCCTTTTGAAGCTTCCAGTCTGTTATTCGAACTCAATCAGCATGACAGTGTGATCTCCAGCCTTGTCCTCGTCAACACTCACACCTGTGGTAACGAGAGAATCACTGACATGATGTCAGCTGGTCCTTTTGTGGCAGGGCTGAAATGCAGTGGAAATGTTTTTGGGGGATTCAGTTCATTTGCATGGCAAAGAGGGACTTTGCAATTAATTGCAATTCATCTGACCACTCTTCATAACATTCTGGATTATATGAAAATAATTGGCATCATACAAACTGAGGCAGCAGACTTTGTGAAAATTAATATTTGTGTCATTCTCAAAACTTTTGGCCACGACTGTAAAATATACTTGAATATACTTTTGGTGAATTTACGAGGTATTTCAAGACAAGACATCGCGAGATACAGATTATCAAGACATAGCCTATACGCACGGTTCCGACTGTTTGCCTGCCCCTCTTGCTGGCTCGCCTGCTCTTTCTCTTCACTATGAAAGATGCCAGTGTGTGTGTTCAGTCTTCGGTCTGTTGCATTTTTGTAGCTTAGCCTATTCATTGATAGCCCCTACTTTAGTAAATATGCAAGAAATTGTGAGATACACCTACACAGTACTGCGAGATACAGCTTTAGATTACCGATGCATAGCTCTGACTGCCTGGTGGCCGACCTGCCTACCTATGTCTGGCTGTGCCCTTCCCCTCGCTCTCCTTCGCTAGCTCGCCCTTTCTTTTCTGTGAAAAATGCGTGAGTTTGTGTTCTCTGAAGTAGCCTACGGCAACTAGCTTAGTCAGTCTCCTCCGTTACAAAAATACTGAATCTTAGGGGTCGATTCCACTACGCATGACACCCAGAAATTGGAGTCGACGGGCAAGGAATCTATTATTTTGTAGTGGACACCCCACCACTAGTTAACTGCTCATGCAATGGAATGTATTTTGTAATGTCAGTTGAGTTGAATGAACAAATCACAGCACATATTGATGGGTACACTTCCTGCTTTGTTCATATGGGTACACTCACAATGGCCGCCAGTCCACCCATTATGCTGTCATTGACTTGAATGGGGACGCCCATTATTTTCATTCTATTTCTACTGCAGCACATGCAGTCTGGAGCGGAGGAAAGGATAAAATGTGCATTTAATATGCATTTCGATTTTTTTGTTGCTACTTACACAGTTATTTTACGGTGATCATGGTAATTTGGCTGGCCAATTACAGTCATCCAAAATTCCATGACTGTCACGGCACTATGTAGAACTGTGGTTGTGTCTCACCGGCAGCACCAGGCCTCTCAGAGTGATCTCTCCAGTCATGGCCACATCGGACCGTACCAGGCGCCCACTGAACAGCGAGGCCAGGACCGTTACCATGGTGACTCCAGCCGATGGGCCGTCCTTTGTGACTGCTCCCGCCGGGAAGTGCAGATGGATGTCTGTCCCCTCAAGAGGATCTGAACCACCGACCACTACATCAGACAGACAGACACACAGTCCTTCAGCCATCATTGTGTATTGCTTTGATATGGACGTAAATGAGTAGCAAAGCTAAGACAAAATGCATTTTGTTGTGTCTTCACTCACTGTTGGTCAGCTGGTAGGTCTTGGCATTGCTGCGCAGCCAGCTCATGGCCAGGTGGGCAGATTCCTTCATAACGTCACCCAGTTGTCCAGTCAGGGTCAGCTGGCCCTCACCCTCCATGCGGCTGGCCTCCACAAACATGATCTCCCCTCCCAGGGGGGTCCAGGCCAGGCCGACGGCCACGCCCGGCAGTGTCAGACGCTCCGACACCTGGACACGACCAGGGAGAGGAACACAGTCATCTACACTGAGTGTACAAAACAGGAACACCTGCTCTTTCCATGACCTAGACTGACCAGGTGAATCCAAGTAAAAACTATGATCCCTTATTGATGTCACCTGTTAAATCCACTTCAAATCAGTGTAGATGAAGGGAAGGAGACAGGTTAAAGGATTTTTAAGCCATGAGACAATTGAGACGGATTGTGTATGTGTGCCATTCAAAAGGTGAATAGATGTGAGTGTGTCAAGAACTGCAATGCTGCTGAATTTTTCACACTCAAGTTTCCCATGTGTATCGAGAATGGTCCACCACCCAAAGGACATCCAGCCCTTGATACAACTGTGGAAAGCATTGGAGTCAACATGGGCCAGCATTCCTGTGGAACGCTTTCGACACCTTGTAGAGTCCATGCCGCAACGAATTTAGGTTGTTCTAAGGGCAAAAGGGGGTGCAACTCAATATTAGGAAGGTGTTGTTAATGTTTTGCACACTCAGTATATACACACACCTAAGTACTGGATCTGTAGTCATCTACACATCACTACCATATTTTTAGCCATCTAAACACTGGATTAGACAATAACACTGAGGTGTGAGTAAGAGTATGGGGTTTACTATGTTTTAAAACTAGTTGTAGTCCTCAGTATCCTATGCTCAGTGAGGACTAGAAGAATGCTGTGGTCTGCCTTCCCTCAAAATAACCCTCCTTCTGCTCTCCCTGCTGTACACACAACACAGGCACATTCCAGTCCCCCTGTGAGAGCTCGAGAGCCCCTCACCCCGACCCCCTCTCTCCCCCTCCGCCCCCAAATCCCATGGGTATGAATGGAATGCTAAGCTACATTAGTAACATAAGTGTGTACTTTCTCCAGCACAGCTACACTGCTTTAAGCCTGCAGCAACAGCAACCTAATCACAAGTTGGCACATTTAGGTGCATCTATAGTACACCAGAGCACTGTTTTAAAGTTGCACCCTTCAAGTCTGCCAACTAGTACGGTTATAAGTGCATGTTTATAGTTGTATCTCACTCGCTCAAGAGGACCAATGTTATGGGTACATAAGAACACTTTGGCTTTAATTCTGCATGACAAGGCTTTTCTATACATGTGCCTCCCACAGTAGAGAATCACCCTGCTGTATTTGCTGCAATCTGCAATGTCCTCATCATAGTAAATGTTTCTCTCTCCAGTGCATCAGTCTTCTCAGTGCAGTGGTGTGTGTTGGGCCAGACCGTGCCAACCCCTACCCTCTCTCACCTCCATCTCAAAGATGTGTGGCCCGAGGATGTCTTTCAACGCGATGTGGTCGATGACGATGGGCATATCTGGGGGCTCTGCCATGTCTGCCAACACCCCGTTAGGCTCCTCTCCCCTCCTCCCTCGCTTCCCCTCTGACACACACACACGTCAGAGAGAATGAGAACATAGAAAGCAGGTGAGCAAATTAGAGATTATTAGAAATACTAGCAACAGCAAAAGTTAATTTGAGGTTGGAGGAGGATGTAAAACAACAAGGTGTGTGTGTGCACATAGTGCATGTCTGAGTGGTTGTTCTTGTGTGCGGTACACAACACAGCCTCCCCAGACCTCTTATTATGCACATGCTGATCACTGGTCATGTGACCTGACTACCAATGCAATGTGGATGAGGAGCATGGTGGGTGTTCCCCTCAACAGAGCTAGTCCATTCAGTGGCAACACTACACTGCAGCACAACACTATTTTACAAACACTTAATGGATATTTAAAGAGGAGGGATAACTGAGGGCAGTCTTTATGGACTGACATATCTATGTAGTGAGTGAATGTGTAATATAAATCAGCTCTGACAGTCCCTCTTTGAGCTGTCTAATGCCATGAAAGATAAAACAAAGCGAGGGATGAAACGAAGGATACAACCAGGGGAGAGAGGTGGGCAAAGGAACAACAGCCTGGTCATGTGACAGCTGTCATGAGCCGCCAGTCGTGGAGCAGCTGGTAGAGAAAAGAAAGACACAGACCCCCCCACAGCACGCACACACTCCTCCTCACAACTCTTTGTTCGGTCTGCCAATAATGTCACCGTTACCTGGCAACAGACAGCCATTTACACAAAGAGCAGAGGAAGAGTGTCATTCTCTCTTTTCATCTGCTGCTGTTTTGCAGTGGGAGTGGTTACACAGAAGGGAGGGGGCAGTCCAATTCTGTTTCAATAGGGCAACAGAGCCATAAAACCCCTCTGTTCTGCCCCCACTCCCCCCACTCTCTCGGCTCTGGCCGTGTTAACTGCCAGTGTGATTTCTCCTGTTACACAAGAGCTGCTGCACAGAGACACTTGGGGAGCGAAGGCAGGGGGCATGTGGTCGTGAGGCCGTCTGTTAGCAGGATTACCCCCCCCCCCCCCTCATACCCTTCAGAAGGGGGATGGCGTGTGTGTGTGTGTACTGTGTGTGAGCATGCGTGCCTTTATGTTTGAGAGGGCATTGTGCATTGGTCAGCAGATTTTTGGCCAGGGACTGCACAACCAACCGGCGGTGTGAAAGTGTGTGAGGTGACGGTGCTCACTGGAGGGAAGGAGGGAGCACCTGGTAGTGTACATAGTATGATATAGCCATGTCTGTTCCTAACAACTCAATTAGCTCCAGCCTCCAGGGGCAGATATTGTGATTTCACAGCTTGTATGTGGGGAGTGCTAGTCTGTATTTATGCAGAATACAGCAGGCCACTGAGGCACTGCTGAGTCCAGCTCACCACTGCAGTATGTTTGAGGGCAGGGCCTGATACTGTAGCTGTGCCAGTCAGTCAGTCCCCCCTCCCGCCCCACAGAGAGTGGCTTTCCCCTTCTGGTTTTTCTACCTCCGTGCTCAGCTCCCTGGGGGGCGTTCTCAGCAGGCGCGGCCTCTGATTTGGTAACATTGTGACCCTCTGCGACCTTCACTGCCACTGCTCGACAGATCGCACCGATCTTCCTCTCCAGGGAGCGGACACCGGCCTCACGAGTGTACCTGCGTGCGCACACACACACACACACACACACACACACACACACACACACAGTTCTGCTATCATCAACCATGATGGTTAAAATGACAGTGTGATGTGAGTGACTGTTTGAGACATCACAATCTCCCCCCTGGCCATGCTGATAGGTGCTGGCTCCATCTGCAGCATGCTCTGATCACCTCTCTCCTTTCTCTTTGTTCTTCAGCCTGCCAGCCCCAGTGGCCTTCTGTCTTCTTCTATGTCTGACTATCCTTAGTGAAGTTATGGTGGAGATACGCATGGCTCAGTAAAGATGCCTGGACTGAACTGGGAATGTACGACTCTATACTGACAGACTGTTGTTAATGTTAACTGTATGCCTCAAGTCCATCTGGGTCTAATGGTGTGTCTGGAGATGTAGTAGGTTCATTACTGTACCACCGATTCACAACCTCTCCCTCAACGTGGGCAAGACAAAGGAGCTTACCGTGGACTACAGGAAAAGGGGGGGCCGAACAAGCCCCCATTCACATCAACGGGGCTGTAGTGGAGCTAGTTGAGAGCTTCAAGTTCCTCAGTGTCCACAACACTAAGGATCTATCATGGTCCAAACACACCAACACAGTCGTGAAGAGGGCACGACAACGCCTCTTCCCCCTCAGGAGGCTGTAAATATTTGGCATGGGCCCTCAGATCCTCAAAAAGTTCTAAAGCTGCACCATTGAGAGCATCTTGACTGGCTGCATCAAGATACGCTACAGAGGGTAGTGTGTACGGCCCAGGGTCGAACTCCCTGCCATCCAGGACCTCTATACCAGGCGGTGTCAGAGGAACGCCCTAAAAATCCTCAAAGACTCCAGCCACCCAAGTCATAGACTGTTCTCTGCCACCGCACGGCAAACGGTACCGGAGTGCTAAGTCTAGGACCAAAAGGCTCCTCAACAGCTTCTACCCCCAAACCATAAGACTGCTAAATACACTGAACAAAAATATAAAACGCAACATGTAAAGGGTTGGTCCCATGTTTCATGAGCTGAAATTAAAGAACCCAGAAATGTTTCATACGTACAGAAAGCTTATTTCTCTCAAATTTTGTGCACAAATTTGTTTACATCCCTATTAGGGAGAATTTCTCAAGGCATATCAAGAAGCTGATTAAACAGCATGATCATTACACAGGTGCACCTTGTTCTGGGGACAATAAAAGGCCACTAAAATGTGCAGTTTTGTCACACAACACAATGCCACAGATGTCTCAGGTTGAGGGAGCATGGGATTGACATGCTGACAGCAGGAATGTCCACCAGAGCTGTTGCCAGATAATTGGTTCATTTCTCTACCATAAGCTGCCTTCAACGTCTTTTTAGACAATTTGGCAGTATGTCCAACCGGCCTCACAACCGCAGACCACATAACCACGCCAGCCCAGGACCTCCACATCCGGCTTCTTCACCTGCAGGATCGTCTGAGACCAGCCACCCGGGCAGCTGATGAAACCGAAGAATTTCTGCACAAACTGTCATAAACCGTCTCAGGGAAGCTCATCTGTGTGCTCATCGTCCTCACCAGGGTCTTGACCTGACTGCGGTTAGGCGACTTCTGTGGGCAAAGGCTCACCTTTGATGGCCACTGGCATGCTGGAGAAGTGTGCTCTTCCCGGATGAATCCCGGTTTCAACTGTACCGGGCAGAAGGCAGGACAGCGTGTATGGCGTTGTGTGGGCGAGCAGTTTGCTGATGTCAACCTGGTGAACAGGGTGCCCAATGGTGGCAGTGGAGGTATGGTATGGTATGGCTATAAGCTATGGACAATGAACACAGTTGCATTTTATCAATGGCAATTTGAATGCACAGATATTGTGATGAGATCCTGAGGCCCATTGTTGTACCATTCATCCGCCGCCACCTCATGTTTCAGCATGATAATGCACAGCCCCATGTCGCAAGAATCTGTACACACTTCCTGGAAGCTGAAAAGGTCCCAGTTCTTCCACGGCCTGCATGTCACCCATTGAGCATGTTAGGGATGCTCTAGATCGACATCTACGACACCCTGCGTTTCAGTTCCAGCCAATATCCAACAACTTCACACAGCCATTGAAGAGTGGGACAACATTCCACAATCAACTCTATGCGAAGGAGATGTGTTGTGCTGCATGAGGCAAATGGTGGTCACACCAGATACTGACTGGTTCTGATCCACACCCCTACCTTTCTTTTTTTTTTAAGGTATCTGTGACCAACAGATGCATATCTGTATTCCCAGTCATGTGAAATCCATAGATAAGGGCCTAATACATTAATTTCCATTGACCGATTTCCTCATATAAACTGTAATTGGTGCATGCTGCGTTTATATTTTTGTTCAGTGTAGTTAACCAAATAGCTACTCGGACTATCTGCATTGACCCTTTTTGCTCTAACTCTTTTTGACCACACACACACACACACACCCACACACGCAGCTGCTGCTACTGTCTATTATCTGTCTTGTTGCCTTGTCACTTTACCCCTACCTATATACATACACTATATTTACAAAAGTATGGACACCCCTTCAAATTAGTGGATTCAGCTATTTCAACCACACCCGTTGCTGACAGGTGTATAAAATTGAGAACACCGCCATGCAATCTCCATAGACAAACATTGGCAGTAGAATGGCCTTACTGAAGAGCTCAGTGACTTTGAACGTAGCACCGTCATAGGATGTCCTCTGTTGCAACACTCACTACAGAGTTCCAAACTGCCTCAGGAAGCAACGTCAGCACAATAACTGTTCGTCGGGAGCTTCATGATATGGGTTTCCATGGCCGAGCAGTCGCACACAAGCCTAAGATCACCATGCGCAACACCAAGCGTCGGCTGGAGTGGTGTAAAGCTCGCCGCCATTGGACTCTGGAGCAGTGGAAATGTGTTCTCTTGAGTGGTGAATCACGCTTCACCATCTGACAGTCCGATGGACGAATCTGGGTTTGGCGGATGCCAGGAGAACGCTACCTGCCCCAATGCATAGTGCCAACTGTAAAGTTTGGTGGAGGACAAATAATGGTCTGGACTGTTTTTCATGGTTTGTGTTAGGCCCCTTAGTTCCAGTGAAGGGAAATCTTAATGCTACAACATACAATGACATTCTAGACGATTCTGTGCTTCCAACTTTGTGGCAACAGTTTGGGAAAGGCCCTTTCCTGTTTCAGCATGACAGAGCCCTGACCTCAACCCCATTGGAACGCCCAACATCAGTCCCCGACCTCACTAATGCTTGTGGCTGAATGGAAGCAAGTCCCCGCAGCAATGTTCCAACATCTAGTGGAAAGCCTTCCCAGAAGAGTGGAGGCTGTTATAAAAGCAAAGGAGGGACCAACTTCAAATTAATGGCCATGATTTTGGAATGAGACGTTCGACGAGCAGTGTCCATATACTTTTGGTCATGTAGTGCATCTACCTCAATTTCCTTGTACACCTGCACATCGACCCGGTACTGGTACCCCATGTAATATAGTGAAGTTACCATTGCACATTTGTAATTTTCTATACAAAAAAAGTATTTATATTGCATTGTTGGGAAGGGCCTGTAAGTAAGCATTTCACTGGTTATCTACACCTGTTGTTTACGAAGCATGTGACAATAAAAATGTACCAGTGGGTGCCCTCTGCGACCCGTCTTAACCTGTCTGGCTCTGGTAATCTCCCCCTTCTGTCCTGCTAGAATGATAGTCACTCCCCTCCTCTCTCTGACCTGCCACTCTCCTAGCGTGTGTAAAGCACCCCCGGTGTATGTGTGAATGTTTGTGTTCGTACTTGCTAATGATGTCCTGGGTGGTGTCCTGAGGTATCTGGAGCTGTTGTGGGGTGAGTCCATGCTGTTCTAGCTGATGGGGAATCAGGTGACGATGAGCTATCTCCACCTTCTCCTCCTGAGTGTACCCTGAGAGGACATCATACACAGATCCAGAGAATGTAATAAACACCTCTTCCTGACAGACCATTATCATATTTATCCAGGCTAACACCACATCAATCTCGGAGGGGAACTACCCACAGTCTTGGGGCTACACCATGACGTGTGTTAATAACCAGTTATTAATGTGTTAATAACCAGTTATTAATGTGTTAATAACCAGTTATTGTGTTAATAACCAGTTATTAATGTGTTAATAACCAGTTATTCATGTGTTAATAACCAGTTACATTGATTCTACATAAATCAATGGCCAAGACTGGTACTCAATACCCCTTCAGCTGACCCCTCTGCCCAACAAGATGACCCTTGACCCCTGGCCTCTGACCTTGCACCTGGAGGACCTCCATCCTGTCTAACAAGGCCGGAGGGATGGTGGCCGTGGAGTTGGCTGTAGCGATGAACAGGACCTGGGAGAGGTCGAAGGCCACGTTGAGGTAGTGGTCTGTGAAGCTGTGGTTCTGCTCTGGGTCCAGGACCTGGTGGGAGTCAGGCGGACACAGAAGACTCTCAGTATTAGGAGCACAGCTAACACTCAGCAACAGGAATGCATATTTCATTATACTCAACTGGTTAGCGACCATTACTAATGAGCTGCATGTCTACCAGCTGCAGATGTAGAAACATTTACACTGTGTGTGTCTGTGTATTGTTGGTTCAGACTTCACACTGCCAGAGGCAATAAACAAATCATTCTGCTTTGCTTCCTCCCCCACATCCCTTCTCCTCCTCCCTGCATCCCTCTGGGCACCCAAGCAGAGCGAGAGGAAAAAAATAGAGAGTGAGAGGGAAAGTGGGAGTAAGAAGGTGGAATGTTGAATGCAGCAGAACAGTGGACCTGATGGGTAATTCTGTGACTGAGCCTGAAGTTTTGGTTTGGCTGTGATGTGTTCTGCAAACACTGGACTACATTACCACACAGGTCTACATTACCACGCAGGACTACATTACCACGCCAGTAGATAAAAGGATTAAAGCAAACAAAGGGACAGAGGGAGCATGTGGAAGCATGCAAGACGGCTTTTGAACTAGGAGTGTATGAAAGTGTGTGTAACAGAGAGAGGCAGTGTGTGTGGCATGTCTGAGTAGTGCGCACCATTCCTACTTGGGGGTCAAGCTTGGACTTGAGGCTAGTGGGGCTCTTATCGGAGCTAGCTGTAATGCATTCCCAGAGATGAATCTTCTCCTGGTATCAGCAAGGCTATCACACTGCTGTAGATAGGTAGGTATCCCGCTCACCTAAACATAGCGACTCACGTCTTCAGGCCATTACACTAATTGAATTTGAGACTCCTCACATACATTCAGTGGTGAGTGAGTGAGAGAGTGTGTGTAGACACTACAGTGCTCATTTGTCTCCGTCCATCACTGTGATGGGGATTCTTAATCCCTCCTCTCCCATTGCGTTTCCAGGAGGTGAAGTGGGACAGTGATACACCATAGGAGCTGATAACTCCAGCAGGAAGTGGAGCAGGGCCAGGTGAACCAGCCCAGGTCACAGACCTACCTCCAGGGGACTACTGGGTCTTTCTAGAGATCAGACAGATGTTGACTTCTTACATGCAGACATATTTGATAGGACTTGTTTCCTCCATCCTCCTCTATATATAATCTACGTATAATCGTATCTCTCTCTCTGCCTGCCTGTCTGGATGAGTCTCTGTCCATCTCCCTGTATCACTCAATCCCTCACTCTTTTCCTACCTCTTCCCCTTTGTACTCCATATTGTTTGTATCAGAGACCACGAAGCTGCCCCCTGGTCTGATGGTCCCAGGTTTCTCACCTCCAACAGGGCAGAGGCAGGGTCTCCCTGCAGACTCTTGCCTAGCTTGTCCACCTCGTCCAGCAGGAAGACAGGGTTGTTGACTCCCACCGTCTTCAGCCCGTTGATGATGCGGCCAGGCATGCTGCCCACGTAGGTCCTCCTGGAGACAGGGAGCGAAAGGGCATCATGTCAGACAGAGAGACCAGTACATAGAGGACAGAAAATGGGGTGCAGAAAGGAAAGGAGGCAAAAGGAGGAAGAAGAGGGATAGATAAGGAGCACAGAGGAAAGAAAATGCAAGCAAAACAAGAAAGGTGTGCAGTGAGATAATGATAGGATGGAGAGAGAATCAACAGAAGGAGAAAGACTAAAAACAAGGAAGCCAAAACAGGATGCTTAAACAACGTGCTGGACCATGTATATACAAACATCCTTGATCACGTCTCTCTGTTCCTATTCCCAGCCTACAAGCAGCAACTCTAGAGGGAGCCACCAGCACAAATAGTAGGCACTGGACAGAGGGGGCTGCCTCAACACTTCAGGACTGTTTTGAAAATACTAATTGGAATATTTTCAAAGATTCATCCACCCAGGACTCATCCATCAACATTGTGGAATATACACTACATGGCCAAAAGTACATGACCGCTCGTCGGATATTTCATTCCAAAATCACGGGCATTAATATGGAGTTGTTCCCCCCTGTGTTGCTATAACCGCTTCCACTCTTATGGGAAGGCTTTCCACTAGGTGTTGGAACATTGCTGTGGGGACCTGCTTCCATTCAGCCACAAGAGCATTAGTGAGGTCGGACACTGATGCTGGGCAATTAGGCCTGGCTCACAGTCGGCGTTCCAATTCAGCCCAAAGGTGTTCGATGGGGTTGAGGTCAGGGCTCTGTGCAGGCCAGTCAAGTTCTTCTACACCGATCTTGTCAAACCATTTCTGTACGAACTTTGTGCACAGGGTAAATGTCACGCTGAAACAGGAAAGGGCCTTCCCCAAACTGTTGCCACAAAGTTGGAAGCACAGAATCGTATAGAATGTCATTGCATGCTGTAGTGTTAGGATTTCCCTTCACTGGAACTAAGGGGCTAGCCCAGACCGTGAAAAACAGTCCCGGACCATTATTCCTCCTCCACCAAACTTCACAGTTGGCACTATGCATTGGGGCAAGTAGCGTTCTCCTGGCATCCGCCAAACCCAGATTCGTCCGTCGGACTGCGAGATGTCCGTCGGACTGCGTCACTACAGAGGAAGACATTTCCACTGCTCCAGAGTCCAATGGCGGCAAGCTTTACACCACTCCAGCCGACGCTTGGCATTGCGCATGGTGATCTTAGGCTTGTATGCGGCTGATTGGCCATGGAAACCCATTTCATGAAGCTCCCGACTAACAGTTATTGTGCTGAAGTTGCTTCCAGAGGCAGTTTGGAACTCGGTAGTGAGTGTTGCAAACGAGGACAGACGATTTTTACACATCGACTCTGCACCGGTACTCCTTGTATATAGCCTCGTTATTGTTATTGTGTTACTATTTTTATTTGCACATTCTTACTTTAACTCTGCATTGTTGGGAAAGGGCTCATAAGTAAGGATTTCACAGTCTACACCTCTTGTATTCTCCGTATTTGATGTTCATTTACACAAACACTACACTACCGCACACAAACACCATGTAAGGTGGAACAAGCATGAACCTAACTCACATCCCGGCCCCACACTTATATGGGTAAACACATGCGCTATGCACACCTGAAACCACATCAAAACACACAACAGGCAGCTTCCTAAACTGCAGTGGTGGGTGGTTTGGTGTGGTGTCACAATTGATGCATGAGACTAGAGGCTGGGGGCTATGGATAAACTCAGAGACTGGCTGAGAGACACAGGAAGGACCTGCTGGCCGACTTGTCATCGTCCAGCCGAGTCTCCATAGTGACAGGCGAACCATTTGAACATGAAAGATTACATCATGCTCATGCAGAGGGCTGTATACAAAACATTAGGAACACCTGCTCGTTCCAGGACAGACTGACCAGGTGAAACCTTTGATCCCTTATTGATGTCACTTGTTAAAATCTATGTTTTTACCACGTTTTCTCCACATTTCCGTGGTATTCAATTGGTAGTTACAGTCTTCTTACATCGCTGCAATTCCCGTACGGCCGCGCATCCTCCAAAACACACAACCAAACGGCACTGCTTCTTGACACAATGCCCACTTAACCCGGAAGCCACACGCACCAATGTGTCAGAGGAAACACCGTGCACCTGGCGACCGTGCTCCACTTGTTAAATTCACTTCAAATCAGTGTAGATGAAGGGTTAGAAACAGGTTAAAGAAGGATTTTTAAGCCTCAAGACAATTGAGACATGGATTGTGTATGTGTGCCATTCAGAGGGTGAATGGGCAAGACAAAATGTTTTAGTGCCTTTAAACGGGGTATGGTAGTAGGTGCCAAGCGCACCGGTTTGAGTGTCTCAAGAACTGCAACGCTCCATGGTTTTTCACACTCAACAGTTTTTTGTGTGTATCAACAATGGTCCACTACCTAAGGACATCCAGCCAACTTGACACAACTGTGGGAAGCATTGGAGTCAACATGCGCTAGCATCCCTGTGGAACGCTTTCTTCACCATGCCCTGATGAATTGAGCCTGTTCTGAGGGAAAAAGGAAGTGCAACTCAATATTAAGAAAATGTTCCCAATGTTTTGTAAACTCAGTGTATATGTATCGTCTGTATAGACCGCACTTTTCTACCTGAACCTTTTGTCTACTGTTGTTGACCCACATCTGTCTCCACCTATCAACCATGACCACTGGTGAGTTACAGAAAAGGCCTCACTCAAGTTGAACTACTTTCACCATCAGATGTGCTGCACTCTGCATTCTGGCCAGACAATGTCAGTGCCTTTGTTGTTATGATATATGTGAACTTACCCTCCCCACTCGCTTAAGTCAGAATATAATGTCTATAGGGGTTTCATTTCCTGTGCAGAATATAATTTACAGACACAGCTGCCTGCCTGCCCACCTATTAATCCCCACCTCCGTTCTCTGCCCTCTCCAGTGTACCTGTGCCCGCGGATGTCAGACTGGTCACACACCCCTCCCAGGGCGATGCGGTGGAACTCCCTGCCCAGGGTACGGGCGATGGAGCGCCCCACACTGGTTTTGCCCACCCCAGGCGGCCCCACAAAGCACAGGATGGGCCCCTTGAGGGTGCTCTTCAGCTGCCTCACAGCCAGGTACTCCAGCACTCTCCTCTTCAGCTTCTCCATGGCATAGTGGTCACTGTCCAACAACACCCGTGCTGCATGGATATCAAGACAGTCTGCAGAGACAATGAGGATCAGGGTTCAATTCCAACACCGTGAATATTGTCAAAGACCTTATCTAATGTCAACCAAGTGATTCAGAACCATTCATCTAGATTGTAATAACAAGTATTGTTTTATGTAGCTACATGACTAAGCAGATATATGGTATGGACTCCCCTGTGTGGTAATGCTGAATCATATAAGCAAATGTCCCCAATACTCTCAAACAAGTGTCTAATGAATGGCTATAGAGGACAAAGCAACCAGTGACAAAATAGGATATTGAGCTCCCTCCAGTGGTAGAAGCCTTTAATTCCATTTTGAACAGAGAGTTCAAAAAAGAGCTGTGGTGGACTTCCTCGTGGTACACTTTGGTTTCTACCCCTTGTCCCAAAACAATGCCCTATCCCATCACAGAGATTTTCAAGGTATAACGTGCATATGATGTGCTCTGTATGTATGGCTATGTACATTTCTAAGTTCAAAGAATAAAGTGTAAATGAATAAAGAAATGAACCTGAGATTGTAGTGGTGTCATGGTGGTGTACTGTGCATACCTGTGGTACTTTTGCTCCAGGGCAATTCCACCATAAGATCCAGGTAGTTTCGAGTGAGAGCATACTCTGGCATGGACTGGGGCATCTTCTTCAATCTGTGTAGATTACCATACAGTGCCTTCAGAAAGTATTCACACACCATTACTTTTTCCAAATTTTGTTGTGTTACAGCCAGAATATAAAATGTATTACATTTAGATTTTGTGTCACTGGCCTACACACAATACCCCATAATGTCAAGGTGGAATTATGTTTTTAGAAATGTTTACAATTTAATAAAAAATGAAAAGCTGATATGTATTGAGTCAATAAGTATTCAACCCCTTTGTTATGGCAAGCCTAAATCAGTTCAGGAGTAAAATATGCTTAACAAGTCAAATATTAAGTTGCATGGACTTACTGTGTGCAATAATAGTGTTTAACATGATTTTTTAATGACTACCTCGTCTCTGTACCCCACACATACAGATAATTGCAAGGTCCCTCAGTCGAGCAGTACATTTCGAAAACAGATTCAACCACAAAGACTAGAAGGGCAGCTATTGGTAGACATTGAATATCCCTTTGAGCATGGTGAAGTTATTCATTACGCTTTGGAAGATGTATCAATACACCCAGTCAATACAAAGACACATGTGTCCTTCCTAACTCAGTTGCCGGAGAAGAATTTCACCACAAGGCCAATGGTGACTTTAAAACAGTTACAGAGTTGAATAGCTGTGACAGGAGAAAACTGAGGATGGACCAACAACATTGTAGTTACTCCACAATACTAAACTAAATGACAGAGTGATAAAAAGGAAGCCTGTGCAGAATAAAAATATTCCAAAACATGCATCCTGTTTGCAATAAGGCACTAAAGTAAATCTGCAAAAAATGTGACAAAGAAATGAACTGTCCTGAATACAAAGTGTTATGTTTGGGTCAAATTCAACACAACACATTACTGAGTACCACTCTTCATATTTTCAAGCATGGTGGTGGCTGCATCATGTTATGGGTATGATTGTCATCGGCAAGGACTGGGGAGTTTTGTTTAGGATAAAAAATAAACCAAATTCAGCTAAACTGGGAAAATCCTAGAGTAAAATCTGGTTCAGTCTGCTTTCCAACAGTTACTGAGACAAATTGACCTTTCAGCAGGACAATAAACTAAAACAAATGCCAAATATACACTCGGGTCGGGGACACAAACACACAATGCATAGTCCGGGTAGCCATTTGATTAGCTGTTCAGAAGTGTTATGGCTTGGGGATAAAAGCTGTTGAGAAGCCTTTTGGTCATAGACTTCGTGCTCCGGTACCGCTTGCCATGCGGTAGCAGAGAGAACAGTCTATGACTGGGGTGGCTGGAGTCTCTGACAGTTTTTAGGGCCTTCTTCTGACACTGCCTGGTGTAGAGGTCCTGGATGGCAGGCAGCTTAGCCCCAGTGATGTACTGGGCCGTACGCACTACCCTCTGTAGTGGCTAGCGGTCGGAGGCTGAGCAGTTGCCGTACCAGGCAGTGATGCAACCAGTCAGGATGCTCTCGATGTTGCAGCTGTAGAACCTTTTGAGGATCTGAGGACCCATGCCAAATCTTTTCAGTCTCCTGAGGGGGAATAGGTTCTGTCATGCCCACTTCACGACTGTCTTGGTGTGTTTGGACCATTCTAGTTTGTTGGTGATGTGGACACCAAGGAACTTGAAGCTCTCAACCTGCTCCACTACAGCCCCGTCGATGAGAATGGGGGCGTGCTCGGTCCTCCTTTTCCTGTAGTACACAATTATCTCCTTTGTCCCGATCACGTTGAGGGAGAGGTTGTTATTCTGGCACCACCCAGCCAGGTCTCTGACCTCCTCCCTGTAGGCTGTCTCGTCAGTGATCAGGCCTACCACTGTTGTGTCATCTGCAAACTTAATGAAGGTGTTGGAGTCGTGCCTGGCCATGCAGTCGTGTACAGGCACGACCAAGATGACATTGAATGTTCCTTGTTACAGTTGATGTTGCCATGTTACAGTTGATGTTGCCATGTTACATTTGATGTTGCCATGTTACAGCTGACTTAAATATGCTTGAAAATCTATGGCAATAATTGAAAATGGCTGTCTGGCAATGACCAACAACCAACTTGACAGAGCTTGACAAATTCTTTAAAGAATAACGTGCAATTTGTTTACATTCCAGGTATGCAAAGCTCTTAGAGAGACTTACCCAGAAAGACTCACAGCTGTAATTGCTGTCAAAGGTGATTCTAACATGTATTGACTTGGGGTTGAATACTTATGTAAATGAGATATTTCTGTATTTCATTTTCAAAAAATTTGCTAACAATTCTAAAAACATGTTTTCACTTTGTCATTATGGTGTATAGTGCATAGATTCAGGCCTTAACACAACAAAATGTAGAATAAGTCAAGGGGTATGAATACTTTCTGAAGGCACTGTATGTAATCAAGATGTATTAGTGTTTTATTTTTCATGAATTATTTTACAAATGTTAGAATTTTTCTTCCACTTTGACAGAGTATTTGTGTAGATCGTTGACAAATGAATGACAAATACATTTTTATCCCATGGGTTGTGAATTCTTTCTGAAGGCATTGTTTGTGTCAATGCCACTACTATGGAAATATACACACATACTGTACACACACACTGCAAGTGTTCCCAAATAACCAGGAAGTCTGAATCCATTGGAATGTAAGTGAAATAAACTGTGAGTACCTTTTGAGCTCTTTGAGACAGACACGCAAGGCAGGCTCTGGCATATTCGCTCCTTTAACCTTCCTGTCCAGGACAGCTGTGTCATCACCATCCTCATCATCACCCTCTTCATCCAAGGAGAACTGACGACCAGGAAGCACACCGCCTTTACGTACAGCCAGCACCTGAGAGATAGGGGAGGGAAGAGTGCCAAGCATGAGGCATACTGTATAATATAGCCGAATAGCCAAACTGAACGAGTGTGCTTGCATACTCCCTTAAAAGACCTTCACTTGGAAAAACGAGAAAAAAGTGACAATAGTACTGTTTTTCCCCTTTGAGAAGCCGTAGCCAGTATACACTTCCTCAAACTAGTCAGAATTCATCTAAGATAACATAAAAATTAAAGAGATTTCTTGAGTTTTTGCTGAGGAGATCTTGGTCGCGCAATTTTACATCTAACTAAGATGTTAGGTGCAGTATTTCTCAATTAAAAAATGTGCATGAAAACAAATCGTCTCTCGTTGAATGACAAAAGACTTTATTGAAGAATCCCTACAGTTGACCAATCACGGACAAAGACTTCGGCACCCGAACTTCAGCTGGCCTCGAGAAAAAGTTGTGTGTGCCAGAACAGCCCAAAAAAACCTTACTGGAGTCCAGAACGAACAAAAATGTTGTCATGATATATGCACAATCTCTTCCGAACTGTTTTGGCTGGGAAGCATGCGAACGCCTTTACCCTTTTGTCATCGTCTAGTCTTGGTTTTCTGGTCTTCTGCAGCAGTTTGAGACCCTCAATCTGTCTGGTCAGCAGGGGAAGAGTCTTCTTAAAACGTTCCTCCAGACTCACTGCATCCAGAACCTGCATGTCCACATACATATCACTGTAAGTGTATAACAGAAAGCAGGAAGAGACGCATATAGCTGATACATTCATGCCCTTACACAGGGATGTCAATAAAAAAATATTTGACATTTCTAAAAACGACACATGGTACGTGAATGAACAAGCACCCACAGACATAGAAACACATTGCTCTACCTGGAGCTTCTCTTTGTTGGAGGTATGAATCATAGAAGCAAGGACATCAGGCAGGGTCTCCCTGGGGAGGCTGTCCAAGAGCCTTCTCAACTTGGCCACCACAGGAACAGACATGTCCAACATGCCTACCAACTAACACAGACACACACAGAGGAAAGACAACATAGTGAAGAAACAGTACACAGGGGACAGATATGAAACATGGACAGGGGTGGAGAGATCAGAAATCAAGGTCTGTGTGTACAACAGGCAGTAAATCTGTCCTGTTGTACACATACCATGACATACATTACATAGGTGGATAATATTCTGTACATTTACAGAAGCATAGCCTAGCCTATTACCCACATTGAAGGAATCCTCATTGGCTATGCTAAAAGAACATAAAGCCATAGCTTCTGGTCCTGTGTGGCTCAGTGAGTGTGGTGCTAACACTAGAGCTGTGGGTTCGAGTCCCGATGGGGTCACATACTAAAAATACATACATTCACGGTTACTGTAATATTAGTGGCTTTGGATAAAAGCATCTGCTAAATGGTATATTATTTTTATAGGACACACTTATACTGTAGATTATATTACTGAACTTCAGGAATGCTGCTCCTGCACTGTCTGTCACACCCACCTGCACAGCGGCCTGGTAGAACCTCTGGGACAGCTCCCTCAGCTCTCCCTCTGGCGCGGCTGCCTCAGACATCTCCTCTGGGCTGGTGTACTGCTCCAGCTTATCCAGTTGCTCCACCTCAGCCACGGGGAAGGGCCCATCCTTCAGCAGTTGGGCCACGCGGAAGCGACACAGCCCTGTGATGAGCAGTGTGTAGTGGGGCTTGGGCCAGTTACTACCCACTACCTGCACCGCCAGCCCCGCCGTGCCAATACTAATAAGAAAGCGGTAATTATAGAATGGTATGAGGCGAGGAAAAACATAATCGTCCCTCCCAAATGACACCCTACTCCCAGTACAGTACTGTTGACCAGGGCACATAAGGCTCTGGTCAAAATGTAATTAGTGCACTATGTAGGGAAAAGGGTGCCACTTGAGTTGCGATCTCTGACCATAACATCTACAACACAGCTAGTGTACAGACAGTCAAAGCCAAAAGAGTAAGATATATGATTAATGTTGTGCCAGAGAAAATTGTGAATTATCAATATGATTTAACATTGGCGTCCTACTTCAGCTGTTGCAGTTATTAAAGCATAGAGGGACACATATTGCTACTTAGTAACCAGTGAACTAACATGGTTGTATCCTGCTAAATGCAAGGTTAAAGTCCATCTGAAGTTCAAACGACCATTCTAGAACAACTTACAGGAGAGAGCATAGGGGAAAAGTTTAAATTCCACTTTCAAAAATTTAAAGCATGATTTAGCTATCAAGTTTGTCCTATTTTCAAGAAAAGGAATTCTTAAGAAATAATATAATATAACCTCGCTTACTGATAACACCACCATCGTAAACATTTCGAAACATTCAAACAACATCCAGTGCTATAATAGGCAGGACATGGCAGTTGCCATTGAGTGAAGTTTAAATACACTAGCTAACTTTTCTCAATGTGACATTTAACTGACAGCGGTTGTCGTACAGCTTGCTAACTTAGTTACATCATAGCTCTACTACCGCTTGACTACAACAGGTAGCTGTTAGGCCTGCACTTTGCAGGCACAAAGACATGTTGAGATGTCATGTAAAATAGCAGAATTAGCTAACTACTGTTACCTACCTATGTAAAGTGGGGAGATCTTCAGTATCGTGTTCAGGATCTCGGGTGTTGGGGATCACGCCGATGATGGTGCTCTTCAGCGAGGTCCCCTTCAGCAGTCTGTTCTTCACCAGATGCATGTTCCTTGCCGTTTCAACACTGATCCGCATCGTCGAGCCTGGTAAAAGCACCCCTTCATGGGTCAACAGCAGAGGCAGTCGACTTGGGATTTGGATACCACTGTTGGATGACATTATTTGATGTTTTCCCAGCTACCTATCTTCAGGTCAATATAGACAAAATGTATAGTACTTCTTTCTACATCGGGTGACAGGCTAGGGCGAATGTCCAAACATTGGAAACTACGGCGTGCAGTAGGGGACAAACGCCCTCTGTTGGTCAAACGCATTAACATATAAGCGCAACGCTCAATTGCCAGTGGAATTTTCCGATGAGAATTGTTTCCAAATTGATACAGTACAATGTTGTTTCTTAAAACCTCTTAAGGATCCGCCCCTTTTTTTCAATTTTCGCCTAAAATGACATACCCAAATCTAACTGCCTGTAGCTCAGGACCTGAAGCAAGGATACCATTTGAAAGGAAACACTTTGAAGTTTTTGGAAATGTGAAAGGAATGTAGGAGAATATAACACAATAGATCTGGTAAAAGATAATACAAAGAAAAAACCAACCGTTCTTTTGTATTTTTTTTGTACCATCATCTTTGAAATGCAAGAGAAAGGCCAAAATGTATTATTCCAGCAGTTTGGATGCAAACTGCAGTTTGCAGTTTGGATTTTAGCCACTAGATGGCAGAAGTGTATGTGCAAAGTTTTAGACTGATCCAATGAACCATTGCATTTCTGTTCAAAACATTCTATCAAAACTGCCCAAATGTGCCTAATTTGTTTATTAATAACTTTTCACGTTCAAAATTATGCACTCTCCTCAAACAATAGCATGGTATTCTTTCACTGTAATAGCTCCTGTAAATTGGACAGTGCAGTTAGATTAACCCTATAAAGGTGTGCATCAATTGAACTTTGCTTCCAAAACCAAACCACAGGCGATGCATGTTAATGTTCAGACCGAGCGTCGAGGATCTTAACAAAACTCCCCCCTTCAGAAGACGCCTTTGTCCAATGACTCTCATGTGTAATGTAATAGAACTGAAAGTCATGATCAAGGGCTAGCCATCAGGTAGCCTGATTTCAGATGTGTCCATGTAAACAGGATTATTAGGGATGGATTGATATTTACTGAATGGTTCCCTGGAGGAAACTGGGTGAGGGTCATGCCTTTTCAATTTCAGTCAAGAGCATGGGTTAGTATTTTTTTTAAATCTAGTCCAGGGGACGGTCATGTAATTTGTAACTGATGAAATATCTATATTTTAGAATTAGTTCCTCATCTCTGATTCTCCGCTGGGCCCGCAATATCAAGTGCACCGATAGGCTATATTTAGTGTGTTCTCAATCAAATGATCCATAGCCTATAGGCTACAAAGTAAAGTTATATTTCTAAGATATCTGCTGGGATGGTGTAAATAAAACTAGGCTGCATTACACACTGCAATGGATATTCCAATCCTGATCTACTACTATAATAGATTTATCAGAGTTAATGATTCAAGTAATTTACAGCATTTTTTATTTTGTTGTATTTATTATGGATCCCCATTAGCTGCTGCCATGGCAGTTTTTACCATTTTTAAAACATTACAATACATTCAAAGATTTCACAACACACTGTGTGCCCTCAGGCCCCCACTCCACCACTACCACATATCTACAGTACTAAATCCATGTGTATGTGTGTGTATAGTGCGTATGTTATCGTGTGTGTGTACAGTATGCATGTGTCTGTGCCTATGTTTGTGTTGCTTCACAGTCCCTGCTGTTCCATAAGGTGTTTTTTTATCTGTTTTTTTTTATCTAATTTTACTGCTTGCATCAGTTACCTGATGTGGAATAGAGTTCCATGTAGTCATGGCTCTATGTAGTACTGTGCACCTCACATAGTCTGTTCTGGACTTGAGGACTGTAAAGAGACCTCTTGTGGCATGTCTTGTGGAGTATGCATGGGTGTCCGAGCTGTGTGCCAGTAGGCCAGCTGTGCTGCCCTGTTCTGAGCCAATTGCAATTTTCCTAAGTCCCTCTTTGTGGCACCTGACCACACGACTGAACAGTAGTCCAGGTGGACAAAACTAGAGCCTGTAGGACCTGCCTTGTTGATAGTGCTGTTAAGAAGGTAGAGCAACGTTTTATTATGGACAGACTTCTCCCCATCTTAGCTGCTGTTGTATCAATATGTCTTGACCATGACAGTTTACAATCCAGGGTTACTCCAAGCAGTTTAGTCACCTCAACTTGCTCAATTCATGTGTAGTGATTTTTTCACTTTAATGTTATTTTATGTTTCTTCAGATAGGACATAACACGTATATTTAAAAAAAAAAATGTTTATTGTATTGTAATTTGAAATGTAATAATAAAACATTTATTATAATAAAAATAATTAAAAAACTTACTAGAGCGTCGAGTGTGCGCTTTGAACGCTCCAAGAGCGAAACGTTCTGAATTTACGAACGGACAATCTGACAATACTCTGAATTTACGAACGCCCAGAGCGCACTCAAGAGTGAATTTACGAACACGGTCTGTCTTTAGGTTCTGTCCCTACATGGCCATATCTCCACGTTCCAGCACTTGTTTACGGAAGACAGACGGACCACCTGTGCTAATTAGCTATCTAGCATGCTCCGAACACCTGTGTATAACGGAATAAGGCCGCCAGAAACATGTTGTCACTGAAAAATACTGTCGGCTGCTACTGTGATAAAGCTGGTTAAAACAGTGTACAGTATGTGTGTATTTTTGCGTTTGTGAAATTATTTTGACGTGACAAAGTAAAGGGCTTTATGATTCTTGAACCATATCGCAATTATGAATCCATTCACGTTTAGATGGAGTATTTGGCTGTTTTGGCTGCCAGAGCCAGTCGACCTCTGAAAATATCAAGATCCTTGGACCATTAAGAATTATATATAGAGAGAGAGAGAGATAGTTTACCTTTAACTAGGCAAGTCAGTTAAGAACACATTCTTATTTACAATGACGGCCTACCAAAAGGCCTCCTGCTGGGACGGGGGCTGGGATTAAAAATAAAACATTAATAAAAATATCAAAACACACATCACGACAAGAGACACCACATAAAGAGAGACCTAAGACAACAACATAGCAGCAACACATGGAACACAGCATGGTAGCAGCACAAATCATGGTACAAACACTATTGGGCACAGACAACAGCACAGTGGGCAAGGTAGAGACAACAATACATCACGCGAAGCAGCCACAACTGTCAGTAAGCGTGTCCATGATTTGAATCTTTGAATGAAGAGATGGAGATGAAACGTTCCGGTTAGTGTTTTTTGCAGCTTGTTCCAGTCGCTAGCTGCAGTGAACTAACTAAGGAGTCTAATGGTAGACACCTTAAAAGGAGTAGTTCACTATTTTACAACTTGATGTTAGATATTTCCTCACCCGGAAAGTACTAATCCATGCTTCAGTTTTATTTAAACAGCCATTAGAAAACTACAGCTAACTTTAGCCACCGCTAAAGGAGGCTCGCTTGGCTGGTGCTAGCACATGCGCGGATCACACACACTGCTGGAACACCGATTAAGGTGTTTACATGTCCTAATTATTTGAAAGATTGCTCAGAAAACCAGCCGTTTTAAGTTTCCATTTTGACCTCAAACCGATTAAGATAAACAGAGTAAGGTGTGACATGATTATTGCGTAATCTGTCTACTGCCATAATCAGTTTAATATCCAATTATTAAAAGTGTGCATGTAAACAATCTCTTGTGTACATAAACAACTCTGATGTAATCTGACCACAATCAATCATACTGCAGAAATTCTTGTTGAACCTGGAATAGATTTTCACAAATTGCTTTATTTCAGCATTGATGTGCATAATGCCAAATACATGAGTGGCTGGAATTCACTGACTATGCCTGCAAGTCAGAAAAACACCTTAAAGCATTTTATAAAAAACATAGAACAGAGAAATAACAGTTTTAAACAAACACATTTACTATAATGTTCATAAAGACAAACAGTCAGAGATGAGAGTAGTTGGCTATGTTTGTGTTCTTAGTTTTATGGGCAACAGTTGCTAATACCTATGTCACCTATAAGTGTTCCCTGATTGCAAAAAAATATAAAATAATAAAAATAGAAATGCTATATCGCGCTCTGCTTGAGCATATCCACCTGCCCTATACCATACAACTGTCTAAACACATCTAGAACCCACAATCAAAACACAGAACATAAACATCAGTAGACAATATATTATAAATATACATATGAAAACAATAGCGCCCTTCTCAGGTTTACTGTAGTCTCTTTCTGCCCTTCCGCCAGTGAGGTAAGCCACAATCTGAGGGAAGAAAATAGTGTAAGTGACAGATGAATCATATCTAAATATTTCTGATAAAATCATACCAACTGTTTCTAATAATCAATGACACTATATTAATTTTTTTTTGGTTTGCTTTGAACATCCTAGCCATGAAGTAAGCCCTTAACCTATTCACTATATTTTTTTGTTGCTATGTTATATCTGTTTTTTCTTCTTGTGGTTTTTATATTCATTATTCATGTTCCTCACGAGTGCTTTGTACTCCTTCCTGCCTTATATTTTCATATGGAAACTCTTCAATTGAATTGTTAACAGATATTTTATAGCCTCAAAACCTCCACTGATCTCTCTGTAAAATAGGGAAAATATCAACCTTAAGAGGTGCTGATGCAATTAACCTGTGAAGTTAATAGTGCATGATACAGACATGATAACAGGCCTTAACATAACATGTCTACGGCTCTATGTTGTGTCAGTATGATGCACATAAAGACAAAAGAAAACAGTAAGAGGGCTGGCAGGATGTGTGGGAAGCGGCCAACATCTCATCTCTTCCCCTTTAAGATAGTGTCGAAATCAGCCAGTATGTTTTCTTTCCCACGGTCTGACATGACTTAGCTTTCTTTACATTAACTCAAAGTACCATCTGGGTTCAACTTTGTTTGACCAGTCTAACCAGGCAACACATAGCTATGTTTTACCTATATAGGATGTGTAAATTATTAATAAATAGGCTAACAGGAGATATTGACAGGCATTTCCAAGTCCTTTTATGGCACAGACCTCAATGAGTATGACCTGGGCATAGACAACCATCTCTCTTCAAACAGTGTTGAATAAGAACATAGTGTCTACAAACACTGAAGAGACACAATGAACACAACAAGCCCATATACAGTATGCCAAACCAGTTGAGTAGGTTTGTGTTGATGGGGAAAATGCCAACTTTTGGTATTTAGCAGTCATACAGCTACGCCTTATTTACTTTGAAGAACTACTAAAATAGTGATTTTGTCAGACTGCATAGGCAGCAGCTCTATAGAGATGAGATGACTTGGAATGAAATAATAAAGTCATCAAATAAAACAAATGTAATATACACAACAACCAAAATATTTAATTAAAGTAATATGAATAATGATGGTTATTAAGTTATATACTAATGGACAATCACTAGCATCATGGGACTTTCATTAATTGTTTTATTCTGTCCAAAAGTATGGGGTCACCTGCTCATCGAACATCTTATTCCAAAATAATGAGCATTAATATGGTGTTAGATGGAGTTGAGGTCAGGGCTCTGTGCAGGCCAGTCAAGTTCATCCACACCGAGCTCGACAAACCATTTTTGTATGGACCTCAGTTTGTGCACGGGGGTATTGTCATGCTGAAAAAGAAAGGGCCTTGCCCAAACTGTTGCCACAAAGTTGGAAGCACAGAATCGTCTAGAATATCATCTGCTGTAGCATGAAGATTTCCCTTCACTGGAACTAAGGAGCCTAGCTCGAACCATGAAAAATAGCCCCACACCGTTATTCCTCCACCAAACTTTATAGTTGGCACTATGCATTTGGGAAGGTAGCTTTCTCCTGGCATCCACCAAACCCAGATTTGTCCGTCAGACTGCCAGATGGTGAAGCATCACTCCAGAGAACGCGTTTCCACTGCTCCAGAGTCCAATGGCGGCGAGCTTTACACCAACCCAGCTGATACTTGGCATTGCGCATGGTGATCCTAGGCTTGTGTGCGGATGCACGACCATGGAAACCCATTTCATGAAGCTCCCGACAAACAGTTATTGTGCTGACGTTGCATCAAGAGGCAGTTTGAAACTTAGTAGTGAGTGTTGCAACCGAGAACAGACGATGTTTTTGAACTACGCGCTTCAGCACTCGGCAGTCTCGTTCTGTGAGCTTGTGTGGCTTACCACTTCGCGGCTGAGCCGTTGTTGCTCCTAGACGTTTCCACTTCACAATAACAGCACTTACAGTTGACCGGGCAGCTCTAGCAGGGCAGACATTTGACGAACTGACTGGAAAGGTGGCATCCTATGACGGTGCCACGTTGCTCTTCAGTAAGGCCATTCTACTGCCAATGTTTGTCTATGGAGATTTCATGGCTGTGTGCTCAATTTTATACACCTGTCAGCAACAGGTATACTCAAAAAGCCAAATCCACAAATTTGAAGGGGTGTCCACATGCTTTTGTATATATAGTGTATCATCTGACTTCTGTCACAAGTAGTTAAGACTCATGTTACAAGAGGAGGAATGAATACTGCATGTCTGGAAAAGTACTCTTGATGGACAGTGGGTAATTGAATTAGAGAGGGCAGAGTTCAGAGGTAATGGAAGAGAGGAAGTACAGTAAGGGAATGAAGTGCACTCACAGTCTTGCTCTCTGTCTTCACTGGGAAAGCAGTCTTTGAAGAGACAGTGCATTGTCCGATAGCAGTTATCCAACAGAGATTTGGGGGTCACGAACCTCCAGCCTTTTGAGTCAATCTCCTTAACCCTTTTGTAGATCTCCTCTATTCGCTCTGGTGGCTCTCTCTGAGAGATAAATATACATGGCCATTATGAGATACGTTTGTTCAAACAGAGAGATGGGTAGAACAGTGATGGTGACACTATGGCCGGTCTTACACACCTCATCACTCTGTGGTGGGAACACCTGCTGGACCTTCCTGAAGAGATCCTCCAGGTCGGTGGTGTACTTGTAGGAGGGGTGTCTCACTGGCAAGACCCTCAGAATCCTCTTCAACACCTCCTGGTTGACCAACAGCCACACATCCTGCAGGTCCCCGTCTTCCAGATCCTCCACCCTCACCCTCTGGAGGGACGAAGACAAGAGAAAGAAGTGCGGTAGATTGGAGTGAGATAGGAACAGATAGATGTTTTATTTAACCTTTATCAGGGAGTCATACTGATACCAAGGTCTCCTTTACAGATGAGCCCTGAATTACATAAATTCCAGAAAATACACACTTCAAAATATAAATACAAAATGCAAGCAGAAAGAAAAACAGTCATAAACAAACAAACACATGCATCATTAATAAGGTCCTCAATCAGCTTTCTGAATTTCCCTATAGGCACCAAAACATCCAGTTTAATAATTTGTAAAGATTGTTCCACAAATAAGGTTTAAGAAAACTAAAAGCTGATTTACCTAACTCAGTAAAGACCAAAGGAACTTCCAGAGTTAACTATACCTGAGATCGGGTGCGGTAAGTCGTATGTCTAAAGTTTAGTAAAGATATTAGGAACAGTGGGACTTTTATAAAATGGCTTCATAAATGAAAACATAGCAATGTATCAACCTACGTGACATCAAAGAGGGCCAACCAACTTTCTGGTAGAGAATGCTGTGACGAGTACTGAAATTGTCACCTGTAATAAAGCGCAGTGTGCTATGAGAAACTGCATCTAACGACTTTAATGAAGTGGCAGGTGCGTTCATTTAGATGATGTCGCCATAGTCTAGGACCAATAAGATCGTTGTCCGAATAGTCGGCTTTCTACTATTTAGCGAGAGGCAGGACCTATTCTATAGAAGAAGCACATTTTTATTGAGGATATATTCTAAATTGAGGAAAGCCTCTGAATTAGCAGTGAGGGATCAACAGTATCAAAAGCCTTTGACAGGTCAATGAAGAGGGCAGCACAATGGTGCCTTTTATCCATACAGTTAAGCACATCATTTATAACTAGGGATGCAGCAGGGATAGTGCTATGACCTGGTCTAAAACCTGACTGATGTACATTTAGAATATGTTTTCAAAAATAAGATCTTAGCTGAGAATTAATCAAGGATTCTAATATTTTAGCTAGATCAAGAAAGTTTAGAAATAGGGCGATAATTATTTAGGTCACAAGGGTCAAACCACCTTTGTGAAGGCGGAGTACATGGGCCGCCTTCCAAACCTTGGGGATAGTACCAGATATAATTGTTAGGTAAAACATATGGGTTAATGATTCAGCAATCAGGGGGGCAGAGAGCTGCAGAGAAAATGGATCAAGCATATCAGCCCCAGTGGATTTTTTTGTTGTTACATCAATCTTAAGCAAGGCATCTAGAACATCGCTGATAATAAATTGTTGTAATTAAAACAAAGATTCACTAGAAGTTGACGGGATAACTGTCGAGTCAGCTAGAGTCTGGCAGAGGGAAGAAGAGCAGTCGATTGTCTGATCAGGGTCAATTAAACCACCGTTTGTCTCAAATACAAAGCCTGCCGAGATGAAATTATGATTAAAAGCATCACATAAGAATTAAATCAATCAATGAGGAGTTAACAGGGTTTTTCACATTTAGCCGTGTGGTTTTGAGATCAATTGTGTCAGATTAAAATCAAAGCACATACTCTTAAATTGATCTGAGGCCGGGGATAGCTAATCCAGATTCAAATCCCCTAAAATGACCAACTCCGAGGACATAAAAGGTGTTAAACACTCAGATATAGCACCAATAGCATCCGCCATGGCATCGGTGGGGGGGTTAAGGACACATCTACAACCAGGAGCAAAAATGTCTTGGGACCAGAAATATTTAAAGATTGGGACGCCATGAAATTTAATTTTACATATATGGCAACCCCTCCACCACTTTTCTGTAATTTGTCACATCTAAATACATTATAATCATTTACTTCAATGTCTTTATCAGAGACAGAACCCTTTAACCATGTTTCCGAGAGAACCAGAACGTCAGGACACGAGTACTGTACCCACATTTAAATTGTGTCCATTTTATCATTATTATTTTTTTATTTGTATTTTACCCCCCTTTTTCTCCACAAGTTCTATCTTCTCATCGCTGCAACTCCCCAACGGGCTCGGGAGGTGAAGATCCGCTTCATGTGTCCTCCGAAACATGACCCGCCAAACCACGCTTCTTAACACCCGCCCGCTTAACCCGGAAGCCAGCTGCACCAATGTGTCGGATGAAACACCGTTCAACTGACAACCGAAGTCACCCGGCCCGCCACAAGGAGTCGCTAGAGCGTGATGAGCCAAGTAAAGCCCCCGCGGCCAAACCCTCCCCTAACCCGGATGACGTTGGGCCAATTGTGTGCCGCCGTGGCACTCCCGATCACGGCCAGATATTATACAGCCTGGGATCGAACCCAAGTCTGTAGTGACGCTTTTAGCACTGCGATCCTGTGCCTTAAACCGCTGCGTCACTCGGCCCTGTGTCCATTTTCTTATCGTGCACTTGCCCAAACCCCCTGCGAGACTTAAAGTCAGAGGGGGTATTCAGCTCATTCCCATAAGAGCTAACAGACATAGGGTCATCTACAGCTATTTGTCAACTCCGCCAAAGGAGTTGAGCTGCTGCAGGGAACCGGAGTGGCTGCCAATGCTCCATTCTGGGTGTGCACAGGAGGCCTTGGTGTGGCTCCTGTTGCAAGGTTGGGGCTGCCATGGGGGGCAGTAGTGTCCAAGGCCAGTCCTGGGGATGGGAGTAGGGAGGGTAACCAAAACTAGCCTGAGAGGGAGGTTGTGGGGGTGCGAAGCTTCAAACTCTCTACATATGAGGGCTGATGATGTGAATGAAAACTCTTCTGGAACAGGGTAGAAATTACGATCTTCGCAAGGGGGAAGATGGTGGAGGCCCTCTCTATCACTCCCCTTAGTGATGTGGCCACCCTCTCCTGTTGGGTACGCAGGTCATGATGATATGGCTGGGGAAGCCAAGCTGGGCCACAGTCAAGAGCTCCATAGCTCTCTCTGTTGTGGGACGCCATAACTTTGCTACCTTTTTATTTGGGAAAAGTGTATTCTCTAATATAAACTTTCCATTGGAGTCCATCATTAATATAATGTCTGTGGAGGATGGCAGGAGGGATGTGAGTAACTACAGGGATGAGACGGATGGATCAGCCTGGTGCATTGGTTGGTTATGTTGGTTGCTTGGGTTGCTTGGTTGGTGGGTTCTGATTCAGCTCTTGCCTTGGTCCTGAGTTTTTGTGTAACTCTTTGTAGAGTGGATGGTTGTGGCTGAGAAATTCCTGCCTTAGCTCATGTAGCTCCTTCTGCAGGTTCTGCATGTGGCTAGTGCTGACTGTGCTGGACAGTTCCTCTCTAAGTCAGCGCACTTCCATCCTAAGAGCCTGGTTGTCCTCAACATTTTTCAATGCACACTGCAGCTCACGGATCTCATCCGTATGCCAACGCACCAGGCTGATCTTCTCCTCTATAAGATAGTGGTACTTTCTGACATTTTAAGTTAATTGTTGGTCTTGTGGAAAGCTGTGTGCCAAGCATTAGGATCCTCCATGTAGAACAGAAGGTCTACTTTAATTTCCTTGTTCGCTTTTAGGATGAAGTCTGCCCTCAGAGTCTCAAAGCAATTTATTTTTCCTGACTCACTTGTAACATTTTTAGTATAGCCCCAGTCGGTATTCACGTAATAAGGAATTCCCCTCTCGACCACGCCCACAAATTCTATTAACCCCCAACAACATTGTCGTTGGTTTTTTGTTATACAGAAATAACAAAACATGCCGAAAAGCTGCTGTGTTGTTCAATGTACATGTAACCAGGTCAAAAATATCCACCTACGTATCGCAATGCTCTCACGTAGGGAAATAGAGCCTGCGAGAAGAGCCCTGTGGCTTCAGGCTATGTCGTGGGAGAGTGGGAAATAGGCTACACGTAGCTAGGTTTGTGGAAAACATTTAATCCCAGGTAAGACATTTAACTTGTTTAGTACAGTCCGTTTGTAACTCCACTCACTACTTATAGCTGTATAGTCCGTTTGTTTGTGTTGTTGGTCGGTAGCCAGCTTGCACCCACTCACTCAAGTGGCTGCTAGCATAGTCATGAAAAGAAGCATGAGGGAATCCCTACAATATTACGTTTTTCTAAGTAGTGAGAACGCTAGGGAGCAGCCAATGTTAGATGATGTACTTTTCTTAAATGTAGAATTGTAATCGACAAAAACAAACAAGAAAATTGCATTTGAAAAAGGTCAAGTTTTTGCTGTGAGACAATGTGGTAACCACATGTTGTTTTCCCCACAGGCAGGATTGCGACATTCTATCTAATACCAACTGGGTCTGTACATGATGGCCATAGAAATAAGAATAAATGGAATGGGCGTCCCCATTCAAGTCATTGATGGCATAATGGGTGGACTGGCGGCCATTGCGAGTGTACCCAAAGCAGGAAGTACAGGCAGGAAGTAAAAGTAGGAAATGTACCCATCAATCTGTGCTGTGATTTGTTGAATCAACTTAAATTACATTACAAAAAATACATTCCATTGCATTAGCCACATCAGTTAGCATCATTTGAATGAACATTCTACATTACCATGGAAATTATTACATCACAATACAAGGAAGCCATTGCGAGTGTACACCAGTCAAATTGCCAGGGTAAGAGGTTCCAAGCCCATTCTATTCATTCTTATTTCTATGGTGATGGCAAGGTCTCTGAAACAATGCTTAGAGAATGCAGCCATTTTCATCTCCATGGTGACCTCTTTATACAATGCACTCTGCTCTAGAATGATGTGCATGTGCCTCTTGATGAAAGCGCTTATTATTAAATGATGCACCTGTAGATCATTTCACTAATTGTGTGTAAAGTTGTCATCAAGGAAAAGGGTGGCTACTTTGAAGAATCTAAAATCTAATATATATTTTGATTTGTTTAACACTTTTTGGTTACTACATGATTCCATGTGTTATTTCATAATTTTGATGTCTTCACTATTACTATACAATGTGGAAAATAGTAAAAATAAAGACAAACCCTTGAATGAGTAGGTGTGTCCAAACTTTTGACTGGTACTGTATAACAAACTAATAAGTGCTGCTTAAGTGCTGCTGCTCATAGTCCCAGTTGGTACTGTATTAGATAGAACCAATGATTTATATATACACTAGATGAATGATAGGGGGTGGTGTGTTCAAGACACCGTGCCTCCATCTTGACACTCCCTCACCGTTGTACAAAATATTTTAGAAGCTATAGAAATGCATTTATTAATGTATACATTCGTTTTTGCACACTTTTAAATTATATTATGTGAGCTAAACATAAAATATTTTCCTTCAAGTTAAATGTTTTTAGATTACTAATGTCACTTTCCCCACTACAACAAAAACATTGTTAAATACATGTAATTTTGTCCTTGACAACATTTAATTCAAATACTGTAGAATTCCTTTCATTCCTATGGAGGACTGCTCCTACTGGGGAGTGCCAATATTGCAGTCAGGTGACTTCAAAGCCTCTCAATGGCCAATACATAGCATCAGCAATCCAGGGTGTATACAAAGACAGTACAGCATGATTATACGCTGAAACTGCTTCTCCAATAGAAATCCCTGATCACACTTGTAGGCAATGTCATGGCTAGCTAAAAGGCGCTGCATGGTCAATCTGACATCTGCATTGGCCGTGTAGTATTTACAGTGATATGGCCTCTGCAGAAGTCAGGGCAATCATATTTCTTGAGCTTGGTGGAGCAGCGCAGAACTGTGGAGCAGAGATGTTGTGAAGGAATTTGTCAAGGAAGTGAGTTTGTGTTTATACACAACCTCCCACCACCACCTAATGTCAACCAATAATTTCAATGCGGAGCTATACAGAGGCATCCGCATTGTTACAAAATTTGGGGGGGTGCACGGGGATGCGGTACAGAGCTCAATTTGGCCTCTGCATGCCCCCGGAGGCTCCGAAATTGCGTCACACCCTCCATAAGGAGCCTCCCACCAAATTTACGGATCAAGCATAAATTGGCTTTTAGCTAGCTAAGCTCATGTGTAGAAACACGTCATCGGGTCTAACGGTGGTCTCACATGTTCAACTACTTAAGACATAGGCTCAAATCTAGGTTGTGTCTTTAAATTTGGAGAAAATCAACAACTAAGGGGACTTGTCAAACCCCGGCCTGGTGTGTTTGGTCTGTTTCACAAGCGTTCCCGGGAATTGTCACGGTTTTGCGCCTCTGGGTTTAGAAACTCTGTGGTTTTATGTACATCATTGGATGTACATCAAGAGCCTGCCTGTGGGGAAAACAAGGTGTGGTTACCTAGATTACCCCTTTTATGTATGACAAAAAAATCAAGGACAAAGTTGGCTCTTTTACAATGGGTGTGAAAGGGAAAATGTTTTTGTTTTCCCCAATTTGTGTGCGTGGTCGAGGAGAATTTCTTATTATTACGTGAATATCGACTTGGACTATGGAATTGGTTGCTAGGTGACTGATGGAGTGATAAGAGTGAAGATAAAGGAGGGAGAATAAGGAAGCAATGTAGACAAAGGGTGAGTGAGTGGGTGGTGTGACAAGTAGATTTTTCCCATGATTTAAGTTAGACCAGTGATAATGATAAGGAAACAAAGGGAGGGACTCACCAGCCTGGTGATGTTGCTGAGTTTGAAGACCTCCTCATAGTGAACTCTGATGGTGTAATTAATGGGTAAATTGTGTTTCTGTTAAAAAGACAGGAAAAATGTTGGTGTCAGATTGTGTTTGTAATCTCCACATATATCAACTGTCATTGTCTTTTTTCTATGCTGTGATCCACACACTAGTCTTGCCTAATTTCATTAATATTCCAAATGTGTTGTAACTGTCTCGATATATCCTGTCCCCTTCTTACCATGTTACGTCTTCTGCCTATGAGTTTGTTTTCCAACGTCTTCAAAGACGTGCACTGGGCAGTTCTGGGCGTCATCAAAACAGGTGGTAGTACACATATCAAACCTACAGGGGGCACAACATACATATGATATCATATAACATGTCACTCACTGACGCAGTTAAATATTCTAAAACAGTGTCGTAGCAGTATTGAAGTGGTATAATTGTGGTGAGAACTGAGTAAAGATGTTGAGACTGTCACAGTGCAAAGCCAGACCATAGCTCCTAGCTAGACCTCTGTGGTTGCTTTGCTAAAATGAATTATGCTGAACCATGACCTCTTCTTTCCATCAGACTCATCATCTCACTGAGAATCCACCAATCTAAGAGAAAGCCCCAGCTGAGCCAGATTACAATACTGATTAAACACAACAATAATCTCCTCTAAAACGCTTTCACCTTAATCTGCATGCGGTCAAGTGCAGGAGACATCCAATACAGTCATGGTCAGTGGTACATTTTCGCTATTATGTTTGAAAACAGGATTTTGGTCCTGTGGTCCAAATGCAGACTGAGACAGTAGTACCTATTTTGACAAAAGGGTATTTTTTCTCAGGAGTAACTAACTCTGACTAGCACAGTTTCATAGCAGTGGGGGCAGAGTGACTGGTGGCATGCAGTCAAAAGCCAGTCTGTTGTGGACCACTGTGTGGTTAGATCCTATGGCCGAGGGCTTAGATGTAGATGATTGTATAGTGACTCTGAGTCAGCAAAATCTCCAAGACCTCACAGCACACTTCCTAGGAATGTACCTCACTGCACTTCTACAGTCAGGGGCTCAAACATCAGATACCTCACTCACCCTACCCCCCTCTCTTGCCTTCAATACACGTTCTTCCTCTCATTTTTTACTCAAGTGTGTGTATTTCTTTCTCTCTGTTACAGGACGTGGTTAGATACATCGGTTTAACAGCTTTTTTGGAACAGAAACCAGACCTACGCAACACTTTTTTTTGTTATCTCTCTTTCAATCTGAGATAGGAACTGATTAGACCTATGACGTCTTCTACTGTCAATCCCCTAAACACTTTCTAGCTTGAGCTCTCTGAAATATACATTGTTTGTCTATGATGAGTCATGGTTACAGTTCTTCAGTTTAAGGGGGGGGGGGGGGGGGGGGCTTTGATCTCTTTTACGAAAACCCTTTAGGGGTTTCTCCATAGCAGAACAAACTTTGTGTAAACCGTGATGAAGGTCTATTGTCCGAAACATTCGTGGTCCCTTAAACCCTTTGTAGAATATACAAGAATGTCAGTGTGATTGATTTTCTTTTACTAACATATGGTATGCAACCATGGTGCCCAATGGGAAAAGGTATGCATCATTCAATTTAATACCACTCTCCAAAGACAACTGGGGCTCAGTTGCTGAACAGACGTATGGTACTATAAACTCCCAACGGTCTCTACTGACAGATGTATTTCCTCACACAATTAAGGGCCTCTTAGCGCTCAGTAGGTATATAAGTGGCTGAAGTGATGGGGCCTCACCCAGCCCATTGCAACACAAACAAAAGATATTCAAGAAACCAGGAATAACATCCATAATCTACCGGTACACATAATCTCAGTTCTGATCCCACACCACTACATCCCCACAATATGTCAAGATTCTAGCCTTTGACCTGACACGTAGTTCCCAGGGCAGTTGCTGTAGGTTAGAGTGACATCCGCAAGCCCCCCAATTCTTCACACATGCACCAGAGGACTTCTCTTACCCAATAGAGCTCCCAGGAGCCAGGCTGTTGACCGGACCATACTCCAATTTATGCCCCTGTTCAAACACGCTGGAGGCCTCCGACTCAGATCACACACTGTTCCAGAGCACCACAAGGTTCTTCTCGCTCCTTGTTAGCCTGTAACAGCAACACAGACAGGCATTTTTAACAGTTCAACATTGACTGTCTTCACTGGTTTCAATCAGATTTGTTCTGAATAGCTATAAACACCACAAAACCCTTGTCAGGTTGAAAGAACAGGAAATAATCAATGTACAGTATACGTTGACATTTGATGACAGACGTACGTGTACATCTACGGCCACCAACCACTTAATGTCAAAAGGAGAAGTTTGAATTTTGAAACACTGTATTGCCAAAACCGGTGCATAGACAAAGCTGCGGGAAGATGTTTGGGGGTGGGGGGAAAACATTTTTTTTTGCCAGCACTACAGACGCCTATATCGTGGAAACCCCTTCAAATTAGTGGATTTGGCTATTTCAGCCACACCCGTTGCTGAAAGGTGTATAAAATCGAGCGCACAGCCACACAATCTCCATAGACAAACATTGGCAGTAGTATGGCCTTACTGAAGAATTCAGTGACTTTCAACGTGGCACCACACTGCCACCTTTCCATCAAGTCAGTTCATCAAATTTCTGCCCTGCTAGAGCTGCCCCGGTCAACTGTAAGGGCTGTTATTGTGAAGTAGAAATGTCTAGGAGCAACAACGGCTCAGTCATTGCCACACAATATATATATATATACATACATACATACACACTGAACAAAAATATAAATGCAACATGTAAAGTGTTGGTCCCATGTTTCATGAGCTGAAATAAAAGATGCCATGCACACAAAAAGCGTATTTCTCTCAAATTTTGGCACAAACTTGTTTACATCCCCGTTAGTGAGCATTTCTCATTTGCCAACATAATCTATCCACCTGACAGGTGTGGCATTTCAAGAAGTTGATTAAACAACATGATCATTACACAAGTGCACCTTGTGCTGGGGACAATACAAGGCCACTCTAAAATGTGCAGTTTTGTCACACAACACAATGCCACAGATGTCTCAAGTTGAGGGAGTGTGCAATTGGCATACTGACTGCGGGAATGTCCACCAGAGCTGTTGGCAGAGAATTTAATGTTAATTTCTCTACCATAAGCTGCCTGAAACGTTGTTTTACAGAATTTGGCAGTAAGTCCAACCAGCCTCACAACCGCAGACCACGTGTAACCATGCCAGCCCAGGACCTCCACATCCGGCTTCGTCATCTGCGGGATCATCTGAGACCAGCCACCCAGACTGCTGATGAAATTTAGGAGTATTTCTGTCTGTAATAAATCCCTTTTGTGGGGAAAAACTAATTCTGATTCCCTGCCCCTGCCCAGTCATGTGAAATCCATAGATTAGGGCCTAATTAATGTATTTCAATTGACTGATTTCCTTATATTAACTGTAACTCAGTAAAATCATTGACATTTTAATTAAATGTTTTATATATAGTACCAGTCAAAAGTTTGGACACACCTACTCATTCAAGGGTTTTTCTTTATTTTGACTATTTCCTACATTGTAGAATAATAGTAAAGACATCAAAACTATGAAATTACACATATGGAATCATGTAGTAACCAAAAAACTGTCAAACAAATCAAAATATATTTAACATTTTCGATTCATCATAGCCACCCTTTGCCTTGATGACAGCTTTGCACACTCTTGGCATTCTCTCAACCAGCTTCATGAGGTAGTCATCTGGAAAGCATTTCAATTTTAAAAGGCGTGCCTTGTTAAAAGTTAATTTGTGGAATTTCTGTCCTTAATGCGTTGAGCCAATCAGTTGTGTTGTAGAGGTGGTATAGAGAAGAGCTCTATTTGGTAAAAGACCAAGTCCATATTATGGCAAGAACAGCTCAAATAAGCAAAGAGAAACAACAGTCCATTATGACTGACGTGAAAGTCAGTCAATCTGGAAAATTTCAAGAACTTTGAACGTTTCTTCAAGTGCAGTCGCAAAAACCATCAAGCACTATGATGAAACTGGCTCTCATGAGGACTGCCACAGGAAAGGAAGACCCAGAGTTACCTCTGCTGCAGAGGATAAGTTCATTAGAGTTAGAAGCCTCAGAAATTGCAGCCCAAATAAATTCTTCAGAGTTCAAGTTGGACCGCAGAGTGAAGGAAAAGCAGCCAACAAGTGCTCAGCATACAGTGGGGCAAAAAAGTATTTAGTCAGCCACCAATTGGGCAAGTTCTCCCACTTAAAAAGATGAGAGAGAGGTCTGTAATTTTCATCATAGGTACACTTCAACTATGACAGACAAAATGAGAAAAAAAAATCCAGAAAATCACATTGTCGGATTTTTTATGAATTTATTTGCAAATTATGGTGGAAAATAAGTATTTGGTCAATAACAAAAGTTTATCTCAATACTTTGTTATATACCCTTTGTTGGCAATGACAGAGGTCAAACGTTTTCTGTAAGTCTTCGCAAGGTTTTCACACACTGTTGCTGGTATTTTGGCCCATTCCTCCATGCAGATCTCCTCTAGAGCAGTGATGTTTTGGGGCTGTTGCTGGGCAACACGGACTTTCAACTCCCTCCAAAGATTTTCTATGGGGTTGTGATCTGGAGACTGGCTAGGCCACTCCAGGACCTTGAAATGCTTCTTACGAAGCCACTCCTTCGTTGCCCGGGCGGTGTGTTTGGGATCATTGTCATGCTGAAAGACCCAGCCACGTTTCATCTTCAATGCCCTTGCTGATGGAAGGAGGTTTTCAATCAAAATCTCACGATACATGGCCCCATTCATTCTGTCCTTTACACGGATCAGTTGTCCTGGTCCCTTTGCAGAAAAACAGCCCCAAAGCATGATGTTTCCACCCCCATGCTTCACAGTAGGTATGGTGTTCTTTGGATGCAACTCAGCATTCTTTGTCCTCCAAACACGACGAGTTGAGTTTTTACCAAAAAGTTCTATTTTGGTTTCATCTGACCATATGACATTCTCCCAATCTTCTTCTGGATCATCCAAATGCTCTCTAGCAAACTTCAGACGGGCCTGGACATGTACTGGCTTAAGCAGGGGGACACGTCTGGCACTGCAGGATTTGAGTCCCTGGCGGCGTAGTGTGTTACTGATGGTAGGCTTTGTTACTTTGGTCCCAGCTCTCTGCAGGTAATTCACTAGGTCCCCCCGTGTGGTTCTGGGATTTTTGCTCACCGTTCTTGTGATCATTTTGACCCCACGGGGTGAGATCTTGCGTGGAGCCGCAGATCGAGGGAGATTATCAGTGGTCTTGTATGTCTTCCATTTCCTAATAATTGCTCCCACAGTTGATTTCTTCAAACCAAGCTGCTTACCTATTGCAGATTCAGTCTTCCCAGCCTGGTGCAGGTCTACAATTTTGTTTCTGGTGTCCTTTGACAGCTCTTTGGTCTTGGCCATAGTGGAGTTTGGAGTGTGACTGTTTGAGGTTGTGGACAGGTGTCTTTTATACTGATAACAAGTTCAAACAGGTGCCATTAATACAGGTAACGAGTGGAGGACAGAGGAGCCTCTTAAAGAAGAAGTTACAGGTCTGTGAGAGCCAGAAATCTTGCTTGTTTGTAGGTGACCAAATACTTATTTTACACCATAATTTGCAAATAAATTCATTAAAAATCCTACAATGTGATCTTCTGGATTTTTTTTCTCATTTTGTCTGTCATAGTTGAAGTGTACCTATGATGAAAATTACAGGCCTCTCTCATCTTTTTAAGTGGGAGAACTTGCACAATTGGTGGCTGACTAAATACTTTTTTGCCCCACTGTATGTGGGAACTCCTTCAAGACTGTTGGAAAAGCATTCCAGGTGAAGCTGGATGAGAGAATGCCAAGAGTGTACAAAGCTGTCATCAAAGTAAAGGGTGGCTATTATATAAAATATATTTTGATTTGTTTAACACTTTTTGGGTTACTACATGATTCCATATGTGTTATTTCATCGTTTTGATGTGTTCATTATTCTACAATGTAGAAAATAGTAAATATAAAGAAAAATCCTTGAATGAGAAGGTGTCCAAACTTTTGACTGATACTGTATATATACAGTTGAAGTCGGAAATTTACATACACCTTTGCCAAATATATTTAAACTCCGTTTTTCACAATTCCTGACATTTAATCCTAGTAAAAATTCCCTGTGTTAGGTCAGTTAGGATCACCACTTTATTTTAAGAATGTGAAATGTCAGAATAATAGTAGAGAATGATTTATTTCAGATTGTATTTCTTTCATCACATTCCCAGTGGGTCAGAAGTTTACATACACTCAATTAGTATTTGGTAGCATTGCCTTTTAATTGTTTAACTTGGGTCAAACGTTTCAGGTAGCCTTCCACAAGCTTCCCACAATAAGTTGGGTGAATTTTGGCCCATTCCTCCTGACAGAGCTGGTGTAACTGAGTCAGGTTTGTAGGCCTCCTTGCTCGAACACGCTTTTTCAGTTCTGCCCACACATTTTCTATAGGATTGAGGTGAGGGCTTTGTGATGGCCACTCCAATACCTTGACTTTGTTGTCCTTAAGCCATTTTGCCACAACTTTGGAAGTATGCTTGCGGTCAATGTTCATTTGGAAGACCCATTTGCGAACAAGCTTTAACTTCCTGACTGACGTCTTGAGATGTTGCTTCAATATATCCACATACTTTTCCTCCCTCATGATGCCATCTATTTTGTGAAGTGCACCAGTCCCTCCTGCAGCAAAGCACCCCTACAACATGATGCTGCCACCCCTGTGCTTCACGGTTGGGATGGTGTTCTTCGGCTTGCGAGCATCCCCTATTTTCCTCCAAACATAACGATGGTCATTATGGCCAAACAGTTCTATTTTTGTTTCATCAGACCAGAGGACATTTCTCCAAAAAGTACGATCTTTATCCCCATGTGCAGTTGCAAACCGTAGTCTGGCTTTTTATGGCGGTTTTGGAGCAGTGGCTTCTTCCTTGCTGAGAGGCCTTTCAGGTTATGTCGATATAGGACTCGTTTTACTGTGGATATAGATACTTTTGTACCTGTGTCCTCCAGCATCCTCACAAGGTCCTTTGCTGTTGTTCTGGGATTGATTTGCACTTTTTGCACCAAAGTACGTTCATCTCTAGGAGACCGAATGCGTCTCCTTCCTGAGCGGTATGACGGCTGCGTGGTCCCATGGTGTTTATACTTGCGTACAATTGTTTGTACAGATGAACGTGGTACCTTCAGGCATTTGGAAATTGCTCCAAGGATGAACCAGACTTGGAGGTCTACACATTTTTTCTGAGGTCTTGGCTGATTTCTTTTGATTTTCCCATGATGTCAAGCAAAGAGGCACTGAGTTTGAAGGTAGGCCTTGAAATACATCCACAGGTACACCTCCAATTGACTCAAATGATGTCAATTAGCCTATCAGAAGCTTCTAAAGCCATGACATCATTTTCTGGAATTTTCCAAGCTGTTTAAAGGCACAGTCAACTTAGTGTATGTAAACTTCTGACCCACTGGAATTGTGATACAGTGAATTATAAGTGAAATAATCTGTTTCTGAACAATTGTTGGTAAAATAGTTTGTGTCATGCACAATCACAGAACAATTGTTGGAAAAATTACTTGTGTCATGCACAAAGTAGATGTCTGAATCAACTTGCCAAAACTAGTTTGTTAACAAGACACTTGTGGGGTGGTTGAAAAACGAGTTTTAATGACTCAACTTCACATGTGAATCCAAAATACATTTGAATTCTGAAATTCTCACATCTGGAGGCATGACAAATGTGAATGGCGTGTGAATGATGTGATCATTCATTCACGTGAATTTCCATGATCAGTTCCAAAAAAAATACAGAAAATTATGACAAAATTGACAACAAGAACATTAAATCACACATCACAGCTGTAACTTGGAGAAAAGTAGAGGACAGTGCCCCAAAAATAACTTACATATATCACATGTATGGACATATGTTATATGACAATAAAATGCATAGCAAATAGAGTAGGCATAGCCAACACTGGCAAATAACATGTCTCTAAGTGTGATGGGAAATGTTATAATCTATCCTTTGGATCATGGATCCCAAGGGTCTTCATTATTTAGCCCTATAGCCTACAATATCAAAACAGCACCTTCGGGTTGCATCCTCAGCGTCCATATTAAATAATAGCATGTCTTATAAGGCCATATAACTAAAGTTGGCTAAGCGCAGCAATACACATCCAATATTTGCTCAAGACGTTACAAATATCACTTCCATATTCACCTGCACAATCACAGCAGTAACTCCACAGAAACTCGCAACTTCAACACTCCGTTATCTTCAGAATGACCATCAGCAGCAGCGACCAAAAGCACACATGGTTCACACAAACGACTTACTTACAAGGCTGGGAAACCACGCGTGCGTGTCTGGTCAGTGACATTGAAACAATGTCATCTTTAATAGATGACCTGCGCGTAGCAACTCCCAGAGCAAAACCCCCGTTTTAGGCGAACGCGAATTTGGGAAACTCCCTGAAGCCTCACTTTCTTTGGCCCAGAACTCCAAAACGAGAGAATATTGATTAATTGCGCAATGCCCATATGGTCGTCTCCAGCTCCACCTTGCAGGCGTAAATTGTCAGGTTTTACTTTCACTTTCCATACACTGCGCCATAACTCTCCCAAATAATATTCTCACCCCCGACTAGACTGCCCTAAATATTACATTCTAATTCAATATCCTAATACAAATTAAAAATTATAGAATTCAAATACAATTTGTTGGCACAGATATCGCACCATACTCCACATTCAGCTCAATAGGCTTAAAACTTACTCCATGTGCTCAACAGCCACGCGGCCATGTAAGGCAATTTATTCACAATCACACAATTTCATGACATTAACATCACTTATCTTCTAGGGCAGAGTTCATTGTGAACAAATAGACTGACTGCTCGAGTGACCAACATATGCCTACTCAGGACAGCTAGGGTACCAAACTGTCCCACCACAAACGCCCACGTGGATCATTATGGATTTATTTGGCCTTTATCCCGCAGTACTGAGGTGCAGCATGAATGAGACTGGAAAATAATACTACAAAGGCTACAGGATTTGTTAATGGTTTTGGTAACATTTCTGAAGCTGAAATGGGGCTGCTCGTGTTCGAGAAAATTACAATATTATGGAGGACATTCATTTGCCTTCTGACCCAAGTGGTTAACTTATCATCATCCATTAGTCAGCTGTAAAATCAAAGTCTAGGTCTTATTAGAATAGCCTAAACCTAATTACACTAGAAGGGGTGGGTAGCCAACAGTCAAAGTGGAATCCTCTCCCCTGTTTCCTCCCCTTCAGATGCTGTGTGTGAAAAAAGTTTACTGGTGAAAGCAAACACCTCTGATACAATATTGTTTATTTCTATGTTTCAAAATCAAGATAATTGCAGAGGAAGCTCCTTTACACCTGGGGTTCTCAAACGTTTTTGGGGCCGGGACCCCTTTTGTGATAGTAAATTCATCAGGGACCCCCTCAATCAGGAAAAACTCCAGTGAGATAAAAAAAAAATAGCATACAAGGAGTTCTACTATGACTTTGACAGTGCATGGCCGAACTAAACAAATCTCAGGCCCTGGGAAGGCCCATCTCTTGGCATCTGAGAGAACATTTAGCTGTTTTCAAGCAATTTTCCTGCAATTCTACACATTTTGTCATGGGGCAGAGATGTTTTGTTGTTGTCGCTTTAAATACTGTCTTGCCTGCATCTAACTGATCTAGGGTGTAATCATAAGTCCAACAATTGCAAACGAGAGCTTCTATTGGACAAATGAGGTATGTTTTGTTCCATTTGCTTCTGTTTAATAATATTGATTTACACCTTCTAAACTTATTCCATGGATCCCTCGGCCAAAATGTGTTTAATCAGTTAGTAATATTCTTTAAAAAAATTAATGTAAAAAAATTCTTTTTTTTAAATATATGTTTTAGATCTGGCTCCGGACTAGCTGCTGTACCTCATCCACAGACCCCACTTTAAGAACCCCTGCTGTAGGCCATCGAGACGAACTGTCATTTCAGATTTCAGGCTGGCCTAGAGCCAGATAGACACTGGAGACATTTTGAGAAGGGGCATTCCATGTACAGTGCAGACCCCAAAATCTTAAACCAAACCTCAATCATAACAACACCATCTGCTAGTCCAGACAAAGTGACATCAGGGGGGAAATCCCAGAAGATGGAGACCAATGACTCTCCAATGGAGGGAATGTACATCCTCAGCATTCTTACTCAAACAAGGGGCGGGGTGAACGACCCCGGTGCTCAATATTTTAGTCTGCTAACATATTCATTCCTGCTTGCAGTTACAACACCAAGATGTTTGCATAAAACAGATGCAGTAAAGAGGTCAATGGAGTTTACTGAAGTTATTTTAGAAAACTATTTAATTGAAGTAAATAAATGTCTGAGACAGATTACTAAGTATACATTTATATGTAAATATGCATGCAATTTGAAAATATGTCTTTAATTGGGACGTCTATCTCTGGCCAGCAGAAAGGATGTTTCACCATCATTTTGAGAAGCTACATTAACAAGGCAACTGGTTGAGTCTTGAGTCAAACTGTGGTGAATGACAAACACATTCCAAAGAATAAGCACCTCTTCAAGCCATAATAACAAACATACACTGGGGTGCAACACTGATCACACAAATATGCACAAACAAGCTCACTGAAAGATACCACACTTAGTTTACAAACATCTCTCTGCACTATGCCTAACTACCTATATTCCCAGCAATCTCACCAACCTCAGGAATGGCACAACACCAACCTCGAAAATGGCACAATGGTATTATGTTCTGCTGTTGAATGACACGTTGAAAATTAAAAGTAGAGGAAGAGGCAGTGACTCAAAATAACCCTCTGCTAAATCCATATCAATTGTAGGGCATCAGTGCCTTAACTTGAATGATCAAGATACAGGTTAAATGTCCTAATACCCGTCACAACATTGAGTAATTGCCTTACTACCGATTAGTAATGCACCAAAATTGCTTATCAATAAAAACTAATATTGAAATATAGTGTAGACATTGTTAATGTTGTAAAATACTATTGTAGCTGGAAACAGCTGATTTTTAATGGAATATCTAAATAGGCGTACAGAGGCCCATTATCAGCAATCATCACTCCTGTGTTCCAATGGCACGTTGTGTTAGCTAATCCAAGTTTATCATTTTAAAAGGCTAATTGATCATTAGAAAACCCTTTTGCAATTATGTTAGCACAGCTGAAAACTGTTATTCCAGTGTTTTACTTGCTATATTGTAATTGCCTCGCCACCATGGCCTTTTTTTGCCTTTACCTCCCTTATCTCACCTCATTTGCTCACATTGTATATAGACTTATTTTTCTACTGTATTATTGACTGTATGTTTTGTTTATTCCATGTGTAACTCTGTGTTGTTGTATGTGTCCAATTGCTATGCTTTATCTTGGCCAGGTCGCAGTTGCAAATGAGAACTTGTTCTCAACTAGCCTACCTGGTTAAATAAAGGTGAAATAAAAAAATTATACTGATTAAAGAAGCAATAAAACTGGCCTTCTTTAGATTAGCATCTGCATTTGTGGGTTCGTTTACAGGCTCAAAATGGCTAGAAACAAAGATCTTTCTTCTGAAACTCAATCTATTCTTGTTCTGAGAAATGAAGGCTATTCCATGTGAGAAATTACCAAGACAATGCTGTGTACAACGCTGTGTACAACTCCCTTCACAGAAAAGCGCAAACTGGCTCTAACCAGAATAGAAAGAGGAGTGGGAGGCCCCGGTGCACAACTGAGCAAGAGGACAAGTACATTAGAGTGTTTAGTTTGAGAAACAGACGCCTCACAAGTCCTCAACTGGCAGCTTCATTAAATTGTACCCGCAAAACATCAGTCTCAATGTCAACAGTGAAGAGGCAACTCAGGGATGCTGGCCTTCTAGGCAGAGTTGCAAAGAAAAAGCCATATCTCAGACTGGCTAATAAAAATAAAAGATTAAGATGGGCAAAAGAACAGACAATGGACAGAGGAAGATTGGAAAAAAGTGTTATGGACAGACGAATCGAAGTTTGAGGTGTTCGGATCACAAAGAACATTCGTGAGACGCAGAAAAAATAAAAAGATGCTGGAGGAGTGCTTCACGCCATCTGTCAAGCATGGTGGAGGCAATGTGATGGTCTGGGGGTGCTTTGGTGTTGGTAAAGTGGGAGATTTGTACAGGGTAAAAGGGATCTTGAAGAAGGAAGGCTATCACTTAATTTTGCAACTCATTGCCATACCATGTGGACGGCGCCTAATTGGAGCCAATTTCCTCCTACAACAGGACAATGACCCAAAACACAACTCCAAACTATGCAAGAACTGTTTAGAGAAGAAGCAGTCAGCTGGTATTCTGTCTATAATGGAGAGGCCAACACAGTCACCGGATCTCAACCCTATTGAGCTGTTGTGGGAGCAGCTTGACATTATGGTACGTAAGTGCCCATCAAGCCAATCCAACTTGTGGGAGGTGCTTCAGGAAGCCTGGGGTGAAATCTCTTCAGATTACCCCAACAAATTGACAACTATAATGCCAAAGGTTTGCAAGGCTGTAATTGCTGCAAATGGAGGATTATTTGACGAAAGCCATGTTTGAAGGACATAATTATTTCAATTAAAACTCATTATTTATAACCTTGTCAACATCTTGACTATATTTTAAATTCATTTTGCAACTAATTTCATGTATGTTTTCATGGAAAACAAGGACATTTCTAAGTGACCCCAAACTTTTGAACGGTAGTGTACAGCTCATTGAGTGCGGTTTTAGTGCCAGCATCGGTCTATGGTGGTATGTAGACAGCTATGAAAAATACAGATGAACTCACTAGGTAGATAGAGTATCTAATGATAAGCTGTAGACCACACTACCTCAGGCGCGCAAAACCTATACTTCCTTAGATATCGTGCACCAGCTGTTTACAAATATACATAGGCCCCCGCCCCGTGTCCTACTACTGTTCCATCCTGCCGATAGAGTGTATAACCTGCCGGCTGTATATTATTGTCGTCGTTCAGCCACGACTCGGTGAAACATAAGATATTACAGTTATTAATGTCCCGTTGGTAGGATATACATGCTTTCAGTTTGTTCCATTTATTTTCCAGCAATTGAACGCTAGCTAACAGTACGGATGGCAAAGGCAGATTAGCCACTCTTCGCTTGATCCTCACAAGGTACCCCAATCTCTTTCCGCAAAATTTGTTTCTTTCTCCAGCGAATGACGGGGATGAGGGCCTGTTTGGAGTATATCCTTCCCGTCCGACTCATTAAAGAATAATAATTTTTCCAATTTGAAGTGAATAATCGCTGTTCTGATGTCCAGAAGCTCTTTTCGGTCATAAGAGACGGTAGCAGCAACATTATGTACAAAATAAGTTCCAAACAATGCGAAAAAACAAACTAGCACAGTTGGTTAAGAGCCAATAAAACGGATTGGCATACAATCTCCCGGAGTGCAAATAATCTCAAAGGAAGGGACATAGACATGATTCATTCATACATAATAGATTTATCTTACAATCAACATCTGCATATATGATTGGCTAACCCTCATCCTCTACAGGATGGGTGTCCCTAAACGGGACGGTTGTTGCTGACGTATGCTAATGTGACTAGAATGTTGTTACATACAACAGCCAACTTTCCGGGACATAAACATGTCTTTTATGGGCAGAAAGCTTAAATTGTTGTTAATCTAACTGCAGTGTCCAATTAACAGGAGCTATTAGTGAAAAAATACCATGCTATTGTTTGACGAGAGTGCACAACAAAAACTTATCACGGCAACTGGTTTGATACATTCACCTCTGAAGGTAAATAATGTACTTACATTCAGTAATCTTCCTCTGAATTGTCATCCTGAAGGTCCCAGAGATAAAATATTTATGTTCAAATGTAGGAACTGGGTTCTACAGTTTGACCCCACTGCTCTCTCTGGCTCCACACCCACCCGGCCCAGACAACTAGATGTGTGAAAGTTAGTGTATAAGCTAATGATCCATCATGTGTGACATTCCTGGGCGTGTGTAAACTTTGTTTTATTACCGTCGCATTTTTGTATGTTCTCTATAGTTATGCACTTGCAAATGTATCAATTGACCAATTCCGCATATTTGGGCAAACTCCTGGCAGACTTGATACAAAATATTGTGTAGTAATGTAATTCTTCCCTGGATCAGTCAAACTTTGTACACACACAGCTGCCATCTGGTGCCCACAATCTAAATTACACCTAGACTCCTATCTGAAAGTATGTCCTTTCTATTGCATTTCAAAGATGAAGAAAAAAATAACAAATGTTTTGTTTGTATTATCTTTTACCAGATCTAGTGTGTTATATTCTCCTACATTAATTTCACATTGCCACAAATGTCAAAGTGTTTCCTTTCAAATGTTATCAAGAACATACATATTCTTTCTTCAGGTCCTGAGCAACAGGCTGTTAGATTTGGGTTTGTCATTTTAGGCGAAAATTGAAAAAAAGGCTATGATCCTTGAGGATATTATTGCCGTTTCACCATTTCAGTGAAAAATTCTAAATTCCATCCATGAGAGCAGACTGAAAAACAAGACACAGAAGACCTATTGTAAAATGAAAGCCAAAATCAGAGCTGGCTTTGTAATCCAATTAAACAGTAAACTATGCAGATATTGTTAAAACTCACTGCTCCTTTGCCTCTCCCATATAATTATAACAGACAATGTGACACGGCATTACAAGAGATAAAAAAAACACTTTATTTACAAATTTGCCTGCCTGTTTTCTCATGACTAATACGGAATGGTATCGCTTTCCGTCGCTATTTTTACACAATCCTGTCATCCTGTGTAATAGATATGGACAATTTGTCTATCAAAGGAATATACTTTTTAAGCACTAAATAAACAGCTGCTGGACACTGACGTTTTTAGGATTCAAATCGATACAGAAAACAAAATCCATTTGTAGCAGTTACAGAAAAATACTTAAAATGGATCGTTTAAACAAATCACACAATGCAAAAACAGTCGAGCTAATTCTATCAAAGGGTTTACTAGGTCATGCTTCTCACGGTTGAAAACCCAGCGACTGCTCCTGTATGAGACTCTAAAGCACTGATGCTACACACATGATACATTCTACAGAATCCGGCTAGGTTTAAATGACATCCCGTGAGTGAAAACCTTGGGGTAAATATTCACCATAGACTGTTACCACAATTCATGACATTTTATAGGCCTAATAAAGAAAACAGGGCCTAAAGATCAATTCAGAGTGTTCATAGATTGTGAAGAGGCAAGGAAACTATGTTTTGTCGACATCTCGGCAGGAAACCAAGAAAGCTCTCAACTCCTCCTCATGTTAACATAGTGAGTGTATTTGTGTATGTACAGTACAGGAGGGTTCTAGAAGGCATAGCGTGTGCGGATGTCCTCCAGTTTCTTTGAGACCTCAGGGGGGGTACGGTCCAGCTCCTCAGCAACACTCTTCTGCTTGTGGGGGTCCATGGAGTTGAACTGCTCACACAGATCTCCATCTATCACATTCTGCACACACAGACAGGAGAGAGGGTCAGAAACAGTAGGTAAGACTGTCTGGATGGCCAAAGAACAAGGCTTCCGATTTTCGCAATCATGTTCAGAGACCGCATGCAATCTGTTAATAATTCACAGCATGTCTACAGTCTCCAAGTCCAGAACAGACTACGGGAGGCGCACAGTAGTACATATAACTCATGCAAGTGGATTTTAAATACACCTTATGGAACAGCGGAGACTGTGAAGCAACACAAACAAAGACACATGCATACAAACACACGATAACACATGCACTATACACACACGTTATAGATATGTGGTAGTAAAGTAGAGGCCTGAGGGCACACACTTAATATGTTGTGAAATCTGTTATGAATGTATTGTCATGTTTTAAAAAATGTATAACTGCCTTAATTTTGCTGGACCCCAGGAAGAGTAGCTGCTGCCTTGGCAGGAACTAATGGGGATCCATAATAAATACAATACTAATACTGATCCAGCCAAATATATGTCAGGAACCACATGCAGTTGGTTCCTGGCATAACTTTTCACCCAAAATATTTGGTATCAGATTCCATTTGTTAACAGTGGTGTCCTCTGGACACATTCCCTCTACATCGCTGGGAGTATAGATTCTTTGCCCCACCATACTAGGGGAATAGTAATGCAACCTAATCAGGTAGTACCCACCTTTACAGGGAAGTAGTAGGAGCGGAAGCTGAGGTGGTCCCTGCCACACAGAGGGGGGAACTCTGAGCGCATATGCATCTCTAAGTGCTGGAAGAAGTCATGATCCTGAAGACAAACAGGCACACCATAGATTAATTCTCCACATCAATTAGGGCTGTCCCGACCCCCAAAAAATATTTTGACCAATCGATTGGATTACTTTTCCCATATATACAGTGCATTCAGAAAGTTTTCAGACGCCTTGAACTTTTCCACATTTTGTTATGTTACAGCCCATTCTAAAATAGATTTTTTATTTTTATTCTCCATCAATCTACACATAATACACCATAATGACAAAGCATTAACAGGTTTTTAGAAATGTTAGCACATTTAATAAAAAAAAAAAAACTGAAATATCACATTTACATAAGTATTCAGACCCTTTACTCGGTACTTTGTTGAAGCACTTTTAGCAGCGATTACAGTCTCGTGTCTTCTTGGGCATGACGCTACAAGCTTGGCACACCTGTATTTGGAGAGTTTCTTTCATTATTTTCTGCAGATCCTCTCAAGCTCTGTCAGGTTGGATGGGGAGTGTCGCTGCACAGCTATTTTCAGGTCTCTCTAGAGATGTTAGATCGGGTTCAAGTCCAGGCTCTGGCTGGGCCACTCAAGGACATTCAGAGACTTGTCCCGAAGCCACTCCTGCATTGTCTTGGCTGTGCGCTTAGGGTTATTGTCCTGTTGGATGGTGAACCTTCGCCCCAGTCCGTGGCCCTGAGCACTCTGGAGAAGGTTTTCATCAAGGATCTCTCTGTACTTTGCGCCATTCATATTTCCCTTGATCCTGACTAGTCTCCCAGTCCCTGCGGCTGAAAAACATCTCCACAGCATGATGATGCCACCACCATGCTTTACCGTGGGGATGGTGCCAGGTTTCCTCCAGACGTGACGCTTGGCATTCAGGCCAGAGTTCAATCTTGGTTTCATCAGACCAGAGAATCTTGTTTCACATGGTCTGAGAGTCTTTAGGTGCCTTTTGGCAAACTCTAAGCGGGCTGTCATGTGCCTTTTACTGAGGAGTGGCTTCCGTCTGACCACGCTACCATAAAGGCCTGATTGGTGGAGTGCTGCAGAGATGATGGTTGTCCTTCTGGAAGGTTCTCCCATCTCAACAGAGGAACTATGTCAGAGTGACCATCAGGTTCTTGGTCACCTCCCTGACCAAGGCCCTTCTCCCCCGATTGCTCAGTTTGGCTGGGCGACCAGCTATAGGAAGAGTCTTGCTGGTTCCAAACTTCTTCCATTTAAGAATGATGGAGGCCACGGTGGTCTTGGGGGCCTTCAATGCTGCAGACATTTTTTGGTACCCTTTCCCAGATCTGTGCCTCGACACAAACCTGTCTCAGAGCTCCACGACAATTCCTTCAACATCATGGCTTGGTTTTTGCTCTGACATGCACGGTCAACTGTGAGACCTTGTATAGACAGGTGTGTGCCTTTCCAAACAATGTCCAATCAATTGAATTTACCACAGGTGGACCAGTCAAGTTTTAGAAACATCTCAAGGATGATCAATGAAAACAGGATACACCTGAGCCCAATTTCGAGTCTCATAGCAAAGGTTCTGAATACGTATGCAAGTAAAGCATTTGTTTTTTATTTGTAATACATTAGCAAAATTTTCTAAAAACTTGTTTTCGCTTTGTCATTATGGGGTAGTGTATGTAAATTGATGAGGGGAAAATTAATTTAATCAATTTTAGAATAAAGCTAAAACGTAACAAAATGTGGGAAAAGTCAAGGGGTCTGAATACTTTCCGAATGCACTGTATGACTCATCACAATTCTATCTTGGAGATGTACGGACAGTTCCTTTAACCTAATAGTTTCTGCACTGTCAACTATGGAACCTTCTATAGACAGGTCTGTTTCTTTCTAAATCATGTCCAAACAATTGAATTGGCCACAGGTGGAAACCAAACAAGTTGTAATGATGGAAATTGGATGCACACGAGCTGAATTTGGAGTGTCATAGCAAAGGGGTACAAATAACTTATGTAAATTAGATTTCGGTATTTCATTATGAATAAATTTGCAAAACTTTCTCAAAACATATTTTCACTTAAACATTATGGGGTGTTGTGTGTTGATTGATAACATATATATATTTTTTAATCTCACCAATTTTGAATTCAGGCTGTAACAACAAAATGTGGAATAAGTCAAGCGGTATGAATACTTTCTGAAGACATTGAGTGTGTCAGTGAGGTACCTCGTGGGAAGTGAAGGGCACCAGGATGCCGATGCCTCCAGACAGAGTTGTGTAGACCAGAGATTCCGAGCCTCCGGGGATCAGTGTGGTCTTCTGCAGTGACAGCACCGTCTCCCCAATGTGGTAGTTCATGATCACTTCAGCCTGACACAGGGGAACAGACATGGTACAGGGTCAGGCACAGACAGGGCATTACAGAACAATTCTCACCCATGACACACACCCAGAAAACATTGCTTATATGCACCCTTTTTACCAATTGCCCACAATAAGTCCAAGCGGAGGGAATTTCCCACTGACTACCTAAACATCTTCTAGCTCTTAAAAGCTTCCAATAAACAGCTTAAAAGGAAAACAGCATATTTAACAGCAAATTGGCCTGGAGAGCTGCCAAGATTTGGAGAGCAGGTCTGGCCTCAGATGAGGCAAACCACAACATCACCAAGACAAACAGTGATCCACAGAGCGAGGGACAGACAACAAGTCTCTATAGAGCTGTGACAGAAGAGCAGAAAGCCTGTACCTTCTGAGAAGCTCCGTTCAGCAGACCTCTATCCCACAATGCTTTATTCCCAGTTGGGTCCTCATCCACATCGTCACTGGTGTTAGGGGGAAGGCGCACCTGAGGGGGTACAAAATGTAAGTGTAAAAGCCATCAAGATGTTTGTGGCATCATTGAAATATCATAAATTGGATAAAACTGTTAGTATGACGCGTCTGGCAAACACTTCCTTTTAGAGAAAAGGTAGTATCCAATATAATACCCAACACCTTTGTAAGAAAGGAACAATAAAGAGCGACCACATACAATGCTGATGTTGCCAAACTTGTCGGCTGAAGCCATGGTGTCGTAGTCCAGCAGGCAGGCGGTGGTGACCCAGCGAGGGTGGGTGTCGTCAGCGAAGATGATCAGCTGATTCTCGTTGCGCTTGTAGCGCACCCAGAACAGACTCTCCTGTACATCAGTCACTATGACCCGCTGACCGATGGTGTGGATACCAGTCACCAGGTTGGGCACATGCTGCAAACGAGACAGATGACATCAACTGAACACCTCTGTCCTCAATGGACTGCCATATAGATTTTATTTGGAAGGTCTGGAACCTAAACAAGAGGTGGACAGTGGTAAATTGTCCTTTGGTACAATGGATGGATGATGCTGTGGCCTTTTATCTTTGATTTTGGAAGAAGATTCTTACAAATCAATCTTCTCCCGAACGTGATTACTGCACTTAGATAGCTATCAATTCTACAGCGGTTAACTTGATTCCTTTGAGACCTTTAAACTAAAATACTTCAGGTTAGTCTTAAACTAGGCTGGGTGGTAAATTGCATTTGACTATATACCGGTATATATCCACACAATGCTGTGGATAGATGATTTGTTCCATGAAATAACTCACTAATGATGCATAAAACCTTCCCAAGTTCTCTCACGTCACCCCGCTCCTCCGCTCTCTCCACTGGCTTCCAGTTGAAGCTCGCATCCGCTACAAGACCATGGTGCTTGCCTACGGAGCTGTGAGGGGAACGGCACCTCCGTACCTTCAGGCCATACACCCGAACAAGGGCACTGCGTTCATCCACCTCTGGCCTGCTCGCCTCCCTACCTCTGAGGAAGTACAGTTCCCGCTCAGCCCAGTCAAAACTGTTCGCTGCTCTGGCACCCCAATGGTGGAACAAACTCCCTCACGACGCCAGGTCAGCGGAGTCAATCACCACCTTCCGGAGACACCTGAAACCCCACCTCTTTAAGGAATACCTAGGATAGGATAAAGTAATCCTTCTAACCCCCCCCCCTCCCCCCTTAAAAGAGTTAGATGCACTATTGTAAAGTGGTTGTTCCACTGGATATCATAAGGTGAATGCACCAATTTGTAAGTCGCTCTGGATAAGAGCGTCTGCTAAATGACTTAAATGTAAATAAAAAATATAGCAATCACAATTTAATCAGCAATAAGAAACTGCTCTTCAGCTGAGAACGACTAGCGAACTTGCAAGAACAAGTCAACAACTTCGGGAGTAGAGACACCTGGAAAACGTCATACTGTCGTCACGTTGCGAAAGTAAAAACTGAAATTTAATAGTGGTCAAATAGAATGATTATTCTCATAAAGAAATAAATAAGAGGCATACTAAGACAAAAGAAACGTGACAGTGTATACATGATAAACTACTGCAGGAAATTAATTGATTACATTTCTTGAAGTTAATGCTGGAATTAAATAACTATGCAAATGATAACCACTGGTCGAGTACCAGAGTTTGTGACTACAAAGGAGGATTTATATTCAATGTTCTACAAATAAGACTACGTCAACCTAAAATAATAGGATAAAAACTGACAGTGAAGTTTGGTTGAAAAGTATAAAGCAGTCAGAATGAAGAAAGCCCATTAAAACAACTTACAATTCATTTGCACTACTCAAAGCACGTTTAGAACTATTAATATTCAGAAACATCAAATACCATCATAAATGGACATAAATAATCCACTAAATGTCAATGTCATAAATCATTTAAAAAAACATTAATATGGCAGTTGTTACCGATGTCTAAAAACACTAATACCGTAAGTTATAAACTGTACACGACATGATTGCAAATGTAAAGCAAGTGCCGCGCTAAGCACTTTCAACTCTTTGCGACAGCCCTTTTTGTGAAAACCGCAAAAATCGATGTGTTCATATTTGGTGGAAGGTATTAGTCAACCTACCAGAGTAAGATCGATGTGATATTGTATTGCTAAAAAGTTTTGGAAAGTCCTGAGGTTGTTTCACGGTCATTGGACGTTCTTGGACTGAAATATTAGGTAAAAAGTTTATTTCGGCTACATCAATAAAAAAAATTAAATCAGAGAAAATAAAAAAAACAGCAGGTTACAAAGTAGAGCTTCATAGCTACGTTTTAATGTATGGGTTGACAGGGATTGGAACAAATTTACATTCCGCCATCCCCATTTCCATGACGAGTGCTAGCTTGCTAGCTGTGTGGGAGTGATTGACGCCGTTTTCTGAAGCAGCTGTGGCGAGAGGCGGCGTGCGCGCCATTGGCTGTATTTTGCCAGCTGAAAAGGTTGTGATTGATAGTTGAAAACTACGAGAATCCTGTGGCTACAGCCCTACAATCGATAAAAAAACATTGCTAAATACCAGTGAATTGAGAGCACTTTGAGAGTATTTTGTGTAGATCGTTGACAAAAAATGACAATTATATCCATTTGAATCCCACTTTGTAACAACATAAAAAGTAAAGTGGTGCGATTACAAAAGACAGTCGCAGGAGCATCAATCTGACCCCTTGACACTTCCTGGTCTGAGAGCTTGTTAGCCTTCCTAACCAGCCACTTGCCACACTGCCGTCTGGTCTTGTGTTTACACAGTAGAGTCAATAGTTTAAATATACATCCTTGTGTGTTTATTTGTGTGTGTGTGTGTGAAACGTCAGGCTTCGGTCTCACCTTGTTCTCACACTTCCGGAGCAGCTTCTTCTTGCCCAGGTCGTAGATGCGCAGCAGTTTGCCAACGCCCACCAGCACACGGCCCTGGAACGGAGCGATGGCCAGAGGAACGTCCTCCACTGGAGTCTGTCAAAACAACATTCCTTTACCATGTCAACAACTGATAGTAAAGGTCAGTAACATACTACCTTGAAAGGACATTCTGTAGAGCCTGTCAAAGCTTACACATTTCTTTGAGTTTGGGTGGATGAGAAGTTGAGCTTCACCACCCATGTAGAGAACCTTGTCAGGGAACTCAAGCGGCGTATTGGGTTTTATTACCGGCACAAAGCTGTTTTTTCCTTCCAGCCAGAAAATAGGTGATTCGTTGTACTTTTCTCTCTGTGTTGCTCTACACTGAAGGCTCTTAACTCTGTATCATGCAGCCTTTCGTTTTGTCAACAATCAGAGTTGTCCAACTCACCATTGTGATCTCGACAGTGTTGGCGGGTGGACATCACTAGCAAAACGCAGGCGCAAACATAAGGCCATTTTAAGTATCCTCTCTTTAGCACAACATTTTGCCTCTTGCCAGGCCATCATCGTAAATAAGATGTTAATAGACTCCAGAATACTGATAAGACCCAGTGAGACTGGAAAAAGGGCAGCCGGCTCCAACAAAGTCACCATTGTCCCTCAGGGAGTTGGGTAAAGGGGGGGGGGGGTAAGAATGATGGTACTGTACTCTGACTCTCAAAGGGCAATTATGACCATTCTGAAAATAATGTCTGTGGTAAACACAGGCTTAAGAGATCTAATACACATTTTGTTCCATGAGATAATCTTTATCCGCTAATTTGTGAATTTTGAAGCATTTATTTAATCAAAACAAGCACATAACTCAGGGGTGTCAAACTCAACCAGTGCAAGGGCCATACTGAAAAAACTACAAATTTGTGGGCCAGACATTGCCTGCTTGTTGTTACAAAAAACAACTTGCATACAACTGTGACCCAAACTAGCCAATGTTCTAATAGAAATAATATGGCCCTTGATGTACATAAGATGCTGTATATAGCATTAAGCATAAAACTAAATAGATCAATAATATTGGTCCAGCCTTTGCTGCTATGCTTGCAAATGTGCATAATATGCTGCAAAAAAAGTATTTAACTCCAAATAACAAAAACATAGCTAGGTTAATATTTGTTTTGCACTGCATGACTCACCGCTGCGGTTGAAATCAGCATTGCTGTATGGTGCACTTAAAATGTGTTATAGTTGAGTAGCCAGCCTAGGCTACTTCTCAAATGTTGCTGTAATAGGCATGCTTGGTTCTCCTCCGCATGGTGTTTTGTTGCAGGTTTCGTTTTTTTGTAATTCGTTGTCAAGCATTAAAAATAGAAGCCAGGCTGCAAACTTTTAATAGCCTAGCGAGGACTGTGGTATGGGTCTGCACATTTTCCCTCCGCTGTGTGCGGTAAACAGGACACACAATAGCAGCGCATCCGGCTGTAGTTTCATAAATTAGATGACTCAGCGGTCAATTTATACCTGCTTGTAAATCCTTTATCTAGTAACTTTTTGACAACCAAGATTACATTTAATGTAGGCTACAGTTGAGCAGATTTTTATTTCGTACTTCCACACATGGGTAACATAATTTAGCAGGGCCCAAAAAATTTCAGCCTTTTAAAAACAGATTTTAAGTAATTCTACGTCATTTCCATGACAGAAGACATTAGCTTTATCTTTTTTTAATACCACACAAATGACCAAACGACTGGCTACGCCGACTGACAAACTGCGATCAATCTGGTCTTGAATTCAAACAATAGCCCAGGCCAATAAAGCGACACACAGATTGTACAATATTACGAAGAAATATATATACAGTATATATCATAGGCTACAGTAGGCTACTAAATACAATTTCAAGTGGCACAAACACCTAATGATGAAGCCATAGGCTACTCACGGTGATGGCCGAAGCGCTCGTCGTGGCAACAGCCTATCTCAAGATGAGGTACTTTGAAAAACGGTGCTGCGGTTAGCTAAAAATAGTTTTCATTGGTTCTACAGATGGATAAGTCTTCTCTTTTCTGCAGTAGGCATTTGTTTTCAACTGTACGTTTTTCCCAAGATTGTAAATCTGCACAAGGATAAACTGACAGCCGCAACCAACATTAGAAATATAATCCATAGATGGCAGTAGGGTTGCACATTTTGGGGAATACTCGGGTGGAAACTTTGTCGGAATTAATGAAAATTCACAGGAATATATGCAAATTAATATTAATACCATTTAAATGTTTTTTTGCATTGGATATATTTACCATATCATATAGGGACAGAAACATAAACATTTTACCTTATCATAAGTAGACATAATTGCAAATGATTAAATCCTTCCAATAGAAATAAAAAAACGATTTAGTTACGACTTGAACTTGAATTAAATGAGTTGACTCTTCACATGGGATGATTTCACTGAACAACAAAAGGGAATATTGAATGATCCAATGATCCATCGCATCTTCCAAAAACGTTTTCAACATACATCTGTAAAATTATAGTCTAGAAATTAAAGCTTTGGTTGTCTTCCTCTCAGACTTCCATGTCTTCTCCCTGGACCTCCTCAATGTCCACCTCTTGAACATCTGACTGAGGCCTCATCTTCACTGTCACGTTCCAACCTTGTTGAGAATGGCTTGTTGTTGAGCCTCAAAGCGCCTCAAATTTGCACAGATGGCCACCAATTTGTCAACCCTTGTATTGGTCAGCCTGTTGCGTGCTTTGGTGTATGTGTTCCCAAACAAGGACCAGTTGCGCTCTGAGGAGGCTGATGTTGGTGGGATTTGGAGGATGATGGAGGCAACAGGGGAAATAGCCTCAGATCCACAAAGTGGCTAATGAGATATGTTGGCACGACTGCAATATTGCATCTCCATCCCAAAGCCCTTGCTTGGAAGTGTACTTTGCCAGACTGCCAAGAACCTTTCCCTCATCCAGGCCAAGGTGGCGAGACACGGTAATGATGACACCATAGGCCTGGTTGATCTCTGCACCAGACAGGATGCTCTTGCCAGCTTACTTGGGGCCCAACATGTACGCTGTGGTGTGTATGGGCTTTAGGCAGAAGTATTCATGCTTTTGATGCATTTCAGAACTGCAGTTTTCTCTGCTTGGAACAACAGTGAAGTGGGCAGGGCAGTACGGATTTCTTCTCTTACATCTGCAAGCAGAGCCTGAACTTCAGACAGGATGGCATTGTCTCCCTCAATCTGTGCAATGGCTACTGCTATAGGTTTCAGGCTGTTTACCACTCTCTCCCAAAATACATCATCCAGGAGATCCTCTTGATGGCTGTCCATATCGGCAGACTGTGATATGGCCATTTCTTGGAGACTCCTTCCCCTTCATGAGACTGTCAAACATGATGACATCACCACCCCAACAGGTATTGCTGGGCAGCTTCAACGTGGTGTTCTTATTCTTCTCACTTTACTTGGTGAGGTAGATTGCTGCTTTAACTTCACATAGCAAACCATTTCCTTGGCTCTCTTGTAGTGCCATGACGTCCTTGAGTAGCAGATTCAATGCATGAGCAGCACAGCTAATGGGTGTAATATGAGGGTAGGACTCCTCCACTTTAGACCAAGCAGCCTTCATGTTCACAGCATTGTCTGTCACCAGTGCAAATAACTTCTGTGGACCAAGGTCATTGATGACTGCCTTCAGCTCATCTGCAATGTAGAGACCAGTGTGTCTGTTGTCCCTTGTGTCTGTGCTCTTGAAGAATACTGGTTGAGAGGTGGAAATGATGTAGTTAATTATTCCTTGCCCGCGAACATTCGACCACCCATCAGAGATGATTGCAATACAGTCTGCTTTCTCTATGATTTGTTTGAACTCTGTTGAACTCTGCATCCAGCAAATGAGTAGATAGACCATAACTGGTTGGAGGGGTGTATGCTGGGCGAAGAACATTCAGAAATCTCTTCTTATACACATTGTCTGTGAGCATCAGAGGTGAACCAGTTGCATACACAGGTCGAGCAAGACATTCATCAGCATTTCTCTGACTACGTTCCTCCATTGAGTCAAAACTTCTGATTCCAGGAGGACCATGAGCTGTTGCTATCGATACGGTGTCTGATTTATTATTTTCACCTCGAATAAAAGTAGAGGGACTTTTGTCAGAGGTTGCTTGTTGTGAGTGCTGAGGGAAATGTATGTACTTGGCCATTTGATTCTGCATCTTTGTTGCATTCTTCACATATGATTTGGCACAGTATTTGCAAATGTACACAGCTTTTCCTTCTACATTAGCTGCAGTGAAATGCCTCCACACATCAGATAGTGCCCGTGGCATTTTCCTGTAAATATTAGGAAAAAAAATTGTAGCCCCAAAAACGATTCCATGTACAGATAAATAGTTAACTAGCAGAAATTGTTAACAAGTTAGAAATTATTTAAACACTTTGCTGTAGGCTACTATTTACTAGTTAACAAAAAATTAATTATGTTATAAAATATATTCACCCCACCCAGTATTGCAGGAGATCAAAACTTACTAGAAAGCATGTAGACCTTGGCTCAGACAGTGTAGTAGTGTGGGCTCAATAGCATCTCATTAGTGTGCAAGATCTTGAGAATCAGGTGTACATGTGATGGAAGAGTGCACTGTGCATGCAGACGGTTGCAATTCCATTGAATTGGGGATAGTTTAACCAAAATATGCCACAATACCTATAATTGCCTTATGTGTATCCCACAAAAAAAGGTTCACTGTTATAAGCTAACTTTGATGAATTTAAGCAAAATTCCCCAAATTCCAGGGCTTAACATCCCATTGAAAATGTCAGACCCTTTGCAACCCTAGATGTCAGTTCCCATTCAAGTCAGGACTGGTATCCATTGCTATTGTTTCCATCAATTTAACAGTCAAATTGCCAGGGTTACAAAACCCTTCTATGCATTATGTGTCTATGGCCACAACGCAACAAGCTGTATATTTGACACGCATGCTGCCCAAACTGCGGCCTACCCGAATGTAGACATACCGGTAACTGCCAAAACAAAGGAAACACTTCAGTAAACGAGGATACAAAGTATATGTTATGGTGTGGGGTGCATTTTCCTGGCGTGGTTTAGGTCCACTTGAAGAATCTATGCCAAGGCGCATTGACGCTGTTCTGGCAGGCCATGGAAGCTGGCCAAAATTAATTGACAACCCAAATCATTACGAAGGCCGGATAGAAATGTACCACGGGCCTTGTTCTTGACAGGTGACAAAGGCTTCATAATTCAAAAAGGTAATGTTAAGTTACATATTATAGGGCCGTTAATTTTTTTTATTTTTTTTGCCTGTTTCCGTTTCCCCCCTCAAATTCAGTTCTCTCTGTTGTGTTTTTCCAGGTTTCCACTTCCCTCCATTTTTTTCAGGGGTTTGCTCTCAAAATCACACCTTTTTGAATGAGCATTTGTTCTTAGTTGACTTGCCTGGATAAATGGTTAAACAAAAAATGTAAAGCCTAAAATACTGATAAGACCCGCTGAGACTGGAAAAGGGACAGAAAGTCAGAATGCGTCAACAAAGTCACCATTGTCCCTCAGGGAGTTGGGTAAAGGGGAGGGGTGGAAACAAGAAAGAGTACTCTGACTCTCAAATGGCAATTATGACCATTCAAAAATAACAGCCGGGGAATTCCTGTGCACACAGCTGTGGTCAACAAGACCAGAAAACCACTGGATTAGTCATATCCTCTGTCACTCACTCACCTTGTGCATAAACTCCAGTTTGTCCCCTCCCCCTCCCAGCCGATAGGTGTAGATAAAACCGCCTCCCACAGAGCGGGGGTTAAGGATCATGTCCCGGGCCACCCCCACCAGCACATACCAGTCATCACCTCCGCTGGCAAACCGACAAACAGTCACACTGCAGGGACAGAACACAAAGGGAAAGTAGGAGAGCGGGAAGGGATAAGTATTATTCCCTGTGTCAATATCTACCTTTTGCGTGTGAACTGTGTTAAATGCTAAGATTAGAGGTGTTTAAAGCGCTCTCCATTATTACTAAATCAAGAAGAAGACATGAAGATTCATCACTTCAATAGCACAACTTCACTCTCCTCAAACCTTGCCTGAAATGACAGTTAAGATTTTCTCTGTGTAATTGCATAAGAGCTGGTAATCTGAACAGGAAAACCAGCAGAGCCAATAATAACATCTCCCTAGTGGCACTACAGAGAGCAATAACGTCTTTATGTTGGCACTAACGCAGGCTAACTCCGCTATGGCTTGATGGCCAAAGCCTATGGAGAACTCCATGTTTTTTTGGGACAAACACCGAAAATAAGGTTTGTGTTAAACAAAGGCTTAGGAGATGTTATACATTTTGTTCTGTAAGATCTTCATCAGCAAACGTCACTTGTACATTTTGAAACATTTATGTAAATCAAAACAAGCACCTAAAGCACAAAGGCTTCATAATTCATAAAGGTCATGTCATCTGACTGATATTATAGGGCCTTATAAAATCTGTTATATATATTTTTTTGCATGATCCTGTTTGTTTTCCCCCCCGATTTGGCTTTTCCAGGTTTTTGTTTCTCCCAGGTTTAGGCTCTCAAAATCACACCTGTTTAATAGAAAAACAACTCAATTGGATGTTCTAAGTACAATGCTTTAACCACATCAGGAGTCCACTTGTGGTCTGGGAAAAATCTAAGAAATTTAGAAATGTGGGTGCAGTTATCCTTTAATGCAAATGTACACTAGCCAGAAACCTTGTCTGATTAACAGCGTTTCTGTAGCGCTCATGTGATTGCAGTTTTCAAAATAAATTGCCACTTGATTGATGCAAATATGCATTCTGTCAGTTAGGCATACATAAATACATGAATGTAAATCTGTAGTTAACATTTAATTGATTATTTCCATCTACCAGCAGCACACAGAGACAGGCATTCCTGTGCTGCTTCAGGAAGTTCCAGGAAAATATGAATCAGTAGCTAGGTTTCCATCCAATTGGTGATTTTCATGCAAATATTATAGAATCCGCATTTCCACCAAATGAACTTCTTGTGGATACAAATCAGTGTGTGATGACGTAGTGCCCACAAAACATACCTTCTCTTAAGTGTTCATGTACCGAATAAAAATCTAATGTTCAATGCTTATTCATCACATTTTTGTCAGTTAAATAGAAAATGTGCCACTCTGGCCTTGGCACCTGCGCTCAAGCCAACAGCTGGCAGATGCAATGCAGGTAGGTTGTGCGGGTTGTCTAGTCTACGTGACAAGGTTATTCATTCAAAAAAGCAAGCCCTGCAAGCTCTAGTTTTGTCTTATCTTGATTATTGTCCAGTCGTGTGGTCGAGTGCTGCAAGGAAAGATCTAGTTAAAACCTCTTAAAACCCTTTTCGCCTACAATGGCATACCCAAATCTAACTGCCTGTAGCTCAGGCCCAGAAGCAAGGATATGCATATTCTTGGTACCATTTGAAAGGAAACACTTTGAAGTTTATAGAAATGTGAAAGGAATGTAGGAGAAGAACACAATAGATCTGGTAAAAGATAATACAAAGAAAGAAAACCGTTCTTTTGTATTTTTTTTGTACCATCATCTTTGAAATGCAAGAGAAAGGCCAAAATCTATTATTTCAGCCCAGGTGTAGCTTCGATTTTGACCACTAGATGGCAGCAGTGCATGGGCAAAATGAACCATTGCATTTCTGTTCTAAATTTTGTATCAAGACTGCCCAAATGTGCTTCATTTGTTTATTAATAACTTTTCATGTTCAAAATTGTGCACTCTCCTCAAACAATAGCATGGTATTATTTCACTGTAATAGCTCCTGTAAATTGGACAGTGCAGTTACATTAACAAGAATTTAAGCTTTCTGCCCATATCAGATGTGTCTATGTCCTGGGAAATTTTCTTGTTACTTACAACCACATGCTAATCGCATTAGCCTACATTAGCTCAACCGTTCCGTGGAAGGGAGACCGATCCCGAAGAAGTTTAAGCTACAACTGGCCCAGAACAGAGCGGCACGTCTTGCTCTTCATTGTAATCTGAAGGCGGATATAAATACTACGCATGCCAGTCTCTCGCATGCCAGTCTCTTTTTATAAGAAACATTAATGTGTTAAATCCCAAATTGTTTACATAGACAACTTACATACAGCTCTGACACACACTTACACCACCAGACATGCCACCAGGGGTCTTTTCACCGTCCCCAAATCCAGAACAAATTCAAGAAAGCGTACAGTATTATAGAGCCATTATTGTATGGAACTCCGTTCCATCTCATATTGCTAAAATAAACAGCAAACCTGGTTTCAAAAAACAGATAAAGCAACACCTCACGGCACAACGCCTCTCCCCTATTTGACCTAGATCGTTTGTTAATGTATTGGTATTGATATGTAGGCTACGTGTACCTTTTATTTTTTATTTATGTAGTTCTGTCCTTGAGCTGTTCTTGTCTATTAATGTTCTGTATTATGTCATGTTCCATGTTTTGTGTGAATCCCAGGAAGAGTAGCTGCTGCTTTTGCAACAGCTAATGGGGATCCTAATAAAATACCAAATGTAGATTACCGGGGATAGGAGTAAGATTTTTTTTTTGTGTCAAACGGCAGCCAAGCATCGATCATCATGTCACCAGAATAAGACCCTCAATATTTTTGGGAAAGAAGCATCAAGCTCGACACTGTGCACTTTCACCACCCTGTAAAGTTCATCATAACTTAATTCATTTGTAGCCTAATAAACTGCATGGTTTCCCGAGTGGTAGTGGGAGGACCACACAACATATCATCGCATGACTCCAAATGTGCTTTGATATGGTTATCACATCAATATTTGCACATAAAGGAGTGTCCACTGCCATTTCCCACATTATTATTTTTTTTTAACACAAAAGATCCCACCACATCAAACAAACAAATTATTTGACTGCATCCATCACAGATGTTGCAAATAAAAAAAATTGTTGACAATTTGACTTTACTCGTATATGGTTCATGATGCATTTTGTTCACGTCTTATGTTTAACTTGGGCTAATTAATACATTTTCTCCTAAATTGATTTCCTATTAACTTCAATAACAAATGTATGTTGTTGAATTCCATTTAAATGTCAGGATTCTGTGATTCTGTGTTTTTTTTGCAGCGCGGATTTTATAGGGCCATAACATTATCTCATAGAACAAAACATATAAGATCTGACCTTATTTTGGCGTTTCTCCCAAAACCCAATTTTTTCTCCCATAGGAATGGCTGAACGAAACAGAATTCATCCATTTCGTTTTTTTTTTTTGAACTACAAGCTGGGGAGCTCTTTTCCACTCATCCATCCTGTCCTCACCTGAAGGCAGCCTCATTCTGCTCCAGTTGGACAAGGTCCAGAGTGGTTCCCTGGATGGGGTTGATCAGACGCACCAGAGAGGCCCACTGGCCAGACCCGGCCTTGGGCGCCCCAAAGATGGCCTCTGGCAGGTTCTCATTGAGGAAGGCAGCAGCCATCTCTGCTGCCAGCTCCCTCTCATCCTCACCAGCTGCCTCAACCATCTCCTATAGAAGGGAACAACACAGAAGTGGTGTCAGCGTCAGTTACAAACAGAGAGAAAGAAAAGTAGGGAGGGGGTGAGAGATATCGACATAAATTGAAGCAAAGTATTAGCCTAATTCCCCATGTCAATCTCTACACTGTGTGTGTAATCTCTGTATATATGCTGAGATCAGAGATGTTTAAAGCTCTCTCCATTATTCTGTCAGAGAAGAGACATGAGAAACTCATCATGTCAACAGCATAACACCCCTCGCCTCAAACCCTGCCTTCAATTAATCCGCTTCGGGTTTTAGAAAAGTGCTATAAAAAACAATTGTAAATTATTTATATTGAAGTTTTGCCTATCTTATATCTACACTTTCATAATATCAGCCCACACAATCTACACAGCCTGGGTGTACAACACATAGCCTCAGCACTCTCTCCCTCTCAGTCAGAACAGAACCATACCTCTGCCATCTGCTGCTTGCGCTGGGCCTTGGTGGCCTCTGTGTAGGCATTGTGATCAGTTTCTATGAGTATCAGGTTGTTTGTCTCTGGGTGAATGACAAACTTGCGAGGTGTGTACTGCAGGGGGAAGGCCACCTGGTTGAACACGGCACCCAGCTTCTCCAAGGCCAGAATCCTAAGAGGGAGACAAAAGCAGTGTCAGAAGATGTGTACCACGTAACAGGTGTGCCATGCCACAACTCAGCCATAATGGGAACAGAAATAACATTTCAAAAAGTAAATGGGACATAATTCATAAGTTAAGTATCAGCGTTATAATTGAGAATGAGGATGGTTGAGGGTGAATGAGAGAAAATGAGATGTGATCTGTGTATATGCTGAGATCAGAGATGTTTACACTCTCTCCATTGGTTTGTCAGAGAAGAGACATGAAGACTCATCACTTCAACAGCATAACTGCTCTACTTTCAAGCCTTGTCAATGAAGACATTTCCTCAATAGATACTGAGTGCACACAAAACATTAAAGATACCTCCCTAATATTGAGTTGCCCTAATTTTGCCCTCAGAACAGCCTCAATTCGTCTGGACTCTACAAGGTGGCAAAAGCGTTCCACAGGGATGTTGATTCCAATGCTTCCCACAGTTGTGTTAAGTTGGCTGGATGTCCTTTGGGAGGTAAACCATTTGACACAAACCAGTGCACCTGGCACCTACTACCATAACCCATTCAAAGGCACTTAAATATTTTGTCTTGCCCATTCACCCTTTGAATGACACACATACACAATCCATGTCTTAATTGTCTCAAGGCTTAAACATCCTTCTTTGACCTGTCTCCTCCCCTTCATCTACACTGATTGAAGTGGATTTAACAAGTGACATCAATAGGGGATCATAGCTTTCACCTGGTCAGTTTGTCATGGAAAGAGCAGGTGTTCCTAATGTTTTGTACACTCAGTATAGATGTGTTTACTTTAGTTCTCTCTGTGTGTGTGTGTACCTCAGGGTGTTGGTGGAGATTGCCACAATGCCCTCTGGACACTGTTCAGAGGCAAAGCCAGAGGCATATTCCAGCGTCTCATAGGACAGGGGCGTCAGATGGAATCGGGACTGGTAGGAATAACTCAGCCAGGAGCGACTAGACATGGCCAACACCTGAAGGAGATGGAGATGTCAGAGAGGATACAAATACACACAGCCTCAATGTTATGTTTCAGCTCCATAAAGCTGCAAAAACATAGCAACTAATAGGATTTCACTTACAGCTTCCTGTCCCTGCATCCTGACGCGGAAGAGCTTCACAGGTCGCGACCCCAAGTACCGAGTACGAGTATCAGACAGGTCTCCAGTCACTGGGTCCAGCACGGTCCTGAGCAACACACCATTCTGAGGAAAGACAGACATGTTAACGTCACAAATAAAAGCTCTAGTATGTATTCCAACAGAGCACAAAATATCAAGTAATACAGTGGCAGAAGTAAACAGGCAGTAACAGATAGTGTAGGTGTGTATATATATATACTGTATGCTGAGATCAGAGATGTTTTAAACTCTCTCCATTATTTGTCAGAAAAGAGACATGAGGAAACTCATCACTTCAACAGCACCACAATATCCCTCTACTCAAACTCTTCCTCAACACAGAGGACATATACACTCTATATACAGACAAAAGTATGTGGACACCCCTTCAAATTAATGGATTCGGCAACACCTGTTGCAGACAGGTGTATAAAGTCGAGCACACAGCCATGCAATCTCCATAGACAAACATTGGCAGTAGAATGGCCTTACTGAAAAGCTCAGTGACTTTCACCGTGGCAACGTTATAGGATGCCACCTTTCCAGTCAGTTTGTGAAATTTCTGCCCTGCTAGAGATGCCCCGGGAACAACTGTACTGTTATTGTGAAGTGGAAACGTCTAGGACAAACAACCGCTCAGCCGCTGACTTGTAGGCCACACAGGCTCACAAAACAGGACCGTTGCAACACTCACTACTAAGTTTCAAACTGCCTCTTGATGCAACATCAGCACAAAAACTGTTAATCAGGAACTTCATGAAATGGGTTTCCATGGCCGAGCAGCCGCACACAATCCTAAGATTACCATGCGCAATGCCAAGCGTCGGCTGGAGTGTCGTAAAGCTCGCCATCATTGGACTCTGAAGCAGTGGAAACGCGTTGTCTGGAGTGATGTATCACGCTTCACCATCTGGCAGGCCAATGGACGAATCTTGCAAGGAGAACACTACCTGCCCGAATGCATAGTGCCAACTGTAAAGTTTGGTGGAGGAGGAATAATGGTCTGGGGCTGTTTCTCATGGTTTGGGCTAGGCCCCTTAGTCCCAGTGAAGGGAAATCTTAACGCTACAGCATTCTAGATGATTCTGTGCTTCCAACTTTGTGGTTAATTTCTTTACTATCAAATGAGAGACAAATTTATCACATAAGTCAGAGTTATACTTAAACTAAATCTTTACTCACTTGTTAATAAGGGAGCAGGTCAATACAATACACACATATAAAGTGAATCGATTGAGTGCTCCACGTTAATAATGGCTGGTCAACGAATCAATTCAGAGTCCCGAGTCAAAAACACAAAGGTCTTTTATAGCCAAGATTCACCCCCTTCAGGCTACATGACAAACAGATTAATGGAATGGGTCACAAGGTTAAGATTAGTATGAAAGATACTTATAATTCACAGCAGACAGTATCTCATTGTGTAGAGACCAGGGTCTGGCCCCAGAGTCATCTCCCCCTGGTACCCCAGCACAGAAACATTAACTCATGCTCTGGAATGCAGTATTACCCAAAGGCATCGTAAATCTCCCAGAGGGCCATCCTCAGTAGAACACACAGATGAGCATTCTAACAACCCCTTATTCTGTTACATAAAACACCCATTTGATGCAATAACAGCATTATAACATACCCTTGTAATTTCTGTTCTGACAGACCCTTTACTGTTTCAGCATGACTATGCACCCATGCATTGTCCATACAGAAATGGTTTGTCAAGATTGGTGTGGAAGAACGGGACTGGCCTGCACAGAGCCCTGACCTCAACCCCATCGGACACCTTTGGGATGAATTGGAACGATGACTGCGAGCCAGGCCTAATCTCCCAATATCAGTGCCTGACCTCACTAACGCTGGTGGCTGAATGGAAGCAAGTCCACACAGCAATGTTCCAACATCTAGTGGAAAGCCTTTTCGGAAGAGTGGAGGCTGTCACAGCAGCAAAGGGCGACCAAGTCCATATTAATGCCCATGATTTTGGAATGAGATGTTCGTCAAGCTTTTGGTCATAGCGTATTTTACCTGCAGTCCGATGTTGAGGTAGAGAAAGCCGACAGTGCCCTTCACTCCTAGCTCATCTTCCTTCTCCACTCCTCCCATCTCCACTATACACAGAGACTCAGGCTGGGCTGGCAGGGCCTGCATACTGAGGGGCTGGAGACAGTCCTACACCACAAACACACAGAGGGGTTAGTGGCTACAAACACAGCTTTGAGATAAACGCATGTTAAAAAGAGGGCAAATATCCACAATGGCACCGTGTTAACTTTGTTTTTTTCACCCTGGCTGGAATTGCAACAAAAAGAAAAAACGTGAGCAGAGAAAACGAGCTCTAGATGAGTTTCCTTGTAATTGTCCAAGAACATCTGGTGCTTGTTACCAACTCGCAGAGCAGTCAGTATGAATCAGACCCATTCTAAACAGACAAACAAACAAACAGATCGCACGGGCTGCACAGAGTACGGTGAGAGTCATACCGAGGGGTCCAGGGAGATGATGCGGACGGTGTTGTCCACCAGCCCCACCGCCAGGAAACGGGAGCGCTGCTCACCAGGGGGGACATTGGCCAAGCTCATACACACCACGTCAGCTGACATCTCCTTCCTCTCTGTGTACTCATTCAGCTGTCCAGACTGGGGGGAGAGACAGAGGGGAAGGTTATCATAAACATTTACTGTCAGAAGAAATATAACCTTTACACTGAGCAGGAGAGACTTCTGGATATTTGCAAAAAGCAGACGAAACTGGGTCTGAGAAAATAGACACCCAGGGGATGAAAGTATACTCACAGGGTCCATCTCAAAGTAGACCAGCTCTCCTCCGGTCAGAGCGATGACCACCTGCCTCTGGTTGACTGCACAGCGCACAATGGTCTTCTTCCCTGGAGTCTTCCACTCATTCACACGCTTATCAGCACGGATGTGACGGATCCCATCAGGATACACCTGTACAACAGGGTTATTCAGTTTACACAGGGCTGGGGAAGGGGCCTGGCCAGGGTGTCTAATGTTTGTGTATCTGAGATCAGAGTTGTTTACACTCTCTCCATTGTAATGTCAGAGAAGAGACATGAAGACTCATCACTTCAACAGCCATATTAAATCTGTCATGCACTTCAACTCCCTTCATCTTCACTTCTAGCATTAGCATTGTATTCCCTCCAGAACATAAGGTGCATGTTCAGGCCACTCTGAGAGGCGTGTGTAGTGTGGGTGACTGACCTGCACCAGAGCATCCTCCCCCAGCAGAGAGCAGGAGAGGGTGGGGGTGGTCCCCAGGAAGCCAGAGTCTGTCACTTCCTCTACGGTCTCACCGATAGACAGAACCAGGGTGGCGTTGACGAAGGAAACGATGATGTACGCGTCAAACTCATCTGGAGGAGGAGAGGTGTTTAAATGAGTTTCACACTGAGGGGACTTCTGGACCCTTCCTTTTATTCAATAAACCTATGGTTTAGTGTTAATCTGATACATGAAGCAATTCATCAATCATCAATTACATTTAAACTCAACAAAAAAAGAAACAGCCTCTCACTGTCAACTGCGTTTATTTTCGGCAAACTTAACATGTGTAAATATTTGTATGAACATAACAAGATTCAACAACTGAGACAAACTGAACAAGTTCCACAGACATGTGACTAACGGAAATTAAATGTGTCCCTGAACAAAGGGGGGGGGATCAAAAGCAGTATCTGGTGTGGCCACCAGCTGCATTAAGTACTGCAGTGCATCTCCTCCTCATGGACTGCACCAGATTTGCCAGTTCTTACACCAAGGCACCTGCAAGTTCCCGGACATTTCTGGGGGGGAATGGCCCCAGCCCTCACCCTCCGATCCAACAGGTCCCAGACGTAGAGATCCGGGCTCTTCGCTGGCCATGGCAGAACACTGACATTCCTGTCTTGCAGGAAATCATGCACAGAACGAGCAGCATGGCTGATTCAGGATGAGCCTGCAGGAAGGGTACCACATGAGGGAGGAGGATGTCTTCCCTGTAACGCACAGCGTTGAGATTGCCTGCAATGACAACAAGCTCAGTCCGATGATGCTGTGACTCACCGCCCCAGACCATGACGGACCCTCCACCTCCAAATCGATCCCGCTCCAGAGTACAGGCCTTGGTGTAACGCTCATTCCTTCGATGATAAACGTGAATCTGACCATCACCCCTGGTGAGACAAAACCGCGACTCGTCAGTGAAGAGCCCTTTTTGCCAGTCCTGTCTGGTCCAGCAACGGTGGGTTTGTGTCCATAGGCGACGTTGTTGCCGGTGATGTCTAGTGAGGACCTGCCTTACAACAGGCTTACAAGCCCTCAGTCCAGCCTCTCTCAGCCTATTGCGTACAGTCTGAGCACTGATGGTGGGATTGTGTGTTCCTGGTGTAACTCAGGAAATTGTTGTTGCCATCCTGTACCTGTCCCGCAGGTGTGGTGCTCGGGTGTACCGATCCCGTGCAGGTGTTGTTACATGTGGTCTGCCATTGTGAGGACGATCACCTGTCGGTCCTGTCTACCTGTAGCGCTGTCTTAGGCGTCTCACAGTACGGACATATTGCCCTGGCCACATCTGCAGTCCTCATGCCTCCTTGCAGCATGCCTAAGGCACGTTCACGCAGATGAACAGGGACCCTGTGCATCTTTCTTTGGTGTTTTTCAGAGTCAGTAGAAAGGCCTGTTTAGTGTCCTAAGTTTTCATAACTGTGACCTTAATTGCCTACGCCTGTAAGCTGTTAGTGTCTTAACAACCGTTCCACAGGTGCATGTTCATTAATTGTTTATGGTTCATTGAACAAGCATGGGAAACAGTGTTTAAACCCTTTACAATGAAGATCTGTGAACTTATTTTGATTTTTACGAATTATCTTTGAAAGACAGGGACCTGAAAAAGGGACATTTCTTTTTTTGCTGAGTTTATTTATTCACAAAGTATGTATAATGCTGAGATCAGAGGTGTTTTAAACTCTCTCCATTGATATTTCTGTCAGAGAAGAGACATGACAAACTCATCACTTCAACAGCACAACAAACCCTGCCATGAGACTTCAGAGGAATGTGCCCTAATCTGGTACATGATTTACAATCAATCTCATACCCTTATTTTGGTTTTTCACTAACCTAGAGTATGGCATCACAATCTTGAAATCTACGTCTGTAACCCAGTGTGTAGAAGTTACAATGTCTGACTTGTGCAGGCTAAACAGCTGGATGAGCCAAGTCTTCTGTGTAATGGATGAATGCTAGAGTGAAAGTGAAGCCACGCCTGAACAGGTCTCTCTACCAGGCAGCTGCAGTGGAACTAGGCCACTGCACTATACCACGTCAGGAAAAATCTCTGAAATCACATGACTTCTGGGAATAGTCTGGCTGAGTGACTTTTTTCAAGAATGCACTCTGATGCCAGTCTACAACATGAGACCTGACAGTATTAAGATTAAAACAATGCCACTTTACAACCATGTCCTACACAATAACTGCAACCAAATACTGCAGAAGTGGACTGTAATGAGGTAGAAGGGAGAATAACTTGCAACTAGTTAAAAATAAAGAACAAGCACCTTCAATGTGTCGGCGCACAGTCCACACAGCATTGGGGTTACCGGGCAGCTCAGACACAGCCATCTCTGATACCTGGAGGGAACAATCACTGATCAGACTTTCATTGTAATCTAACCTAAGCATTTACCAGTCTGTTACCTCTGCATTAACAGGTTGAGATCTGCTGAGATCAGAGGTATACACACATTCTCTCTCTGGTGCTTTGTCAGAGAAGACATGTATATCATTTCATCCAGCTTCTTAAACACGTCAAACATTAACTGGTGTGTGAGAAAAGCAACAGCGCCAGAAACTTAAAACCCAAACTCTGTCCCAACTCTGGTTTCCAGTGTGCATGTGAGTGAGTATCCGCATGATTTTGTTAAAATGTTGTCATTGTTCAAATAATACTGTGGCATGTGCCACACCGAGAGAATGTGTGCATGAGCACTTTCTGGGATGTGAATGTGCGATGGGAGGTGGAATTGCAGTACACATACCTCCAGCCCATGTCTGAGGACTCGGAGGGTGGATTTGGGTCCCCTGCCACAGGCCACATACAGCTGAGGAGTGTCCTCATTAGCCAGATCAGCAATCTACACAGGGAGAGAGAAACAGATGAGGTGAGTGGAACAATGAGCCAGTGGTGAGTAAGAGATCCGTATGTATTCTAAGAGGACAGAACTTAACAAGTAGTACAGCTCCAGAAGTAAACAAGGTAGTCTCACATGTGGTGTCTGTGTCACGTTCTAACGCTGAGATCAGAGGTGTTTAAACTCTCTCCATTGATAGGTTTGGATTTGTGAGCTTTAACTATTATGATTTATTTGTTCTAATAGAGACATGAGGGGTGCCGTAGCCCAGGATTTACACCAGGAGTTGTCTGTCGGAGGAAGGGTTATGGTGGGTGCAATTAAGCTTGGGAGGGGCTGAGAGCAGGGAAAATGGTCACGTGGCAGTACTGATAAGGGGAGAGGCGTGGATAAGGGGGTCGAGGACAGGTCACTAAGGGAAAAGGAACAGTTTATTACCCCAATCACTTAGTTTCCTGCCTAGCAAAAAAAGATGCAATGTTTAGCAAGGAGGAGACTCCACCCACAGTGGGGTACATATACCACCACTATTCTAATCATGTCTTTGTCGGGTCAACTGTTCGATCCTTTGAGAAGAATAAACTTGGTCTAAGCTTTCATAGCGTCTGTTGAGTTCTTACTCTGATAATTAGAACCTAACAATATTTAGTCAGAAGAGACATGAGAAACTCATCACTTCAACAGCACAACTTCTCCTCAAACCTTGCCGAAAGACTTCAGAAGAATCTGTGTGTGTGTGTGTGTGTGTGGGGGGGGACAGGGGGTTAACGTGAATCCTACTTATAAAAATGTGAAAAAAAGAATATAATCTTGGTACTCCAACTAACTCGCATTCAAGTAAAGTCAAAATCAGGTTCATTGTGCTAAAAATAGTGGGAAAACACACCTACCCCAGCTAAAGATGTTACAATTTGGTTCAGTAGAACAAAGGGAAAGGTGTGGCACACTAAGTTCATCCACTACACAATCCATGGGAATCAAAAGCTAAAACCGTTGCACGCACAACAAACATACAACAGAAAGAGATTCACACACACCTGGCAGGACATGATGGGGGAGAGGTTCTCCTGCTCATCCACCAGCACTAGGTTCTTGAGGGGGCGTGGCTGGAAGAAGAAGGTATCTCCCTCCTCCAGGGGCATGGCAGAGGAGAACTCTGGCTCTTCATCATCATCTCCCAGATGGGCTATCTGGTACAGGTAACTAGCAGAGAGAGAGAGAGAAGACAATGAACACAAGAGAGCAAGAGGCATGGACATAGATGGGATGTGTGAGGTATTACAGTATAATGAATGACTTACTGGTTACCAAACTCTGAGGACACAAATAAGAAGCCGGTCTTCAGCACGCACATAGATGTGGCTACAGGTATGGTGTCAAAGTACTTCATCCTGATCTCTGTAACCTGGGGGATACAAACGTTTATTTGAAATAGAAGGAATCACAGAATATCCCATCATGTGAACACTGACCCGAGTTAGTGTGTGTGCATGCTGAGATCAGAGGTGTTTATGCTCTCTCCATGTTTTTGTCAGAGAAGAGACATGAAGACTCATCACCTCAACAGCATGGTTCTATTTCCCACACATCAGATGAACACCTCTGCCCCCCCTCCCCCAGTTCCTGTCTCAGACTGCACCCTGCTGGCCTCACCATCTCCTCATCTGTCTCCAGGGTGACCTTGAAAATGTCGCCCTGCTCCGTCTGGGCCAGGAAGAAGAACATGGACTTGGTCTTGTGGGTGGCTGAGCAGACGAAGATCATGCCTCGCTCAGGGTCATCCAGGTCATTCTGTGTTCAGGCAAAAGAAAAAAGAATTGAGGGTTCAGTGCAGATGGTATCAAATCAACTGTGATCCACACAAACATTCAAACTGTTAACATGTACGACCATGTCTTGTTAGCCAAGTTATTTGAAATCCGTTTTCGCATTTATAAAACATAACAGAAACTCACCCTCCTGCGTGGGATGGGACAGCGAATGTCAGGCTGGTCCCCAAAGTTTTTGTAGGTGATGTAATTCTCTGAACAGATGAGTACTCCACTGGGCCCATCAGAGCCTCCAGGAACTGGAAAAGAGAGGGGGAAAGGGTAATAATCACACAATAGGTTTACACCTAAATTAAAACATTTAAAAAAATAATCCAGCCTGCAAACAACTCATAACCTGGCTCTGACTGCCCTCTACTGGAAATAATGTACACTGAACAAAAATATAAATGCAACATCTAAAGTGTTGGTCCCAGGTTTCATGAGCAGAAATAAAAGATCCCAGAAATTGTGCACAAATTATAATCCATCCACCTGACAGGTGTGGCATATCAAGAAGCTGATTAAACAGCACGATCATTACACAGGTGCACCTTATGCTGGGAACAATTAAAGGCCACTAAAATGTGCAGTTTTGTCACAACGCCACAGATGTTTCAAGTTGCGGGAGCGTGCAATTGGCATTCTGACTGCATGAACGTCCACCAGAGCGGTTGCCAGATCATTTCTCAACCATAAGTACATTTCTCTACCATAAGTCGCCTCTAAAGCTGTTGTACAGAATTTGTCAGTATACGTTCAACGGGCCGCATAACCGCAGACCACGTGTAACTACGCCAGCCCAGGACCACCACATCCAGCTTCTTCCTCTGCGGGATCGTCTGAGACCAGCCACCATGACAGCTGATAGAAACCGTCTCAGGGAAGCTCATCTGCGTGGTCGTCGTCCTCACCAGGTTCTTTCGGAGTCGTAATCCACTGCAGTGGGCTAATGCTCACCTTTAACGGCCACTGGCACGCTGAAGAAGTGTGCTCTTCACGGATGAATCCTGGTTTCAACTGTACCAGGCACAAGGCAGGACAGTGTGTATGGCGTCATGTAGGCGAGCGGTTTGCTGATGTCAAAGTTGTGAACAGAGTGCCCCATGGTGGCGGTGGGGTTATGGTATGGGCAGGCACAAGCTATGGACAACAAACACAATTGCATTTTATCGATGGCAATTTGAATGCACAGATATACCGTGACAAGACCCTCAAGCCCAATGTCGTGCCATCTAGCCGCTGCCATCACCTCATGATAATGCACGGCCCCATGTTGCAAGGATCTGTACACAATTCCTGGATGCTGAAAATGTCCCAGTTTTTCCATGGCCTGCATACTCAGACATGTCACCCATTGAGCATGTATGGGATGCTCTGGATTTACGTGTACGACAGCGTGTTCCAGTTCCCACCAATATCCAGCAACTTCGCACAGCCAATTAATATATTTCAATTGACTGATTTCCTTATACATGCGACTCGTTTCAGGAAACAAGGTGTATGTCGCGCAACACTACTTCACAGGAAAACAAACTTTTTATTTATCCAAATGCGTTTTTTGGCAGAAATGCCTTCTGGAACATGTGAACTTTCATGTGCCTTAATAACAAACTTGTATGTCATTTGTAAATAGGAATACAAATGTTAAATTACGAGCCAAGTTGGTTTAGCCATGGAAGAGCAGCAACCTTCCCGCTAGCCATGATTGGCTGAGATAATGAATGGACTGGACATGCCGAGAGATGATTATGGATTGGTCTGCCATGTAGCATGCTTCTGTCTATAACATGAGCTGGTCAGTATGTGTATGTAATCCTTTCTAACAAGGATTTTTTTTAAAGATATCACGTAGTAGAACTACACGTTCTATTGGACCGAGTATTGAAATCAGTGGAATTAGAGTATGATAGCTAAGGAGATGGAGAAAATTCTGGCATTTGATTGCAAAGTCGAAAAGAGAACACCCAGAATTCGGTTGTATAAAACACCTTTCTCCGGATTACATCTTCAAACTAAGGGCAACCATGGAATCCGTGACACAGAGGGAGAAGTGTCCATCCATGTATACAGGTAAGAGTCTAGCTAGCTACATTTTCAGATATTATACGTTTCTAATTTAGTCAGAAGGTTGTTTTCATGTCAAGTTAGTGTACTGTTAGCTAGCTAGCGTTAGCTGGCCGGCTCGCTAACTTTACATGTATGATCCGAGTAGTAATATCACTTGTATCTCAGAGCCGTTGTTAGTTATAGTTGCATTGTTAGTTATAGCCTAATGTTAGCTAGCTAACATTGAACCTGGTTGGTTAGCTCCCTGCAGATTCTTGCAGGGTAGTAACGTTATGAGTTGGGATTATGGTTCATTGTTTAGCTAGCTAGCTACATGTCTAAACACTATGCAAGTATGCATTTCAATAGAATGTTCATGTCACTGCGACAACTGTCGATAGACGTAGCTGGTCAATTCGCTCTGGCTATCTAATACGATTTCAGAGCACTCACCTCCGAGTGTGCCAAAGCGCAGAATAACTGACCTATTGCTGAGGGCACGACAAAGCCTATTTCCCCTCAGGAGACTGAAAAGATTTGGCATGGGTCCTCAGATCCTCAATAAGTTCTACAGCTGCACCATCGAGAGCATCCTGACTGGTTGCATCACTGCCTGGTATAGCAACTGCTAGTAGGCACTACAGAGGGTAGTGCGTAGGGCCCAGTACATCACTGGGGCCAAGCTTCCTGCCATCCAGGACCTCTATACCAGGCGGTGTCAAAGGAAGGCCCTAAAAATTGTCAAAGACACCAGCCTCCCTAGTCATAGACTGTTCTCTCTGCTACCACACGGCAAGCTGTACCGGAGCGCCACGTCTAGGTCCAAAGGTTTCTTAACAGCTTCTACCCCCAAGACATAAGACTCCTGAAGAGCTAATCAAATGGCTACCCAGACTATTTGCATTGCCCCCCCCCCCCCCTCTTTCACGCTGCTGCTTCTGTTTATTATCTATGCATAGTCACTTTAACTCTACCTACATTATACTTAACTAGGCAAGTCAGTTAAGAACAAATTCTTATTTACAATGACGGCCAAACCCAGACGAGGCTGGGCCAATTGTGCGCCGCCCTAAGGGACTCCCAATCTCAGTCAGTTGTGATACAGCCTGCAATCAAACCAGGGTGTCTGTAGTGATACCTCTAGCACTGAGATGCAGTGCCTTAGACCATGTAGGAGCCCTACATGTACATATTACCTTAACTAACCTGTGCCCCTGCACATTGACTCTGTACCGGTACCCCCTGTATATAGTCTTGCTGTTGTTATTTTACTTTAATTATTATATACAGTCATGGCCAAAAATAATGAACCCTTGCACTTTTTTCAAATAATGCACAATTTCTTCCAGAAAACGGTTGAAATGAAAACATATTTTGGTATCCACATATGTATGTCTTCGGTATGCAGTTGTACAAAACAAACCAATCTGAATAATTTACTAAATCTGAGCTAATTCCACAAAGAAATCCTAAAATGGCCCAGACAATATTATTGGCACCGTCTAGAAGTAGTTAGATTTCAAGCAGGTGATTATCATTTACTTTGGAATTGAACTCACCTGTTGTGAGTTGAAGGTGCATGCAGTATAAAAATCACATATTCAACCAGGTTGAATAGAGAAAATGACTCATTCTCCTGTTTTGTGTTACTGTGTGTACCGCAATGAGCATGGACAAAAGAATGAAAACCAGATAATTATCTGAGGTCAGACAAGACGAACCGCTGGAGGCAGGGCTTTCTCCTATAGATCTCCATTTTTATGGAATGGTCTGCCTACCCATGTGAGAGACGCAGACTCGGTCTCAACTTTTAAGTCTTTACTGAAGACTGTGTAGTCTGGTCCAGGAGTGTGAAGGTGAACGGAAAGGCTCTGGAGCAACGAACCGCCCTTGCTGTCTCTGCCTGGCCGGTTCCCCTCTCTCCACTGGGATTCTCTGCCTCTAACCCTATTATGGGGGCTGAGTCACTGGCTTACGGGTGCTCTTCCATGCCGTCCCTAGGAAGGGTGCGTCACTTGAGTGGGTTGAGTCACTGACGTGATCTTCCTGTCCGGATTGGCACCCCATTCGGGTTCATGCAGTGGGGGAGATCTTCGTGGGGTATACTCAGCCTTGTCTCAGGGTAGTAAGTTGGTGGTTGAAGATATCCCTCTAGTGGTGTGGGGGCTGTGCTTTGGCAAAGTAGTTAGGGTTATATCCTGCCTGGTTGGCCCTGTCCGGGGTTATAGTCGGACGGAGTCACAGTGTCTCCCGACGCCTCCTGTAATTATGCTGCAGTAGTTTGTGTTGGGGGGCTAGGGTCAATCTGTTATATCTGGAATTTTTCTCCTGTCCTGTGTGAATTTAAGCTCTCTCTCAGCTCTAAAACCATGCCTCAGGACTATTATTTGACCCTGCTGGTCATCTATGAACATCTTGGCCATGTACTGTTATAATCTCCTCCCGACACAGCCAGAAGAAGACTGGCCACCCCTCAGAGCCTGGTTCCTCTCTAGGTTTCTTCCTAGGTTCCTGCCTTTCTAGAGAGTTTTGTCTGGAAGTAGCTAGCAAACTTGCCAATATTAGCCAGTTAGCTTGGGTTCTTGACTGGTCAGAATGCTCAGATCAACCCTACTCCTCGGCCAGAGCGTCCAGTGTGCGCTCTGAACACTCGGGAGAGCGAAACGCTCTGAATTTACAAACTGATAAACTGACAACGCTCTGAGTTTATGAACGCCTAGAGCCCACCCTGAGCACACTCTGGCACTCCAGATCAAATTTACAAACACACCTGTAGTATAAACCAGCCTTTAGTTTTGAAATCTTTGGTTGTTTAGTACACGGCCTCATATGTGAATCCTTAAAGAGATGGGTGGGGCTAAGGCTTTAGAGGGTGTGAACGATACTGAATAGGTGTAGACAAAGAGCCCCCCAGTAGGTGTACCAAAACATTCAAGGGTCATTTTATCAAAAGTGAGGTTACAAGTTAATCAACTTTCAAACCAGGATTACTTTCCCTTGTTCCTCAACTGTAGTGTGTGATATACTATTTTCGAGGACCGAGTCTCTTATATCCAATGTAATTTCCCCCCCCCCCGCTATATAGGACCAAATCGAGCTGGTCGGTCACATATGAACTGTAACTTGGTAAAAAAAAAATGCTGCATGTTGCGTTTACATTATTGTTCAGTGTAGCTACCTGTAATGAGGAAGTTGCCGTGCTCCTCCAGGGCCTCGCTGTACTTGCGCACAACGTGGTTCAGACCCAGGTCCAGCTCATAGAAGGTCAGGGTTTGCTGTGTGTTGGCTGCAGCCTCGCCAGTGGGGTCATTGTCAGCTTCCTGGAAGGAGGGAGAGGTCATAGGCCACACACCGTGGGTCAGTGGAAATGAAGAGGACAGGATGAGAATTTACAGAACATCTTTAGTAGCAAAGGAGCTACAACAGTGGGATTATGTTGGAATCAGAAGTGTTTAAGCTCCCTACAGTGGTTTGTCAGAGAAGAGACATGAAGACTCATCATTTCAACAGCACTTGGGTGTATAGAGAATAAAACAGAAGCACATCGGAGCCTGTGTGTAAACATAGATTAGGTAAGTTTCTTTAGTACGTAACAAGAGCGCATGAGCAAATTCACAAATCATAGCGGCCAGTGCTAGGCTCTCACCTCATAGTCCATCTCCAGACAGGCGAACATGGGGTTTTCAAAGCCCACATCAACTCCTACCACATGGTAGACCAGTGTGTTGGCCTTGTGAGCCTCCAGGGGAGAGGAGATGGTGAGACGCGCTGCTGCATCTCTGTTCAGGATGTACACCAGCTTCTGCTTCTCAATGGCACCTGAAAACAGAGGTAATTAGTAAACTACAACACCTGGAAACACAGAGGTAATTAGCAAACTACAACAGACAAAAAACATGTCCATTGCAACAGGGGATTCTCTCATCAAGCCAAGGATTTGTCAACTTGAAATTTTGTTCAATTTTCAAACCATTACCAACTCTCTCCACAACATCATATCTCTCAGTTCTCTGAGCTCTTTACCTATCATGACTGCTCTGCCCTTGGGGTCGACGGCGAGGAACTGTCCAGGGACGATGCGACGACATCCACTCTTGCCAAAGGTCTCCTGGTGGATCTTCTCGAACATGTTCTTGGAGGGGTGGTACTCAAGGATCACGATGCGGCCTGAGTCACTGCCCACCACAATATAGTCTGGGGATCAAAAGCACAAATGTCTCAAATTTAAAATAAGAGCTGTTCAACCACACACAGAAAACTTGCATCTACTTCACACTAGGATTGGGCGATGTCAACATTGGGCCTATCGTGATTATGTATCCATAAAACACTGCGATATACGATGTTATCGCCTACTATTGGCCCCCCCCAAAAATATATTATAATAATTTTAAACCGGCTAAAACGACCATTGGGCTATAGCAGGAAAATGTATTGCTACAACTGGATGAATCATGACGAAAGACAATGTTGTTGAAAGTCTGGGCAGAGGCTAAGTGCAGGCTCATCTTTTCAAATATCCTTTCTGGTGGAAGAGCTTCAGCATGGAGCAGGTTTGTATCTGTGTGAACTGGGACAATTTCAGCTTCCAGGAATTGTGTACAGATCCTTGCGACATGGGGCTGTTGTCATGTTTGTCCCCAGCGCCGGCATAATGATCTTTTAACCAGGTGAATGGATTATCTTGGCAAAGGAGAAATGCTCACTAACAGGGATGTAAACAAATTTGTGCACAACATTGAGAAATAAACGTTGTGCATATGGAGCATTTATTTTATTTCAGACCATTTTACATGTTGCGTTTATATTTTTGTTCAGCATAGTTAATAGACCAATAAGAAAGAGTTCCATACCTCTCTGCCAAAAACAGTTTTCCCCTCCCCACTCAGACCACTCCCAGACAGTCCTGGCAAAAGTCTTGCTTGAGGAATTGCTCAATAACACTTTACTTAACCTCACTAGGGTAATAATAAAATAAATTATATATATAAATAAATAAAATCGTCCGATTAATCGTTATCGGCTTTTTTGGTCCCCCAATAATCTGTATCGGCGTTGAAAAATCATAATCGGTCGACCTCTAGTAGGGGGCACTATTTTCACCTCCAGATGAAAAGCGTGCCCAAAGTAAACTGCCTGCTACTCAGGCCCAGAAGCTAGGATATGCATATAATTAGTAGATTTGGATAGCAAACACCCCAAAGTTTCTAAAACTGTTAAAATAATGGCCGATTAATTAGGGCCGATTAAGTTTTCGGAAATGTTAGGGAGAATGACAACATTGAATGAGTGGATAGTGGGATGTCCCCAGAGCGCTTTTTTCTTGTTTTTCTTTTATATTGACGACGCTATTGTCCGGTTGAAATATTATCGATTATTTAGGCTAAAAACAACCTGAGGATTGATTATAAACATCGTTTGACATGTTTCTACAAACTTTAAGGACACTATTTGGAATTTGTCTGCCCGTTGTGACCGCATTTGAACTATTGGATTACTGAACAAAACGCGCCAACAAAATTGAGGTTTTTGGATATAAAAGAGGGACTTTATCAAACAAAACAAACATTATTGTGTAACTGGGAGTCTTGTGAGTGCAACCATACGAAGATCAAAGGTAAGTGTTTCATTTTATTGCTATTTCTGACTTTCGTGACTAATCTACTTGGCCGGTAACTGTATGTAATGTTTTGTGTGCTGAGCGGTCAGATAATCGCATGGTTTGCTTTTGCCGTACAGCCTTTTTGAAATCTGACACGGCGGCTGGATTAACAACAAGCTAAGCTTTATTTTGATGTACTACACTTGTGATTTCATGAAAGTTAAATATTTATAGTAATTTTATTTGTATTTGGCGCTCTGCAATTTCACCAGATGTTGGCCAGGTGGGACGCTACTGTCCCACACCCCCTAGAGAAGTTAACACCAGCGTCATGTTATAATATGACCATAACACTGTCATGACACACAGTATATTTACACCTGATGTATATATTGCTTGATTTTATGGCTGGTTATGACACCTACATAAGAGTGTCAAAACCTACCACACACTGTTTTATTTATTGAGCATGTTAAATGCTCATTGTAATTGCACACACATTGATGTCAGACATGCACCTACCCCAGTGCCCTGTTGCTGATGACAGGGATGAATGCAGGAGCAGATTGCAGGACAAAACACCCTCTTTTTGACTGATATAAGGGATTGTACGTGATACAATCCCGTTACGGTCCCGTGTGGCTCAGTTGGTAGAGCATGGCGCTTGCAACGCCAGGGTTGTGGGTTCATTCCCCACGGGGGGACCAGGATGAATATGTATGAACTTTCCAATTTGTAAGTCGCTCTGGATAAGAGCGTCTGCTAAATGACTTAAATGTTAAATGTTAAATGTGATAGGCCTATCTTCCGTATATGATTATGGTGGTCATAGTGTGTCTTGAGTGTCAAAGTGTATTTTCTTAATCCAAGTAAAGTGACACAGAATGATCATAATGCTTCATGACAGTGTTTTAAAGTGTATTTTCTACAAGTTATAAAAAAAATATACTGAAAAAAAACATGACTGAAGAATTCATTACAACAAAAACAAGGGACTTGAGAAACTTTAACGAATGGAAACTTCAGGTGAAAATATTGGTCATGACAGTGTTATGACCATATTATGAACTGCTTATGAACCGTGTAATGAACATGTTTTTTTAAATCACATTTTCTCCCCAATTTTCGTGGTATCCAATCGCTAGTAATTACTATCTTGTCTCATCGCTACAACTCCCGTACGGGCTCGAGTTGTAGCCTTCGAGAGACGAAGGTCGAAAGCCATGCGTCCTCCGAAGCACAACCCAACCAAGCCGCACTGCTTCTTAACACAGCGCGCCTCCAACCCGGAAGCCAGCCGCACCAATGTGTCGGAGGAAACACCGTGTACCTGGCCCCCTTTGTTAGCGCGCACAGCGCCCGGTCCGCCACAGGAGTCGCTGGAGCGCGTTGAGACAAGGATATCCCTACCGGCCAAACCCTCCCTAACCCGGACGACGCTATGCAAATTGTGCGTTGCCCCACGGACCTCCCGGTCGCGGCCGGCTGCGACAGAGCCTGGGCGCGAACCCAGAGACTCTGGTGGCGCAGCTAGCGCTGCGATGCAGTGCCCTAGACCACTGCGCCACCCGGGAGGCCCCTGTAATTAACATGTTGACGACACCGATTACCAATTGCTCTTTGCTAAGAAGCTTTATTTTTTTAAACCATTTTCATTGAAAACTATCACAGTAAGGTACTTCCTTATTACCCAGAAATGATTTGATATTGCGATAACGGCGGCATTAGACCATAAACTTGTCTTAAAGCTTTTGATAGGCCTAGTAGGAGGATAGGTTATTGGCAATTTGCTATTCAACCTTGCATGGAGGGATTTTCCTTAGATTTATCTGTAGGCTATTGTTGTTTGTACTCTCTCATTATTAGCCCCCTGGCTACCTTCTGATTTTAGGCTATTCAAACTACTTTTGAGATGGAACTCAGTCACAATCATTATATACAGTGTATTCGGAAAGTATTCAGAGACTTTCTCCAAATTTTGTTACGTTACAGCCTTATTCTAAAATTATTATTTTTTTTAAATTAAATTTTATCCCCTTTTCTCCCCAATTTTCGTGGTATCCAATCGCTAGTAATTACTATCTTGTCTCATCGCTACAACTCCCGTACGGGCTCGGGAGAGACGAAGGTCGAAAGTCATGCGTCCTCCGAAGCACAACCCAACCAAGCCGCACTGCTTCTTAACACAGCGCGCCTCCAACCCGGAAGCCAGCCGCACCAATGTGTCGGAGGAAACACCGTGCACCCGCCCCCCTCAGTTAGCGCGCACTGCGCCCGGCCCGCCACAGGAGTCGCTGGAGCGCGATGAGACAAGGATATCCCTACCGGCCAAACCCTCCCTAACCCGGACGACGCTAAGCCAATTGTGCGTCGCCCCACGGACCTCCCGGTCGCGGCCGGCTGCGACAGAGCCTGGGCGCGAACCCAGGAGGCCCCGCCTTATTCTAAAATTGATTGTTTTCCCCCCTCAAACACACAATACCCCATAATGATGAAGCAAAAACAGGTTTAGACATTTTTGCTAATGTATTAAAAATAAAAAATCACATTTAAAAAAGTATTCAGACACTTTACTCAGTACTTTGTTTTAGCACCTTTGGCAGCGATTACAGCAGAGTCTTCTTGGGTATGACGCTGCAAGCTTGGCACACCTGTATTTGGGGAGTTTCTCACATTCTTCTCTGCAGATCCTCTCAAGCTCTGTCAGGTTGGATGAGGAGCGTCCTTGCACAGCTATTTTTAGGTCTCTCCAGAGATGTTTGATCGGGTTCAAGTCTGGGCCTCTCAAGGACATTCAGAGACTTGTCCCGAAGCCACGCCTGCATTGCCTTGGCTGTGTGTTTAGGGTTGTTGTCCTGTTGGAAGGTGAACCTTCGCCCCAGTCTGTGGTCCTGAGCACTCTGGAGCAGGTTTTTAATCAAGGATCTCTCTGTACTTTTCTCCATTCATCTTTACCTCGATCCTGACTAGTCTCCCAGTCCCTGCGGCTGAAAAACATCCCCACAACATGATGCTGCCACCCGTGGGGGTGGTGCCAGGTTTCCTTCAGACGTGACGCTTGGCATTCAGGCCAGAGTTCAATTTTGGTTTCATCAGACCAGAGAATCTTGTTTCACATGGTCTGAGAGTCTTTAGGTGCCTTTTGACAAACTCGAAGCGGGCTGTCATGTGCTTTTTACTGAGGAGTGGCTTCCGTCTGGCCACGCTACCATAAAGGCCTGATTGGTGGAGTGCTGCAGAGATGGTTGTTCTTCTGGAAGGGTCTCCCATCTCCACTGAAGAACTCTGCCAGAGTGACCATCAGGTTCTTGGTCAACTCCCTGACCAAGGCCCTTCTCCCCCGATTGCTCAGTTTGGCCAGGCGACCAGCTCTAGGATGAGTCTTGGTGGATCCAACTTGGAGGCCACGGTGTTCTTGGACCTTCAATGCTGCAGACATTTTTTGGTACCCTTTCCCAGATCTGTGCCTCGACACAAACCTGTCTCGGAGCTCTACGACAATTCCTTCGACCTCTGACATGCACGGTCAACTGTGGGAACTTATATAGACAGGTGTGTGCCTTTCCAAATAATGTCCAATCAATTGAATTTACCACAGGTGGACCAGTCAAGTTTTAGAAACATCTCAAGGGTGATCAATGAAAACAGGATGCACCTGAGCTCAATTTCAAGTCTCATAGCAAAGGGTCTGAATAAGTATGCAAGTAAGGCATTTGTATATTATTTGTAGTACATTAGCGAACATTTCTAAAAACCTGTTTTCACTTTGTCATTATGGGGTACTGTGTGTAGATTGAGGAGGAAAACAATTTAATCAATTTTAGAATAATGCTGTAACGTAACAAAATGTGGGAAGTCAAGGGGTCTGAATCTCAGGTGTACATGCAGACACACATATATGCTGACACGCACACACATACATCTCATAACACACACCTTTAGTTCCTCCTGTCAGCCTGAAGGCCATGAGGGAGCGAATGATGCCAAACACCTCCATGGTAAGCAGGGTGTGAACCTTCCCTGTGTTGGCATCTGGGCGCAGCAGCTCAATGATCTTCCCCCTGGAAACAACTATCTCCTGCATCTTGGTTCCTGCAAGGCAAGACAATAATGATAACCATACCAGATCACAGGTTACATTATCCATGTAACCTGGATGAGAGACCCCAAGAGAAGAACGTTATGTACCTGAGAAGTTTCCATGGATGGCGTGGGTGATGCCAGTGGCTCGCTGCAGGGTCAGGTTATACAGAAACATAGTGTCTGTTTCTCTACCTTCAGGTGCTGGTCAAAGAGGCCACAGCAACACCAGGTTCTGAGGAAGAAAGGAGGAGTACATTTTTGCATTACAGCAAACATTTCAGTATTATAACATAGCTAACTTAGTGCGGTAACTAGTTAACTATTGCACAGGATACTGCAGACACATTATACATCCGCAAGCAAAAACATTGTCAACTCAGTTGATGATAGCTAGCTAGACAACATAGACTACATACAAAGGCGCTTTCAAAGACACGGGTGCCGCTACTAGTTAGCTAGCTATCTAGTTAGCTACTACGTAGAGCCCAGCCTAGCCAACTGCGGAAAGTTGATTCTACACAAACCCATTGGTCGTTGTTGCAACCAGCCAGGTCCAACATAACCGCAATAATAACAGTAACGTTAGCCCACCATTACAAAATATTTTAACGAAATAGACAATGTAACTTTGCAAAACAAGGCTTGCTTGCTCGAGTTAGCTACCCTAGCACTCGCAGTTGTTTCATTCAATCACTCCGTATACCCACAAGCGCCCATCTTCAAAATTGAGGAAGACGTAAAAAGAAAATATTGATATATATTTTGTTTTCTATATTGTATTGTGCGGATATTGTATGAAAATGATTTACCGATGTATCAGTTAGGATGAAACTGATATCAACTAGATTATGAATTTCAGTCACACCGTCAATTTGTTGATACTTCTGCGGACAAACGCTTTCCTGTCGATCGTGGGTCCTCTTCACGATCTGCGACGTCATCAAAAATCGGTCCACAATGTGCCTGAGACCTAGCTACACAATTATATGGGAATAACACGAAACTCAAAGCGGTTACGCCATAGAAGTTATATTTGATTTATCTCAAATGGAAAATCTACATTCTACTTGTCTTGAAATTATCATAAAAATATAATGAAAAGGCGCAATGAATTACAGTTGACGAGCTATTCCAATAGGTGGCGACAATGCCCATGCGTTGCTTAGGTTGGACAAAAGGTGCAGGTGCAGCCGTGCAGGTAGTCGTCAGTCAGTGTAGACTGCAGACTCAGAGAGAGATCATTTCTGATTGTTCACTTTTTATTGTTTATTTCCCTTTTGTTTATTGTATATTTCACTTGCTTTGACAATGTAAACATGTTTCCCATGCCAATAAAGCTCTTTGGATTTAATTTAATTGAGAGAGATGTCCCCCAAAAAGCATCCACAACGTGTTAGAATAAAGTCACTATAGCTCACAAAAACGACATGATGTAAAGATTCTGAACTGAAATATGTCTAGCAGCATATACATTTTTGGGATCAGTTCATGTGCATAATAAAGAGCCCCTACAGCAGTGGTTCCCAAATTTTTTATAAGTCCCATACCCCTTCAAACATTCAACCTCCTGCTGCGTACCCCCTCTAGCACCAGGGTCAGCGCACTCTCAAATGTTGTTTATTACCATTATTGTAAGCCTGCCACACACACACACTATACGATACATTTATTAAACATAAGAATGAGGGTGAGTTTTTGTCACAACCCGGCTCGTGGGAACTGACAAAGAGCTCTAATAGGACCAGGGCACAAGTAATAATAATCAATCATTTTGCTCTTTATTTAACCATCTTACATATAAAACCTTATATGTTCAACGAAAATTGTGAATAACTCACCACAGGTTAATGAGAAGGGTGTGCTTGAAAGGATGCACAGTCTGTCTTAAATAACAGTCTGTGCCTGTATTTAGTTTGCATGTTAGTGAGGGCCGAGAATCCACTCTCACATAGGTATGTGGTTGGAAAGGGCAACAGTGTCTTAAAAGCTAAATTTGCCAAGGCAGGATACTCTGAGCGCAGCCCAATCCAGAAATCTGGCAGTGGCTTTTGATTAAATTCAATTTTCACAGAACTGCTTGTTGCAATTTCGATGAGGCTCTCTTGTTCAGATATCGGTAAGTGGACTGGAGGCAGGGCATGAAAGGGATAACGAATCCAGTTGTTTGTGTCATCCGTTTCGGGAAAGTACCTGCGTAATTGCGCATGCAACTCACTCAGGTTCTTCGCTATATCACATTTGACATTGTCCGTAAGCTTGAGTTCATTTGCACACAAAAATCATACAATAATGGAAAGACCTGTGTGTTGTCCTTGATAATGCAGACAGAGAAGAGCTCCAACTTCTTAATCATAGCCTCAATTTTGTCCTTCACATTGAATATAGTTGCAGAGAGTGCCTGTAATCCTAGATTCAGATCATTCAGGCGAGAAAAAACATCACCCAGATAGGCCAGTCGTGTGAGAAACTCGTCATCATGCAAGCGGTCAGACAAGTGAAAATTATGGTCAGTAAAGAAAACTTTACTGAAAAGCTTGTCTCTCAATTTTAAAAAACATGTTAATACTTTGCCTCTTGATAACCAGCGCACTCTGTATGTTGTAAAAGCGTTACATAGTCGCTGCCCATATCATTGCATAGTGCAGAAAATACACGTGTGTTCAGGGGCCTTGCTTTAACAAAGTTAACCATTTTTGTTGAAGTGTCCAAAACATCTTTCAAGCTGTCAGGCTTGGCAGCAAGAGCCTCTCGGTGGATGCTGCAGCGTACCCAAGTAGTGTCGGGAGCAACTGCTTGCATGCGCGTTACCACTCCACTATGTCTCCCTGTAATGGCCTTTGCGCCATCAGTACAGATACTAACACATCTTGACCACCAAAGTCCATTTGATGTCACAAAGCTGTCCAGTACTTAAAAAATATCCTCTCCTGTTGTCCTAGTTTCCAGTGGTTTGCAGAAGTGGATGTCTTCCTTAATTGACCCCCCATAAACGTAACGGACATATACCAGGAGCTGTGCCAGGCCCGCCACGTCTGTTGACTCATCCAGCTGTAACGCATATAATTCACTGGCTTGTATCCAAAGCAGTAATTGTTTCAAAACATCTCCTGCCATGTCACTGATGCGTCATGAAACAGTGTTGTTTGATGGAGACATTGTCTGTATATTTTTTGGGGGCCTTTTCCCCCAGCATTGTCCCAGCCATATCTGCAGCAGCAGGAAGAATTAAGTCGTCCACGATAGTATGGGGATTGCCTGTCCTAGCCACTCTGTAGCTCACCATATAAGACGCTTCTAGACCCTTCTTATTAATGGTATCTGTTGCTTTTATACATGTCTTACTACTCGAAAATCGTCTTAATTCTCGATCAAAAAACTCCCGTGGCTTATTTTTCAAATTGGCATGTTTTGTTTCTAAATGTCTGCGCAAGAGTGAAAGTTTCATCGAGTTGTGAGATAGTACTTTTGCACACATAACACACTGACTGTGGCTGAGTAAAGGTACCACTCCCAATATAAGTGAACCCCAAATCAATGTAGTTCTCATCATATCTGCGCCTCTTCGATGGTCTAACGTTCCTGTCTGTTGTTCGGGGCTTTCCCGGGTAAGGGAAAATACCCGCAGTATTAGACTTAAAACGAATCATCCAGCGATCATACACTGTTTACCAGGGGGCAGGGCTACCGACGTTAAGGCTAATCTGAAGATGGTGCTGGCTAAAGCTAAAACTGGCGAGTGTAGAGAGTATAGAGATATTGTTATCCACGTCGGCACCAACGATGTTAGGATGAAACAGTCAGAGGTCACCAAGCGCAACATAGCTTCAGCGTGTAAATCAGCTAGAAAGATGTGTCGGCATCGAGTAATTGTCTCTGGCCCCCTCCCAGTTAGGGGGAGTGATGAGCTCTACAGCAGAGTCTCACAACTCAATCGCTGGTTGAAAACTGTTTTCTGCCCCTCCCAAAAGATAGAATTTGTAGATAATTGGCCCTCTTTCTGGGACTCACCCACAAACAGGACCAAGCCTGGCCTGCTGAGGAGTGACGGACTCCATCCTAGCTGGAGGGGTGCTCTCATCTTATCTACCAACATAGACAGGGCTCTAACTCCCCTAGCTCCACAATGAAATAGGGTGCAGGCCAGGCAGCAGGCTGTTAGCCAGCCTGCCAGATTAGTGGAGTCTGCCACTAGCACAGTCAGTGTAGTCAGCTCAGCTATCCCCATTGAGACCGTGTCTGTGCCTCGACCTAGGTTGGGCAAAACTAAACATGGCGGTGTTCGCCTTAGCAATCTCACTAGGATAAAGACCTCCTCCATTCCTGCCATTATTGAAAGAGATCGTGATACCTCACATCTCAAAATAGGGCTACTTAATGTTAGATCCCTCACTTCAAAGGCAGTTATAGTCAATGAACTAATCACTGATCATAATCTTGATGTGATTGGCCTGACTGAAACATGGCTTAAGCCTGATGAATTTACTGTGTTAAATGAGGCCTCACCTCCTGGTTACACTAGTGACCATATCCCCCGTGCATCCCGCAAAGGCGGAGGTGTTGCTAACATTTACGATAGCAAATTTCAATTTACAAAAAAATATATATACAGTGGGGAGAACAAGTATTTGATACACTGCCGATTTTGCAGGTTTTCCTACTTAAAAAGCATGTAGAGGTCTGTCATTTTTATCTTAGTTACACTTCAACTGTGAGAGACGGAATCTAAAACAAAAATCCAGAAAAACATATTGTATGATTTTTAAGTAATTAATTTGCATTTTATTGCATGACATAAGTATTTGATCACCTACCAACCAGTAAGAATTCCGGCTCTCACAGACCTGTTAGTTTTTCTTTAAGAAGGCCTCCTGTTCTCCACTCATTATCTGTATTAACTGCACCTGTTTGAACTCGTTACCTGTATAAAAGACACCTGTCCACACACTCTATCAAACAGACTCCAACCTCTCCACAATGGCCAAGACCAGAGAGCTGTGTAAGGACATCAGGGATAAAATTGTAGACCTGCACAAGGCTGGGATGGGCTACAAGACAATAGGCAAGCAGCTTGGTGAGAAGGCAACAACTGTTGGCGCAATTATTAGAAAATGGAAGAAGTTCAAGATGACGGTCAATCACCCTCGGTCTGCAAGATCTCACCTCGTGGGGCATCAATGATCATGAGGAAGGTGAGGGATCAGCCCAGAACTACACGACAGGACCTGGTCAATAACCTGAAGAGAAATGGGACCACAGTCTCAAAGAAAACCATTTAACACACTACGCCGTCATGGATTAAAATACTGCAGCGCACGCAAGGTCCCCCTGCTCAAGCCAGCGCATGTCCAGGCCCGTTTGAAGTTAGCCAATGACCATCTGGATGATCCAGAGGAGGAATGGGAGAAGGTCATGTGGTCTGATGAGACAAAAATAGAGCTTTTTGGTCAAAACTCCACTCGCAGTGTTTGGAGGAAGAAGAAGGATGAGTACAACCCCAAGAACACCATCCCAACCGTGAAGCATGGAGGTGGAAACATCATTCTTTGGGGATGCTTTTCTGCAAAGGGGACAGGACGACTGCACCGTATTGAGGGGAGGATGGATGGGGCCATGTATCGCGAGATCTTGGCCAACAACCTCCTTCCCTCAGTAAGAGCATTGAAGATGGGTTGTGGCTGGGTCTTCCAGCATGACAACGACCCGAAACACACAGCCAGGGCAACTAAGGAGGGGCTCCGTAAGAAGCATCTCAAGGTCCTGGAGTGGCCTAGCCAGTCTCCAGACCTGAACCCAATAGAAAATCTTTGGAGGGAGCTAAAAGTCCGTATTGCCCAGCGACAGCCACAAAACCTGAAGGATCTGGAGAAGGTCTGTATGGAGGAGTGGGCCAAAATCCCTGCTGCAGTGTGTGCAAACCTGGTCAAGAACTACAGGAAACGTAAGATCTCTGTAATTGCAAACAAAGGTTTCTGTACCAAATATTAAGCTCTGCTTTTCTGATGTATCAAATACTTATGTCATGCAATAATATGCAAATTAATTACTTAAAAATCATACAATGTGATTTTCTGGATTTTTGTTTTAGATTCTGTCTCTCACAGTTGAAGTGTACCTATGATAAAAATTACAGACCTCTACATGCTTTGTAAGTAGGAAAATCTGCAAAATCGGCAGTGTATCAAATACTTGTTCTCCCCACTGTATATACGTATTTTGAGCTTCTAGTCATGAAATCTATGCAGCCTACTCAATCACTTTTTATAGCTACTGTTTACAGGCCTCCTGGGCCATATACAGCGTTCCTCACTGAGTTCCCTGAATTCCTATCGGACCTTGCAGTCATAGCAGATAATATTCTAATTTTTGGTGATTTTAATATTCACATGGAAAAGTCCACAGACCCACTCCAAATGGCTTTTGGAGACATCATCAACTCAGTGGGTTTTGTCCAACATGTCTCTGGACCTACTCACTGCCACAGTCATACTCTGGACCTAGTTTTGTCACATGGAATAAATGTTGTAGATCTTAATGTTTTTCCTCATAATCCTGGACTATCGGACCACCATTTTATTATGTTTGCAATCGCAACAAATAATCTGCTCAGACCCCAACCAAGGAGCATCAAAAGTCGTGCTATAAATTCTCAGACAACACAAAGATTCCTTGATGCCCTTCCAGACTCCCTCTGCCTACCCAAGGACGTCAGAGGACAAAAATCAGTTAACCACCTAACTGAGGAACTCAATTTAACCTTGCGCAATACCCTAGATGCAGTTGCACCCCTAAAAACTAAAAACATTTGTCATAAGAAACTAGCTCCCTGGTATACAGAAAATAACCGAGCTCTGAAGCAAGCTTCCAGAAAATTGGAACGGAAATGGCGCCACACCAAACTGGAAGTCTTCCGACTAGCTTGGAAAGACAGTAACGTGCAGTATCAAAGAGCCCTCACTGCTGCTCGGTCATCCTATTTTTCCAACTTAATTGAGGAAAATAAGAACAATCCGACATTTCTTTTTGATACTGTCGCAAAGCTAACTAAAAAGCAGCATTCCCCAAGTGAGGATGGCTTTCACTTCAGCAGTAATAAATTCATGAACTTCTTTGAGGAAAAGATCATGATCATTAGAAAGCAAATTACGGACTCCTCTTTAAATCTGCGTATTCCTCCAAAGCTCAGCTGTCCTGAGTCTGTACAACTCTGCCAGGACCTAGGATCAAGAGAGACACTTAAGTGTTTTAGTACTATATCTCTTGACACAATGATGAAAATAATCATGGCCTCTAAACCTCCAAGCTGCATACTGGACCCTATTCCAACTAAACTACTGAAAGAGCTGCTTCCTGTGCTTGGCCCTCCTATGTTGAACATAATAAACGGCTCTCTATCCACCGGATGTGTACTAAACTCACTAAAAGTGCCAGTAATAAAGCCTCTCTTGAAAAAGCCAAACCTTGACCCAGAAAATATAAAAAACTATCGGCCTATATCGAATCTTCCATTCCTCTCAAAAAAAAAATTAAAAGCTGTTGCGCAGCAACTCACTGCCTTCCTGAAGACAATGTATACGAAATGCTTCAGTTTGGTTTTAGACCCCATCATAGCACTGAGACTGCACTTGTGAAGGTGGTAAATTACCTTTTAATGGCGTCAGACCGAGGCTCTGCATCTGTCCTCGTGCTCCTAGACCTTAGTGCTGCCTTTGATACCATCGATCACCACATTATTTTGGAGAGATTGGAAACCCAAATTGGTCTACACGGACAAGTTCTGGCCTGGTTTAGATCTTATCTGTCGGAAAGATATCAGTTTGTCTCTGTGAATGGTTTGTTCTCTGACAAATCAACTGTACATTTCGGTGTTTCTCAAAGTCCCGTTTTAGGACCACTATTGTTTTCACTATATATTTTACCTCTTGGGGATGTCATTCGAAAACATAATGTTAACTTTCACTGCTATGCGGATGACACACAGCTGTACATTTCAATGAAACATGGTGAAGCCCCAAAATTGCCCTCGCTAGAAGCCTGTGTTTCAGACATAAGGAAGTGGATGGCTGAAAACGTTCTACTTTTGAACTCGGACAAAACAGAGATGCTTGTTCTAGGTCCCAAGAAACAAAGAGATCTTCTGTTGAATCTGACAATTAATCTTGATGGTTGTAAAGTCGTCTCAAATAAAACTGTGAAGGACCTCGGCGTTACTCTGGACCCTGATCTCTCTTTTGCCGAACACATCAAGACTGTTTCAAGGACAGCTTTTTTCCATCTACGTAACATTGCAAAAATCAGAAACTTTCTGTCCAAAAATTACGCAGAAAAATGTATCCATGCTTTTGTTACTTCTAGGTTAGACTACTGGAATGCTCTACTTTCCGGCTACCCGGATAAAGCACTAAATAAACTTCAGTTAGTGCTAAATACGGCTGCTAGAATCCTGACTAAAACCCAAAAATTTGATCATATTACTCCAGTGCTAGTCTCCCTACACTGGCTTCCTGTTAAGGCAAGGGCTGATTTCAAGGTTTTACTGCTAACCTACAAAGCATTACATGCTCCTACCTATCTTTCCGATTTGGTCCTGCCGTACATACCTACACATACGCTACGGTCACAAGACGCAGGCCTCCTAATTGTCCCTAGAATTTCTAAGCAAACAGCTGGAGGCAGGGCTTTCTCCTATAGATCTCCATTTTTATGGAATGGTCTGCCTACCCATGTGAGAGACACAGACTCGGTCTCAACTTTTAAGTCTTCACTGAAGACTGTGTAGTCTGGCCCAGGAGTGTGAAGGTGAACAGAAAGGCTCTGGAGCAACGAACCGCCCTTGCCATCTCTGCCTGGCCGGTTCCCCTCTCTCCACTGGGATTCTCTGCCTCTAACCCTATTACAGGGGCTGAGTCACTGGCTTACTGGTGCTCTTTCATGCCGTCCCTAGGAGGGGTGCGTCACTTGAGTGGGTTGAGTCACTGACGTGATCTTCCTGTCTGGGTTGGCGCCCCCCCTTGGGTTGTGCCGTGGCGGAGATCTTTGTGGGCTATACTCGGCCTTGTCTCAGGATGGTAAGTTGGTGGTTGAAGATATCCCTCTAGTGGTGTGGGGGCTGTGCTTTGGCAAAGTGGGTGGGGTTATATCCTTCCTGTTTGGCCCTGTCCGGGGGTATCATCGGATGGGGCCACAGTGTCTCCTGACCCCTCCTGTCTCAGCCTCCAGTATTTATGCTGCAGTAGTTTATGTGTCGGGGGGCTAGGGTCAGTTTGTTATATCTGGAGTACTTCTCCTGTCTTATCCGGTGTCCTGTGTGAATTTAAGTATGCTCTCTCTAATTCTCTCTCTCTCTCTCTCTCTCGGAGGACCTGAGCCCTAGGACCATGCCTTAGGACTGACTACCTGGCATGATGACTCCTTGCTGTCCCCAGTCCACCTGGCCGTGCTGCTGCTCCAGTTTCAACTGTTCTGCCTGCGGCTATGGAACCCTGACCTGTTCACCAGACGTGCTACCTGTCCCAGACCTGCTGTTTTCAACTCTCTAGAGACTGCAGGAGCGGTAGAGATACTCTTAATGATCGGGTCACGGCACTAATGTAACAGTTTAGCTTCCGTCCCTCTTCTCGCCCCTACCTGGGCCCGAACCAGGGACCCTCTGCACACATCGACAACAGTCATCCTCAAAGCATTGTTACCCATCGTGCCACAAAAGCCACGGCCCTTGCAGAGCAAGGGGAACAACTACTTCAAGGTCTCAGAGCGAGTGACATCACCGATTGAAACGCTATTAGTGTGCACCCCGCTGACTAGCTAGCCATTTCACATCGGTTACATACAGCATAGAGTCTTCTCTTTTCAGCAGGAGCCATTTTCTTTCCAACCGGTGTTTTCCCTCGATTGTATTTGAAATATTGCGAAAGGCCTGTTTTGTCTGGGTGCTGTTTTTTCACTGACAGATTTGCATCGCGTTCCTGACTGTAGGCTATTCCTTGTTATAAACTGAGGGGTTCGAGGCCTGAATGCTGATTGGCTGACAGCCGTATACCACGGGTATGACAAACCATTTATTTTTACTGCTCTAATTACGTTGGCAACCAGTTTATAATAGCAATAAGGCACCACTGGGTTTGTAGTATATGGCCAATATACCACGGCTAAGGGCTGTATCCAGGCACTCCGCTTTGCGTTGTGCATAAGAACAGCCCTTAGCCGCGGTATATTGGCCACATACCACATCCCCTCGAGCCTTATTGCTATTATAAACTGGTTGCCAACGTAATTAGAGCAGTAAAAATAGATGTTTTGTCATACCCGTGGTATACGGTTGTCAGCAGTGGCGACAATCGGATAAGAGGCAATCCGTAATTTCGATTAAAACATTAATGAGCGAGAGATGACGGAGGTAGTCAATATAACAATTTGTTCAGCACTTTTGAAATGTATAGCGATAGAATTCAGAACATGGGCCGTTCTTACATATAAACAAACAATGAAAACTCGAGTTCCCAGTTGTCTTGAACTCACAGTTAGTCACTGATACCTTCCCAAACCACTCATTGTTGAATTTGGTCGGTGAGCACCAAGACGTCTTATCTCTAATTTCTCTTCATATGACAAGGATTGAAAAGAAGTTGATTGTCGACCTGATTAATGATGACGACTGCTCGCTTGCCAGCTAAGATTTTGAATGTATGAAAGTATGATGTTGACATGATCAGTCCAATCAAAGCTACTGTAGATATAATGTGATTTGATGTCATTCTATCTGTGGCCAATGACCTTGAGCCTTCTTGGATGGGCACTTCTAATATAACTCTATGGCAGAACCACAAGGGGCAAACATTTTCAAGCTCTAACCTTAGAATTGGGGATGACGTACTGTCCCATGAGTGACAGAAAACCGAGTCAATCATGACAGAAAACCGAGCCAATCAGGCGCAACGCTCTGTTTCTGCTGGCTAGCCCCACCACCACAGAAAGCACTGAGCTAGGCTGAAACACCTGCATTTTGGAGCTGCCTTACTCAAGAAAACAAAAAGAGACCATGTTTGTATGCGGCTTTATTAATAACTCAATTACATTTTCTTAACATTGTTTGCAAACTGATATGTGACACGTATTAATGCCAAAATAACAAGCAAAACATGCAAGCCCCCCCCCCCCAAAAAAGTATATATATATTTTTTTTTACTTAAAAGTGTGGGGCTTAGCCACTTGCCTTGAATGACTGGTCGCCACTGTATGAGAGACATAATGATGCGCTTCTCACACAGCCAGCGCCAAGCGATGGTCTCATACATAGGTTAGTTTCAATATTTTGCCAACCAATAACCCGGGCAGACCCAACCCAAATCAACTCTTATAATATTAGGACCCGGCTTAAAATCTACTTTTTCACATACGTTTTTTTTGTGGGGCAAGGAGAATTAACTAATAGGCAACTCGAATGAACATTGATCGCTTCTATTCGAATTTTTACATTGCAAAAAGTGACAATTATTTTTCATGCCACAAGAGGTACAGGATCCGGCCAAACAGGTTCCGGAAACAAAAGAGTCCAAAACGGAGAGCTGCCACAGGATCCGGCTCTAATTAAGCACTGATATGCTACAGATAAGCATGCGCAGGGTAGTATAGATCTTGCACAAGCGTTAAATCATAATCAGTCATCTGGCATATGTGCGCGTACCTGTATTTTCGACACGGTGGTTGCGTCTTATTATGACGAAACGACAGTTCCCTTGAAGCACACCACCATGGTTGTATTGAATTCACCCAGCTGAGGCTATGGTGTTGGAATGGATTTATGACCAGAAGAACTACAAATCCCAAAGCCATTTTAGAGGTTTTGAGAAATGCGGATTACCGTTCTCCTAGCAGCAGGGTATTATATTTTATATTTCAAAATAATAGTCCCCCTGCAAAGACCCGCTAAACTGGGAATATAATTGTACCTTTTTTTATTTTCTTTTTTTTACAATCGTTTTTCCACCTTTGTAAAAAAAAATATATATATATATAATTTTACCTACTTTTATTAGTTTTTTCTGTTAACCCTTTTCTCCAATTTCGTGGTATCCAATTGATTGTTACAGTCTTGTCTCATCGCTGCAACTCCAGTACGGACTCCGGAGAGGTGAAGGTCGAGAGCCGTGCGTCCTCCGAAACACAACCCAACCCAACCAAGCTGCACTGCTTCTTGACACAATGCCTGCTTAACCCAGAAGCCAGCCACACTAATGTGTCAGAGGAAACACCATACACCTGGCAACCATGTCAGTGTGCATGCGCCCGGCCCGCCACAAGAGTCGCTAGAGCGCGATGGAACAAGGACATTCCTGCCGGGCCAAACCCTTCCCTAACCTGGACGACGCTCCGCCCCATGGTTCTCCCGGTCACGGCCAGCTGCGACAGAGACTGGACTCGAACCAGGATTTCTAGTGGCATAGCTAGCACTGTAATGCAGTTCCTTAGACCACTGCACCACTCGGGAGGCCCCATACTTTTATTATTGTATTATTTATACCAGCATTTCTTTAGAAAGTTTTAGTTTACACCAATACTGGTATGTTGACTTGGGACTACTGTCACACCCTGAGTTTCACCTGTCCTTGTGCTTGTCTCCACCCCCTCCAGGTGTCACCCATTTTCCCCATTATCTCCTGGGTATTTATACCTGTGTTTTCTGTCTGTCTGTGCCAGTTCGTCTTGTTTTGTCCAGTCAACCAGCGTGTTACTCCGTGCTCCTGCTTTTTCCTTTTCTGTTTTTGCTAGTCCTCCTGGTTTTGACCCTTGCCTGCCTGACCATACTGCCTGCCCTGACCTCGAGCCTGCCTCTGTACCTCCTGGACTCTGACCTTGTTATGATCTTTTGCCTGTCCACGGCCATTCTCTTGCCTGCCCCTTGGGTTATAATAAATATCAGAGACTCAAACCATCTGCCTCCCGTGTCTGCATCTGGGTCTCGCCCTGTGTCCTATAACTACATGTCGACTGCATGACTTTACTACAATCGTGATAACTTTTGATTGCAGTCGACTGGAAATTTCTGCAGTTCCTCCTCACTAACTGCAACTTAAAGTTGGAACCAAAGCATTGTGGGAGACAACCTTCTGTTTTATTGGAAGAAAAAAGCACTGCATGCTGATAAATGGTTGATCATGAATAGGCAGGTCATCTATGAATAGGCAGGTTTCCATTGACCCAGGTTTATTCAACAAAATCAATGTCAGCAACAACAAAAAATGGAAACGGCAGATATGAGACATTTTCTAAAGATCGACATTGTTATCCATTTGACAGGCGATGATTTTTCTTTAGTCTAACTTTCTTTATTGCGACAAACAATGATGGATCTGGGTTTTCCGAATAAATGAGGATTGCCGAATAATTTTGAAGGTACACGGGGCACATGATGTCAACACTTATCCCTAGCTATGAAGTGCCACTCATTTCATTCTAAATGCCTACTGCCTGATAAATCAATTTTTCCATCAATAAAAATGTTTCTTTGCAGGATCCTTATGACTATCAAAAATGGCTGAATTGTTTCGACTTGCTTTTCTGGTTGGCTGGAAGCAAGTTCCACCATCCAATTATGTCAAATCTACAGGAGTGCAAGTTTCACCATGGCACGGACTGTGGAAATACGTTGGCACATGAGAATTATTAGAATATGGCAAAATATTTGTAAATTATTGCATTCTATCGATGCTGGCTTTTGCGGGCAACCTGAGACATGAAACAGATATGTGGGAGGGCATACAGGCTGTGTGGGAGTAAATGGTACATATAGGGACAGATATAATGCTATAGAGCAAAGGCAGGTGTACATTAGACCACAAGAGGAGAAGGTGACACTTAAGTGCATATACTATTCTGGAAAGGGCAGCATACCAAAGATTAGATAGAGAGGAACAAACATAAGTATAATGGCCAAGGCCATAAGTGCCTAGGATAAGCTGGACATACTAATGTTGGAGGAACACACAGTCTACTAGTCCTAATAAGGGCAACATACCAAAGAGCACACCAAGCTAAAAACGTAAATACAAAGGCCAAAGAGATAGGCCCATAGGATAGCTGGACATATATTATTTTTAGGACACGAAAGGGACCTGCCACCATTATAATCTAATCAAGAGCAGATATGGGCGTTATTGGGCGTGAACAAGCAGGAAGCTTAAACTAAAAGATAATGGTGGCAGATGGACTGAGGGAAGGAACCTCATTTGCATGTGGGATGGACTCATATGCTGTATGTGTATAAAAACAGAGCCAGTGCTTATGGAAGTTGGTCTTTTCCGCGGACTGACACGGCTTCTGATATTTTGTTTTAAAAGCCTATATTGAATTCACAAGTTCTTGTAAGTGTTATATTTGTTATACAATTTTCCACGACAGCTGTCTCCAATTTATTAATGTGCAATTTGCATAAATGGGTAATGGATAGACATAACCCACCTACTTTTTACTCGACACTGTAGGTTAATGTGAAAAAGTGTTTATTTTTAGTTAAACCAAATGCATGCTTTTCAACTGTTCGCTGCCCGCACCCGCCCGCCCGACTAGCATCACCGCCCTGTCCACACCGCCCTGGTTCTGACCTAGAATATGTGGACAACTATAAATACCTAGGTGTCTGGCTAGACTGTAAACTCTCCTTCCAGACTCATATTAAACATCTCCAATCCAAAATCAAATCTAGAATCGGCTTTCTATTTCGCAACAAAGCCTCCTTCACTCACGCCGCCAAACTTACCCTAGTAAAACCTACTATCCTACCGATCCTTGACTTCGGTGATGTCATCTACAAAATAGCTTCCAATACTCTACTCAGCAAACTGGATGCAGTCTATCACAGTACCATCCGTTTTGTTACCAAATCACCTTATACCACCCACCACTGCGACCTGTATGCTCTAGTCGGCTGGCCCTCGCTACATATTCGTCGCCAGACCCACTGGCTCCAGGTCATCTATAAGTCTATGCTAGGTAAAGCTCCGCCTTATCTCAGTTCACTGGTCACGATAACAACACCCACCCGTAGCACACGTTCCAGCAGGTATATCTCACGGATCATCCCAAAGCCAACACCTCATTTGGCCGCCTTTCCTTCCAGTTCTCTGCTGCCAGTGACTGGAACAAATTGCAAAAATCGCTGAAGCTGGAGACTTATATTTCCCTCACCAACTTTAAACATCAGCTATCTGAGCAGCTAACCGATTGCTGCAGCTGTACATAGTCCATCTGTAAATAGCCCACCCAATCTACCTACCTCATCCCCATGTTTTTATTTACTTTTCTGCTCTTTTGCACACCAGTATCTCTACTTGCACATCATCATCTGCTCATTTATCACTCCAGTGTTAATCTGCTAAATTGTAATTCTTCGCTACTATGGCCTATTTATTGCCTACCTTCTCATGCCTTTTGCACACACTGTATATAGACTTTCTTTTTTTCTACTGTGTCATTGACTTGTTTATTGTGTTATTGGCTTGTTTATTTTTTATTTCATGTTATTCCATGTGTAACTCTGTGTTGTTGTCTGTGTCACACTGCTTTGCTTTATCTTGGCCAGGTCGCAGTTGTAAATGAGAACTTGTTCTCAACTAGCCTACCTGGTTAAATAAAGGTGAAATATATATATATTTTTTAAATGATGGTCTCAGTACGGCAGATGGCAGAGGTTTGGCCGCAGGTCTCAATGAAGTTCTCAGGACTAGAGATGGCGAGGCCGCCCCTTCAGCGACAGGAGAGGTCCCAGGGACAGGAGTTGGGATCTGCTGGATCTCCACAGCAGCGACGGGTGGAGATCTCAGGACAGTAGATGGGCGGACCACCACGTCAGCAAAAGGAGAGGGCTCTGGGACCGGAACTGAGATCAGCTGTATTCCCAAAGAAGCAACAGGCGAAGATCTCAGGATAGGAGACAGCTGCACACCTGAAAGGGAGAAAAAGAGTGCCCAGAGCTGTTGACTTGGGGCCTGACAGAGCTAGTGACTTGGGGCCTGACTGGGCTACAGAGTGTGAGCTAGGGCATGTTAGATCTATCAGGACAGAAAGTTATGGACCTACTGAGATAGGAAACTGGGGACCCAGCTCAGCAGGAAACTCTGAAGCCACTAGGTGATCTGGGAACTGAGGGATAAGATACTCTGGACCTACTGGGGCTATAGACTGAGCACCTAGTAGGGCAGAAGGTGAGGTGTCTCCTACAACAGGACACTGAATATCTCGGTCAGGAGGGTCCCCCACAGGGATGTCAGGAGGGTTCCCCATGGGAACGTCAGGTGTGTCTCCCAAGGCTGGAACTAGCAGGAAACAGTTCAGAGGGGCTAGCAAGAACCCCAGGGCTGAGACCGGCAGGTTCCAACAGGCAGGGACTCACAGAGCCAAGACAGCAAACATGGACCGAGCCACTGCAGCAGAGCCTGGAGGGGGCTCCCAGGGAGGAGCAGGGAGACGTCTTTGGACAGCAGTAGGCTGGACGTCCAAGGTAGGACTAGGCAGATCCCACCAGACAGGGACCGGAGAGGTTTGAGTGGCAGGGCCAGATTTGGTACCTTCAGCAGCTACAGACAGGGCTCCCGCATTATGGACCAACTGACATTCGTGTCAGCTGGAGTAGGGTTCTCCCTCAGGGTGAACTCTGGTATCTCCTCCGTCCCTGGAGAAGACTGTAGGTCTTCCTGCTCGCGAACAGGCAGGGAGGAAGGATTAATCTTGGGTTCAGAACAGGGGACAGCAGAACCTCTGTCACTGGAGATGGCGATGGCACAACTGTGGGAACCAGCCGAGACTCTGCGACAGGAGCTGGTTGAAGCATAGCTGTGGGAGTGGCGAGCTGAAGCACCATGGCAGGAGCCGGTGTAGTAGGCCTCACTACTAACTTGAACTGCATTGTCAGAACAGGCTGGATCTACGCTGCTGGGGTCGGCTGGAGCACAGTGACCCAAAATATCGATGTTTTGTTCCCCGAGCCACTTAGTTATCACTTTTGCCTTATGGCAAGGTGCTCCATCATGCTGGAAAAGGCATTGTTCGTCACCAAACTGTTCCTGGATGGTTGGGAGAAGTTGCTCTCGGAGGATATGTTGGTAGCATTCTTTATTCATGGCTGTTTTCTTAGGCAAAATTGTGAGTGAGCCCACTCCCTTGGCTGAGAAGCAACCCCACACATGAATGGTCTCAGAATGCTTTACTGTTGGCATGACACAGGACTGATGGTAGCGCTCACCTTGTCTTCTCCAGACAAGCTTTTTCCGGATGCCCCAAACAATCAGAAAGGGGATTCATCAGAGAAAATGACCTCAGCAGTCTAATCCCTGTACCTTTTGCAGAATATCAGTCTGTCCCTGATGTTTTTCCTGGAGAGAAGTGGGTTCTTTGCTGCCCTTCTTGACACCAGGACATCCTCCAAAAGTCTTTGCCTCACTGTGCATGCAGATGCACTCACACCTGCCTGCTGCCATTCCTGAGCAAGCTCTGTACTGGTGGTGCCCCAATCCCGCAGCTGAATCAACTTTAGGAGACGGTCCTGGCGCTTGCTGGACTTTCTTGGGCACCCTGAAGCCTTCTTCACAACAACTGAACCGCTCTCCTTGAAGTTCTTGATGATCTGATAAATGGTTGATTTAGGTGCAATCTTCCTGGCAGCAATATCCTTGCCTGTGAAGCCCTTTTTGTGCAAAGCAATGATGACGGAACGTGTTTCCTTGCAGGCAAGCATGGTTGACAGAGGAAGAACAACGATTCCAAGCACCAACATCCTTTTGAAGCTTCCAGTCTGTTATTCGAACTCAATCAGCATGACAGAGTGATCTCCAGCCCTGTCCTCGTCAACACTCACACTTGTGTTAACGAGAGAATCACTGACATGATGTCAGCTGGTCCTTTTGTAGCAGGGCTGAAATGCAGTGGAAATATTTTGGGGGGATTCAGTTCATTTACATGGCAAAGAGTGACTTTGCAATTAATTGCAATTCATCTGGTCACTCTTCATAACATTCTGGAGTATATGCAAATTGCCATCATACAAACTGAGGCAGCAGACTTTGTGAAAATTTATATTTGTGTCATTCTCACAACTTTTGGCCACGACTGTACACATTGTAGGCTACACATGGGTTATTGTAGGGGATTTCTACACTGGCAATTTTAGAGTCTTAATCTGTGTCCGGGAATCCGGCCCTTAATGAGCATGTACCCCAGACACCAGTTGTGGGTTCAATACCAAGTGCATTTGACTGCTTGGCATATTGCTTGTCATATTGTTTACCCAGTAATTTATGTGAACTGATGTACATGTATAATCTAATCCTTTTCATATTGTTTACCCAGTAATTTATGTGAACTAATGTACATGTATAATCTAATCATTTTCTGTACAGTGAGTATTTTGTCCTTCATGTGATTGAATCAAATTATGTTCTTTACATCCTTACTGACAAAAGCAAAATAAAGGTTTAGAATTAAATAAATACACTCCAGGCTGTAGTGATGTTGACATACAATCAATTACCATACAGTACGAATCTTTGTGGACTCCATTTAATCACATCTGTTACAATTCCATGTTATACAATCACAAATGATAGTGAGGAAGGTACACAAGGGCATGAAGTAATGGCAAACAACAGAGCATATCCCATATGCTGCCAAAACACCTCCTATGTTCTCATTCTAGTAGCCTATGCACTCACTCACTTCCTGGTTATATTATGAGAAAACCATCACTAAAATACTAAACAGGTCTTGTGACTAACTAGGTTTCTTCCATGTTGATCATGTTCAGCATCATGTAGGAGAAGTGGAATTTCGACAGCATCCATTTCATTGGCAATGACAAAGGCCATTGTTTTGTTTCCTAGAAACAGCAGAAGTTGTCTGACTTGCTGTCAGTGCATATGTACCTTCCCCGACTTTACTTGTCGATTTCAGTCTACAGTCGGCTACTTTCGGCATTCCACTCCAAAACGCCCATTGTGTAGGCTATATTTAAGCAATAAGGCACAAGGAGGTGTGGTATATGGCCAATATACCACGACTAAGGGCAGTTGGTAGCACGACACAACGCGAAGTGCCTGTATACAGCCCTTAGCGGTGGTATATTGGCCATATACCACAAACCTCCGAGGTGCCTTATTGTTATTATAAACTGGTTACCAACATAATTAGAGCAGTAAAAATAAACGTTTTGTCTTACCCATGGTATACAGTCTGATATAACATGGCTGTCAGCCAATCAGCATTCAGTGCTCGAAGCACCCAGTTTATAATTAAAGAAATCCTCTTCCCACTGGGCAAAAACAGGTAAAATCTACGTCGTTTCCACATCATTTAAACAAAACAATTCAACGTCATCAACGTAAGAGAATTTTGTAATTTTCCCACCCAACGTTTAGCCTAAATCCAATGGTGAAATTTGTTGTTTATTTCAAATTGAATGCATGTTAGTTGACAACTCAGCCAAATTTAAATCAAAACTAGACGTTGAACTGACGTCTGTGCACAGTGGGTTTTAATAAAATGCAAATATACGTAATTGGAATTACTCAATAGAGTCTGCAAAACTTAAAATGGTATCATGTGCTGACCAATGGGTTTAATACAGAGTGCTGTTGACTCCTTGATCCACCCACTCCATTTATTGCAATGCACTATTTCATTTTATTTATTTAACTAGGCAAGTCAGATAAGAACAAATTCTTATTTACAATGACGGCCTACCCCGGCCAAACCCTAACCACACTGGGCCAATTGTGCATCAACCTATGGAACTCCCAATCACGGCCGGTTGTGATACAGCCTGGAATCGAACCATGGTCTGTGGTGACGCCTCTTAGACAGCTGACGCCACTCGGGAGCCCACTGCGCTGTATGAACTACATATTGGCTTATAGAGAATCTTTTTTAATATTAGCTGAGGTAAAAGTGGGGTTGGGATTACTCAGTAGGGTCTGTAGAATCTATATATGATGCTATTTCTAGTATTCCCAACTCCACTTTTACCTCGGCACATAGAAATGTATTTTCTCTACAGCCCAATATTGGGAACATACCAGTCTGAACATTGTATTTTTCGATAGTGGTCCTAACATATTTTTTTTTTTAGCATATTTGTAATTGCTTCCATAAATTCCTTGTTGCATTTGCTTATAAGCACAACACAAATGGACATCGAATGTAATATATTTTTTTGTGAGTTATTCACATTGCAATGTTTTAAAATGTGGGCTTTTATTTTTTATGATTCGTCATTATCATGCAAAGTGACGTTTTCGTTTGTGCTGTTGGCAGAATACTAGTGGAATGCGGATCTCTATTTTTCCGGAGCTGCCACAGCCATCGGGATTTGAGCTGAGAAACTGGATCCTTCCTCGCTGAAACACTGCCCTGCCTGTCGAATTAAAGGCAGGGATGTGTTTTTACCAGAAACTGCCTCAAAATAATTTGTATTTTACCTAGACTACATTTCACAATATAGGCTCACATCTGGATTCGTCACTGCACAGGCTGAATACGACATATGATGAAATTTGCCTAATGCTCGTCCTCTCTCACTTTGATACATTCATTGTAGTTTAGAGTGGAAACTAATTTACATTCCGACAACGTGAGTACATAGAGGCAAACACATAGCTTCCGTTAGATGCATACGACAAATTAAATGAGAATATATTTTTTTTTGGGGGGGGAGACTCAGCACAGATAGGTGATGGCTTTCGAGGTTTAGAAGCTGGCGAAATCAGATTTACAAGGTAAGGCTTTCAAGAATACTGCTTGAATTACATTTTCATTAGACTATTCATTAGGATGTGTTGGGGTTGAATGAAAAGCCTAGATTTGTGAAAGAATGACGAGATGTTGGGGATATAGTCTATTTCTGTTTAATGCATCGGTTTGGTGGTCCCCAATGTAGGATATGTCGTTTCTTTGTATCTTGATCTCAGCTCTCAGTTTTAAACAGGGTGTTGTTCAATTTCTGAACTGCCCCTATCGATCTGCCAGTGTTGCTAAGATACAGCAGTGCCATGAAAGATGGAGGGCAAGTGCTCGGGTGAGGGGTTGTGGGGACACTGCAATTAACAGTAATAACCTATGATGCATGCATCTCAACTGGTTCCTGACTGGTAGGCAACAATGTTTTAGGTCAAGCGTGGAGGCTCCGGCTTGGTTACTTTGTTGCAACAGGAATTGGAAAAGTTTATGGGCACGTGACATATTAGGCCTACACGTTTGTATTGTCCATTTCAAATTCACCTCTTCATTTAGAATCATGCATGTGAGCTTCAAGTTTCAATTTTTTATGTCATGTGCACAAGTACAGTGGAATGCATTTTTGCAAGCTCTAAACCCAACAATGCAGTAATCAATATAAAGTTTGCACTAAAAAATAACATAAAGCAGAACAAAAACACACAAGAAATACAAATAATAGCATATTTACAATGTGCAGGGATACTGGAGTGATTTACATATGTATAGGGGTAAGATGACTAGGCATCAGGATGTATGATTAACAGAGTAGCAGAAGCATAAATGAAGATTGTATGTGAGTGTGTGTGTGTGCATGTGTGTTGAGTCAGTATACATGTGTGTGCATGTTATGTGTGTGTTGGAGTGTGGTGAGGCCTGTCAGTGTGCATAGAGACGGTGCAATTAAAAAAAATCAAATACAGTTAGTCTACTCATTTTGTTAGCTATTTAGCAGTCTTGTAGCTTGGGGATATAGATGTCCTGGATGGCAGGGAGCTCGGCCCCAGTGATGTCCTGGATGGCAGGGAGCTCGGCCTTAGTGATGTCCTGGGCTGTCCAAACCACGATCTGTAGCGCCATGCGATCGAGGGCGGTGCTGTTGCCATACCAAGCAATGATGCAACCAATCAAGAAGCTCTCAATGGTGAAGCTGTAGAACTTTTTGAGGATTTGAGGTCGCATGCCAAACTTTTTCAACCTCCTGAGGGGTAAGAGGCGCTGTCACGCCTTTTTCATGACTGTGCGCGTGTGTGGACCATTTTAAGTCCTTAGTGATTTGGACCCAGAGGAACTTGAAGCTCTCGACCCGCTCCACTGTAGCCCCGTCGAAGTGGATGGGGGCGTTCTCTATTTAATGTTCTGCTATTTAATGTTTCAATGTGGTTGTTCTATCCATACCAGTTTTTATTATAGGTCAATAAGATGTTTTGTTATTAAGTTATTGACAGTTATGTGTAAGTTCCTATTTGTGGCCAATTTCAAAGTTGCAAAAGAACGTTGGTGTGGAGGCGACTCTCAAATTGTACCTTCTTAGATAAGTGATCAAACTTAATGTAGAACTAATAGATTAATGTGTTGATATATGCACATGATAGCATACTATATGGGTATTTATTACTATTTCTTGCCAATTGAAAACATGCTAGCAGTCATGCTAGCAGTCGTGCCACATGTCACAGTCAATACAGTGGCAGCATAACTTGTTTTTAGAAATGTTAGCACATTTATTGAAAATTAAATACAGAAATATCTCCTTTACACACCCCTGAGTCAATACTTTGTAGAAGCACCTTTGGCAGCAATTACAGCTTTGAGTCTTTCTGGGTAAGTCTCTAAGAGCTTCCACACCTGGATTGTGCAACATTTGCCCAATTATTATTTTCAAAATTCTTCAAGCTCAGTCAAATTGTTTGTTGGTCATTGCTAGACAACCATTTTCAGTTTTTGCCATAGATTTCAGTCAAAATTGTAACGTGGCCACTCAGGAACATTCACTGTCTCTTCTTGGTATGCAACTCGAGTATATTTGCTTACCATATTTTCTTACAGGCTTTCTTCCTCTCCGACAACTGAGTTAGGAAGGACACCTATATCTTTGTAGTGACTGGGTGTATTGATACACCATCCAAAGTTTAATTTATAACTTCACCATGCTCAAAGGGATATTCAATGTCTGCTTTACCAATATGTGCCCTTTGTGAGGCATTGGAAAACCTCCCTGGTCTTTGTGGTTGAGTCTGTGTTTGAAATGCACTGCTTGACTGAGGGACTTTACAGATAATTCTATGTGTGGGGTACAGATGTGGTAGTCATTTAAAAATCATGTTAAACACTATTATTGCACACAGTAAGTCCATGCAACTTATTATTTCACTTGTTAAGCACATTTTTACTCCTGAACTGATTTAGGCTTGCCATAACAAAAGGGTTGAATACTTATTGACTGAAGACATTTTAGCTTTTCATTTTTAATTAGTTAGTAAAAATAACATCTCGAAAAACATTATTCCACTTTGACATTATGGGGTATTGTGTGTAGACCAGTAACAAAAACTCTCAATTTAAAAATTCAGGCTGTAACATAACAAAATGTCTAAAAAGTCGAGGGGTGTGACATTTATCTCAGGTGGGCTTAAAGGGTACAGTAGCACAAAAAGCACCCTCTCTATACAGAATGTAAATGGAAATAAATAAATATTGTTCAATATTGTCAATACTAACTTTGCATAATATTGTAGTCTATAGTGTATATTTATACCCCAAACCATTAGTTTCCAAATAAGCTCAGCAAAAAAAGAAACGTCCTCTCACTGTCAACTGCGTTTATCTTCAGCAAACTTAACATGTGTAAATATTTAAATATCTTCCACCAAGGCACCTGCAAGTTCCCAGACATTTCTGGGGGGTACGGCCCTAGCCCTCACCCTCCGATCCAACAGGTCCCAGACATTTCTGGGGGGTACGGCCCTAGCCCTCACGCTCCGATCCAACAGGTCCCAGACATTTCTGGGGGGTACGGCCCTAGCCCTCACCCTCCGATCCAACAGGTCCCAGACATTTCTGGGGGGTACGGCCCTAGCCCTCACCCTCAGATCCAACAGGTCCCAGACATTTCTGGGGGGTACGGCCCTAGCCCTCACCCTCCGATCCAACAGGTCGCAGACGTGCTCGATGGGATTGAGATCCGGGCTCTTCGCTGGTCATGGCAGAACACTGACATTCCTGTCTTGCAGGAAATCACGCACAGAATGAGCAGTATGGCTGATGGCATTGTCATGCTGGAGGGTCATGTCAGGATGAGCCTGCAGGAAGGGTACCACATGAGGGAGGAGGATGTCTTCCCTGTAACACACAGCGTTGAGATTGCCTGCAATGACAACAAGTTCAGTCCGATGATGCTGTGACACACCGCCCCAGACCATGACAGAACCTCCACCTCCAAATCGATCCCGCTTCAGAGTACAGGCCTCGGTGTAACGCTCATTCCTTCGACGATAACGATAATCCGACCATCATCCCTGGTGAGACAAAAACCGCGACTCGTCATTGAAGAGCACTTTTTGCCAGTCCTGTCTGGTCCAGCGACGGTGGGTTTGTGCCCATAAGCGACGTTGTTGCCGGTGATGTCTGGTGAGGACCTGCCTTACAACAGGCCTACAAGCCCTCAGTCCAGCCTCTCTCAGCCTATTGCGGACAGTCTGAGCACTGATGGAGGGATTGTGCATTTCTGGTGTAACTCGGGTAGTTGTTGTTGCCATCCTGTACCTGTCCCGCAGGTGTGATGTTCGGATGTACCGATCCTGTGCAGGTGTTGTTACACGTTGTCTGCCACTGCGAGGACGATCAGCTGTCCGTCCTGTCTCCCTGTAGCGCTGTCTTAGGCGTCTCACAGTACGGGCATTGCAATTTATTGCCCTGGCCACATCTGCAGTCCTCATGCCTCCTTGCAGCATGCCTAAGGCACATTCACGCAGATGAGCAGGGACCCTGGGAATCTTTCTTTTGGTGTTTTTCATAGTCAGTAGAAAGGCCTCTTTGGTGTCCTAAGTTTTCATAACTGTGACCTTAATTGCCTACCGTCTGAAAGCTGTTAGTGTGTTAACGACCGTTCCACAGGTGCATGTACATTAATTGTTTATGGTTCATTGAACAAGCATGGGAAACAGTGTTTAAACCCTTTACAATGAAGATCTGTGAAGTTATATGGATTTTTACGAATTATCTTTGAAAGACAGGTTCCTGAAAAAGCGATGTTTCTTTTTTTGCTGAGTTTATTTTATGAGTAGACTTTGCTATTCTGTATTTTTCACCATAAATCACTGTTGTTACAATTAGGCCCAGTATGCTCGTATTAAGCCTGGTTTGTATTGAAACACATGGGGATAGTGTGTTGATATCCCTAATATTCAATAAACCTGAGCATAAATGTTTTTTCTTCAGATTTAAATTGATTAAAATACCATGATGAATTCATTGTTGTCTCTTTATGTAGTGTTGTGGTGTCTCTCTTGTCGTGATGTGTGTTTTGTCCTATATTTGTATTTCATTTGTATTTTTAATCCCATCCCCCGTCCTTCAGGAGGCCTTTTGCCTTTTGGTAGGCTGTCATTGTAAATAAGAATTTGTTCTTAACTGATCTGCCTAGTTAAATAAAGGTTAAATAAAAATCAAAAATATATAAAAATGAAGAACAATTAAAAACCTCTGTACTCTCTCTAAGACGTTTGACGCAGAGAGAGAAGAATAAGATCAGCATGAAGGATATCAGGGATAAAAGACCTACAAGTAGTGGAGAAAAATGGAAACAAACGAGGGACAAGAAGATGACTATTGGATGCAGTTAAGGCCGTGGCATTGTCATATTGTTGTCCCTAATTCATCCAGGTGTTTCTATTTTTTGGTTCACCACATGTACCTTTGTCATACAACAGTAGGGTGGGAGATTAGAAACTGTCTTCAGACAGGCTTTAGGAAGACCAGTTGAACTATTTCATAAGAATAGCAGTACAGTAAATGTGAATCAGGTTTCAGATAATTTATTGAAAGTTGGGTGTGTTATGGTCTTTGTTGCATGGCTTCTTATCCACAGAGGGCCATTGTGGGTTCAGGTTTGTGTTCTAACCAAGCAATTGCTACCTGATTCAACTAATTGAAGTCTATGATTAGTTGATTAGTTGAATCAGGTGTGTACTGGTTGGCAAGAACAAAACCCTGAGCCCAAATTGATCTTGGCGGATACGATTAACTGTTATGAATGCTTCTTCCATGATGAATAGTAATGATCAATTGATTTTAATATGTTTAGGGGAGATGATTATAATTTAAGCTTACATAAGACATGTCTGTTTGTACGTTTTTAACATTTGGAAATTAATTAAAATTGATTATTTAAGAGGTGGGCTTATTTGGAACCCCCGTGGGCTTAAAGGGAACATTCACTACCCATTTAGCCCAGTCTACCCATTTAGCCCAGTCTGGACTTTTCACGTTTGATCAAATATTTTGTATCTCACAGAAAAAAATGGTGTAAGCAAAGTCATAAAACTTCACATGAGAGATGAATATGTTTTATGAAAATGAGGTCTGTATACGTTAGAAATGTCTAAATAGGTACACTTACGCTACCGGTAGCCCTAATTGCACATAGCCTTAATAGCCATAGGTGTTGTGGCAGATGAAGTATAGCTTAGTGAATTGGATTTCCACTTAACACTCTAGGAATGTATGTATAGCCCAAACATTCCGTGAGGAGCTTTGAAATACAAATCCCTGTCGCAAAATTCTTCGAATGTCAGAGCCTAGGCTCACGGGCATCCGGCTCAATGGTCCAGATTGTGTCAATCATTGGCTATGTGCCATACCCTGTTTACTATATTTGGTACTGTCACTGTTTCATTTCAGTTGTTTTTTTACTCACTCAAATAATGTTTACATCAAATAACAGTTACGTTGTAATTAGCACACACACACATAATTAAAAAACATAGTAGCAGTAAGCTGTGTGTAGGAATGTGTTATTGAGATGTGAATAAATGTTGATTTTATCGAACATGCATTTTCTTCAGCCTAATTAATTATGTGACCGACAGAATTTAGGAGTCATTCAGCCCATGGTTTGATGGAATAGATAAGAGACAAAATGAGTCTGTTCGAGCCTGTGCTCATTGACCCATATGGTGCTGAGGTCTCGGCTCAAATTCAATATCCGGTTCTGGGACTACACTGTCAGTGATACTGCCCAGGACCTACAGAGCATTCAGCTATCTTACCGTAAAGGACTACTAACTGTGCAGCCATGTATAAACCTGATTTGACAAGCACCAAAATGACAAGCACACACTTTAAACCAATTAATCATACTGTAACTATTTACTGATGATTTATAAATTACACTGAACAAAAATATAAACGCACCATGTAAAGTGTTGGTCTCATGTTTCATGAGCTGAAATAAAAGATCCCAGAAATGTTCCATACGCACAAAAAGCTTATTTCTCTCAACTTTTATGCACAAATTTGTTTTCATCCCTGTTAGTGGGCATTTATCGTTTGCCAAGATAATCCATCCACCTGACAGGTGTGGCATATCAAGAAGCTGATTAAACAGCATGATCATTACACAGGTGCACCTTGTGCTGGGGACAATAAAAGGCCACTCTAAAATGTGCACTCTTGTAACACAACACAATGCCACAGATGCCTCAAGTTTTGAGGGAGTGTGCAATTGGCATGCAGACTGCAGGAATGTCCACCAGAGCTGTTGCCAGAGAATTTAATGTTAATTCTCTACCATAAGCCGCATCCAACATCGCTTTAGAGAATTTGGCAGTATGTCCAACCGGCCTCACAACCGCAGACCACGTGTATGGCGTCGTGTGGGCAAGCGGTTTGCTGATGTCAACATTGTGAACAGAGTGCCCCATGGTGGCGGTGGGGTTATGGTATGGGCAGGCATAATCTATGGACAACAAATACAATTGCATTTTATCGATGGTAATTTGAATGCACAGAGATGCTGTGACGAGATCCTGAGGCCCATTGTTGTGCCATTCATCCGCCTCCATCACCTCATGTTTCAGCATGATAATGCACAGCCCCGTGTCGCAAGGATCTGTACATAAATCCTAGAAGCTGAAATTGTCACCGTTCTTCCATAGCCTGCATACTCACTAGACATGTCACCCATTGAGCATGTTTGGGATGCTCTGGATCAAAATGTACAACAGCGTGTTCCAGTTCCGGCCAATATCCGGCAACTTCGACCAGCCATTGAAGAGGAGTGGGACAACATTCCACAGGCCACAGTCAACAGCCTGAGCAACTCTATGAGAAAAAGATGTGTCACACTGCATGAGGCAAATGGTAGTCACACCAGATACTGACTGGTTTTCTAATCCACACCCCTACCTTTTTTTAAGGTATCTGTGAACAGATGCATATCTGTATTCCCAGTCATGTGAAATCCATAGATTAGGGCCTAATGAATTTATTACAATTGAATGATTTCCTGAAATTAACTGTAACTCAGTAAAATCTTTGAAATTGTTGCATGTTATGTTTTTATAGTTTTGTTCAGTATACATATTAACTCATATTTAGCTCACTATAATAAACCCCTTTACAATCCCCTCAAAGTGTACCCTAATTAAAGTGTTACCCCACTGGGCAAAAACTGGTTGAATCAACGTTTCCACGTCTTGTGAATGAACATGGAAAACTGAATTGCATTTTTAAAAAGTCATGAAAGTAAGGGAATTTCATATTATTTTCACCCGAATTTGAACCTAAATCAAATGACACGGTGATTTTTGGGTGGGGATTTCACGTTAGTTGACAACTCAACCAAATGTAAATCAAAACTAGACGTTGAACTGACGCCGGTGCCCAGTGGGACAGGATTTTCTGTTGCACCATTGAGGATTTTTAAAAACATTTTGTACAGGGCTAGACATGTAGACTTATATAGTCCACTTTGAAGTATTTTCCAATTGAGCTCAACAACATTCACATATTTGACCTTTTACTAGGTTAATAATATGCTACCCAGGGAATTGAAAGTGCCAGCAGAAGTCCTATAAACACAGCTGTAACTAGGTTACTCACTTCTAAGGCCATACAGAGTGCTGTTAAAATGTGTCCAGTGAGAGTTCTAAGTAGGTTACTGTACGGAGCATCCTCCATTACAACCTAAAATAGGTTATTCACACAATGATTCAATTGCGAAGTAACCTACTGTAACATCTTTGTGCACAAGGACCTCTGTAAGTGTGCTGTAAATAGGCAGGTTGTCATGCAGACTGATGTCCGATAGAGAGGTAGATATGTTGATGTCGGGCTCATTGAGACAACATGTGGTGCAAGGCAATCCGGGATGCATAGCTATCTTTAACAACACATAGTTGGACTAGGACATCCCTACTTATTCCACTTTAGGAAACCCCTTTTTGAAGCAGAAAGTGGCATACAGTATTTATTGTATGCCCATCTTTAAAAAACAAAATGCTTCCAGTGTGTGTGTGTGTGTGTGTGTGTGTGTGTGTGTGTGTGTGTGTGTGTGTGTGTGTGTGTGTGTGTGTGTGTGTGTGTGTGTGTGTGTGTGTGTGTGTGTGTGTGTGTGTGTGTGTGTGTTTTCACGCTCAGCTACTGCCGTAACTGGCTCTGGATTCCTAACAGATGGGATAGTCTCCTTGCAGAGACAGCCATCACATCAGCTTACAGAAAATGTGATGGCTTTGTGCAGTCAGGCTTTTGATCCTGTCAGTAACAAGTTTGTCCTCACCTGGGAAATTTGATGTGTGCTCAAGCCTGGCAGGAGTAGAGACGCTTCATGAATCTAATATCCCATTTCTCCCACACACACACCTTTTATTTACAGGGGGACTTCAGACCTTGATATCCTATCCACCCTATCTTGTAGCCTACCACTGTTTTCCTTTTCATTGGGTAATTGTACATTTTTAGTCTCTTGGGTTTTACAATATTCAGTGCATTTGCATATACCTCCCGTTTTAGGGTAATCCAGTATAACTGAGCTGTTTTTCAGGTAGGCCATGCTCATAACATGCCTACTGTATCCTAAGTGGTAGTGAGTGAGCCAGCTAGGGGTTAACTGTGTCAGACCAGCCCAGACTAGCTGAGGCTGCGTTCCAGTACTCTGTCACCCCTGCTTTCCACTGGATGGATGGGCTCTGCGGCGGGCCCTGGCAACAGGCCCCAGACCTGGGAGCCTGTGAGAACCTTCAATGGTCACAAACTGGCCGGAAGAGAGGCAGAGGGAGAGAGCGATGAAGGAGCAATATTAGATTGCTGTATTGAGTAATGAAGATAGAAAGGAATTGAATATAGCAAAGGGACAGAATGTGACACAGTGAAATGATTGAGAAATGTGATATGAGGTGAGGATCGACAATGAGGAGGTTAAATGGGCCACTCGGTTGAGAGAGAGAGAAAGAGAGAGTTAGGAGGGACGATGTGGGAGGAGGAACAGGACAGCAAGGGAGGGAGGGGTATTTGACCTTTAAGAGCCCTCTGTGTGAAACCTCAATTCATTCTCTATTCAGCTGTGCTTTATTGCCACGCATTTGTTTCTGCAATTTTGTCAAGGACAGCTCAAAATAACACAACCCTAATTCAACAACAATGAAATGCCAATGATCCTTAACAATGGAACGTCTGCCTTGAATTATTGCTCATTGAGCACCCGCAGTCACCATTGGTTGAATTTGATAAAATTATGATAATATGTGGAGACTCTGGAAATTAAGTAGGTCATTTTACATTGTTGGTATTTAATAAAGTGAGTCAGTACACTCTGGCTATCTGGGGGTATCCATTGTCGTGCTAAGTGGCCTCTCCTCTGACAGTAGCCAGGCTGCATTACAGTGTTATGGCCTTGAACAGAGCAGGGAGCTGAGCTGACTCACACACTCAGCAGTAGCTGGTCAGTCCTCAGAGAACAGACCTCCAAGCTAGGACTTATTGAACAGTAAGCACTGTGGAGGGAAGAGGAGAGGGCATCAGGGCTACAGAGAACAGACCTCCAAGCTAGGACTTATTGAACAGTAAGCACTGTGGAGGGAAGAGGAGAGGGCATCAGGGCTACAGAGAACATTTATGGAGTTTAAAAAATCTTAAGTCTAAAGTCAGTTTTAAGGAGTATGAAATATAGCATATCCATGATAAAACAGCTAATTATGAAATATGCCTACTGTGCCATATTCCACAAATAAGAACTCATGTATACACAGACAAATTATATTACTTCTCACTAACTCACATACTGTCTCATCTACTTTGTATTATCTGAGCACTGTTACTGCTTCGTACAGTTGAGCTGGTGGTTTGTGGTAGAGGACAGCAGTATTCTGACAGCAGAGGGTCTCTGAATCAGCACTGAGGCTCCGTAACAATGCCATAGCGAGGGTCATACAAAGACCTAAGAGACAGCACAATACTCCTCTGGAGCTCTCACTGTGACTAGGTCTGTCACTGTGACTATGTCTGTCTCTGTGACTATGTCTGTCACTGTGACTAGGTCTGTCACTGTGACTATGTCTGTCTCTGTGACTATGTCTGTCACTGTGACTAGGTCTGTCACTGTGACTATGTCTGTCTCTGTGACTATGTCTGTCTCTGTGACTAGGTCTGTCACTGTGACTATGTCTGTCTCTGTGACTATGTCTGTCTCTGTGACTATGTCTGTCACTGTGACTATGTCTGTCTCTGTGACTATGTCTGTCACTGTGACTAGGTCTGTCACTGTGACTATGTCTGTCTCTGTGACTATGTCTGTCACTGTGACTATGTCTGTCACTGTGACTATGTCTGTCTCTGTGACTATGTCTGTCTCTGTGACTATGTCTGTCATTGTGACTATGTCTGTCTCTGTGACTATGTCTGTCTCTGTGACTATGTCTGTCTCTGTGACTAGGTCTGTCACTGTGACTATGTATGTCACTCTGTGACTATGTATGTCACTGTGACTATCTCTGTCACTGTGATTATGTCTGTCACTGTGACTATGTCTGTCACTGTGACTATGTCTGTCACTGTGACTATGTATGTCACTCTGTGACTATGTATGTCACTGTGACTATGTCTGTCACTGTGATTATGTCTGTCACTGTGACTATGTCTGTCACTGTGACTGCACTGTAAACTCTCATTCCACAGAATAAGGCATCATAAAGCTCTGTCTCCAGAAGTTCTGCCTGCATTTTCTTAAGGCTGCTACACAACGAGTCACGCCCTGATCTGTTTCACCTGTCCTTGTGATTGTCTCCACCCCCTCCAGGTGTCGCTGATTTTCCCCAGTGTATTTATCCCTGTGTTTCCTGTCTCTCTGTGCCAGTTGGTCTTGTATGTTTTTCTAAGTCAACCAGTGGTTTTCCCCATTCTCTTGCTTTTTGATTTTCTCCTATTTCTAGTTCTGGACTCTGTATCTGCCTCCCTGACCATTCTGCATGCCTTGACCACGAGCCTGTCTGCCACTCTGAACCTCCTGGACTCTGATCTGGTATTGACCTTTTGCGTGTCCACGACCATTCTCTTGCCTATAATAAACATTGTAAGACTCCAACCATTTACCTCCTTTGTCTGCATCTGGGTCTCGCCTTGTGTCATGATACGTCTACTGTTTAAGTATTTTTTTCATCACTTCTTTTTGCTACAATGCCATGGCAGCCAGCTGTGAGGCAATGTTTCCAGGGAAACAGAGGCACCTCACGCCTCCAGACCCCCACAACCCCATGTACAAAATCAGGACAGAGATGGAACAAAGAGTCCTACTTTGTGTGTGTGTGCGCATGCACTTTCTAGAAGTGTGTGGGTTAACGGAAGAGACGTGTCACGCCCTGACCTTAGTTATCTATGTTTTCTTTATTATTTTGTTTAGGTCAGGGTGTGACGAGGGTGGGTATGCTTGTTTTGTATTGTCTAGGGTTTTTGTATGTCTAGGGGTGTTTGTAAGTCTAGGCATATGTAGGTCTATGGTGGCCTGAATTGGTTCCCAATCAGAGGCAGCTGTTTATCGTTGTCTCTGATTGGGGATAATATTTAGGTTGCCATTTTCCCTTTTGGTTTTGTGGGTTCTTGTCTATGTGTAGTTGCCTGTTCAGCACTCTTTGTATAGCTTCACGGTTCGTTTTTGTTCGTTTTGTTCAGTTCATTCTTATAATAAAGAGAATGTACGCATACCACGCTGCGCCTTGGTCTCCTCCCTACGACGGCCGTGACAATACGGCTGAGGGTGAGGTCACTCGCGGACATGACATGCACCATGACCGCTGCATCATACAGGAGCAGTGAGTGAGACCAGAGCCAAGCCTGTGGTTGTTGCTTGTGCTGTATGTTCCTGTCACAGGAAGATAGATATAGCGTATCTCTCTACAGGTAGCAATCACTCAAGTCTAAATCCTCTCTCCTGAATCTCCCTCCAACTTCCACGCTCCTTTCAATCTCTCCCTCTCCTTCTCTCTTTCTTGCTCTTTTTTGATGTCCCTGTTCTCAAGGATCCTTAAGTAGGCTCCACAGCTTTAAGGAACAAATGCAATGCTTGCTGATGAATATGTCATCTAAAATATATATTTTTTCTAATTGGGAACAATGCAAGGCATTATTGGAGCTTTAGCACTACGCCCACACATGGAATCACAGTGCCTATAATTGAATCTGAAGCTGAGGCAGCAGTACCCAGCAGCAGCAGCCTGCCATAGCCACCTGTTTAGTTCAGTGGAGCTAGGCTGTGTGTACTTTACTGATCTCTTCTTCCTGAGTATTAGTGTGTGCTGTATGCTATTGTTTTTGGAAGCATTTTGGTAAGCCCAGGCTGGCCCACTTGTAAACATTGAAATGTTTGTGGCTCAACAGTCTTTTCTGTATGTTAGTCTTTCCTTGTCTTTCTGTAAATTTGATTCAGTGAGCGTTACACACATCTCTGCTGACCGCACAAAGAAGCAGTCCAGTCTATTATTTTGGTAGTCATGGAAACCTGAAGTCTCCTCTTTGGTGAAAGCCATAGTGCCATGTTAACAGAGTACAGACACTGATGCACCCTTTACCAATAGCTCAAACATTGTAATTACAACAGGTGTTACTGCACAACCATATGTCTATGTAAGGGGGTAAATCCATTTGAAATCAATCACTATTTGACAGCATCCCTTTTTGATTTAAACAAAACCTGCCATACATGTTTGCCCATGGAAGAAGTAGTCAGAAAGTTGACCCATTTGTCATACCCCACCATACCATGAGACATGCATCTCTTCATCACTGGAAAAGATAAAAGGTTGAGTTTGATATCATTTAAACGCTTACAAACAGGGTTGTCAAGCTATTGTATCATTATTTATTTTAACCTTAAACGTCAATTATCTAAAAACGCGTAGACTCTACTTTCCTGAGGTTTTGTGTTGTGCCGCCATCAGTTCAGACACAACGTACTCTGGAGTACAGGGTGGGTGTCAATTCAATCATAGAAATAGAATGGACCCTTCAGACCACTGCAATTTAGTTAAAATTAAATTGACATTTTACTTATAATTACTACCAAAAAGATGGCTGCCGGTCCACCCACCTTTGAATGTCAACTTAAATGGTCATGTCTATTCTATTATCTATATTTCTATGATTTCAGTAGGTCTCCTATGGTCCTGTGTAGCTCAGTTGGTAGAGCATGGTGCTTGTAACTCCAGGGTTGAGGGGTTTGATTCCCACGGGGACCAGTATGAAAATGTATACAGTCACTCTGGATAAGAGTGTCTGCTAAATGACTCAAATGTAAGGATGTTGGGGGGGGGAAAGATTTTCACCAAGTCAAATTAATTTATTGTGCTAGAGGTTTCATGATGCTTGTATCTAAATCAAAGGAGATCATTTTAAGATTCTATCCTTCAGTTGGGTTCTCTATAAGCTTGAATATGAGGTTCTAAACCTAGCATGAATGTGCATCCTTGTAGCTGTGTGGGCTAATATAGTCAAAATGTTTGCCTTGGGGTAAGTTGAGCAAATGGCAAGTTGAGCAAATAGACGTGTTTTTCTCCCAGACGTAATGCATGGCATTATCACTGGGATATGAGGTAACAACAAGGCCTGGCCTAGGTCAACAATAAATTATAATAATAATAAAGTACTAAGTGTTTGTTTGGTGTTAAGCTTGTGTTAAAGGGTGCTTCAATTATTCAAAGACAAAAACGTGATTGTGATTGTGTTGAATTGTGTTTGGGAAATAAAGATACACATGTGAAAACTGTAATGTTTACATGAATTCTGATTATTTCCAAGGATACACAAAATCTTGAAATATATGTAGATATCTTTGATAGAAATAATACTACATTTCCGTTGACGGAGTGATGCTGAATGTAAACAATGTCTCAATTGACCCACTATGGAACATTTCGTTCAAATCAAAAAGGGTACTGTCAAAAAGTGATTGAATTTAAATGGTTTTGCACAAGAGCTTACCTACTCTGTTGCTCTCTGTGAGCGCTGTATTGTATTGTGGTTGCATAATTGCCAGCATATTATGGTCGAGTCACTGTGGAACATTATTTGGTGATTGTCTCTTTCTTTCCACATGTCATCTCTGGTCTTTGACAGCAGAGTGCCTCAGCCATACTGTAGAGACTGTCTCTTTTCATCTATAAGCTCCGGTCCCCGGAGAGGCCCAAAGATAGAAGCACATCCTCTGTTCTGTCCTCAGAGACAGGCCTGAGAATGAGAGGGAAATGAGGTGTTTGGGAGGGAAGAGGAAGTCAAAGAGCATAAGCAGTAGAGATGGAAAGCGGTTTTAGGCTGAAGCAGCGGAATATGGGAGATGGAAAATCTGCTATACTGTGACGACAAATTCTAATTGTGTTTTGTGTGTTTGTGTATAAAGACCAAGGGAAAGAGTAAAGGCTGAGAGGGGCTCAGACGTGACTTTCTTCACAGCGGACACAATACCTTGAACGACACAAAAGCTTTCAAATCAAATACTGTCATAAAGTCAAATACCAAGGTAAATGTCAGTATCTATATTCCTGGGAATCACCACAATGCCTGTGTGTTATAAATGCACTATTGATTCACGCCCTCACTTCTTTTATCTCCTCTCTCCAGGGGTCTACTCCTTCCTGAACAACAGTGTGTTGGTGTCTCAGGGGGACAGAGATCAGGAAAAAAGTAGATAGGGAGCAGGAGATATAGGAGCTACAGGGGCCACGGTGTCTATCTGCTCCTCTGTTCCCCTGTGAGGCTGTCTTTGTGTCAGGGATCGAGAGGTGGACACACACATACAGCCAAGGACTGGCTAACAGCAGGACTAAACCACTCTGAAGGGCCACTGGGCAGAAGGTTGGCATCTGGCTGGCAGAGAGCAGGCACTGTGGTGGGCAGGCGACCGCAGCATCGAGATTACAGATTAGGCAGAACAGCAGGTCAGGGCACATTATCCTGACACAATCTGTAGTTCCACCAACACCACACCGCAGAATTCAATTAAACCCTACTGCTCCTGCTACTGGCAGGCAGTGGCCCAGCCTCACACACATACACATATACACAAATAATCTCCACTGCTGGACAGCTACTGAGCCCCTCCTCCCTTCCCTGCTGTCCTGTTTGACGATCAGCGCCAGATGGAGTGATGGGATTTTTTGATTTTGATTGGTTTATCTTTTTTTTAAATCCAGTCACTAATTGCCTCACGGTTCCTTGGAGATCATTCATTGGTAAGCTGTTTTAAGGTCCTCATATCTACTTTTCTTAAGATTCTGGGTCAATCCCCTTTGTCATTATGGTCAGAATGCTTTGATTACTTTGGGGGTTTTACCGTATTCTGTTTTTACTCGGGCTGAAAACCACTGGAATTTAGACAGAGAACCTGGACCCAAGGCATTAGAAGGGCTGGAAGATGCTCAGTCTGCCAACACAGGGACACACACCACTCCCAGCCTCAATGAGAACCACACTACAGAGCACCAGACCCTGTGTTTCAGAGGAGAACACAAGGTCCTGAGTATCTCTGCTAGTCTCAGAATCTCTGAAGTGGTTCTACTGACAGAAAAAAAGCTTGAGCGAGACAGGGGCAAAGAGGTGAAAAGGAAGGAGAAGAGAGAGCGAGACAAAGGGAGGCAGGAAGACGTGTTATTTGTTCAGGATGACGAGAGACTCGATGGAGCTTCTTTCACATCAGCCTCCCAGCAGTCTCTACCCTCTTTCTCCCATCTAGCTTGCTAGAGCACATCACTCAGAAGACTGCTTCAGCATTTCACAGAGGACTCCAAACGCAAGGAGCGGACTAACCACTTGGACGACTGAGATGACACTAATGACTCAGTACCTGACTTTTACCATGGATATCACTGTAGGTGGATACGACTGTTAACCAAGGTTAACACAGCGTGATAGGCTCTGACAGGTTCTCAGACTAACAGTGTACAATTTGTGTTGAGTTCGTCAGTTTTTTATGTGCAGACACTCTGTTGGAGCTCCCATCCAGGACTTGAGCAGTGCTGTGTGTGGAAAGTCGGGGCTGGGTGGAAGGTGTGAAGAGCGGCAGCCACGTGTGGAGAGACAGAAAGTGAAGGGAGCAACACGCAACTCTGGGAGAAACTGTTTAGTGTGAGACACTGAGAGACACTGCGGCTCTCCCTCTCTCTGTTTGACGGACTGGAAGAGTGTTCTCTCTGAGCCAGCGTGAGCCAGCCTGCACGCTGAGTGGAGCTGAGGCCAGTAGGGTGGGGACAGTGGCAGGGAGCGGTGCATGGCAGTGGGGGGGCCGGGTGCCGTCCGTCACCCAGCACCGGGAGGGGCGCTGGGGTTGGGGCTGGGTGTGGGGCGGCCCTGGGGGGGCGAGGGGCCAGAGGTCAGGGAAGCTGAGGCCCTGGTTGACAGGCGGGGCCAGCGTGGAGCGGGGGGGTCGGCCGGGGTCTAGCGGCGGTGGAGGAGGGGGCATGCGGTGCTCACTGAGGGTGTGGGTGCTGCTGGGCTCCCTGGGCCTGGTCTTTCTCACCTCCCTCTTCTTCTCCATCTCCCTGAGGGGGGGCGTCGGCCTGCCCTACCTGGACCCACCCGGATGGGAGGAGTCTCGCCGAGTTAAACTAGTGCCCAACTACGCTGGCGCCCACCAGCTAAGCCCTCTAGAGGGCACCCAGCAGGAGAAGACATGTGCCTGCCCCCGCTGTGTGGGAGACCCTGGGGTGTCGGACTGGTTCGATGAGAACTACGACCCGGACATTTCCCCCGTGTGGACACGGGACAACATCCAGCTGCCTTCAGATGTCTACTATTGGTGGGTGGTAAGTGATCCAGTTGAACACCACCTATTTTTACTCCATTTTACCCATTCTCTTTCGTTCTCCTGGTCTCCATGGAAAGAATGAGAGCAGCTCTGCCAATCATATTAAAAGAAGACAGAGCTGTAAATGTCCCTGGAGTTCTGTTTGAATTACTGTCAGGAAATCAAGCCTATGTGATTACTTGGCTAAAAGAGGTTGTTATTTCTAACATTAACGTAGAGGAGGTGGGAGTTCAGAGGTTTAGCCTATTTAGTGTCACGTCCTTGAGTTGCTGGCTTTATACACTGCTCAAAAAAATAAAGGGAACACTTAAACAACACAATGTAACTCCAAGTCAATCACACTTCTATGAAATCAAACTGTCCACTTAGGAAGCAACACTGATTGACAATACATTTCACATGCTGTTGTGCAAATGGAATAGACAAAAGGTGGAAATTATAGGCAATTAGCAAGACACCCCCAAAAAAGGAGTGATTCTGCAGGTGGTGACCACAGACAACTTCTCAGTTCCTATGCTTCCTGGCTGATGTTTTGGTCACTTTTGAATGCTGGCGGTGCTCTCACTCTAGTGGTAGCATGAGACGGAGTCTACAACCCACACAAGTGGCTCAGGTAGTGCAGTTCATCCAGGATGGCACATCAATGCGAGCTGAGGCAAAAAGGTTTGCTGTGTCTGTCAGCGTAGTGTCCAGAGCATGGAGGCGCTACCAGGAGACAGGCCAGTACATCAGGAGACGTGGAGGAGGCCGTAGGAGGGCAACAACCCAGCAGCAGGACCGCTACCTCCGCCTTTGTGCAAGGAGGAGCACTACCAGAGCCCTGCAAAATGACCTCCAGCAGGCCACAAATGTGCATGTGTCTGCTCAAACGGTCAGAAACAGACTCCATGAGGGTGGTATGAGGGCCCGACGTCCACAGGTGGGGGTTGTGCTTACAGCCCAGCACCGTGCAGGACGTTTGGCATTTGCCAGAGAACACCAAGATTGGCAAATTCGCCACTGGCGCCCTGTGCTCTTCACAGATGAAAGCAGGTTCACACTGAGCACATGAGCACATGTGACAGACCTGACAGAGTCTGGAGACGCCGTGGAGAATGTTCTGCTGCCTGCAACATCCTCCAGCATGACCGGTTTGGCGGTGGGTCAGTCATGGTGTGAGGTGGCATTTCTTTGTGGGGCCGCACAGCCCTCCATGTGCTCGCCAGAGGTAGCCTGACTGCCATTAGGTACCGAGATGAGATCCTCAGACCCCTTGTGAGACCATATGCTGACATATGCACATTTGTGGCCTGCTGGAGGTCATTTTGCAGGGCTCTGGCAGTGCACCTCCTTGCACAAAGGCGGAGGTAGCGGTCCTGCTGCTGGGTTGTTGCCCTCCTACGGCCTCCTCCACGTCTCCTGATGTACTGGCCTGTCTCCTGGTAGCGCCTCCATGCTCTGGACACTACGCTGACAGACACAGCAAACCTTTTTGCCACAGCTCGCATTGATGTGCCATCCTGGATGAACTGCACTACCTGAGCCACTTGTGTGGGTTGTAGACTCCGTCTCATGCTACCACTAGAGTGAGAGCACCGCCAGCATTCAAAAGTGACCAAAACATCAGCCAGGAAGCATAGGAACTGAGAAGTTGTCTGTGGTCACCACCTGCAGAATCACTCCTTTTTGGGGGGTGTCTTGCTAATTGCCTATAATTTCCACCTTTTGTCTATTCCATTTGCACAACAGCATGTGACATTTATTGTCAATCAGTGTTGCTTCCTAAGTGGACAGTTTGATTTCACAGAAGTGTGATTGACTTGGAGTTACATTGTGTTGTTTAAGTGTTCCCTTTATTTTTTTGAGCAGTGTATATATCTCACTAGATAATTAGGTGAGATTGTAAACAGAAGTAGACCGGCCAGTGCCGAAACAGTGTAAAGTAAACACGATTAGAGAGAGGAGGAACTAATGAGGTAGGGAAAGGTGAAGGAGTGCATAGATTAAGATTAATGTATCTCCTGTAAAGTCAAAAGTCTGCAATTTTGAGTTGGTTAGAAGATATTGTTTTTGGAACATATCTCTTATGGAATTGGCTAGTCTTTGAGCAGAGTGCTGGCCCCTTACACTCTCAAAAAAAGGGTACAGTTAGAGTACAGTATTGTTCTCGGGGGTACAAAAATATCAAAATACACATAATGTACCTTCAGACATACACATATAATCTCTGTTTGGTGCCTTTTAGGGTACATGTGTTGATAATCTAGTATAATGGTCCACCTTTCTACCCAATATTTTGGATATAAAGGTACAGTACAATCATCACAAACTCGCAAAAACCTTGACCCTCTGTCATATTTCCCAACATGCTCTATTGTGTGTACATTTTTTGAATTGTTTGTTTCAATGTGTTCTTTGCATGCACATTGATTGATTGATCTTATGCTACACAAAGGTAAATAACATACACTACAGTTCGAAAGTTTGGGGTCACTTAGAAATGTCCTTGTTTTTGAAAGAAAAGCCAATTTTTTGTCCATTAAAATAACATCAAATTGATCAGAAATACAGTGTAGATAGACATTGTTAATGTTGTAAATGACTATTGTAGCTGGAAACGGCAGATTTTTTTATGGAATATCTACATAGGTGTACAGAGGCCCATTATCAGCAACCATCACTCCTGTGTTCCAATGGCACGTTGTGTTAGCTAATCCAAGTTTATCATTAGAAAACCCTTTTGCAATTATGTTAGCACAGCTGAAAACTCTTGTCCTGATTAAAGAAGCAATAATACTGGCCTTCTTTAGACTAGTTTAGTATCTGGAGCATCAGCATTTGTGGGTTCGATTACAGGCTCAAAAAGGCCAGAAACAAATAACTTTCTTCTGAAACTCGTCAGTCTATTCTTGATCTGAGAAATTAAGGCTATTCCGTGCGAGAAGTTGGTAAGAAACTGAAGATCTCGTACAACGCTGTGTACTACTCCCTTCACAGAACAGTGCAAACTGGCTCTAACCAGAATAGAAAGAGGAGTGGGAGGCCCCGGTGCACAACTGAGCAAGAGGACAAGTACATTAGAGTGTCTAGTTTGAGAAACAGTGAACACTGAGATGCAGTGCCTTAGACCGCTGCGCCACTCAGTGTATATACCTGGTATAAGGGAGAGGGGGTAGTGAAGAGTATAGTCATAGTTTCTCTACAATGAAGCCTGAGAGGAGCAGAGCAGGAGCAGAGCAGGAGCAGAGCAGTAAAGACACTATCTGGCAGCAGCAGTGCCCACTAAACATCTGCCAAGAATTAGTGACCCTGCAGAAATCCGCTGTGCAGTGGCAGGCGTTGGCATTGAGGAGAGTGAGAGAGATGAGAGAGGGAGCAAGAGAGATAGAGGAAAGGATAGAGGGGGAGCAATGGGGAGAGAGGAAAATAGAGAGACAGTGAGAAGGTCATGCAGGGGAAACTGAGAATTGGGGAGGAGGTGGCAGGGGGGAGCAGCTGTGCGAGGAGAGAGATGGCGAGAGAGAGAAAGAGGGTTGCTTGTGGGAGAGGGAGAGGTATTTGAAAGGGGTGCCAATAGTCTGATGGAACTATTTTGTTTCTTTGTTGGGAGGTGCTCAGATAGCCAAGTGTTGAAAAACAGCCTCTCATTTTCACCTTCAATGTTTATACATAGATGTCCTCTCTCCATCCATTTCCCCCCAAAACATCTCACCTCTTTTCACGTTCATTTAAATATTCAGTTTCTTTTTTTCATGAATCACTACTACACCCTCCCCCTCTGCCCTATTTCGACATCCTGGTGGAGGAAAGAGAGGAGAGTGTCCTTTTCTGCCCTCAGAACCACCTCTTCTTCTCCCATCCCATCCCCCTCTCCTCAGCCAGTCTCAGTGGCCTGTCCTCCCATATGAGTCTATGTTACTGCCCCTGCCTGCTCTCCTGACTGTGCTTCCTCTCTGTCGCCCCCTGCATGTAGATGCTGCAGCCTCAGTTCAAGCCCCACACTATCCAGCAGGTGCTGCTGCGGCTGTTCCAGGTGATCCCAGGCCGCTCCCCTTACGGCTCTTGGGACCCCGCCCGCTGCCTGCGCTGTGCAGTGGTGGGGAACTCAGGCAACCTCCGTGGGGCCGGGTATGGGCCCACCATAGACGGCCACAACTACATCATGAGGTGAGGAAGGGAAGGAGAGGGGGTGGGAGAGAAAGAGGATGCTTGTTTTCTAAATCTGTTTATTAGCTGTTAAGTTGTATTATACAGTGTATTATACAGTGTATAATAGTGCGATTGTAAGCTTTCGTATCTCTGCAGGACATTGTGTACCCTTATGGTCGGTGGGTGGGGAGGGGGCGTAGGGTGTACTCAACAATTGGTTCTTCTGATGTCTTGAATCTGATTATGTTTGATGAAATCTTCCCTCCACATTGGCTGGATAATTGGTCATGTGACCAGCAGCTCTCCCTAGGCTGCGGCTTTGTGTCTTAAGAAGATAAAGGCAGCAAAACATATAGATTATAACAGTAATGCACTAAATCCTACTGAGCTAATCCCTCTCCCTGTCTGTCTGCAAACACACAGACAGACACATACATAGCATATACTCACACAAACATTACACATGCACAGCCATGCATACAGTCCACTATACAATTACACACACACATAACGCATACACAATCCATGGACAGGGATGAAGACAATCAGTGACAATATCTAAACATGGGAGTGGGTTTGCATATGAGAGAGGGGGGAGAGAGAGTGTTTTTAATGACAGTAGAATGTGTGTGGGAGGATAAATAACAGTAATGAAACTCAGCACAGCATCCAGGGATCTGCAGCCATTTGCTGCCTTGTGAAGCCTGCCTGCGTGGGCCCAACCAGCTACTACTCTGTCTTTATGGTGTCTGTCTGTCTGTCGTTCTTCCCTAAAGTCTGGATATCCCTCTGTCCGTGTCTGTTTGTCTTTGGAGTTACTTCCAGCATGGTCTGATTCGCTGTGTCTGTCCTGTCTGTGTCCTTCAGGATCAACCTGGCCCCCACGGTGGGCTATGAGGAGGATGCAGGCAGCCACACCACCCACCACTTCATGTACCCAGAGAGTGCCAAGAACCTGGCAGCCAATGTCAGCTTCGTCCTGGTGCCCTTCAAGACCCTGGACCTGCTGTGGATCACCAGCGCACTCTCCACTGGACAGATCCGCTTGTGAGAGCAATGCTCACACACACATGCATTTACGCATGGATACACACACACACACACACACACACACACACACACACACACACACACACACACACACACACACACACACACACACACACACACACACACACACACACACACACACACACACACATACACACACATTCAAACTCAATCCAGCTCCATTTATTTTGCTTTAACACACACATCTTTTCACACTAGCAGATTTTGTTCACATGTTCAAAGTGACCTGCTGCTTCACACCTTCACAAGCACAGTGCCACTCTCTCTCTCGCTCTCTCTTCTCTCTCTCCTCCCAGTCCAGGTCAGAGCACATCATCAACAGAGCACTCTCTCTGTGGAAACACGGGAACAACGTGCCATCTGTGAATCATTCAATCACTTAAAAGCAATTTAGAAAGTAAAGGATAAAAGGGTGTTTCATCTCTCTCTCTCTCTCTCTCTCTCTCTCTCTCTCTCTCTCTCTCTCTCTCTCTCTCTCTCTCTCTCTCTCTCTCTCTCTCAGTACCTACGCCCCTGTGAAGCAGTTTCTACGGGTGGACAAAGACAAGGTACTACATCTATCATCAGAATCTCTCCGATCTCTTATATGTATCAGTCAATGGTACTTTTCAACGGAACATAATTGTAGCTGAAGAACCCTTTTAGGTGCTAGATAGCACCTTTTATTCTAAGAGTGTAGCTGTGCTGTTGAGGAACTAGAGCAAGCACACTTGTAGTTGTTTTGTTTGGAACTCAGCCCTGCATCCCTGACATCACACACGCAATCCTAAAGCGGTCAATTATAAATCTCAATCTGGGTCAGGTGGGCATAATTTAAAAGCTTATTCTATTAGCCAGTATGACTAGCTAAGTTATACAATACGATAGATAGGCTTTCACAATGCAATTCATGGAAACGGATCATAATTTGGTGCGCATAGAACGGAGTGCATTCAGGTGCGTGTGTCGCGCCAATTTTATTCACAGTAGACAGGCAGGCTCATTCTGTTCAGAATAACCTAAGGTATGACTCCATGTCATCTTATAAGTGTACATCAAACATAATGATCATAAACGTTGACGCTGTATATGAAATGAGTTTTATGATATGGAAATGTGAAGTGCACGTTTGGACTCATGGGTGTTTGTCTTGCTTGTATGACATCAAAGCAGTATTTACAATCCTCAACGTCTCATCTTTCACAATACATCGAGTCCTCATAATTTACAGCATTTCCCTCACTCAGTCAACCAAAAATGTGCAAGAGTCTTACTATCATAATGTTTCTTTAGACCTGCCTAAACGAAGAAGAAATTGGCTCTGTTAAAATGTAGCTGCCTCAAGGCTGCGTCATTGCCAGCTATTTTTATTATTCGAGGCCCGGCTATTTCAGTGTTAAACGGCCATATAGCACTGCACATATGCTTTTGGGTCAAGTGCAAGTTGCCGAGGGTTGATGATCACTTGTGATTTATCAGGTCTTTGTTAATTGCTGCAGTTGTGAACCTTAGGAAATATATAACTGAAATTGTTCAAGCAAGAAATGAATGCAATACAATTGATTCTGTAGATGCTCTGTTTTTAATTGAAATAGATGTTCTACTTTGTATTGCATACTTTTTATTTGACCATATCATGTTTTAGGTCATTTCTAGCCGTTGGTGGAGCTTTAGGTACTGTCTACTAATGTAGCTAGCTTTTGGGGAGTAACAAGTCATTTATAAATGTTTGTAAAGTATATATAGTTAGTAAATGTTTCTTAAGGCTCTACATTAATCAACAACTGAAGAAGTAAGTGTATGTACTGACATTTACAAATGCATTAATTTAACAATTTATAAATATCCCATTCATGATATATATAAATACCTTATAAATAATTTTATGAATTGACAATAACTCCGTTATAACTGGTACATTTGTAGTACATTATTAATAATTTACAAATTGTGAACATACTATGATCAAACACCTTATTCATTATCTTATAAATCCTTAATAAATAATTCAAATGTTTAAATGTGTAAATGGCTATTTAGAGATTTCTTATTGACATGTACAAATTTAGGAAGAATTATTAATTAATGGTAAGTCAACTCTTTACAAACTGTTTATCTCCACAGGTTCAGATTTTCAACCCAGCCTTCTTCAAGTACATCCATGACCGCTGGACCAGGCACCACGGACGCTACCCCTCCACAGGCATGCTGGTCCTGTTTTTCGCTCTGCACGTGTGTGACGAGGTGAGGTGCTCACACACACACACACACACACACACACACACACACACACACACACACACACACACACACACACACACACACACACACACACACACACACACACACACACACACACACACACACACACACACACACACACACACACACGTCTCTCGGTCTGTTAGGATTGACATGAACATAATTTGTTGGTCTATCTGTAATGTTTGAAAACCTTGGTCTTGTTCTTCAGGTGAATGTTTTTGGCTTTGGCGCTGACAGTCGAGGCAACTGGCACCACTATTGGGAGCAGAACCGCTACTCTGGAGAGTTCCGGAAAACAGGGGTACATGACGCAGACTACGAGGCCCAGATCATCGACTCGCTGGCGAAGGCCGGAAAGATCACAGTTTTTCCAGGAAAGTGAGTGCTGGAGGTGTGGTGGGCTGGGCAGGCTTACAGGAACACTAGAGTAACCATCACCACCAGACGTCTTTATGTGCTTAGTTATCTGTTTCTTTGTGATTTGCATAGAGAGGGTTCCATAACACTAGATCATACGTTGCCTGATGACCCTGTTCCCATTGTGCAGGAGGGTAAGATGCTGATGGTTGTGAGTGGAACTACATGTGACTACACACTCTGCCCCCAACAGGCCTACCTCCATAGCCCTCAGCCCTGAGGAGAAATGGACGGTCAGAACTATAGGAATAATGTAGTGGGGGCGGAGAAGTCTGACCTAGCCACTGTATGGACCTGTGAACCAGTCCCATCCACAATCCCACCTCCTGCTCATCCGCAGGGGGTTGAGTCATCACACGCCTTAGGGGTCTCACACCCAGATACTCAGCCCCCTCCCACTCTGTAGCCCCCACCCTAAATGTCATGGCAACCAGTGACGGACACTGATCTACCCCTGCCGTGTCCACACCCACCTGTATAGCTGCTGTTAAAGCCCCCTTGCCCCTCGGAGCTGGGAGTACTAGGTAGTTGAAGTTTACGTGGTTGGAAGCCCAGAGGCTACTTAAAAATAAGAGTTACTGTTGTAATTATATGACTATCATGTTGAAGGTATGTACGGTCCACAGGGATTTGACCACATATACAGTATTAACCGTTTGATTTGTTTTAACCATTTTAAGTGACTAATCATCCTTCTAATTAGGTAGATTGGGGAGAGGCTTACACATGGTCAACAACAACACAAGCAGACATATTGGGATAAGACTAACACTACTCACTCATTAACATACACACACACTCTTCCACACATACACCGTTCACACAATGTTCTTGGTCATTAAGAGCTAATACCACTAAGTATAGGACTAAGTACAAAGAGCTCACACTAAGATGACCTGCTGCCTCCTGCTGCCTGTTAAGGGATACTGCATCACTCTGAGGCCCAGACATTATATGTACATAGGACAAACGGAAGGCTGCCTCCTCTGTGTCTAATGATGACCACTTGATAACGGAAAGTAATATGGCACAACATAACTAACCCGACTGCTAGTAAAAAATGCCACTATATTTTCAGATCAGAGTTTAGGAACTCTGAAAAGGTAGCTTAGCGGGGTCTAGGCAGGTAGTCCAGCAATTAAGTGTGTCGGCCAGTAACTGAAAGGTTGCTGGTTCAAATCCCTGAGCTGACTCGGTTAGAAATCTGTGCTCTTGAGCAACACACTTAACCCTAATTGCTTTTGTAAGTCATTCTGGATAAGGGCGTGTGCTAATTTAGTTAAATGTAAAAACTTATTAAAAAAAAGTTATTTGCCAATTTGGCAATGCGACATTCAGTTAAGGATGTCTGCTGTTGTGTAATCATATGATGATATCATAAATATGGTATATACCATCATGTACTGTATGATATACTTGTATTATATCTATCCTTTGCACATCATGTTCTTATCTAACACTCTGACATTGAGTTGGGCAGATCACTGTAACTGATTCCTATACATAACTCATTTCTGTGTGGAATTTTTGTTTTGTTTCAGGTATGTGTCTCTACCTGACACACATACTTTAAGGACATCTACGGAGTGCCAGTGAGTTCTTATCAGCCCTCACTCCTTACTAGTGTGTGTATGTGAGAGAGAGTGCTGTAAACAAAATTGTGTGATTTACTTAGTGTTGTCAGAGTGAGATTTTCAGTTAGACCCCTCTCATAACAAAATAGACACATATCAGCAATTTACAGCCATGTGACAACACACACACATCCATGCTTGCGTGCCTTGTCCCAGTGTTGGACATACCTTTCCTGCAGTGCACCATAAACCTCAGTACACGTGTGCTATCTTAAGCTTGATTTAGTCTGCACAGGACATTCACACAAACCCAAAGCCCCTTCTACTATGGGTACTGCTATTGTGATCATAACAGCGTGTCAGTCATGTCTCTGACACATACACATATTCTGAGAGCTTCAAATGTCTTCTCCGACTTAGACCATACACCTTATATTATACCCACCCCCTCTGGTCTTGCCTGGCTGAGAGCTGTGCCTTCTGGACCCATATGATTCACTATGCCTTTCTCTAGGAGCCACGTAGAGAGGCTTCCTTTATGCTGTTGCTTTTTAAACAACTCATTATCTAGAGATGAAAGAAAATCAACTCTTATCTGTGACTAGAAATGGGTAAAGTTGATGACTATGGTTATATTCATTTGCTCTTCTCAATCAGTATTTTGCCATTGTGTCTGTAATTCGTATCTGCTGAGGTAATGTGTTCAAGATGACAGCCGATGGCATTGTGTCTAGTGGTTAAAACATATCTCCACCTTATTTCTGTGTTTTACATGGAATGTTTCTTAGTAAGTATACCAACAATTTCCTGGGTGATATTACTGACTACGCCAGAAATAAAATGTGCAATACGTGCAATACTTCAAAGAGAATCAAACACAATTGACATTGTTCTAATGATTGGACATAACTTTAATTCCGTTACTCCCAATTACTTTTGTAACAACTCTGTTTATCCAACAGGTCAATACCAATATCTACTGTATCAATAAAGCTAGCACATTGTAGCTGAACGCCACGTTTTAGCTCAACGTGCATAAGGATACAGTACTTTCCCTAATATGTTGTTCGATTGCTGTGTACACTGTGGGGAACTGACTGTGAAAGCTGAGAAATCCCTTTCAACTCTGCTGTCCCTGATAGTATTGTTCCGTAATGGATAGTTTTGAATGTATTTGAGTTCATCGGTTCTGGCTTGAGTGGCTTCTAGTGATAGCTGAATGGTCTCTTATGAAGCATCTATGCTGTTGCAGTGTTTTGATGGTTTCATCTCCAGCTCTTCATTAGAGGTCTCTTGTGCACAACAACAATATATACTGACAACAGACTGTACGTACCATCAGTGTTACTATCATTATTACCAGTAGTATCCTCATTAGTATTATGACTATCAGTGGTTGTAAGCACTCCCTCTTTACTACTTAAAACCTCAGTGTGTGTGATGGACTGTTTTTAATCATATGCTATTGTGAAAATAAAAGCAACATGAAAAAATTGTGGTTTTCTGGGTCTTTTCTACAATGGGGCAGTAAGAGAGCACTTACAACACGTCAGCCCTTGTACTAATGCTGGACATCGTTACCTAGCATCAGACCATCACCTATGAACTACAGGAGAAGACAGTTCTAAATACTAGTAGGAGAAATTAAGAAATCAAGTGTTTTCAGTATTTTTATTCCACGACATGGAATTCATCAAGACATGAACGTCACAACGCATTCATAAGTGGCAATAAAATGCATTTCACAGAATTGACAATGTCATGTCACCCATTTATTTAATTCATTATTAATTGACTACATTAATATTAAGATGCCAGACAAAACTGTTACACAGCTGGTGGCGCTGACAGGTGCCACGGTTGCTGTTGTGAATGTACGTTACAACTGGCAGGAAAGACAGTCTGCAGAGACCACATCTCCCCAGTCAGGGAGGGGGAAGTGAAACACAATGACATGGGAGAGGCCAACGAAATAGAGATAAACAAGCAATGAACTGAAGCAGTTCACCGTTCAGCATTTTCATCATTAGTTAAAGTGGGAAGACAGATCAGGTAAGGATGTTGGGGGTAGCCTCCTCGTACACCTATCAATCATTTGATCACCTAATCCTTCAACCACAGATCTTGCAGGGACCAATCAAATTGTGCATGGATCAAAACCATGTTATCCTCCTTAAAATTGCAGATGCATCTCTTTCAGAGAAAGAGGGCTCTTGTATCTGCTTCCCTTTCTAACCTTTGGATGGGTGAATGTTACTATACAATTTTCTGGATGTCCAGTTCAGAGTCACAGAGAACAGAGCTGGAACATTCCAGTGGGGATGGTGGGGTTGGATCGAGGGATCTTTCCCCATAATCATTCACCACACCCCAGCCTCCTCTCTATTCATTTTTACTCAGTTTAAGTTGGGCAAACTGGTTGGCCATCTGCAGTGCCTCCTCTATGCAGTGTGTGTTCCTGCCAGTTGCCTGGGCAGACATATCCTTGCCACCACCTTTGCCATCCATCAGAGGGCAGAGCTCCTGCACCCACTCACTGGCCTTCAGACCCCGGTTGGCAACGTCCTGGTAAAGGAGAAAGTCAACAGATAAGATACTGTCCCAACAAAAAATGAAGGTTATTGCATTAAGCACAAATAAGGAGCTAATCTGTGAATGGATGTAAACACACAGGTTGAGCACATGGTTTACCTGGGGCACCTGGCATAAACAGATGATCTTTCCAGCATCGTTATCTACGGTGAAGAGCATAGCAGCAGTCTGGGGGGACTGGGTCTTCAGCAGCTTCAGAGACTCATTCAGAGCCTGGGACACAAAAATACACAGTGAAAGGGTTAGAAAATAGAAGTGGAATTAGACATGTCTGATTCGAATTTAGGGATAATCTGTGCCATGGTGTGTTGTAATTCTCCACAGTGGTAGGGTTGGCTGTAGAGGAGAGAAAATGATGCTGTTGTTACCTTGGCAGAGGCTCCACTTTCCATCTCCATGACTACCAGCGGCTGGTTAGGGCTGCTGTCAATCATCTCCTTGGTCTTTTCAAGAACCTGGGGGAGGGGAGGCAGAGAGAATATAGCAATTAAAGACCAGCTGAACCAGAGAACATGAGGAAAGCACCATTCATATAGAATGACCTGCATACTCCCCAACTACACAGCCTAGATAGTACATCAGTTTCTATGACATGTAGTATCCCTTCACCTAATAAAAAAAGGAAACTCCACCAACCCCCATCTCTGGCCCCTCTCTCTTACCCCCCCCCCCCGAAACCCCATGTCTGGCCCCTCTCTCTTACCCCCCCCTAAACCCCATGTCTGGCCCCTCTCTCTTACCCCCCCTAAACCCCATGTCTGGCCCCTCTCTCTTACCCTTTTCTGGACATCAGCCTTGCTGGCGCGGTCCAGGTCATCCATGGTCTTCTTCAAGCCCTTCAGGGCCTCCCTCATCTTATCCTTCTGCCACTGGGAGATCACTGCCATGCCCAGAAACTGCAACACAGAACAGAGACATAGTAAGTAAACACGCAGATAGACACGGCTCATTAAGGGCTGGATGTTCTGCGACAGCTCTCACCTCTGTCATGTCAGCGATTTCCTTCTGCACGTCTTTATTGGGGGCGGTCTGAACCTTCACCTTCTCCCCCAGAGCAGACAGAGACTGCCTCAGAGCATCTGCTTTCCTGTGGGCCTGAACAGAGCAGGGTGGGGACGGGATTCAAGTTAGTCAGTTACCGTTGAGTAAATAGCGGTTATGAAAGAGTGATACTTATACCAATCATCACCCAGTGATTTGACTAAGAACCTGTAGTATAATGAAGAACACAAATGTCAAGCATCCAGTAATGGTTGGGAACCTTTCTGTCCTCTCACCTTCTGTGCTTCTGCTCCTGTCACTGCGACGATACGGCGGATTCCCTTGGCGATGGCCTCCTCTGACACAATGACAAAAGGTGCAGCATGGCCAGAGTTCCGCAAGTGCCTGACGTTACAGATAGAATGTACAGAATAGAACCGAGCAACAATCTCACAGTAAATTCTCAAACAACATCTCTGTATTTCTGAATCATGAGATGTAATTGTGCAAAGCAACTGCAAGGGGAGCTGTGTTTTAACTCGAAATGACACAACGACAAGGTTCCAGTTTAACAAAGTTTACTATACTATATGAACACACTACAAGGTAGCCATTTCACTCAAGGCTAGGTCCATCAACCAACAGACTTCCTGCGCATGCGCACTCTTGACTGAGTGATCACAGAAATATAGGGATATTTAAAACATGAACTTAACAATCTCTCCCTTTTCTTTAAAGACAAATAAAACATCAACAACATAATTAAATGTCCAAGTATTATTCAAGATCCCCATTACAAATGGGTTGTGTGACAGTTTTTATTTGTATTACTCAAGCTGCCACTTTCCATTAGTGAGAGCCTGTAGGAGCGAGAGCCTGTTCCTTTGTGGTCGACCACAGAATCCGCTGGATTCTCTGTGCTTGAATAAGTTCCTTGATGCTGCTAATCTCAAAGTCTTTTCTCTGTGACAGACTTGGTTGACTTCACAGCATCAACTAACGAGTAGTTGTCAGTGACACAAACTACAGGTAGGAAGTGCCGTTTTGTCCCACCAGTGTTAACCTAGCGAAGCATCACTGAAGACAACTAGTTTTCCAACATGCTGAAACTTTAAAGTCATTTGTTGTGATTTCAGTTTACGAACAACTTTGTTTGCCTCATGAATGGTTTGTACAGTGGTGTGTTTTGTGTTAGATGCCAAGTTGCAACCATCAAACCAGGGGTACTCTGTCTCGCAGCCCATAGAATTTGTCCTATCTTTGACCTCAATTGACCAGCTTCAATTCCACAGAGGGGAATTCCTTTGTACGGCTCTTGAAGAATCCATGTAGATGGGTTGAAGATTCTTGATATAGCTCTCCTGTTGCATCAGTATTTTTCCATCAACTGTAATAAACTCTATGCCAACATAACAAAAATGATTATGCTCCTCACGGCCAACCTAGAAAACAGCTTTGAGGTGTGGAATCACAGTTGAAGCAAAGGTCTGTGAGCCACCCCAGATAAAGTCATCAACATGACAGGCAAGTACTCCAGTCACATTGCAGTCTTGATCAAGCCAATAGAAGACTGCAGGATCCACTTGTGACATTTTTCCACCTGTATTCAGCATTGTTGCCTTGACTTTGTTGTACCAGTAGAGTGATCCATCTGCCAGTCCATACACACACTTTTTTAGTTTCCACAGTGTTCCTTCGCTTTTAGCTTCGGGCGGAGGTCGGATGTGAATGTCCCTTGACAGCTCTGTTCCCTGCAAAAATCCAGATTTGATGTCTATGGAATTAAGTTTCCATTTTTTCTGGCAGATCACTGACATCAGCAATCTGAGTGACTCTGAGGCGCATGTCGGTGAGTCTTTTGGGAGTTCTTTAGCAGCCAGCTCCTCAAAACCTCTAGCCACTAGACGTGCTTTGGGCACTATTCCAGTTAAGGATTCTTTAAGGGTACACACCCACCTTGTTGAGACGCATTTTTGGCCAATGTCTTTGACTTCCTCACACACTCAATTTTTCCTCCAATTACTGAGCTCATCTAGCTTAGCTGAGTCAAATGACACATCCTTTGTTTCAAGTACATCATCATTTTGAATGTCATTCTGTTTCTCGATTTTCCATTGGTTCAATTCTGATATTATCTACAAGTGACAGGTCAGCTGACCCTGTTGTACCAGAAAGTGTAGCTGGTTTAGAGTACTGCAAGTTGTACCAGTTCTTGTGTTTTACTTTTCCTGCTCGTCCAATGACGGTTGCTGTATGTGGAATACCACTTTCTCTGTCCATATATTTAACAGTTTGTCCAGTATTCAGATTGGAACAACCATGTTCTCTTAACACATGTGGCTGTTGTTGAATGTTTCCCTCATTTGAACGCTCAACAGTATTACCTGTGGCATGGTTGAAGGTCTCTGCTCCATTTCCCGTGTCAGTTTCAGTGTCCATATCATTGGATGCGACATCTGGTAGGTTTGTGTCTGTTACTGTGTCCTTTTTGTCATTTTCATTAGGAGACAGAGCGGCTGTTGCTGAGAATCAATCTTGTTGATCATTTACTTTCCGCAATCTTGAGTGATGCACCCTGACAATCATGCCTCCGTGCCTCACAAATATCACCACACCATCTTGACCAATGACTACTCCTGGTCCTTTCCACTCGTGACAGTCAACTCGTTTGTAGTACACTTTGTTTCCAGTTTCGTACTTCTCATCATCATTATTCCCTGAACTGCTGAGTAACTTCTGAAGTCTGTCAACTGTATCATGTCCAAACTGTTTGTAAAGCTTTAACAATACTTTGTGTTTTTCTTTAGTGCTCATGTTCTCTGTGTCAGTCAGAATCTCATTTTTGCATGGACTCTGTGTGATGTCTTTGTCTAAAATGTTTACACAATAGTGGCCTGAGGTAGTAAGTTCAAGAGTCACTGGTTGTTTAAACATCACTGCCTTATCATTTTTTATGTCTAGTACAGCCTCTGCCTTCTTGAGGGAAGCTTTGCTTAATAGTAAGGGGATATCTGTAGGGACCACCTCTGTTTCAATGTGACACTTAGTCTGACCAATTTTTGCTGGTATCTTAACTCTCTTGGTAGAATGGACAATTCTCCCATCTCCAAATTTGAAAGCTCTGTTGCTTGGTGTGTCAATCATATTTTGTACTTCTTTCATATTTAGTTCACTGACATAGCTATCAAGCCATTTTGCACCACACACTGTCCGTGTACATGCAGTATCAATCACAGCAGATCCTAAGGATTCAACTATAAAAATCTCAGTATCAGAAGCAGATTCATTTGAAAACAGTGTAATGTTACACTGCTCTATCTCTGTGTTTACATTTTCCTCTGTTAGTTTAACTTGTTCATTTTTATGAGGACAGTCTTTAACCCAATGGTAAGTGCTTTGACAAATAGCACATTTTGATCTCCTTCCATATTTGTCCAGTGGATTTGTGCCGGGAAATGGCGCCCTCTTCTGGTTGTCTTGAGAACGTGACTTGTTGGCGCCTTTTCTCTGCTGCTCCGTGTAATATGCTGCGTCACTCACTTGCATTCCATCTGTTATTGGCGCGACAGACATCTTTTCACCAAATATTATTTTTAGTGCCGACTTCATAGATGCAAAAGTCAGCACAGTACAAGCAGTCAAAGCCAACTGTTTCTCCCTACCATCTAGACAGGCAGTATCTAGCAACTTGAAAGCTAACACTGCATCTGGGAGAACCATGTCGTACTTGCGCATTCTATTGTACCTCTGTTCGAAATCAATGATGTAGTCCGTCATTGCAACCGAAATATCTCTCGTAACACTGTCAAAGTTTGAATATGCCTCATAGGCACGTTCTTTCTCTTCTTTAAGAAATACAGAATCCAGTGCTGTGATCAAAGTTCCCATACCGTCATCCTTGATCAAATCCTCAACGGATATTTCCAGTGTATCTCTCGCTCTTCCCTCGAGCGATAATACCACCGCAAGTGCTTGCTTTTTCACGTCCAGATTAGTAACCCGTGTCCAGATTGCAAGTCCATTTTTCCAACTTTCGTACGACCTCTTCTCGTCGAAGCGAGGTGGCACATTGTAGTTATTAACCATCCTCTGCTACCAATGTTAACTCGAAATGACACAACGACAAGGTTCCAGTTTAACAAAGTTTACTATACTATATGAACACACTACAAGGTAGCCATTTCACTCAAGGCTAGGTCCATCAACCAACAGACTTCCTGCGCATGCGCACTCTTGACTGAGTGATAGCCCCGTAATCACAGAAATATAGGGATACTTAAAACATGAACTTAACACTGTGTACTCACGTTCCTCCGCAGAACTCGATGGAGGTCAGGGAGCCGGCAGCGCTGCTGGGGTCAGCCAGGAGGTCAGCCACGGGGATGCCAATGGACACCACGCGCACCGGGTCAGGGTAGGTCTCATCAAACACAGCACGTAGACCCTGGATGGCTTTAGCTGCTGCCAGGGGGGTATCCATGGCATAGACAGGCTGTAGAGAGACAGAAAGAGCTGATGTCGTGACTTGGTAATACACGCTTGAAAACAGTGCATTCTGTGAGGAGGAGAAAAGGATGACAGTAGCCTTGGGGTGACAGTGTATAAAAGAAAACAGGAGACGATACAGAATGTTAAGGTGCAATAAGGCAAGGAAACAGTCAAGGTCAATACTCAAGTCAATACTCAAATAGAACAATAGCCAACAGGCCCTAGATCAATAACACCAGCAACCAAAGAGCTCAGTGTAAAAACAACACTTCAAACAGAAATTAACATACCCCCTACTCATACTTTCAGTGACCTATGACCTCTCACCTTTGCATCGCGGATCATTGTGCAGGCAATCTCCTCTGTGCGTCGCACCTCTTCTGTGCTCAGAGCACCTTTGGCGGTGAAGTCAAAGCGCAGGCGGTCAGGAGCCACCAGGGAGCCACGCTGGTCAGCCTCTCCCAGGACCTTCCTCAGGGCAAAGTTGAGGATGTGGGTGGCAGTGTGGTTACTCATGATGGGCCTACGACGAGCCTGGGAGACGGGGGGTGGCGGGGGGTTGGACAGTAGAGATGTAATGACTTTTCAATACCAAGGCAGTTAAGAAAAGATCACAAAATTGAGTCATTAAAATGTACTTCTGAGTGATGCATTACCTCATCCACATGCAGAATGACGTTATCTCCAACCTTCAGAGTGCCGTAAACCGTTCCTACATGCAGCACGTATCCACCCCGAACCTGAGTGTTCTTCACTGTGAACTCCATCCTCTGAGGAAGGGAGTAAATGTGGTGTGAGAGGGAGACAGAGAATTACATTACAGTCATTTAGCAGACGTTCTTATCCAGAGGGACTTAGAGCAATTAGGATTAAGTGCCTTGCTCAAGGGCACATCGACAGACATTCCACCTAGTGGGGATTCGAACCAGTGACCTTCCGGCTACTGGCCTAACGCTCTTAACCGCTAGGCTACCTGCTGCCAACATTCATGTCTAATATGGCTTTTACAACTGGCCCGTCTGTCCTCCCTGTAGGTCCTTACATCATCTACAGAGTCGTCCTCTCTCAGCATGTAGCCCTCGTCGAAGCTCTGTCCTCCCTGCTCCGCATAGAACGAAGTCTTGTCCAGCAGAACCCCACACTCCTGCCCTGTCGTCACCTCATCCACAAAGGCACGCTCCCTCCTCAGAGCCAGCACCGTGCCCACAGCCTGCTCAAACACTGTGACAACCACAGAGAAATATACAGGGATTAAAACAGACACAAGCAAGAAAGCGATTTGAATAAATAACAAGCAAACCATCTTTCTGAGTTGGTTAATAAAACTGAGCTCATTTTATTTGCGTCTCTCACCATATTTGCCGCTGTCGTCAGCACTGTAGCTGTACTTGAGTGCGTCGTCAGTAGCAGCGATGCCTTTGTTGCGAAGGTCCTCGATGGCATAGATGTCCAGCATGATGTGGTCCTCATCCCCAGAGCCCTTCCCCTGGGACTTAACCTGAGTGGGAGGGACATGGATGAGACAGCCCAATCCCCGTTCTATTTACATTGAATAAACCTACAACTAACTTTACACCAATGATGAATCAGTCATTCATTATGTTGAAACATCATACTCATTATTTAGATAGAAAGCCAAATGGCATGTTTAGCCCTGATATCATATGACATTATTGAAGTGATTTGGACCTTCACTCAACATGGAATGGAGCTGTAATGTATTGTAAATACTGATTTATCTAATAAGCAGAAGGCACTTGTCACTTACAGTGCAATACTGACTGAGAAATGCTGACAGAGAGGAAAGCATTCATGTCTGTATACATTCACAAAGCAGTACATTTCCCACCTTCACAGGCACATCAAAAATCCACATCAATTCCATGCCAATCCAAGGCTCCATCTTTTCTACTGGTCACCATTTCTCTACTCTCACCTGGGCAGCCTTCTTCTCCTCCTCAAAAGCAGCAACATCCACCATCATCCCCCTCTCCTCAGCAATTAGGGCAGTGAGATCCAGGGGAAAACCGTATGTGTCATACAGCAACCAGGCAGTGTCACCTTCACAGGGAGAGAAGAGAAAAAGGGTTTTAAAAAAACATTCTGTTTTGACAACAAGGTAAATGTTTCTAATTAATCCAATTTGCTAATGTAGCCATTCAGTACCAGGGATGGTCTTGCTGTCTCCCAGACTCTGGATCTTTCTGTCCAGGATCTTTCGCCCCCTGCTGAGTGTCTTGAGGAACTGCTCCTCTTCCTCGTTGATGATGTCCTTTACCATGTCTGGGTCTTTCTTCAGCTCAGGGAAGGCATCGCCCTGGAGAGGGAAAGGGGATACCTAGTCAGATGTACAACTGAAATGTATCTTCCACATTTAACCCAACCCGTCAATCAGGTTGGTGCGGGTTGCTGCTTTAAATCACCGTCAACCGCCCTGGGAGCAGTTGTTGTTGGGAGTTAACTGCCTTGCTCAAGGCCAGAATGACACATTTTTCCACCTTCGAGGGGACAGCAGAGGAAAACAGGAAAGGACTAAGACAGAAGGAGAGATGGTGAATAACATGAAGAGTGGGATGACTTTCTTACCAGGGACTCTACCACCACGTCAACTAGGGTAGCAAAGAAGCCTTTCTGAGCACCCAGCTTCTCGTGAGAGTACCTCACAGCACGACGCAGGATCCTCCTCAACACATATCTAAACACAGAGGGAGAAGGTTAACATGGGCACATTAAGAGATTGATGTTCACACAAACATAGACCAAAGACAGTCAGCCAGACAGTTAAAAGGGGCTCACCCTCTTCCTGTGTTGTCTGGCCTGCCCCCGTCAGAGAGGGCAATGGTGATGGTGCGGGCGTGGTCAGCCAGGACACGGTAGGCCATGTCAATGCCATCTACGTCCTCAACACCAACCTTTCCTGTGTAGTCCCTGGCTCCTGTACCCTGTTCAGAAAACCACATTGGTACTGTCAGACAGGTCATTCAGAGCACCCAGAGAGTAATGGTAAATAGTGTTTGGTAGTGGTGCTTGCCTTCTGGATGGCCTGGAAGTAGGGGATGAAAAGGTCTGTGTCGTAGTTGGACATCTTATTCTGCAGCACAGAGACCAGACGCTCCAGACCCATGCCTGTATCAATGCTCTTCTTAGGCAGGGGCTTCAGCTCTGTCTCAGACTCCCTGGTGAGGAAGAGGTTCAGTCAGATCATGCATCTACGCCCATCTGCATGTGCATTACACAGGACTTGAATTGAACACAATACTCTTATTCGTTTCAGGAAACTAGGTGTGTCGCACGTCACTACTTTACAGGACATACATTTGAACGTAAAAACATTTTTCAAAATGTATGGCAGAAATGCTTTCTGGAACATGGGAACTTTCATGTGCCTTAATAACAAAGTTGTATGCCATCTTAAATACAATTGTAAAATTACAAGCCTAGTTGGTTTATCCATGAAAAAAAAACACCTGTCTCCGGATTACATTTTCAAACTAAGGGCAACCATGGAATCCGTGACAGAGGGAGAAGTGTCCATCCATGTATACAGGTAAGAGTCTAGCTAGCTACATTTTCAGATATTATACGTTTCTCATTTTGTCAGAAAGTTCTTTTCATTTCAAGTTAAAGTGTACTGTTAGCAGATAGCTAATGTTAGCTGGCTGCTCGCTAGCTAACATTATGTGTATGATCTGCGTAGTAATATTATTCATATCTCAGAGCCTTGCTAGTTATAGCCTAATTTTAGCTAGTTATATTTAGCTACCTGTAGATTCATAAAGTTTGGATTATGGTTCATTGTTTAGCTAGCTACATGTCTAAACCAAAAAGACTCCACTATGCAAGTAACCATTTCACTGTACTGTTTACAGCTTCTGTATCCTGTGCATGTGACAAAAAAAGAACATGACCTGCACCAAAGTTAAATTAGGATATAACGTTAGATCAACGAGACAGTGTCCAAGTTTTTAAAAATTCTCAGGGAGAATGACCTGCTTTTACTTCGTCACACTCTCAACCGTAAGCTATTTCTGTAATTAGCTCACCAATTAACTTGTAAATAATGATGTTGTGAGTTCATTTTCCAGTAAAGTTATTTTTTTTCCTTTTCCTCCCCAATTTCATGGTATCCAATTGGTAGTAGTTACAGTCTGGTCTCATTGCTGCAACTCCCGTACGGACTCGGGAGAGGCGAAGGTCGAGAGCCATTCGTCCTCCGAAACACAACCCAACCTAGCCGCACTGCTTCTTGACACAATGCACATCCAACCCGGAAGCCAGCCGCACCAATGTGTCGGAGGAAACACCGTACACCTGGCGACCTGGTCAGCGTGCACTGCACCCGGCCAGCCACAGGAGTCACTAGTGAGACAAGGATATCCCTGCCGGCCAAACCCTCCCTAACCCGGACGACGCTGGACCTCTCGGTCGCGGCCGGCTGAGACAGAGCCTGGGCTCGAACCCAGAATCTATGGTGGCACAGCTAGCACTGCGATGCAGTGCCTTAAACCACTGCGCCGCCCGGGAGGCACATTTTCCTGTAAAGTTAAGACGTTGTCAGCTATAGGATATGGTCATTATTAAAACTGGCTAGTCAACTAACTTAACGTTACTAGCTAGCTTAAAAGCTAGAAACTAACAAAACATTGTTTAGAAAGTTGCCTGGTTTGCTGGATTGACATATAGTGCATTTGGAAAGTATTCAGACCCAGTGACTTTTTCCACATTTTGTTACATTACAGCCTTTTTCTAAAATTGATTATTTTCATAATTCCCTCAATCTCCACACAATACCACATAATGACGAAGCGAAAACAGGTTAGAATTTTTCAAGTGTATATATATATTTTTTTTTACATAAGTATTCAGACCCTTCACTCAGTACTTTGTTGAAGCACCTTTGGCAGCAATTATAACCTTGAGTGTTCTTGGGTACAATCTTGGCACATCTGTATTTAGGGAGTTACTCCCATTCTTCTCTGTAGATCATCTCAACCTCTGTCAGGTTGGATGGGGAGTGTCGCTGCACAGCTTTTTTCAGGTCTCTCCAGAGATGTTCGATCAGGTTCAAGTCCGGGCTCTGGCTGGGCCACTCAAGGACATTCAGAGACTTGTCCCGAAGCCACTCCTGCGTTGCCTTGGCTGTGTGCTTAGGGTCGTTGTCCTGTTGGAAGGTGAACCTTCATCCCAGTCTGAGATCCTGCGTGCTCTGGAGCACTTTTTCCTCAAGGATCTCTCTGTTCTTTGCTCCGTTCATCTTTCCCTCGATCCTGAGGTCTACCAGTCCCTGCCGCTGAAAAACAATCCCACAGCATGATGCTGCCGCAACCATGCTTCACCGTAGGGACGGTGCCAGGTTTCCTCCAGATTTGACGCTTGGCATTCAGGCAAAAGAGTTCAATCTTGGTTTCATCAGACCAGAGAACCTTGTTTCTCATGGTCGAAGTCCTTTAGGCAAACTCCAAGCGGGCTGTCATGTGCCTTTTACTGAGGAGTGGCTTCGGTCTGGCTGCTCTACCATAAAGGCCTGATTGGAGTGCTGCAGAGATGGATGTTCTTCTGGAAGGTTCTCCCATCTCCACAGAGGAACTCTGGAGCTCTGTCAGAGTGACCATCGGGTTCTTGGTCACCTCCCAGACCAAGGCCCTTATCCCCTGATTGCTCAGTTTGGACGGGCGGCCAGCTCTCGGGAAGAGTCTTGGTGGTTCCAAACTTCTTCCATTTAAAAATAATGGAGGCCACTGTGTTCTTGGGGACCTTCAATTCTACAGAAATGTTTTGGTACCCTTCCCCAGATCTGTGCCTCGACACAATCCTGTCTCGAAGCTCCACGGACAATTCCTCCGACCTCATGGCTTGGTTTTTGCTCTGACATGCACTGTCAACAAAGGGACCTTTATATAGACAGGTGTGTGCCTTTCCAAATCAAGTACAATCATTTGAATTTACCACAGGTTGACTCCAATCAAGTTGTAGAAACATCAAGGATGATCAATGGAAACAGGATGCATCAGATCTCAATTTTGAGTCTCATAGCAGAGGGCCTGAACATGTTAGTAAAAAAGGTATGTTTTTTTTTTATTATACATTTGCAAAAACAATCTAAAAACATGTTTCACTTTTTCATTATGGGGTAGTGTGTAGATTTGAGATGTTTTTATTTATTTAATCCATTTTAGAATAAGGCTGTAATGTAACAATGTGGAAAAAGTCAAGTGGTCTGAATACTTTCCGAATTCACTACATACCAAATTCATTTTTAAAAGGGTGGGTTTATTGGCTTTAAAATACACTAGTTATGCTATTTTGGACCACCAGGCTGCTGATGTCATGCAGCCTGTCGTTTTTGTGTTTATACTTTTTCATAACGACAAGTTTGATGTCGGACGACAATAGAATGTTCATGATGTCACTGCGACAACTGTATACAGACATGTCGATAAATGTAGTATAAACCAGCGTTTAGTCTTGAAATCTTTGGTTGTACACTACCGTACTCACTGTTAAGCACATGGACTCACAAGTGAATCCTTAAAGAGATGGATGGGGCTTAAGAAGCTGGAACGTTGCTAAATGGGTGTAGACAAAGAAGAGCTCTCCAGTAGGTGTACCAAAACATTCAAGGACAATTTCCTCAAAAGTGGGGTAACAAGTTTATCAACTTTCAAAGCAGAGTTACTTTCCCATTGTTCCTCAACTATTTCTAGCTCTGAGTCTACTTTTATCCAATGTAAAAAAATTAAATTAAAATAAAACAGATTTTGCTACATGAGACCCAATCGAGCCAGTCAGTCACATATTTTACAGCTATTTATAAATTCATTACCTGTTGAACTGGATGAACACCAGGTTCCAAATCTCCAGCACATTGGGGTCGTCCATATTGACCAGGTGGGCAGCATCTCTCCCCCCGATGCGGTCAAAGTGGATCTCACTGCAGGGCCCACAAGGACCTGTGTCCCCCATCTCCCAGAAGTTATCCTTCATGCTGCCGGGTATAATACGAGCCTCGTCCATTCTGTCACCCAGAGAAGAGACACAGGTAAAACAGGGGTGTATTCATTAGTCATATTCCGTTGGAAAATACTTTGCAACAAAAACTAGAGGTTCTATTGGACAAATTCATGTAAGGTACCCTGTTTGGTACCGTTTGCTTCAATTTGGTTCCTAAAGTAAATGCTAAATGGTTTCCGTTGCAAATGACGAAACGTTTTGCAATGGAATCCGACTAATAAATCCTTCCCAGGTGAGACTCAGAAGGGAGAGGTTACAGTAGGAGCAGGTTGGGAGGGAACACGGGCACAGAGCGAAAACATGACTGTTCTCACAAGACTGTTTTTGTAACCAGCAAAGTGGCATCTAGAGGTTTGAAAAGGGAACAGTACCCTGAGAGAGTTATCACCCAACACATAGTGTTACTGACCACAATAACAAGAATAGAAAGAGTGCAGCCTATTTCACTCATTCAAGTAGATTTGGATATATAATAGCCCTATTCGATCTGACAAGAATTTCCAACTCCTGAAACTCACTCACCCGAGGTCCAGCCATATCTGTTTACACTCCAGATCTGGATCCAGCCCAGCTTCTTCATGACCCCCGAAGTAGGTTACGTACAGACGCTCGATGGGAATCCCAAATTCCTTAGTCAGCAGCTCCAGGGCCATCGTACAAGCAAGGTGCTGCAGGGAGTGGAGTCAGCAGGAAAGTAAATAAGAGATATACAATCAATTAATCTTCCCAACACGCAAACACTATCTTGAGAGACTTGTTAAAATGTTGCTGCATCATTACAGATGAGATGACTACTACAGGATCTAACATCCGGTCGCCATGACTTACTTTAAAGTAGTCTCCGAAGGACCAGGAGCCCAGCATCTCAAAGAAGGTGTGGTGGTACACGTCCTTGCCCACATCATCCAGGTCATTGTGCTTGCCCCCAGCGCGGATGCACTTCTGTGTGTTAGCTGCACGCTTGAGTCTGGCCATGGGGTGGGACGGATCAATGGTGTTCAGGAAGATAGGTTTGAACTGGAAGGGGAGGTTGGATAGGTGGACAAAGGGAGAGGGTGGGTAAGAAAGATAGCGTTAAATTGGGATGAGTATACTTCAAATAGTCTATTCTTTCCATGCAACTGAAAAAAGCTTCAAATACGGACAGAATGTGTGAGTTTAGGAGACATTTTTTTCAGAACAATACACTCCCAGAGGGTAATATTCCACTATGCTAAGATACATCCAATGAGTTGAGGCTTTAATTAGCCAATAGAGCCACACTCTCAACAGACCTGCAGGGGAGAAGTATGGGTGGAGGGATAGTATTGCTGCGTACCTGGTTCATGTCAGGGGAGAAGTATGGGGAGGGGATAGTATTGCTGCATACCTGGTTCATGCCAGGGGAGAGGTATGGGGGGAGAGATAGTATTGCTGCGTACCTGGTTCATGTCAGGGGAGAAGTATGGGGGGAGGGATAGTATTGCTGCGTACCTGGTTCATGCCAGGGGAGAAGTATGGTGGGAGGGATAGTATTGCTGCATACCTGGTTCATGCCAGGGGAGAAGTATGGGTGGAGGGATAGTATTGCTGTGTACCTGGTTCATGTCAGGGGAGAAGTATGGGGGGAGGGATAGTATTGCTGCGTACCTGGTTCATTCCAGGGGAGAAGTATGGGGGGAGGGATAGTATTGCTGCGTACCTGGTTCATGTCAGGGGAGAAGTATGGGGGGAGGGATAGTATTGCTGCATACCTGGTTCATGTCAGGGGAGAAGTATGGGTGGAGGGATAGTATTGCTGCGTACCTGGTTCATGTCAGGGGAGAAGTATGGGGGGAGGGATAGTATTGCTGCGTACCTGGTTCATTCCAGGGGAGAAGTATGGGGGAAGGGATAGTATTGCTGCGTACCTGGTTCATGTCAGGGGAGAAGTATGGGGGGAGGGATAGTATTGCTGCGTACCTGGTTCATGTCAGGGGAGAAGTATGGGGGGAGGGATAGTATTGCTGCATACCTGGTTCATGTCAGGGGAGAAGTATGGGGGAAGGGATAGTATTGCTGCGTACCTGGTTCATGTCAGGGGAGAAGTATGGGGGAAGGGATAGTATTGCTGCGTACCTGGTTCATGCCAGGGGAGAAGTATGGGGGAGGGGATTGCATTGCTGCGTACCTGGTTCATGCCAGGGGAGAAGTATGGGGGGAGGGATAGTATTGCTGCGTACCTGGTTCATGCCAGGGGAGAAGTATGGGGGGAGGGATAGTATTGCTGCGTACCTGGTTCATGCCGGGGGAGAAGTATGGGGGGAGGGATAGTATTGCTGCGTACCTGGTTCATGCCAGGGGAGAAGTATGGGGGAAGGGATAGTATTGCTGCATACCTGGTTCATGCCAGGGGAGAAGTATGGGGGAGGGGATTGTATTGCTGCGTACCTGGTTCATGCCAGGAGAGAAGTATGGGTGGAGGGATAGTATTGCTGCGTACCTGGTTCATGCCATGGAAGAAGTATGGGGAAGGGATAGTATTGCTGCATACCTGGTTCATGCCAGGGGAGAAGTATGGGGGAGGGGATTGCATTGCTGCGTACCTGGTTCATGCCAGGGGAGAAGTATGGGGGGAGGGATAGTATTGCTGCGTACCTGGTTCATGCCAGGGGAGAAGTATGGGGGAGGGGATTGCATTGCTGCGTACCTGGTTCATGCCAGGGGAGAAGTATGGGGGGAGGGATAGTATTGCTGCGTACCTGGTTCATGCCAGGGGAGAAGTATGGGGGGAGGGATAGTATTGCTGCGTACCTGGTTCATGCCGGGGGAGAAGTATGGGGGGAGGGATAGTATTGCTGCGTACCTGGTTCATGCCAGGGGAGAAGTATGGGGGAAGGGATAGTATTGCTGCATACCTGGTTCATGCCAGGGGAGAAGTATGGGGGAGGGGATAGTATTGCTGCGTACCTGGTTCATGCCAGGGGAGAAGTATGGGGGAAGGGATAGTATTGCTGCGTACCTGGTTCATGCCAGGGGAGAAGTATGGGGAGGGGATAGTATTGCTGCGTACCTGGTTCATGTCAGGGGAGAAGTATGGGGAGGGGATAGTATTGCTGCGTACCTGGTTCATGCCAGGGGAGAAGTATGGGGAGGGGATAGTATTGCTGCGTACCTGGTTCATGCCAGGGGAGAAGTATGGGGAGGGGATAGTATTGCTGCGTACCTGGTTCATGTCAGGGGAGAAGTATGGGGAGGGGATAGTATTGCTGCGTACCTGGTTCATGCCAGGGGAGAAGTATGGGGAGGGGATAGTATTGCTGCGTACCTGGTTCATGTCAGGGGAGAAGTATGGGGAGGGGATAGTATTGCTGCGTACCTGGTTCATGCCAGCATTAGCGAAGAGCAGTGTGGGGTCATCCAAAGGTATGGTGGCGGATGAGTGGACATACTGGTGTTCATGGCGACGGAAGAAGTCGATGAACTTCTCACGGATCTGAGCAGCAGTCAACAAAGAGTCCATTCTGAAAGGACTGACGATCACACAGACAGTGGAAAAACAGTTAGGAACAAACACATGAAATGCCGGTAAGGGAGAAGGTATGGGTAGGCAGGTCCGAATACTGTTAGGTAATAAACTAAAGTTTCAATTAAATTATTCTGTGTCCTTGCTTCCACTGGAATAGCAGGTGGAAACATGGGTTTTGCTTCTTTTTTTGGGGCAAACTGAATATCAGCTTCAACCAAATTCATGTAAAAACAATGTTTACTTTACAGCACATCCCTGACTGGACCTATAAAACACTAATTGCAGCTGCCTTCCACATCCTTGGATAGGCCTATGCAGCATGTTTATGACAAGTTTGGCCCCAGGGTCTGTCTAGGCCTTAGACCCATTATTTTCACCAATGTTGAAGCTTCATATCAGGCCTGGCTGGAAGGCAGGAGAAGATCCCAGATGAATACAACACTCCTCTTTGTATGACTACCTTTAAAGCAATTCCCTGTCCCTCCCCTGAGAAAATTGAGAACGTTTGTACTTGCCTTCAACCAAAGCAAAAGTGTCAAATCGGTACAGTCTGACGTTCACAAGCAATGTTTAATTCAAAATGTTGGCTAGATATTTCAACTCTGTATGGCAAGCGTGAATCCTGCGCCTCTTCCACTGAGATGCAGTGCCTCAGACCGCTGCGCCACTCGGGAACCCAAGAGAGATCGTTGTCGGCAGGATTCACGCTTGCCATACAGTGTTGAAATTTCTAGCCAACATTTTGAATTACACATTGCTTGTGAACGTCAGACTGTACCGATTTGACACTTTTGCTTTGGTTGAAGGCAAGTACAAACGTTCTCAACTTGTCTTTGCGCATCTCACACAAGAGCATTGCAGATTTTGTGCCGACAACATCAAACCTGTTTAAAAATATAGGGACGTCTGACTGTTAAAAGACAAGAACCATAGCCCCCAGATTGCGTATTTGACTCGATTACATTAAGAGTGTCAATGACGGCCGCGCGCCGAGAGTAGGCAACTACATCGGTATTTTGTCTTCGATCTCAAAAGTGTCTGGGACAGCTAAATCGTGGCCAAAATCTTGTAGTGTACACCGGCTTTAAGTCGGGAAGTGTATAGCGGAAGTTTAGTTTCGTCAGATGGAGGCATCCATAGCTGTATTGACCTGTGCAAAACTGCTACAGTATGTTTATATTTTTTAATTGAAGGATTACTTATTGCTGATGAAAGAGCCATATACTTCGAAAGCTATGTCACAAGCGATGATTGACAATACTAAACCTTAAAAACATAGCGTCGGGGTTGTAGTTCATACAAGCCAGTTGTGGGCAAAGCGAATGCTGAAAACTGTAGGGAGAAGGCAAAACGCCGCCTAGAGAGTTTGAGCTAGTCCCGGTCCTGACAACCGAGTTAACGACCGCCCGCACCGTATTTTTTATTTTATTTTTACAGCAAGCTCATCCTCCAATTGTAACCTGCCCTGACCGTAGTTATTTTTTTAATCGATGCATTCGTGCTAAAATTAGGCGGTTACATTGAGCCCTTCCACGTCTCCCTTTGCAAATTCGTTGACTAGTAATACATTCGTTCTTAAATGGTTGGCTAGCTAGCCAGCCTGCTAATTACCCATATAGGTAACTAGCTAACTAGCTAAATAAAGTTAGCTAATGGAGATAACTTTAAACCCAGCTAGTTAATACCATAGTAAGGCATAATCCAACAGTGTATGAATAATTGCCATTCTCATTTCTCAAGTCATTAATGAAAACGTCAGCTATATGCGACATTCGAACGAATTAAGTAGCTATATTAGACATAAATACGCTGTTTTAATCATTTTAACAATGACAGGCACCATTAACTGTACTCCTATCAATTAAACATTTCCCATACTCACAAAGTTTATCTTTATTTTGTTTCTGTCACCGCTCGCACAGACACCCCACGCTGGCACAATCAAAGTGAAATGCAGTGTTCCCGCATATACACTGCCACTATTGGTTTGACAGAACAGTCACTGCATTGGTACTCAGTTTCTATTGGTTATAATTTACTGTCAATCATTGCCAAACCCGCGACCGCACTTGCGCGAACTGCTATCGATGGCTGATGCAATAAAAATGTCTATTTATTTTCTCTTATAGAGCAATATGTGGATTGAAAATAAAAAAAATGTATATTTCCTGATGCATTATTAGAATGCATGTATCGTATTCTATACACTGTGGAATTTATTTTTGTTTAATTTCTGTACTCCAGTCCAGCAGGTGACAGGTGAGCTGATGTGTGAGGAGGAACTTCAAGCACAATGTGATGGCCGGGGAAGATATTTGGTGACGCACACACGGTACCATGTGATCTAATCGAGCATACAGCCATTGAGCAACCGGAACAGAAAAAGCAGTTAGCAATAACTAGTCTTGGACAAATACAGCACGCGGCCCAAGCAAGTAACATTTTTGGAAGGACTATTCCCCGACCATGCCGACTGATACAAAAAGGGTACGTGGCCCAGAAGTGTCTCAAAGTCCATCTCTCTTTCTGTGTAAAACCGCGGTAAAGAAGTCCAACGACGCCAGGGTAGATGGCAGGCAGCGTGGTCAAGTGGATGTCCGTTCAGTTTTTGTCCGATGTGGGCTGATAAGTCAAGCCAAAGGTTCAGCTTACATTGAAGCTGGGAACACGAAGCTCATCTGCTGTGTGTATGGACCCAGAGAGACTGAGCGCAAGGATGAGACCGATATGAAATCCGGAAGACTGATTACTGACATGAGATTTGCCCCATTCTCTTGTCGAGAGAGAGGCTCGTGGATTCAAGGTAGTGATGAAAAGGATCTGTCACTGATGCTGTTGGAGAGCCTGAGGCCAGGAGTGTGCTTGCAGAAGTATCCTCGCTCTCAGATTGAAGTAAATGTGATGGTCCTTGAAAACGACGGCGCCGTCCTGGCACATGCAGTCACCTGTGCGTCCATGGCGCTGGCGGACGCAGGTATAGAGATGTACGATCTGGTTCTTGGATGCTCAATCCGTCAGGAAGGTGCCACATACCTTATCGACCCTACCTTTCTGGAGGAAAATGGATGGAACTTGACCTCAGGATCCAGGGAGAATTTGGGAAGCCTGACAGTTGCATTTCTCCCCAGTCTGAACCAGATTTCTGGACTACAATCGGATGGCGAGATGGGCGAGGACACCCTGACTGGGGGTGTGCGCACATGTATTGAGGGGTGTTTCAAACTCTACCCTGTCATTCAGCAAGCACTGTCCAAGGCAGTACGAAGAAAAGCACCACCATCAGAGAGCTGAGAGACTGAAAAATGTGTTGCATGATGATCTCTAGCTTAGGCAGCTGATCGTCTAGGCTTGATGTGCATTCCTGGTAATACACTTGTGTCCCCCGTGGACCTGCTCGTACATAAAGCATCCAACATTCAGGCTGCAAGGGCATAATTTTCCTCAACTAGCTTTAATGGTGACAAGGCCTTTGGCCACAATCATTTTCTGATTTTTGGACAAATTACAATGTTGCACACCTTTTGGCTGAACGTGGATTGGTCTGAAAATGGTGTTGCATAAAGAAAGAATGCATATTTACCCCATTTTTTTTCTCCACTTCTCACCATTAAAGCTAGTTAAGGAGGAAAATTATGCCTTATGTATGAGCAGGTCCATGGGGGACACGAGTGTATTACTGGGAATGCACATCAAGCCATGATAGTGCAGATCAAGCACACTATCGGCTGCCTAGGTTAGATGAAAAGAGATGTTAAGTAAAAGTAAGAAAAAAGTCAGTCATAACATTTGTCAATTTTTACTGTTTTGACACGTCAGACTCCATGCATAGATTTAAAAATAAATCATTTATTAAAGTAAGACATGTTTCATAAGTATGAAATTATTAAGAACAGAATACATTATCTAAGCCACAGCGGTGTAGAATATCATCAAATCAAGCTTTATCTATATGGCACATTCCAGACATTGAATGCAACGCAATGTGCTTTACAGGATTAAAAATAATAATAATAACTATGAAAATAAACGCTGAAATATTTACTACACAACAAACAAGTAAAAAAAACTAAGGAATGACACAAACTAAACAACTAAAAAGCACCCTAAAGCAGAGCAAAACATTTTTTATGATCTCTTTAACAATATATGTCCACAGTTTTGGCCCCCTCAGGTTCTCTGGCAGGCTATTCCAGAGGCTGGGGTCATAATAACTAAAGGCTGCCTCCATGCTTCTTGGTCCTAGGCAATATGTGCTTCTAAATAGTGTGCTATATCATGTAAATACTGTAACAGTACAGTTACTTTTTTCTCACAAATAGATAGTCTTCCGACTCTAACAATACTTTTGGATTTAGAGGCCCACCTTTCTTTGCTAATCTTAACTTCTTTGGACAAGGTAAAACAAATCCCTTAAGGTCAAAGAATAATATGAAAAACCATCCCGTTATTTTGCACCTCACTTTTATATTGCATTCACAGGGATATGTTTACATATAAAAAATATACCTATGAAATATGATATACATTCTTAATTCACAGTTCATCTGTTTCGCACAATCAAAGTGGCAACCCCCTTAACATCCCTCAGTCTGTCTGCATCAAAGTCGACCATCAGTTTTCTCAGGCCAGCACGGGTGGGCTTGAAGGACAACTTGACCTTCACATCTTCACCTGGGCCAATGTTGCCTCTGTAGAAGAAAATAAAGCATGGTTCTCTTAACTCAGCCTTGGTATGATCCTCGAATGTAAATTGTGGTTCAAATCAAACTATTTTCCACATGCACCGAATACAACAAGTGCAGATTTTACCGTGAAATGCTTACTTACAAGCCCTTAACCAACAGTGCAGTTCAAGAATAAGAAAGTATTTACCAAGTAGGCTAAAATAAAAAGTAATAAGTAACACAATAACGAGACTATATACAGGGGGCACCAGTACTGAGTCAGTGTGCAGGGGTACAGGCTAGTTGAGGTAATCTGTACATGTTGGTGGGGGCGAAGTGACTATGCATAGGTAACAAACAAACCAAGTATTTTTTTATTTCACCTTTATTTAACCAGGTAGGCCAGTTGTGAACAAGTTCTGATTTACAACTGCGACCTGGCCAAAGCAGTGCGACACAAACACAGTTACACATGGGATAAACAAACGTACAGTCAATAACACAATAGGAAAAAAAAGTCTATATACAGTGTGTGCAAATGGCGAGAGGAGGTAAGGCAATAAATAGGCCATAGTGGCAAAGTAATTACAATTTAGCAAATGAACACTGGAGTGATAGATGTGCAGATGATGATGTGCAAGTAAAAATACTGGTGTGCAAATGAGCAAAAAAGTAAATAAAAACAATATGGGCATGAGGTAGGTAGATTGGATGGGCTATTTACAGATGGGCTGTGTACAGCTGCAGCGATCGGTTAGCTGCTCAGATAGCTGATGTTTAAAGTTAATGAGGGAGATATAAGTCTCCAACTTCAGTGATTTTTGCAATTCGTTCCAGTCATTGGCAGCAGAGAACTGGAAGGAAAGGTGGCCAAAGGAAGTGTTGGCTTTGGGGATGACCAGTGAGATATACCTGCTGGAGCGCGTGCTACGGGTGGGTGTTGTTATCGTGACCAGTGAGCTGAGGTAAGGCGGAGCTTTACCGAGCAAACACTTATAGATGACCTGGAGCCAGTGGGTCTGGCGACGAATATGTAGCGAGGGCCAGCCGACTAGAGCATACAGGTCGCAGTGGTGGGTGGTATATTGGGCTTTGGTGACAAAACGGATGGCACTGTGATAGACTGCATCCAGTTTGCTGAGTAGAGTGTTGGAAGCTATTTTGTAAATGACATTACCGAAGTCGAGGATCGGTAGGATAGTCAGTTTTACGAGGGTATGTTTGGCGGAGTGAGGGAAGGAGGCTTTGTTGCGAAATAGGAAGCCAATTCTAGATTACATTTTGGATTGGAGATGTTTAATATGAGTCTGGAAGGACAGTTTACAGTCTAGCCAGACACCTAGGTATTTGTAGTTGTCCACATATTCTAAGTCAGAACCGTACAGAGTAGTGCGGTTAGTCGAGCGAGCGGGTGCGGGCAGCGAACTGTTGAAAAGCATGCATTTAGTTTAACTAGCGTTTAAGAGCAGTTGGAGGCCACGGAAGGAGTGTTGTATGGCATTGAAGTTCGTTTGGAGGTTTGTTAACTCAGTGTCCAAAGAAGGGCCAGATGTATACAGAATGGTGTCGTCTGTGTAGAGGTGGATCAGGGAATCACCTGCAGCAAGAGCGACATCGTTGATATATACAGAGAAAAGAGTCGGCCCGCGAATTGAACCCTGTGGCACTCCCATAGAGACTGCCAGAGGTCCGGACAACAGGCCCTCCGATTTGACACACTGAACTCTGTCTGAGAAGTATTTGGTGAACCATGCGAGGCAGTGGTTCACCAAGGCTGTTGAGTGTGCAGATAAGAATACGGTGATTGAATACGGTGATTGACAAGAGTCGAAAGCCTTGGCCAGTTTGATGAAGACGGCTGCACAGTACTGTCTTTTATCGATAGCGGTTATGATATCGTTTAGTACCTTGAGCGTGGCTGAGGTACAGCCGTGACCAGCTCGGAAACGGGATTGCACAGTGGACAAGGTACGGTGGGATTCGAAAGGGTCAGTGATCTGTTTATTAACTTGGCTTTCAAAGACTTTAGAAAGGCAGGGCAGGATGGTTATAGGTCTGTAACAGTTTGGGTCTAGAGTGTCACCCCCTTTGAAGAGGGGTATGACCGCGGCAGCTTTCCAATCTTTGGGAATCTCGGACGATACAAAAGAGGTTGAACAGACTGGTATTAGGGGTTGCAACAATGGCAGCGGATCATTTTAGAAAGAGAGGGTCCAGATTGTGAAGGCCAGCTGATTTGTACGGGTTCAGGTTTTGCAGCTCTTTCAGGACATCTGCTATCTGGATTTGAGTAAAGGAGAAGCTGGAGAGGCTTGGGCGAGTAGCTGCGTGGGTGCGGAGCTGTTGGCCGGGGTTGGGGTAGCCAGGTGGAAAGCATGGCCTGCTGTAGAGAAATGCTTATTGAAATTTTCGATTATCGTGGATTTATCGGTGGTGACAGTGTTTCCTAGCCTCAGTGCAGTGGGCAGCTGGGAGGAGGTGCTCTTATTCTCCATGGACTTTACAGTGTCCCAAAACGTTTTGGAGTTAGAGCTACAGGATGCAACTTTCTGTTTGAAAAAACTAGCCTTTGCTTTCCTGACTGACTGCATGTATTGGTTCCTGACTTCCCTGAAAAGTTGCATATCGTGGGGACTATTCGATGCTAGTGCAGACCGCAACAGGAGGTTTTTGTGCTGGTCGAGGGCAGTCAGGTCTGGAGTGAACCAAGGGCTATATCTGTTCTTAGTTCTACATTTTTTTAAAAGGGCATGCTTATTTAAAATGGTGACGAAATTACTTTTAGTAGCAGCAGTGGTGAGGAGGGGGGGGGTGTCAATGTAAATCATCCGGTGGCGATTTTTATGAATTGTTCAGCAGTCTAATGGCTTGGGGGTAGAAGCTGTTGAGGAGCCTTTTGGTCCTAGACTTGGCGCTCCGGTACCACTTGCCGTGCGGTATCAGAGAAAACAAACTATAACTTGGGTGACTGGAGTCTCTGACAAGTGTCTTCAGACCCGGTAATACCAACGTTTTTGCAACTGTGTTTTTCTGGGAAAGGCCACACACACAGTAAATAGTTAAATCTGGTTTGCTGCCAGAAATGACCAAGTTGTGACAATGTGCTGCTATGTGCTACTACAGTATGTGCTACTATGTGCTACTATATTATGTGCTACTATGTGCTACTATAGTATGTTATGCTATGTGCTACTACACTATGTGTTACTATGTGCTACTACAGTATGTGCTGCTATGTGCTACTACAGTATGTGTTACTATGTGCTACTATAGTATGTGCTGCTCTGTGCTACTATGTGCTGCGTTGTGCTACTATGTGCTACTACAGTATGTGCTGTTATGTGCTACTACAGTATGTTATGCTATGTGCTACTACACTATGTGTTACTATATGCTACTACAGTATGTGCTGCTATGTGCTACTACAGTATGTGTTACTATGTGCTACTATAGTATGTGCTGCTCTGTGCTACTATGTGCTGCGTTGTGCTACTATGTGCTACTACAGTATGTGCTGTTATGTGCTACTACAGTATGTTATGCTATGTGCTACTACACTATGTGTTACTATGTGCTACTACAGTATGTGCTGCTATGTGCTACTACAGTATGTGTTACTATGTGCTACTATAGTATGTGCTGCTCTGTGATACTATGTGCTGCGTTGTGCTACTATGTGCTACTATAGTATATTATGCTCTACTATATTATGTGCTACTATGTGCTACTATGTGCTGCTATGTGCTACTATGTGCTACTACAGTATGTGCTGCTATGTGCTACTATATTATGTGCTACTACACTATGTGCTGCTATGTGCTACTACACTATGTGCTGCTATGTGCTACTATATTATGTGCTACTATGTGCTACTACAATATGTGCTGTTTTGTGCTACTACATTATGTGCTGCTCCACTATGTGCTACTACATTATGTGCTGCTATGTGCTACTATGTGTTACTATGTGCTGCTATGTGCTACTACACTATGTGCTGCTATGTGTTACTATGTGCTGCTATGTGCTACTATGTGTTACTATGTGCTGCTATGTGCTACTACACTATGTGCTGCTATGTGTTACTATGAACTACTATGTGCAACTACACTATGTGTTACTATGTCTTGCTATGTGCTCGTACACTATGTGCTGCTATGGGCTACTACACTATGTGCTGCTATGTGTTACTACACTATGTGCTCCAACACTATGTGCTACTACACTATGTGCTGCTATACTATGTGCTGCTATGTGCTACAACACTATGTGCTGCTATGTGCTACTATGTGTTACTATGTGCTGCTATGTGCTACTACACGATGTGCTGCTATGTGTTACTATGTGCTGCTATGTGCTACTATGTGTTACTATGTGCTGCTATGTGCTACTACACTATGTGTTACTATGTGTTACTACAGTATGTGCTGCTATGTGCTACTACAGTATGTGTTACTATGTGCTATTATAGTATGTGCTGTTCTGTGCTACTATGTGCTGCGTTGTGCTACTATGTGCTACTACAGTATGTGCTGTTATGTGCTACTACAGTATGTTATGCTATGTGCTACTACACTATGTGTTACTATGTGCTACTACAGTGTGTGCTGCTATGTGCTACTATAGTATGTGCTGCTCTGTGCTACTATGTGCTGCGTTGTGCTACTATGTGCTACTATAGTATGTTATGCTATGTGCTACTATATTATGTGCTACTATGTGCTACTATGTGCTGCTATGTGCTACTATGTGCTGCTATGTGCTACTATGTGCTACTACACTATGTGCTGCTATGTGCTACTATATTATGTGCTACTATGTGCTACTGCACTATGTGCTGCGTTGTGCTACTATGTGCTACTACAGTATGTGCTGCTATGTGCTACTACACTATGTGCTGCTATGTGCTACTATATTATGTGCTGCTATGTGCTACTATGTGCTACTATGTGCTACTACAGTATGTGCTGTTATACTATGTGCTGCTATGTGCTACTACAGTATGTGCTACTATGTGCTACTACAGTATGTGCTGCTATGTGCTACTATATTATGTGCTGCTATGTGCTACTACACTATGTGCTACTACACTATGTGCTACTACACTATGTGCTGCTATGTGCTACTATATTATGTGCTACTATGTGCTACTACACTATGTGCTACTATGTGCTACTACAGTATGTGCTGCTATGTGCTACTATGTGCTACTATAGTATGTGCTGTTTTGTGCTACTACATTATGTGCTGCTCCACTATGTGCTACTACATTATGTGCTGCTATGTGCTACTATGTGTTACTATGTGCTGCTATGTGCTACTACACTATGTGCTGCTATGTGTTACTATGTGCTGCTATGTGCTACTATGTGTTACTATGTGCTGCTATGTGCTACTACACTATGTGCTGCTATGTGTTACTATGAACTACTATGTGCAACTACACTATGTGTTACTATGTCTTGCTATGTGCTCGTACACTATGTGCTGCTATGGGCTACTACACTATGTGCTGCTATGTGTTACTACACTATGTGCTCCTACACTATGTGCTACTACACTATGTGCTGCTATGTGCTACTACATTATGTGCTGCTATGTGCTACAACACTATGTGCTGCTATGTGCTACTATGTGTTACTATGTGCTGCTATGTGCTACTACACGATGTGCTGCTATGTGTTACTATGTGCTGCTATGTGCTACTATGTGTTACTATGTGCTATTATAGTATGTGCTGCTCTGTGCTACTATGTGCTGCGTTGTACTACTATGTGATACTACAGTATGTGCTGTTATGTGCTACTACAGTATGTTATGCTATGTGCTACTACACTATGTGTTACTATGTGCTACTACAGTGTGTGCTGCTATGTGCTACTACAGTATGTGTTACTATGTGCTACTATAGTATGTGCTGCTCTGTGCTACTATGTGCTGCGTTGTGCTACTATGTGCTACTATAGTATGTTATGCTATGTGCTACTATATTATGTGCTACTATGTGCTACTATGTGCTGCTATGTGCTACTATGTGCTGCTATGTGCTACTATGTGCTACTACACTATGTGCTGCTATGTGCTACTATATTATGTGCTACTATGTGCTACTGCACTATGTGCTGCGTTGTGCTACTATGTGCTACTACAGTATGTGCTGCTATGTGCTACTACACTATGTGCTGCTATGTGCTACTATGTGCTACTATGTGCTACTACAGTATGTGCTGTTATACTATGTGCTGCTATGTGCTACTACAGTATGTGCTACTATGTGCTACTACAGTATGTGCTGCTATGTGCTACTATATTATGTGCTGCTATGTGCTACTACACTATGTGCTACTACACTATGTGCTACTACACTATGTGCTGCTATGTGCTACTATATTATGTGCTACTATGTGCTACTACACTATGTGCTACTATGTGCTACTACAGTATGTGCTGCTATGTGCTACTATGTGCTACTATAGTATGTGCTGTTTTGTGCTACTACATTATGTGCTGCTCCACTATGTGCTACTACATTATGTGCTGCTCTGTGCTACTATGTGCTGCGTTGTGCTACTATGTGCTACTATAGTATGTTATGCTATGTGCTACTATATTATGTGCTACTATGTGCTACTATGTGCTGCTATGTGCTACTATGTGCTGCTATGTGCTACTACAGTATGTTATGCTATGTGCTACTACACTATGTGTTACTATGTGCTACTACAGTGTGTGCTGCTATGTGCTACTACAGTATGTGTTACTATGTGCTACTATAGTATGTGCTGCTCTGTGCTACTATGTGCTGCGTTGTGCTACTATGTGCTACTATAGTATGTTATGCTATGTGCTACTATATTATGTGCTACTATGTGCTACTATGTGCTGCTATGTGCTACTATGTGCTGCTATGTGCTACTACAGTATGTGCTGCTATGTGCTACTATATTATGTGCTACTACACTATGTGCTGCTATGTGCTACTATATTATGTGCTACTATGTGCTACTGAACTATGTGCTGCGTTGTGCTACTATGTGCTACTACAGTATGTGCTGCTATGTGCTACTACACTATGTGCTACTATATTATGTGCTGCTATGTGCTACTATGTGCTGCTATGTGCTACTATGTGCTACTACAGTATGTGCTGTTATACTATGTGCTGCTATGTGCTACTACAGTATGTGCTACTATGTGCTACTACAGTATGTGCTGCTATGTGCTACTATATTATGTGCTGCTATGTGCTACTACACTATGTGCTACTATGTGCTACTACACTATGTGCTACTACACTATGTGCTGCTGTGTGCTACTATATTATGTGCTACTATGTGCTAGTACACTATGTGCTACTACAGTATGTGCTGCTATGTGCTACTACAGTATGTGCTACTATGTGCTACTACAGTATGTGCTGCTATGTGCTACTATATTATGTGCTACTATGTGCTACTACAGTATGTGCTGTTTTGTGCTACTACATTATGTGCTGCTCCACTATGTGCTACTACATTATGTGCTGCTATGTGCTACTATGTGTTACTATGTGCTGCTATGTGCTACTACACTATGTGCTGCTATGTGTTACTATGTGCTGCTATGTGCTACTATGTGTTACTATGTGCTGCTATGTGCTACTACACTATGTGCTGCTATGTGTTACTATGAACTACTATGTGCAACTACACTATGTGTTACTATGTCTTGCTATGTACTCGTACACTATGTGCTGCTATGGGCTACTACACTATGTGCTGCTATGTGTTACTACACTATGTGCTCCTACACTATGTGCTACTACACTATGTGCTGCTATGTGCTACTACATTATGTGCTGCTATGTGCTACAACACTATGTGCTGCTATGTGCTACTATGTGTTACTATGTGCTGCTATGTGCTACTACACGATGTGCTGCTATGTGTTACTATGTGCTGCTATGTGCTACTATGTGTTACTATGTGTTGCTATGTGCTACTACACTATGTGTTACTATGTGCTATTATAGTATGTGCTGCTCTGTGCTACTATGTGCTGCGTTGTGCTACTATGTGCTACTACAGTATGTGCTGTTATGTGCTACTACAGTATGTTATGCTATGTGCTACTACACTATGTGTTACTATGTGCTACTACAGTGTGTGCTGCTATGTGCTACTACAGTATGTGTTACTATGTGCTACTATAGTATGTGCTGCTCTGTGCTACTATGTTCTGCGTTGTGCTACTATGTGCTAGTACAGTATGTTATGCTATGTGCTACTATATTACGTGCTACTATGTGCTACTATGTGCTGCTACAGTATGTGCTGTTATGTGCTACTACACTATGTGCTGCTATGTACTACTATATTATGTGCTGCTATGTGCTACTACACTATGTGCTAATATGTGCTACTACACTATGTGCTCCTACACTATGTGCTACTACACTATGTGCTGCTATGTGCTACTACACTATGTGCTGCTATGTGCTACAACACTATGTGCTGCTATGTGCTACTATGTGTTACTATGTGCTGCTATGTGCTACTACACTATGTGTTACTATGTCTTGCTATGTGCTCGTACACTATGTGCTGCTATGGGCTACTACACTATGTGCTGCTATGTGTTACTACACTATGTGCTCCTACACTATGTGCTACTACACTATGTGCTGCTATACTATGTGCTGCTATGTGCTACAACACTATGTGCTGCTATGTGCTACTATGTGTTACTATGTGCTGCTATGTGCTACTACACGATGTGCTGCTATGTGTTACTATGTGCTGCTATGTGCTACTATGTGTTACTATGTGCTGCTATGTGCTACTACACTATGTGTTACTATGTGTTACTACAGTATGTGCTGCTATGTGCTACTACAGTATGTGTTACTATGTGCTATTATAGTATGTGCTGCTCTGTGCTACTATGTGCTGCGTTGTGCTACTATGTGCTACTACAGTATGTGCTGTTATGTGCTACTACAGTATGTTATGCTATGTGCTACTACACTATGTGTTACTATGTGCTACTACAGTGTGTGCTGCTATGTGCTACTATAGTATGTGCTGCTCTGTGCTACTATGTGCTGCGTTGTGCTACTATGTGCTACTATAGTATGTTATGCTATGTGCTACTATATTATGTGCTACTATGTGCTACTATGTGCTGCTATGTGCTACTATGTGCTGCTATGTGCTACTATGTGCTACTACACTATGTGCTGCTATGTGCTACTATATTATGTGCTACTATGTGCTACTGCACTATGTGCTGCGTTGTGCTACTATGTGCTACTACAGTATGTGCTGCTATGTGCTACTACACTATGTGCTGCTATGTGCTACTATGTGCTACTATGTGCTACTACAGTATGTGCTGTTATACTATGTGCTGCTATGTGCTACTACAGTATGTGCTACTATGTGCTACTACAGTATGTGCTGCTATGTGCTACTATATTATGTGCTGCTATGTGCTACTACACTATGTGCTACTACACTATGTGCTACTACACTATGTGCTGCTATGTGCTACTATATTATGTGCTACTATGTGCTACTACACTATGTGCTACTATGTGCTACTACAGTATGTGCTGCTATGTGCTACTATGTGCTACTATAGTATGTGCTGTTTTGTGCTACTACATTATGTGCTGCTCCACTATGTGCTACTACATTATGTGCTGCTATGTGCTACTATGTGTTACTATGTGCTGCTATGTGCTACTACACTATGTGTTGCTATGTGTTACTATGTGCTGCTATGTGCTACTATGTGTTACTATGTGCTGCTATGTGCTACTACACTATGTGCTGCTATGTGTTACTATGAACTACTATGTGCAACTACACTATGTGTTACTATGTCTTGCTATGTGCTCGTACACTATGTGCTGCTATGGGCTACTACACTATGTGCTGCTATGTGTTACTACACTATGTGCTCCTACACTATGTGCTACTACACTATGTGCTGCTATGTGCTACTACATTATGTGCTGCTATGTGCTACAACACTATGTGCTGCTATGTGCTACTATGTGTTACTATGTGCTGCTATGTGCTACTACACGATGTGCTGCTATGTGTTACTATGTGCTGCTATGTGCTACTATGTGTTACTATGTGCTGCTATGTGCTACTACACTATGTGTTACTATGTGCTATTATAGTATGTGCTGCTCTGTGCTACTATGTGCTGCGTTGTACTACTATGTGCTACTACAGTATGTGCTGTTATGTGCTACTACACTATGTGTTACTATGTGCTACTACAGTGTGTGCTGCTATGTGCTACTACAGTATGTGTTACTATGTGCTACTATAGTATGTGCTGCTCTGTGCTACTATGTGCTGCTATAGTATGTTATGCTATGTGCTACTATATTATGTGCTACTATGTGCTACTATGTGCTGCTATGTGCTACTATGTGCTGCTATGTGCTACTACAGTATGTGCTGCTATGTGCTACTATATTATGTGCTACTACACTATGTGCTGCTATGTGCTACTATATTATGTGCTACTATGTGCTACTACACTATGTGCTGCGTTGTGCTACTATGTGCTACTACAGTATGTGCTGCTATGTGCTACTACACTATGTGCTACTATATTATGTGCTGCTATGTGCTGCTATGTGCTACTATGTGCTACTACAGTATGTGCTGTTATACTATGTGCTGCTATGTGCTACTACAGTATGTGCTACTATGTGCTACTACAGTATGTGCTGCTATGTGCTACTATATTATGTGCTGCTATGTGCTACTACAGTATGTGCTACTATGTGCTACTATCAATCAATCAATCAATCAATTTTATTTTATATAGCCCTTCGTACATCAGCTAATATCTCGAAGTGCTGTACAGACACCCAGCCTAAAACCCCAAACAGCTAGTAATGCAGGTGTAGAAGCACGGTGGCTAGGAAAAACTCCCTAGAAAGGCCAAAACCTAGGAAGAAACTTAGAGAGGAACCAGGCTATGAGGGGTGGCCAGTCCTCTTCTGGCTGTGCCGGAAGACTACAGTATGTGCTGCTATGTGCTACTATATTATGTGCTGCTATGTGCTACTACACTATGTGCTACTATGTGCTACTACACTATGTGCTACTACACTATGTGCTGCTGTGTGCTACTATATTATGTGCTACTATGTGCTACTACAGTATGTGCTGTTTTGTGCTACTACATTATGTGCTGCTCCACTATGTGCTACTACATTATGTGCTGCTATGTGCTACTATGTGTTACTATGTGCTGCTATGTGCTACTACACTATGTGCTGCTATGTGTTACTATGTGCTGCTATGTGCTACTATGTGTTACTATGTGCTGCTATGTGCTACTACACTATGTGCTGCTATGTGTTACTATGAACTACTATGTGCAACTACACTATGTGTTACTATGTCTTGCTATGTACTCGTACACTATGTGCTGCTATGGGCTACTACACTATGTGCTGCTATGTGTTACTACACTATGTGCTCCTACACTATGTGCTACTACACTATGTGCTGCTATGTGCTACTACATTATGTGCTGCTATGTGCTACAACACTATGTGCTGCTATGTGCTACTATGTGTTACTATGTGCTGCTATGTGCTACTACACGATGTGCTGCTATGTGTTACTATGTGCTGCTATGTGCTACTATGTGTTACTATGTGTTGCTATGTGCTACTACACTATGTGTTACTATGTGCTATTATAGTATGTGCTGCTCTGTGCTACTATGTGCTGCGTTGTGCTACTATGTGCTACTACAGTATGTGCTGTTATGTGCTACTACAGTATGTTATGCTATGTGCTACTACACTATGTGTTACTATGTGCTACTACAGTGTGTGCTGCTATGTGCTACTACAGTATGTGCTGCTATGTGCTACTATATTATGTGCTACTATGTGCTACTACAGTATGTGCTGTTTTGTGCTACTACATTATGTGCTGCTCCACTATGTGCTACTACATTATGTGCTGCTATGTGCTACTATGTGTTACTATGTGCTGCTATGTGCTACTACACTATGTGCTGCTATGTGTTACTATGTGCTGCTATGTGCTACTATGTGTTACTATGTGCTGCTATGTGCTACTACACTATGTGCTGCTATGTGTTACTATGAACTACTATGTGCAACTACACTATGTGTTACTATGTCTTGCTATGTACTCGTACACTATGTGCTGCTATGGGCTACTACACTATGTGCTGCTATGTGTTACTACACTATGTGCTCCTACACTATGTGCTACTACACTATGTGCTGCTATGTGCTACTACATTATGTGCTGCTATGTGCTACAACACTATGTGCTGCTATGTGCTACTATGTGTTACTATGTGCTGCTATGTGCTACTACACGATGTGCTGCTATGTGTTACTATGTGCTGCTATGTGCTACTATGTGTTACTATGTGTTGCTATGTGCTACTACACTATGTGTTACTATGTGCTATTATAGTATGTGCTGCTCTGTGCTACTATGTGCTGCGTTGTGCTACTATGTGCTACTACAGTATGTGCTGTTATGTGCTACTACAGTATGTTATGCTATGTGCTACTACACTATGTGTTACTATGTGCTACTACAGTGTGTGCTGCTATGTGCTACTACAGTATGTGTTACTATGTGCTACTATAGTATGTGCTGCTCTGTGCTACTATGTTCTGCGTTGTGCTACTATGTGCTAGTACAGTATGTTATGCTATGTGCTACTATATTACGTGCTACTATGTGCTACTATGTGCTGCTACAGTATGTGCTGTTATGTGCTACTACACTATGTGCTGCTATGTACTACTATATTATGTGCTGCTATGTGCTACTACACTATGTGCTAATATGTGCTACTACACTATGTGCTCCTACACTATGTGCTACTACACTATGTGCTGCTATGTGCTACTACACTATGTGCTGCTATGTGCTACAACACTATGTGCTGCTATGTGCTACTATGTGTTACTATGTGCTGCTATACTATGTGTTACTATGTCTTGCTATGTGCTCGTACACTATGTGCTGCTATGGGCTACTACACTATGTGCTGCTATGTGTTACTACACTATGTGCTCCTACACTATGTGCTACTACACTATGTGCTGCTATACTATGTGCTGCTATGTGCTACAACACTATGTGCTGCTATGTGCTACTATGTGTTACTATGTGCTGCTATGTGCTACTACACGATGTGCTGCTATGTGTTACTATGTGCTGCTATGTGCTACTATGTGTTACTATGTGCTGCTATGTGCTACTACACTATGTGTTACTATGTGTTACTACAGTATGTGCTGCTATGTGCTACTACAGTATGTGTTACTATGTGCTATTATAGTATGTGCTGCTCTGTGCTACTATGTGCTGCGTTGTGCTACTATGTGCTACTACAGTATGTGCTGTTATGTGCTACTACAGTATGTTATGCTATGTGCTACTACACTATGTGTTACTATGTGCTACTACAGTGTGTGCTGCTATGTGCTACTATAGTATGTGCTGCTCTGTGCTACTATGTGCTGCGTTGTGCTACTATGTGCTACTATAGTATGTTATGCTATGTGCTACTATATTATGTGCTACTATGTGCTACTATGTGCTGCTATGTGCTACTATGTGCTGCTATGTGCTACTATGTGCTACTACACTATGTGCTGCTATGTGCTACTATATTATGTGCTACTATGTGCTACTGCACTATGTGCTGCGTTGTGCTACTACAGTATGTGCTGCTATGTGCTACTACACTATGTGCTGCTATGTGCTACTATGTGCTACTATGTGCTACTACAGTATGTGCTGTTATACTATGTGCTGCTATGTGCTACTACAGTATGTGCTACTATGTGCTACTACAGTATGTGCTGCTATGTGCTACTATATTATGTGCTGCTATGTGCTACTACACTATGTGCTACTACACTATGTGCTACTACACTATGTGCTGCTATGTGCTACTATATTATGTGCTACTATGTGCTACTACACTATGTGCTACTATGTGCTACTACAGTATGTGCTGCTATGTGCTACTATGTGCTACTATAGTATGTGCTGTTTTGTGCTACTACATTATGTGCTGCTCCACTATGTGCTACTACATTATGTGCTGCTATGTGCTACTATGTGTTACTATGTGCTGCTATGTGCTACTACACTATGTGTTGCTATGTGTTACTATGTGCTGCTATGTGCTACTATGTGTTACTATGTGCTGCTATGTGCTACTACACTATGTGCTGCTATGTGTTACTATGAACTACTATGTGCAACTACACTATGTGTTACTATGTCTTGCTATGTGCTCGTACACTATGTGCTGCTATGGGCTACTACACTATGTGCTGCTATGTGTTACTACACTATGTGCTCCTACACTATGTGCTACTACACTATGTGCTGCTATGTGCTACTACATTATGTGCTGCTATGTGCTACAACACTATGTGCTGCTATGTGCTACTATGTGTTACTATGTGCTGCTATGTGCTACTACACGATGTGCTGCTATGTGTTACTATGTGCTGCTATGTGCTACTATGTGTTACTATGTGCTGCTATGTGCTACTACACTATGTGTTACTATGTGCTATTATAGTATGTGCTGCTCTGTGCTACTATGTGCTGCGTTGTACTACTATGTGCTACTACAGTATGTGCTGTTATGTGCTACTACACTATGTGTTACTATGTGCTACTACAGTGTGTGCTGCTATGTGCTACTACAGTATGTGTTACTATGTGCTACTATAGTATGTGCTGCTCTGTGCTACTATGTGCTGCTATAGTATGTTATGCTATGTGCTACTATATTATGTGCTACTATGTGCTACTATGTGCTGCTATGTGCTACTATGTGCTGCTATGTGCTACTACAGTATGTGCTGCTATGTGCTACTATATTATGTGCTACTACACTATGTGCTGCTATGTGCTACTATATTATGTGCTACTATGTGCTACTACACTATGTGCTGCGTTGTGCTACTATGTGCTACTACAGTATGTGCTGCTATGTGCTACTACACTATGTGCTACTATATTATGTGCTGCTATGTGCTGCTATGTGCTACTATGTGCTACTACAGTATGTGCTGTTATACTATGTGCTGCTATGTGCTACTACAGTATGTGCTACTATGTGCTACTACAGTATGTGCTGCTATGTGCTACTATATTATGTGCTGCTATGTGCTACTACAGTATGTGCTACTATGTGCTACTATCAATCAATCAATCAATCAATTTTATTTTATATAGCCCTTCGTACATCAGCTAATATCTCGAAGTGCTGTACAGACACCCAGCCTAAAACCCCAAACAGCTAGTAATGCAGGTGTAGAAGCACGGTGGCTAGGAAAAACTCCCTAGAAAGGCCAAAACCTAGGAAGAAACTTAGAGAGGAACCAGGCTATGAGGGGTGGCCAGTCCTCTTCTGGCTGTGCCGGAAGACTACAGTATGTGCTGCTATGTGCTACTATATTATGTGCTGCTATGTGCTACTACACTATGTGCTACTATGTGCTACTACACTATGTGCTACTACACTATGTGCTGCTGTGTGCTACTATATTATGTGCTACTATGTGCTACTACAGTATGTGCTGTTTTGTGCTACTACATTATGTGCTGCTCCACTATGTGCTACTACATTATGTGCTGCTATGTGCTACTATGTGTTACTATGTGCTGCTATGTGCTACTACACTATGTGCTGCTATGTGTTACTATGTGCTGCTATGTGCTACTATGTGTTACTATGTGCTGCTATGTGCTACTACACTATGTGCTGCTATGTGTTACTATGAACTACTATGTGCAACTACACTATGTGTTACTATGTCTTGCTATGTACTCGTACACTATGTGCTGCTATGGGCTACTACACTATGTGCTGCTATGTGTTACTACACTATGTGCTCCTACACTATGTGCTACTACACTATGTGCTGCTATGTGCTACTACATTATGTGCTGCTATGTGCTACAACACTATGTGCTGCTATGTGCTACTATGTGTTACTATGTGCTGCTATGTGCTACTACACGATGTGCTGCTATGTGTTACTATGTGCTGCTATGTGCTACTATGTGTTACTATGTGTTGCTATGTGCTACTACACTATGTGTTACTATGTGCTATTATAGTATGTGCTGCTCTGTGCTACTATGTGCTGCGTTGTGCTACTATGTGCTACTACAGTATGTGCTGTTATGTGCTACTACAGTATGTTATGCTATGTGCTACTACACTATGTGTTACTATGTGCTACTACAGTGTGTGCTGCTATGTGCTACTACAGTATGTGTTACTATGTGCTACTATAGTATGTGCTGCTCTGTACTACTATGTTCTGCGTTGTGCTACTATGTGCTAGTACAGTATGTTATGCTATGTGCTACTATATTACGTGCTACTATGTGCTACTATGTGCTGCTATGTGCTACTATGTGCTGCTATGTGCTACTATGTGCTACTACAGTATGTGCTGTTATGTGCTACTACACTATGTGCTGCTATGTACTACTATATTATGTGCTGCTATGTGCTACTACACTATGTGCTAATATGTGCTACTACACTATGTGCTCCTACACTATGTGCTACTACACTATGTGCTGCTATGTGCTACTACACTATGTGCTGCTATGTGCTACAACACTATGTGCTGCTATGTGCTACTATGTGTTACTATGTGCTGCTATGTGCTACTACACTATGTGCTGCTATGTGTTACTATGTGCTGCTATGGGCTACTACACTATGTGTTACTATGTGCTACTACACTATGTGCTGCTATGTGCTACTATGTGCTGCTATGTGCAACTACACTATGTGCTACTACACTATGTGCTACTATGTGCTACTACACTATTTGCTGCTATGTGCTACTACACTATGTGCTGCTATGTGCTACTACACTATGTGTTACTACACTATGTGCTACTACAGTATGTGTTACTTTGTGCTACTACACTATGTGCTACTACACTAGGTGCTGCTATGTGCTACTACACTATGTGCTACTACACTATGTGCTGCTATGTTCTACTACACTAGGTGCTGCTATGTGCTACTACACTATGTGCTACTATGTGCTACTACAGTATGTGCTGCTATGTGCTACTACAGTATGTGCTGCTATGTGCTACTATGTGCTACTACACTATGTGCTACTCCACTAGGTGCTGCTATGTGCTACTACACTATGTGCTACTACACTAGGTGCTGCTATGTGCTAATACACTATGTGCTACTACACTAGGTGCTGCTATGTGCTACTACACTATGTGCTGCTATGTGCTACTACACTATGTGCTACTACACTATGTGCTGCTATGTGCTACTACACTATGTGCTACTACACTATGTGCTACTACACTATGTGCTGCTATGTGCTACTACACTATGTGCTACTACACTATGTGCTACTACACTATGTGCTGCTATGTGCTACTACACTATGTGCTACTACACTATGTGCTGCTATGTGCTGCTACACTATGTGCTACTACACTATGTGCTGCTATGTGCTACTACACTATGTGCTACTACACTATGTGCTGCTATGTGCTACTACACTATGTGCTACTATGTGCTACTACACTATGTGCTGCTATGTGCTACTACACTATGTGCTACTACACTATGTGCTGCTATGTGCTACTACACTATGTGCTACTATGTGCTACTACACTATGTGCTGCTATGTGCTACTACACTATGTGCTGCTATATGCTACTACAGTATGTGCTGCTATGTGCTACTACACTATGTGCTGCTATGTGCTACTACACTATGTGCTGCTATGTGCTACTACAGTATGTGCTGCTATGTGCTACTACACTATGTGCTACTACACTATGTGCTACTATGTGCTACTACACTATGTGCTGCTATGTGCTACTACACTATTTGCTGCTATGTGCTACTACACTATGTGCTACTATGTGCTACTACACTATGTGTTACTATGTGCTACTACACTATGTGCTACTATGTGCTACTACACTATGTGCTGCTATGTGCTACTACACTATGTGTTACTATGTGCTACTACACTATGTGCTACTACAGTATGTGTTACTATGTGCTACTACACTATGTGCTACTACACTAGGTGCTGCTATGTGCTACTACACTATGTGCTACTACACTATGTGCTGCTATGTTCTACTACACTAGGTGCTGCTATGTGCTTCTACAGTATGTGCTGCTATGTGCTACTACACTATGTGCTGCTATGACAGTGTGCCATGGAATGTTTAAAAATATTTCACACTTGAACAATATGAGATGACTGACCAAAAGATGAGGTAGGCTAGGTTCATCCAGCAAGAATTATGTTTTTTGTTTGGTTCTTTCTTAGCAAAACAGTCTGGATCATGATTTAATAATATATCACAATCTGAACATAATACCATTCAAAGAATGTTCAATTTACCCCAGCCTCACGTCACTGACGGGCAGAGAAATAATCCTGTGTTTAGTCTGATGGCTTATGTTTACATTGGCGTCTCCTGTTGGAGGTTATGTGTGGTAACATTTGGCTTGTGGTCCTGGAGAGCCACGCTGGGCTGGTAGGTTAGTCGTCTTTGGCCTGGCAAAAGGAGGGTATGTCTGGCTCTCTCTTTGTCTTTGGGGGAGGTGGAGTGAGAGAAAATCTGATCTTGTTCTTTATAGTCTGACCACATTGCAAGAGTATGTCCTTGCTGGCCTAAATCTGCTGCTGCACGAGGTGTGGGATCTTTAAAGAGCCCCGGGCTTTAAAGAGTTTCAGGTCTACATATTGTAAGTAGACCATTGTTCAAACTCATTCTGCCATGTCTCACTCATTGCTCATGGATAAACCCACAATCATAGCTATTTAAGCAAAACCTTAGATGAGTCAACTTCTATGCTTAAATAGCACTTTGCACCTCTATACTTAGAGTAATAACATGGCTGTAATACTGATGTAACATTCTCTCTGAACACACTTATTGGCAAACATGCTGACAGTCAATGAAGAATGTGTCCCCTCACATACAACACAGAGATACTTACGGTGCTTGGAGCTCCCGTGGTGCAGTCAGACCTGCCCCCTCCACTGTGAACACTCCCCCTCTCAGGGTGATAGGCAGGGGATTGGTGAAGCTGATGTGTGCAATTAATTTCCGAGATACAACTGCATCTCCCACTACCTGAAGCAAGAAAATGGACAGTGCAGGCATCATCAGAGAGGATTATTTCAGTATATCTAAAACAAGCCCCTACAGCATATTTCAACTGCTTTCCCTCCGGAAATGGCCAATCTTGACAATTGTGTAAAGTGCAAACAGTAGCACGCAATTCATCAAGCAATTATTCACCAGCTATTTACAGTTACATACAGTATAGCCTAGTACCTTGACATGGAGCTGTGGCATGCTTAGTGGGATGTTGACCTCTTGCAGAATGATGTCGGGCTGGCTGCTGGCCTGGAGCAGTGCTGTGACCCTGATCAGGTTATGCTCAGACACACAAGCCCCATAGTGATCGTACCGTAGACGCATCACTTCCTTATGAGCTGTGAGAATAATAGGGATGAGAGGAAAAAGTATTATTGTATTCTTTTCACTTCGGTGTGGTATTTTTTGCTCTGTTTACTCGGTTCCTAAAAATACAAGAAACCCAGGGATGTTGTAGGTCAGACTCACCCAGTGCAAGTAAAAAAACAAATCTAACACAGGGACTGACACCAGTTCTGAGTCTTGATTCGTCTCGCCTACGGCACCTATATGGTGTATGTGACAAGCGGAGGCCCACCTTTCTGGGCTGGCACGGTCAGGCTGGCAGTCCTCCTCTGGCACTCCCCCCGGTGAAGGCTGTTGTAGGTGACAGCGTTGGAGGTCACAGTGAGCTGGGCCGGGGTGTCCTCCCCACCCACGTTGTGCACCTCCACTATCACATCAAAGTCTGTCCCCAGGATGGCCTGGGCGTGTCTGATCTTCAGCTCCAGCTGCCCTGGTCCTCCATTCAGCTGCGTTATCCGACGTCCTGCCTTCTCATACACCTCACGCTCCTTCACTGAACCTGGTAGAAAGAAAGGACGATGTCATACTGTTATATAAAATGTCTGTTTTTACGGTATGCGTGTGTATATAGTAACACCCTTCCCTTGAGGTATTTGTTGTGTATAACGGTACTGTACTCTTTCTGTTCGGTTCCCATCTGTGCTAATATTGAAGCAGGTGAGAATATTTGTGCTTATCTGTGCTTAACGAAAGGAAGTGAATACCTTCAGGGTATTTGTAATGTTTAGTGATGTCCTCTCTGTAGTCTCCATACACACTCTTGGTGCTGATGTTTCGGCCCACAGTTTTCTGGTTGAGGGAAACCTGTGAGCGTTGGCCATCTGGGTAGACGATCCAGGTGACCAGGTCTGCGTTCACCTCAGAGAACACGAAGGCTGCATCATACTTCATCCCCACATCACCGTCCCTCACCGCCTTGACTGGACAGGGCCCACAACAGTACACCCCTAAGAGACAAGGGAACGATAGTGGGGGGATGGGGTGATTTGAAGAGTGAGGTTATGAAGAGCCCAATAACAGAGTTTTAAAGGAGCTTTTCCTTAGTGAGACAGACTGATCATGAATATCAAGTGGGGCCGTACCATCACTCCTCTCCTGTGGGGTGGGATCCAGAGCCTGCCACCCATCATAGCCTTTAGGAAGATCCTCCCTATCCATCCAGGACTCCACCCAGCAATGGTAGTTCCTACACACACAAAGCATTTACAGTATTGATGTGAGGGAGGCCACTATAAGAAAACGGATGAATGTGCTGACTTTGTCGAGACCGAAATGCAGCTTTTGAGCTTTACCAGATCATGTCCTTCCTGCCTTCAGACACACTCTCCAGCTGCTCATTGTACAGATAGTCCACATTCAGGTTGCCGTCAGTGTCATGGGCAGAGGAGTAGTTTGTAACAGGGCGAGTAGGTATGCCCAGACAGCGAAGAACTGTGGGATGGGTGAACGGAAGGAGCCAATCAGCAAATAGCATATAGTCTGTCTAGAATTACAGAGCTGAATATTACTGGAGGCCTAATGAAAGGTTAAAGAAAATATAGAGCCAGAGAGTGTTGGAAATTTGTAGTTGAAAAAAAGAGAGCCATCCTGTGTCAGGGCGCGGTATGTGTGCCTCACCTGTGCAGGCTACACCTGAGAACACCCAGCACTGTCCGTATCGCACCCTCTGTGTCCCGGCCTCGCGCCATCGCCTGAGGATGGCCACACTGCCGGTCCAGCGTGTGGGCGACACCCCATCATCATACTTCCCGTCCCAGCGGCCCAACACCACTCCACGGTCATCATTAGCGTTCACCTGCACAGATGTAGAGGAAGTAAGTTAATTACTGTGAGATTATAACTAAATCAAATCAAATGTTATTTGTCACATGCGCCGAATACAACAGGTGTAGATCTCACAGTGAAATGCTTACTTATGACCCCCTAACCAACAATGCAGTACAAATAAGAATAAGAAATAAAAGTAGCAAGTAATTAAAGAGCAGCAGTAAAATAACAATAGTGAGACTATATACAGGGGATTACCGGTACAGAGTCAATTTGCGGGGGCACCCGTTAGTCGAGGTAATTGAGGTAATATGTACATGTAGGTAGAGTTATTACAGTGACTATGCATAGATGATAACAACAGAGAGTAGCAGCGGTGTAAAAAGGGGGCGGAGGGCAATGCAAGTAGTCTGGGTAGCCATTTGATTAGATATTCAGTAGTCTTATGGCTTGGGGGTAGAAGCTGTTTAGAAGCCTCTTGGACCAAGACTTGGCCCTCCGGTCCCACTTGCCATGCGGTAGCAGAGAGAACAGTCTATGACTAGGGTGGCTGGAGTCTTTGGCATTTTTTAGAGCCTTCCTCTGACACCGCCTGGTATAGAGGTCTTGGATGGCAGAAAGCTTTGCCCCAGTGATGTACTGGGCAGTACGCACTACCCTCTGTAGTGCCTTGCAATCGGAGGCCAAGCAGTTGCCATACCAGGCAGTGATGCAACCAGTCAGGATGCTCTTGATGGTGCAGCTGTATAACCTGGTGTGCTTGGACCATGTTAGTTTGTTGGTGATGTGGACACCAAGGAACTTGAAGCTCTCAACCTGCTCCACTACAGCCCCGTCGACGAGAATGGGTGTGTGCTTGGTCCTCTTTCCCCTGCAGTCCACAATCATCTCCTTAGTCTTGATCACGTTGAGGGAGAGGTTGTTGTCCTGGCACCACACGGCCATGACCTCCTCCCTATATGCTGTCTCGTCGTTGATCAGACCTACCACTGTTGTGTCATCGGCAAACTTAATGATGGTGTTGTAGTCATGCCTGGCCGTGCAGTCATGAGTGAACAGGGAGTACAGGAGGGGACTGAGCACACACCCCTGAGGGGCCCCTGTGTTGAGGACGACCTGGGGGCGGCCAGGATCCAGTTGCAAAAGAAGGTGTTTAGTTCCAGGGTCCATAGCTTAATGATGAACTTTGAGGGCACTATGGTGTTGAATGCTGAGCTGTAGTTAATGAACAGTATTCTCACATAGGTGTTCTCTTTTTCCAGGTGGGAAAGGGCAGTGTGGAGTGCAATAGAGATTGCATCATCTGTGGATCTGTTAGGGCTGTATGCAAATTGGAGAGCGTTTATGGTTTCTGGGATAATGGTGTTGATGTGAGTCATAACCAGCCTTTCAAAGCACTTCATGGCTATGGCAGCTCTAGCCTTTAGCTCAGTGCGGATGTTGCCTGTAATCCATGGCTTCTGGTTGGGGTATGTACGTACGGTCACTGTGGGGATGACGTCATCGATGCACTTATTGATGAAGCCAATAACTGATGCGGTGTGCTCCTCAATGCCATGGAGGAATCCCGGGAACATATTCCAGTCTGTGCAAGCAAAACAGTCCTGTAGATTAGCGTCTGCTTCATCTGACCATTTTTTTACTGATCGAGTCACTGGTGCTTCCTGCTTTAATTTTTGCTTGTAAGCAGGAATCAGGAGGATAGAATTATGGTCAGATTTGCCAAATGGAGGGCGAGCTTTGTAAGCGTCTCTGCGTGTGGACTAAAGGTGGTCCAGAGTTTTTTTCCCTCAGGTTGCACATTTAACATGCTGATGGAAATTTGGTTAGACCTATTTAAGTTTCCATGCATTAAAGTCCCCGGCCACTAGGAGCACCGCCTCTGGGTGAGCATTTTCCTGTTTGCTTATGGCGGAATACAGCTCATTGAGTGCGGTCTTACTGCCAGCCTCAGTCTGTGGTGGTATGTAGATAGCTACGAAGAATACAGAAAACTCTCTTGGTAAATAGTGTGGTCTACAGCTTATGTACCTCAGGTGAGCAAAACCTCAAGACTTCCTTAGATATTGTGCACCAGCTGTTATTTACAAAAATACATAGTCCGCCGCCCCTTGTCTTACCAGATGCCGCTGTTCTATCCTGCCGATACAGCGTATAACCAGCCGTTAATCAACCAGTATGTTGATAATGTCGTCGTTCAGTCACGACTCTGTGAAGCATAAGATATTACAGTTTTGAATGTCCCGTTGGTAGTTTAATCTGCTGCGTATGTCATCAATTTTATTTTCCAAAGATTGCACGTTTGCTAGCAGAATGGAAGGCAGTGGGGGTTTATTCGATTGCCTACGAATTCTCAGAAGGCAGCCCGCCCTCCAGACCCTTTTTCTCCGTCTTATCGTAACGCAAATGACGGGGATCTGGGCCTGTTCCTGGGAAAGCAGTATACCATTCACGTCGGGCTCGTCGGACTCGTTAAACGAAAAAATTATTCTGCCAGTTCATGGTGAGAAATCGCAGTTCTAATAAGAGATGGTAGCATTATGTACAAAATAAGTAAAAAAAAAAAGTTACAAACAACGCAAAGAAACAAACCAAAAAACACAATTGGATAGGAACATGTAAAACGTCAGCCTTCTTCTCCGGCGTCATCTATTCCCCTAGATGTATAAATAATTACTTTATATGGTGAACCTTACCATTGCAGTAATTGTCCTGCTCACGTACACTGGATCTGCTCGGTTGGCTGTGTCAATCTCTGGGTTTTTCAGTGCAGCAGGTGAATTGTTCAGGATTTCAAAACAGATATCCACCACATCTTGTTCAAACTATGAAAAATGAAATGTTAAAATATTATGAGAACACATTGTGCTCATGATGAGGTATGCAAATCTCAAACCAGTGTTAACATACAGTTGGTGATTGTGACTGTGAATATGTACCATCCTCCTCACTAGATGGAGACAATCAGCCATGCAGGCTGTCTGTCCGTCTCTCAATGTCTATGTGACTATGTCTCTCTCTCTGAAATGAGACAAACCCTGGATTTTCACACAGCCAGGGTAGAAATGCCTTACATCCACCAAAGACATTTATTCAGCCAGCTGAGGCACTGTGTCTCCAATGCCACCAAGCTGTGACAATTCACACAGGCCACCATCAAGCCATCAGACTCGCCAGAAACTACTGGCTGCCAACACCCTCCCACATGCCCTGTTGTTTATCTTTCTGTTTGAAAACGTCTCAGCTAGAACAGTGATTTAGGCAACACAACACTGAGTTCTTGTTCTCAATGGATCGATGGGTTGTGATCAAAAGATTTTCTCTCTATATATCAATTTTGTCTCAGGTGGGTTAGCTGTCCATCCTTCAGAGGTGTGCTGTTTGCTACCTGTCCAAAGTTCCAGGGCAGTGAGGAGATCTGGTCCCAGGAGCCCTGGTAAAGGAGGCCATTTTCATTCAGTATGTACTCCTCTAGTAGCTCCTCATCAGGTAGGTACACAGAGTCAGCTGGGAGGGAGAAAAACAAAGACCCAGCAGAGGAAAGACTGAGTGAGAAAACATATGGGGCAACAGCAATCTTATTGATTTGATATTGTATCACATAATTGACAGCTTTCATATCAGCAATCTCTTCACCAACTTTGACATTTCTTTATCCCTTCTAGTAATTTCATGTTTAGCTAAAACTTATTTAAAAGTAAACACAGGGGGAGACAGACTGAGACAAACACACAACAGAAGTAGAAGTTGAGTCCCCTGACTCTGACCTACTAAGAGTGCAAAAGTAATGAATACCGATGACACCTTCCTGAGCCCTTATTGGTTCCCCTCACCAAAAGAGCAAATAAAACAGGGTCGTTTCAACTGATTCTACCAATTTGTGTGTGTGTGTTTATGTGTCGGAGCTCACCTTTGCACCAGGGATTGAAGAGCAGGTAGAACGTCTCTGGTGTGGTCTGCTCCAGGATGTGTCCATCAGGGGAGAGGAGCAGCAATGTCATGCTGTAGATTCCCACAGGGGCGTCTGCTGGGCTGTGGATCGTCAGCAGCACCTCATTCTGAGCCCTCTGCTGGCGGAACCACCACTTGTCACGGCCAGCACGGGCATCCAAAACCTTCACCACCACCTCACCCTCCTTACCTAAACACGCAAACAAACAAAAACTCATATACTGTCAGTCAAAGCTATTTTACCAGACCATTTTCGTTTTATATCTGTCAATCATAACTGACTCCTCCTCCCACTTTGCAATAGTATCCACTCTATAGCTGACTAAAGCTTATGGTCCTTGGCATTGAGTTGCTCACCCAGATGCAGGATCATGGCTAGTTTGTGTTTGGGCGGCAGGGGTGTGGAGCACTGCAGAGCGAGGGAGAAGGGCTGCCCCCTACGAACCAGCAGCCTTTCCAGGTCCATTTCCCCTGTACGATGGGCATGGTTGTTCACCTGGCAATGCAGGTCCATCCCCATTAATACACCTGGAACACAATAAAAGAAAGAACATAGGGCACAGTCACTTCTACTGTGTAGTTAGGAATAATGTGTTCATGATGGAATCTTGGTGGTAACCAGGCCATACACTAATACTCTAGTAGATATTCATATTTCTAGACAGATCTCTATTTTAGTCATATCAATCACAATGGTTGTACAGGTCAAACAACAGAAAGGTCAGACAAGTCATCAATTGGAGCCTGACTATCATTATGAGTCACCAAGTCAAGGACCACACTTCATATTTATAGAAGCTACTGTAGGTAGGCAACTCCATTCAAGCATGATGTACTGTGTGAAAACATTAGAGATTGAGATTCTGGCAATCGATATGTTTTTATTTATTTATCCAGTGTCAGATGAACTTGTGGATAGCATTTTTATGTAGCATACCCTAAGGTATCTGTAGACTTGCAGTCATTGTGCTGATGATACCCACTGGGCACAGACGTCAGTTCAACATGTAGTTTTGATTTACATTTGGTTGAGTTGTCAACTAACGTGAATTCAACGTGAAATCCACAAAACATTTCATCATGTTATTGGATTTAGGTTCAAAGTTGTGTGAAAAAAATATGAAATGCCCTTAAGTTGATTACTTTTTGCTAATCTATTTTGGCAGGAAATCTTGTGTGCCATGTACTTATAACACACACAGAGACAGACCATCTTTTTCCACTAGGAGAAACACTGATCTACTGTATATTCTGTATAAATTTAGAAATGTATACATTTCAGGATAAACTTTCAGTTAGCACATCTGCCCATCCTCATATTTTTATGAATAGTGCATACAAGCCTAAATTGGTCTCTTACTCTCCTAGTATGCATTGCTTAAATTAGAATGAGTGATCTCAACACACTGCTGTGAATTCATACGACAGCACATTTTATTTATATGGTAGCACATTTTTCACAGATATGGAAACTGCAAGCAATATTTGTCTCCTCTACTTCAGAGAGCACTCTCAATGGTTTGAAAAAGCAGTGTAATAATGATAAATCACTCACCGTTTTGGTCAGCCATTTTCCAGTCTTTGTTGTGAATATCTCCTCCTTCTCTGCCGTTTTACCTCCTTTTATGATAAGTTTGACTCCTCTTGTGCCTTTTCAAACAGCCCTGAAGGTGTATGCCTCACTTTTCTACCACTGTCCCCACCAGGACTCTGTATTTATACTGGAGAGGAATGGCCCCATTCCTGTGCTCCAACACACGCTCACACACACACCTCCCATTCACTATCCTTCCTGACCTCTGACATCACACTCTGTGGAGATCCAGAACAAAGGTGTGCTCACAGTCAGTCTCTCTGTGTGTGTGTGTTCGTCATGCGCCCCCATGTGTGTCTGCCTACTTCAATATTTTACTTCAATACTGAAAAAAGGATGAGAGCCCAGGTATTTACTATAGTTTGTGTCAGCCGTCTGCCCCTCTGATGCAAGTTCAGACACCCGTTTTTTTGTTCAGCAGATGGGTTCAGGGAATAGGGCACACTTTTACTAATCCAGCAGTATTCCAGTAAATGTTTTGCATCATATACAATTTCCTGTTTCACAGTCTCTATAGCACGTACATGGGCACTTTTTTCTTTCTGGATGGGCCAGTCACAACTTAAGAGAACAAACAAGTTGAATACGTTTACAGCATGATATACTACTTAAGAGGGAAAATATGATTTTGTTCCAGGGTTTTTATTCATATGTATTGGTGTCCAGGACATTGACTGGAGCTCTGTCCATTTTTCCTTGCACATGGTATAGCAATTTAATCAACATAATATATGCTTCATCATTTGTTGAGTCATTTAGACTGGAGACACGTCCCAATGTTGAAGAATACTAGTGAAAGCAGAATGGGGATTTCTACTGAAATGTATGGTATTGAAATACACTCCCCCCCCCCCACCTTTAACCAGGTAGGCCAGTTGCTGCGGGGTGCAGAGCTGTTGGCCAGGGTTGGGGTAGCCAGGTGGAAAGCGTGGCCAGCCGTAGAGAAATGCTTATTGAAATTCTCGGTTATCGTGGATTTATCGGTGGTTACAGTGTTTCCTAGCCTCAGTGCAGTGCAGCTGAGAGGAGGTGCTCTTATTCTCCATGGACTTTACAGTGTCCCAAAACTTTTTGGTATTAGTGCAGCAGGATGCAAATCTCTGTTTGAAAAAGCTAGCCTTTGCTTTCCTAACTGACTGTGTATGTTGGTTCCTGACTTCCCTGAAAAGTTGCATATCGCGGGGACTATTCGAAGCTAGTGCAGTGCGCCACCGGATGTTTTTGTGCCCTGCTAGAGCTGCCCTGGTCAACTGTAAGTGCTGTTATTGTGAAGTGGAAACGTCTAAGACTAACAACGGCTCTGCCACGAAATGGTAGTCAGTTGCAACTCTCACTACTGAGTTCCAAACGGCCTCTGGAAGCAACGTCAGCACAATAACTGTTTGTTGGGAGATTCATGAAATGGGTTTCCATGGCCGAGCAGCCGCACACAAACCTAAGATCTCCATGCGCAATGCCAAGCGTCGGCTGGAGTGGTGTAAAACAAGATAGTAATTACCAGCGATTGGATACCACAAAAATTGGGGAGAAAAGGGGGTAAAATTTATTTTTAAAAATTAATTAAAAAAACTTGCCGCAATTGGACTAGAGCAGTGGAAACGCGTTCTCTGGAGTCTGACAGATGAATCTGGGTTTGGCAGATGCCAGGAGAATGCTACCTGCCCGAATGCATAGTGCCAACTGTAAAGTTTGGTGGAGGAGGAATAATGGTCTGGGGCTGTTTTTCATGGTTTGGGCTAGGCCCCTTCGTTCCAGTGAAGGGAAATCTTAACGCTACAGCATACAATGACATTCTAGACGATTCTGTGCTTCCAACTTTGTGGTAACAGTTTGGGGGAGGCCCTTTCCTGTTTCAGCATGAAAATGCCCCGTGCACAAAGCGAGGTCCACACAGAAATGGTTTGTCGGTGTGGAAGAGCCCTGACCTCAAACACCTCTGGGATGAATTGGAACGCAGACTGTGAGCCAGGCCTAATCGTCCAACATCAGTGCCCGACCTCACTAATGCTCTTGTGGCTGAATAGACGCAAGTCCCCGCAGCAATCTTCCAACATCTATTGAAAAGCCTTTCCAGAAGAGTGGAGGCTGTTATAGCAGCAGAGGGGACCAACTCCATATTAATGCCCATGATTTTGGAATGAGATGTTTGACTTTTGGAGATGTTTGACTTTTTTTACTTTTGGTAATGTAGTTTATCATATCATCTGTCGAGACTGACTACTTCAATGACATGTCATGAGGGTCAACGCTCCAATTTCAAGTCGAGTATCATGTTATAATATTTGTGAGACTCGATTCAAATCCAAGTCATGGGATTCAAGTCCACAATTCTATTACTAATATAGCTACAATACAGTAATAGGTCATAAATACAAGTACTTTCTGAGTGTGTACTTGCTCAACTATCAGTAGATATTAGGCTATGTGAAGTTACAATTTGTGAGAATTGGAATGATGAGTGTGTAAGAGGTATGTGTGTTTGCCAGCCAGACTGTGTTTAAAAGTCAAATTCCCACAGTGATAGTGGAGTAAGGAGACACACCAAAAGGGATACAATATGAGGGATCTTTCTTCATCACCATGACAGCATCATACCCTCTTGCTACAGTGTGTGACATATTTAGTTAACTCTCAGTGACTATAAATAATAAATGAGGCCTCTGGTATTTTCTGAGTGGAAAGCGGAAGGAACAATAACCTCTCAAATAATTTTTATGGCAGCAGATTATCACCATGCTGTTACATTGCTTGGGTGGTGCTTGCTTTTGCTGACACACAGAAGCCCCTCTGTCCAGCTTACACAGGGGGCAAACAAGTGTGTTAGACACTAAACTGAGGAATGCTGTGACAGTCAGGTTTCGGGAAAATGGCTCATAGGACTTCTTCCTCATAGCACCTATGTGACAAGCTTCTTGACAGTTGACCAGTATGACAAGTCACACTATGTCTCTCTCTTCTTGGGAGCTCAGGGAGGATATGAGAACAAGATGACAGGCTGTAAAGGTCAAGTCTGGGGTAGAGTGATGATTTACGAGAAACTCTTTTTTATACACTTTTTCGTAACAGGTTAGGCAAATTTACGCAGCAGATTAGCAGAATTAACGTAGCAGGTTAGGAGACTGAGGTTAAGGTTAGGAAAAGGGTTAGAGTTAGTGAAAATGCTATCCTCACCTGCTACGAAAATCACAGTGCATCGAAGTGGAGTGTAAAGTGTGTGTCCTGATGATATACAGCCAGCCAGAAGGCTGAGGTATCAGCCAAGTTTGAATAAAATAATCACTGATCCGAATGTTCACACAGGGAGAGTTACTCTCCACAGACCGCCACTGAAATAATAAGCATCTTTCATCCTCTTCTTCGCGCTTGTGCCAACGCTGAGACATAAATACTCTCCTCCTGACAGAGCGGGTGCATTTTTGGAGCATAGCCAGTCCTACCTGGGGACTGAGGCAGCATTGTTACATGTGGGCTGGCTATGTACTGTAAATCAAATACAATTTTATTGGTCACATATACATATTTAGCAAAGGTTTTTGCGGGTGTATAGATACAGCAGGGCAGGGACAGCCCAGATCAGGGGTCTCCAATCCTGCTCCTGGAGAGTTACCGTCCTGTAGGTTTTCACTCCAAACCCGGTTGTAATTAACCTGGTACAGTTTATCAACCAGCTAATTATTAGAATCAGGCGTGCTAGATCAGGGTTGGAGTGAAAACCTACAAGATAGTAGCTCTCCATGAAAAGGGTTGTAGAGGCCTGGCCCAGATTGAGTGACTCCCTGAAATTACACCCCATGTAAGTCATGAATCCCCTCTTTCACTACACCAGACAACGCAGAAGTAAGGACAGTGAATCAGACACCTCAGTCAACATGTACTCAGACTCTGAACAAGAGATTTAGAGCTATCTGTGGTCTTCAGGAGGTCTTGTTCTTGATCCTTCCTTCTCCTGCAGAGGCAGCTGCAACACTTGGTGTGCAGACATCTCCATCAACACAGGCTGAGTGCGTGCTGCCAGGAGGAAGTCACAGAATGTGTGTGTGTGTGTGTGTGTGTGTGTGTGTGTGTGTGTGTGTGTGTGTGTGTGTGTGTGTGTGTGTGTGTGTGTGTCGAGACACCCTCCCAGACCTGCAAGACCGCCTCCCGAAGGACCTGCACCGAGAGAACCCATGCCAAAAGGACCTACACCCATACCCCAACCAGCTGAGACCACCCCAAACAAACCCTGGCCACACCCTATATAGGCCCCCCCTTGATCAGACCTATGCCACCCCCATGGCCCCTGCAGCAAGGACCTCAACATGACAGCCTCACATATGCCAGGCCGTAAGAAGAGCAAGAGGCCCAAACCCTACTAATGCACCCCCCAAAGCCACATCTTGCGACCTATGAGGTATGTATCAGATGCTCAACATGCTCTGCTCACACCTACTGTAATGGTCCGGGCCTAAACCACACAAAAACAACACTCGACACTATGGAACACAAAGCTTTTAATATGTCATCCTGGAATATACAAGGTCTGAGGTCATCTGCCTTTGGCCTAAAGAGCAGGAACCCAGACTTCATCAAAGAAATTGGAAATACAGACATTGTCATTCTATAAAAATCATGGTATAGAGGAGATGGAACCACTGATGACCATCCACCAAACTACCAGGTGTGAAACAGGGAAGAGACGCAGGGGGTATGTTAATTTGGTAGAAGACCTAACCCACTCTATTAAATTAGTCAAACCAGGAACATTTTACATCTGGCTAGAAATGAATAAGGAAATTATCCCAACAGAGGAAAATGTCCTCATGTGTGCTACCTATATCCCCCCAATAGAATCTCCATACTTTAACGATGACAGCTTCTCCATCCTAGAGGGGGAGATCAACCATTTCCAGGCCCAGGGAATGTCCCAGTCTGTGATTACCTAAATGCCAGAACTGGACAAGAACCTGACTCACTCTAGCACACGGGAGACAAACACCTACCTGGAGGTGACAATATTCCCTCCCAAATATGCCCCCCTAGACACAACTATGACAAAACAACCAACAAAAATTGTTCACAACTCTTGCAGCTCTGTCGCAAGCTGGGTCTGTACATAGTTAATTGTAGTCTTCGAGGACACTCCTATGGTAGGTACAACTACAGCTCGTCCCTTGGTAGTAGTACTGTAGATTACTGTATCACTGACCTCAACCCAGTCTCTCTCAGAGCGTTCAGTCAGTCCACTAACACCCCTATCAGATCACAGCAAAATCACAGTCTACCTAAACAGAACAATAGTCAATCATGAGGCATCAAAGCCAAAGGAACTGCACAATATTAAGAAATGCTGTAGATCAAATCAAATTGTATTTGTCACATGCACCGAATACAACACCTTACAGTGAAATGCTTACTTACAAGCCAACAATGCAGTTTTAAGAAAAATACATAGAAAATAACAAATAAAGTAACAAATAATTAAAGAGCAGCAGTAAAATAACAATAACGAGACTATATACAGGGGGTACCGGTACAGAGTCAATGTGCGGGGCACCGGTTAATCGAGGTAATTGAGGTAATATATACATGTGGGTAGAGTTATTAAAGTGACTATGCATAGATAATAACAGAGAGTAACAGGAGCATAAAAGAGGGGGGCAATGCAAGTAGTCTGGGTAGCCATTTGTATAGATATTCAGTAGTCTTATGACTTGGGGGTAGAAGCTGTTTAGAAGCCTCTTGGACCTAGACTTGGCCCTCCGGTACCGCTTGCTGTGCGGTAGCAGAGAGAACAGTCTATGACTAGGGTGGCTGGAGTCTTCGACAATTTTTAGGGCCTTCCTCTGACACCGCCTGGTATAGAGATTCTGGATGGCAGGAAGTTTGGCCCCAGCGATGTACTGGGCAGTACGCACTACCCTCTTTAGTGCCTTGCGGTCAGAGGCTAAGCAGTTGCAATACCATGCAGTGATGCAACCAGTCAGGATGCTCTCGATGGTGCAGCTGTAGAACCTTTTGAGGATATGAGGACCCATGCCAAAACTTTTCAGTCTCCTGAGGGGGAATAGGTTTTGTCGTGCCCTCTTCACAACTGTCTTGGTGTGCTTGGACCATGTTAGTTTGTTGGCGATGTGGACGCCAAGGAACTTGAAGCTCTCAGCCTGCTCCACTACAGCCCCGTCAATTAGAATGATGGCATGCTCGGTCCTCCTTTTCCTGCAGTCCACAATCATCTCCTTAGTCTTGATCACGTTGAGGGAGAGGTTGTTGTCCTGGCACCACACAGCCAGGTCTCTGACCTCCTCCTTATATGCTGTCTCGTCGTTGTTGGTGATCAGGCCTACCACTGTTGTGTCATTGGCAAACTTAACGATGGTTTTGGAGTCGTGCCTGGCCATGCAGTCATGAGTGAACAGGGAGTACAGTAGGGGACTGAGCACACACCCCTGAGGGGCCCCCGTGTTAAGGATCAGCGTGGCGGATGTGTTGTTACCTACCTTTACCACCTGGGGGTGGCCCATCAGGAAGTCCAGGATCCAGTTGCAGGTGTTTAGTCCCAGGGTCCTTAGCGTAGTCATGAGCTGAGGGCACTATGGTGTTGAATGCTGAGCTGTAGTCAATGAATAGCATTCTCACATAGGTGTTTCTTTTGTCCAGGTGTGAAAGGGCAGTGTGGAGTGCAATAGAGATTGCATCATCTTTGGATCTGTTGAGGCGGTATGCAAATTGGAGTGAGTCTAGGGTTTCTGGGATAATGGTGTTAATGTGAGCCATGACCAGCCTTTCAAAGCACTTCATGACTACAGACGTGAATGCTACGGGTCGGAAGTCATTTAGGCAGGTTACCTTAGTGCTCTTGGGCACAGGGACTATGGTGGTCTGCTTGAAACATGTTGGTATTACAGACTCAGACAGGGAGAGTTTGAAAATGTGAAGACACTTGCCAGTTGATCAGTGCATACTCGGGGTACACGTCCTGGTAATCCGTCTGGCCCTGCGGCCTTGTGAATGTTGACCTGTTTAAAGGTCTTACTCACATCCACTGCGGACAGCGTGATCATACAGTCGTCCGGAACAGCTGGTGCGCTCATGCATGTTTCAGTGCTACTTGCCTCGAAGCGAGCATAGAAGTAATTTAGCTCATCTGGTAGGCTCGTGTCACTGGTCAGCTCTCGGCTGATGGAAGGTAAGTAGTGTAGAAACCTACCAAAAAACTATTAGGCAACAACAAATTCAATCCCTTTTAGACAAGTTCCTGGACAAAACATTTCACTGTATTAGTGAAGGTGTAAAATTTGTAGTAGAAAGCCTAAACAGTATATTTGACCCTTCAGCTTCCCTATCAAATCAAAAATTGTCAAACAGACAATCTAAGAAAATTTATAAAATTGACAAATGGTTTGATGAAGAATGCAAAAGCCTAAGAAAGAAATTGAGAAACCTATCCAACCAAAAACATAGAGACCCAAAAATCCTCTGCATTATCATTAACATCAGACTTGTACATTTCCTCAGTGAAAACAATGTACTGAGCAACTGTCAAATAGGCTTTTACCAAATTATCGTACGACAGACCACGTATTCACTCTGCACAGCCTAATTGACAAACAAACAAACAAAAACAAAGGCAAAGTCTTCATGTTGAGTTTACTTCAAAAAAGCTTTTGACTCAATTTGACATGAGGGTCTGCTATACAAATTGATGGAAAGTGGTGTTGGGGGAAAAACATATGACATTATAAAATCAATGTACACAAACAAGTGTGTGGTAAAAAATGGCAAGACACATTTCTTTCCACAGGGCCATGGGGTGAGACAGGGATGCAGCTTAAGCCCCACCCTCTTCAACATATAGATCAACGAATTGGCGCGGGCACTAGAAAAGTCTGCAGCAACCGGCCTCACCCTACTAGAATCTGAAGTCAAATGTCTACTGTTTGCTGATGATCTGCTGCTTCTGTCCCCAACCAAGGAGGGAATACAGCAGCACCTAGATCTTCTGCACAGATTCTGTCAGACCTGGGCCCTGACAGTAAATCTCAGTAAGACAAAAATTATGGTGTTCCAAAAAAGGTCCAGTTGCCAGGACCACAAACACAAATTCCACCTAGACAACGTTGCCCTAGAGCACACAAAAAACGATACATACCTCGGCCGAAACATCAGCGCCACAGGTAAATTCCACAAAGCTGTGAACGAACTGAGAGACAACGCAAGAAGGGCCTTCTATGCCATCAAAGGGAACATAAAATGTGACATACCAAATAGGATCTGGCTAAAAATACTTGAATCAGTTATAGAACCCATTGACCTTTATGGTTGTGAGGTCTGGGGTCCGCTCAGAAACCAAGAATTCACAAAATGGGACAAACACCAAATTGAGACTCTACATGCAGAATTCTGCAAAAATGTCCTCCGTGTACAATGTAAAACACCAAATAATGCATGCAGAGCAGAATTAGGCCGATACCCGCTAATTATCAAAATCCAGAAAAGAGACGTTAAAATCAATAACCTCCTGAAAGGATGCGATTCCCAAACCTTCCATAACAAAGACGTCACCTACAGAGAGATGAACCTGGAGAAGAGTCCCCTAAGCAAGCTGGTCCTGGGGCTTTGTTCACAAACAGACCCCACAGAGCCCCAGGACAGCAACACAATTAGACCCAACCAAATCATGAGAAAACAAAAAGATAATTACTTAACATTTTGGAAAGAATTAACAAAAAAACGGAGCAAACTAGAATGCTATTTGGCCCCAAACAGAGAGTGCACAGTGGCAGAATACCTGACCACTGTGACTGACCCAAAATTAAAGAAAGCTTTGACTCTGTACAGACATAGTCTTGCTATTGAGAAAGGTTGCCGTAGGCAGAGAAGACAGGCTATGTGCACACTGCCCACAAAATGAGGTGGAAACTGAGCTGCACTTCCTAACCTCCTGCCAAATATATGACCATATTAGAGACACATATTTCCCTCAGATTACACAGACCAACAAAGAATTAGAAAACAAATCCTATTTTGATAAACTCCCATATCTATTGGGTGAAATATCACAGTGTGCAATAACAGCAGCAAGATGTGTGACCTGTTGACACAAGAAAAGGGTAAACAGTAGAGAACAAACACCAATGTAAATACAACCCATATTTATGTTTATTTATTTTCCCTTTTGTACTTGAACTATTTGCACATCATTACAACAGTGTATTGACATAATATGAGTGTGATATTTACTGTTCACTTTTTGTTTATTTCACTCTTGTTTGTCCATTTCACTTGCTTTGGTAATGTAAATATATGTTTTCTATGTCAATAAAGCCCCTTGAATTGAATTGATAGAGAGAAAAATTATAACACATTTCATGCAATTCTACATGACTGGAGACCTTAGCAGAATATTTTTTAATAGCTCACAAATGATCGAAATGACAGGCTACTTTGACACTAACAAACTGAGATCAATAAAAACGACCTCGTCTTGAATCCATCACCAGCCTAGGCCTAGGTGTGTGGAGACACACATATTGTACAATATGAGGAGATTATATTCCTATAAATATAACAAGAGGCCAGACCCAGATGCAGACACGGGAGGCAGATGGTTTGAGCTCTGATATTTATTACAGTCCAACCGGTAGGCAAAGGCAGGTCTGGGACAGGCAAGAGTTCATAACCAGGTCACTGTCCAAAACGGTACAGTTCAGCAGGCAGGCAGAATGGTCAGGAAGGCGGGCTCAGAGTCGGGACAGGCATGGGTCAGAACCAGGAGGACGAGGAAAAAGAGACTCGTGAACAGCAGGGGCTATGAGAAACCCGCTGGTTGACTTGGCAAACAAGACGAACTGGCGTGTGACAATACAAGCTTTCCAGTTTCACTGACTCACCCACAGCTCATTCACCAGCGATAGTCGTTGCGCTCATACCGAAAGCCTATCTTTTTTGTTGTTCACTCAATTGGCCTATTTGTAAATTGAGGGTTCTGCAGCACCTCCAGCGGCTATCATTCTACAAGGAAATAAATGAAGTGCAACGCTGGAGAGATGAGAGCTGCATTACTTGCTGTTTGGGGTTTTAGGCTGGGTTTCTGTACAAGTACTTTGTGACATGTGCTTATGTGAAAAAGGCTTTAGAAATTGGATTGATTCATTCATGTCTAGCAGAGAGAGGGAGAAAGATCATAGAAAGTGAACCATAAACCCGGACGGGCCCAACATGAATACGTTCTTAGAATATTAGGCACGTTTTCATATAACCTTTTTAGAGGGTAGGAGAATTACAGAGGTAATTTAAATTAACTAAATTTTTACGTTGCAAACAGTGAAAATAATGTTTCATGCCACGAGAGGTACCGGATCCTGGAAAATGGGTTAAGGAACGAAACAGTCCAAAACTGAGAGGTGCCTGATCCTGTTCCGGCAGAACCGGCTCAAATTAAGCACTGCGACAGACGACTGACCAATGCTGATGGGAAAAATATTTTTAAGACGAAATATCGCCTAACAAGTAGCCGTGCTACATTGTTATTTCCCAGTTCAACAAACAAATAAATGCTATGAGAATTGCACATAGCTTCCAAGGTGTCTCGCCTGACGGAGGACAAATTAAGATCAAGCTTGCTACAGTAACTTAATGTTATTCAAGAGTTTGAAACCACGTGCTAACGTTAGCTAGCTAGCTAATGATTATATGCTAGCTAGCTGCTAACGTTAATTTGCTTCATAGCTCGCTGATATTCTTCCTTGTTTCATTATTCATTCACATGTTATTCGCCATACTATTGTTACAAAAGTAGCTCGCTGGCTACGTTTTCTATAGTTTTATAGACAATTTTCACTCGGGTGCATATGCTCATAAGTGCTACCACAGCCTAGCAGAATAACGTCAGGATGGCCGAGCGGTCTAAGGCGCTGCGTTCAGGTCGCAGTCTCCCCTGGAGGCGTGGGTTCGAATCCCACTTCTGACAATTCTTTTTAGAAAGGTAATTTAATAGTAGTAGGTAGCCAGTAACTAACTATTCGTTCTTTTTTCTATTGAATTGATCAATGAATGGTGTTCTAAAAGAAAGAACGAAATAAATAACTGTAGCCTATGATGATTAAGCGGTGATAAAACATAGGGAAACATTTTAGGCAATGTTATTGTGAAAATTTGTATTTTGCAACTAAAAGCAAATTGATGTAGGCTAGGTCCGCTTGCATTATATAGACTAGGGTTTGGACACTTGAGTTTGTGACAGGCACGGGGGGGAAAAGCTATTGAGAGCCGATATAGACAATGTCTTAATACAGACAGTGGGCTAAAAGTGCCTTTAGAAATTATTCATACCCCTTGATTTATTTCATAATTTGTTGTGTTACAGCCTTAATTCAAAATGGTTTTAAATAGGTTGTTTTTGTCTCACCCATCTACACACAATACCGCACAACGACAATGTGAATTTATTGGAAATAAAATAGAGAAATATCTAATTTACATGAATTATAATCACCATTGGCAGCGATTACAGCTGTACGTCTTTCTGAGTAAGTCTCAAAGAACTTTGCACACCTGGATTTCCACTTTCTTAAAAAAATTATTCAAGCTCTGTCAAATTGGTTGTTGATAATCCCGCTCCAGCTATTACCACGAGCCCGTCCTCCCCAATTAAAGTGCAACTAACCTCCTGTTATTGTAATTGTTATTCAATGGAAAATGGAACGTTTAGGCTGTATGCTCATATAGTTTTTTCTTCATCAACATCTGTTCTCTATCTTGTAGGTGATGGTGTATAATACTGTGGCAACCGTTCTGTACCTCACAGCGTTTCTGGCCAATGCCGCATCAGTCACGCCTTACCAGTACACATATACAGCTACGACCATGTTGCAGCTGCTAAGGTAAGTCAAGAACAGAGCACCTGGTACAGACATACAAAGACACATGCAGACATCGGATCGAAACATTGGCTGCATTTACACAGGCAGCCTAAATGTGATATTTTTTTCACTAATTGGTATTTTGACCAATCAGATCAGGTCTGAAAAATATCTGACATTAAAAGATCTGATGTGATTGGTCAAAAGACCAATTAGTGGAAAAAAGATCAAGTAGTAGGAGGGCCAGAAACAAACTTCTTTGTTTTCTATTCATTCTACCAATAACTGTATAGAATGTGGATATCCGCACTTCCTGTGAAAGGTTTTCTGCTTGACAATGAAAAAATAGCAAGTATTGATCGGAATGTATTCAGACAGTCTATATAGCCCTCTGTAAGGGGAGTGCTTGTCTAAACAAGGCCTTCTCATGTGTTTCTGTCACTTATCAACTGATTAGAACTAGGTAAACCAACTATGAAGTCAGCCAGCCTGTCTGTGTGCCTTTTTACGTGTCTATGGCTGTGTTTGCTATTTACAATAAGGCATATGTCAAGCCCTTGATCTTCCTGGGAGGAACAAGCTAGTCACCATAACATTGGCCCTGTTGCACAAAGACATAGGGCTGTTAATGTGTCTAACAGAGCTTATGAACAGTTTCACCATGCATAGGAGATTAAAGCGTGTTTAAATGCCTTTTACAACCCAGGAAATCAGTAGCCCGGTGACTCTAGAGTCAAGACAATAAATATTCCCATCCTACCATTAATATTATTTGACCAGAAATTTTCACAAACGTCATAGATGTAGGTCAGGAGTCAGACTTTATCAATATGTAGCATGTATGGCATGACAACAAATGGAAAATGAGCTGGCTAAAGCCCATACAGATATGACAAGTACTGACAACCCACCTGCCTATCCTCGACATTGCCAGTTAAGAAATCAACAATATCAGTTAACTGACAATCGAGAAATAATGAATGCAGGCATGTCTTTTATGATAACATTCTGCTCTCATGTCTGATTTGGTCTTACTATGCGTTTGTCACTTGTTCCGTTTTTTTGGCATTGTACCAACATATACGGAGCCAGCGCCTTCTTTTACAACATGGCCTGGAAGTCGAATGGAGGTAATGCAGTCTGCAACGCTGGTGCTGCATAGGACTACTCTACTACTTATCCTGAGAAACCCTCTCCATACACAGAGACTTGTACAGTGTGAACCGTGACAAGACCGTGACAAGAGGAGATACCGAGCCTGCTCATCAAATAACTGTTTTTAAAAAGCTAGACATCAATAGATTTTTGAGATGTCAAGATTATGACTGGAAGGAACACCAGAAGCATTTTGCAGCCCATTTCTGAGTATGTTGCTATGGCAACCCCAGCATTGCACATCTATCAGTACTCACTCATGACTCACATACTGTACATGCTCCCATACAGAACCACTATGATCATATACTCTAGGAAAGTGTCATGAATGATACACTATTTATATTGTAATACTTGTAGATACACATGCATCCCAATGGTCTGTGTGGAACACGCATTCAGAAATGTTTTTCATTCTGAAGACCAAGAGAATCATGTGTTGTGTGCGACCAGTACACTTTTTTAAAATAAAGTAGAATGTGATTTTACAGAATGACTGAATGTCTTTATTTGAAACCCTTATTTACAGACAATGGGACATAAGCAAATATGCACAAACCGGTGACATTCACTGAGTGCATGACGTAATAAAAATACTGTTTGTTTTAGAAACTTCAGACATATGTGTAAGGATGTAAAAATCAGACACAAAACTCAAAGTAATTAAGTTCACAAATTCAATAAAAAAACCTTGTGCCATGAGGACAAAAGTGTCCATCTTCACCAGAGAATGGCTAGATGTAAAATATACTGATACCATTCCCATTGCAAACCTGCAACAGTTCAAATACAAAAAGGTGAGCATGGGCAAGACATGAACACTTATGTTCTGTCACCAGCAGCACTACATTATTTGAAATGAATGTGTATGTTTGTAGGTTTGGGGATGATTCTTAATTAGTTATTTCAGTTCTGTTGTTCTGGAGGTGATGGGTTTAGAGGTTGCAGAGCTGAGAGACCTCACGACTAGGCCATCACTGAGGTCCAGCCCTCGGCCCTCCCTCTCCTGAAGACAGAAGGTATAGGTGCTGAGCATATACATCACATCATGGCGTCTATGAGAGCACAGGCAGCACCATTGATGCCATCTCCATTTTGAGGTAGTCAATTTTATTTTTCTACTACTTCTATGAGTTGGCAAAGAAACTGAAAGGGTGCACACTGGCACCTAGAGTGTTTTGTTTGAACAGGTATAAAGCCAAGGTTGGCGATTTACTGCCACCTGCAGTTATGGAATGTTTCCTCACAAGTATCATTTATTGGCTGATCCTTCCTGGTGACCTGGATGGAATTATGAGATCCTTCCTTAAACCTTAGGAAGTCCCACACAGTTGATTACTTCAAAATGTTTCAAGTACTCAATGGCACTGCCCATACTAAACTGGCTTTTGGGCACTAGAGTCCTCCACCTATCTCTATGTTTCTGACACACAACAACATAGAGGAGACAATCCTCTCTAACAAATGATTAGTGCAGATCCTAAAATAAAAAAATCAAATCGGAAACATTCTGGGTTGTTACTCACTGCTCTGTAGTCAATTAACATTTCCTTGAAGGCCATAAAATCTGTAAAAGTAAGCAACATGTCGAAGATGTCTCCTGACACCTCATCTTTGTGCTGCCTGAAACAAAAAAATGTTTTGTGAAACGAGAACCAATACATGTTGCACTCTGCAGTGAGGTGTACTTGGTTTACAAGGGGCAATGTGCCACCTAGTGGCAGCATGTAAAGTTACTCCTGAAGGGAAATGTACTTACTTGAGTAAATGGTTAAATGTGCTCATGTTGAAACAGGGAATCCTCTCCATCAGCTGCTGCTCGAGGCGTTTCTCAAGTTTCTCAATCTGAGGTTGAAGTAAACAATATGTATGATCGAGACATACTTTCAGAAAAAGAAAAAAAACGCTCTTATAGTACATGAGTTAGTTCAAATAAGGGAGGCAGATTAACATAAACACTGCTTTACATATTCGTTGAAGATGGGTATGTAGGTGAGTTTGTTCTCCTCTGAGTCATCAAACTCCAGATAGTGTTTCTCCATGAAGCTCTGTTGCAGGTGCTGGAAGTCGTCCTCTAAGGTGGAAATTTAGTAACATTAGCAATTAATTTAACCTTTACACACTGAAACATGTCTAAGACTGCAATTTACCCATGATGATGTCTTCAATACTCCCAATGACAGCATCAAAGGCAGCATCAGCATCTGATGAGCTAGGGAGGTTAAAACATACCGTAGTCAGCAACCAAACAATATAAACCATCATTATCTTCTAACCTAGTTACCTCACTCACTTCTTCCTCCTCAGACACATACTTTGAAACAGCAAAATTCTCTTCCTCTAAGTCCATCATTTCAACGATGTTCTCTCCATCACCCAGCAGATCTAAAAAAATAAGGCATTGCACAATAACATTAGATATGGCAAAGAATTAGAAATTACAAAGGATCTCAATGAGATAACATGTCAACACATTAGTTAGCTAGCCTAATGGAAGCTAACATTAAATTAGCATGCAAACAAGTTACCACACTAAAGGCTAACAAGCTCAGCAATAGATAGCAATCATTGCCATCCGACTTTATTTTTATGATTTACAATTTGTCAAGTTACTTACTTCGCTCTTTCACGTCCATTCTAAATCTACTTAGCTAGCTATCAAGCTAACGTATCAGTTTGTCTGATTTTCAGTAATCGCTTCCAAGGCACCAAATTACCAAGGCAACGAAATAAACGCTCCCTTCAGAAAATTAAGTCCCTTGAGGAAACGGATCCCAGCTAATTAGTTTCGAAAGTACAGTTGAGTACGGTACGGTCAGGCTCTCAACATCGTGTGAACTGAAATTAACGTTCAATGTTTAAGTGCGTTAATAGGTCCTTTATTGCAATCATGGACTACATTTATTTCTCTTTCCGTCCCATGATAATGCGGCATGGCATACACATCATACATTCTGGCTGATGATGCGTTTAATAGTGATGTAGCTAGCCTGCTAAATCTTGTCAATAAAATTGGCATCATTGACAAGCAACACAATACATTTATTACAATTATCATAACCCAGAAAACAATGATTATTCAGTAAATCACATCTTTGTGACCCCTGGGGCTACTCCATTAAAGACAGATACAATTGAACTTTTAACTCGTAATTTCTTCCATAACTAACTCATTGTCAGGAATGAACTGGAGACAACTGGTCCTCCATATATACACACTGTGGCCAAATGCAGTCATTAGTATTGATCGAGATGTAGTACCTTCTGATTTTCCACAACCACTTCATATAACCCCGTAAATAAAATGTGATTAGCTGTGATTTCAATAACCCCAATTTCATTACATTTTGTTTGAATTGTAGATAAATATAATAGTATTTTGAATAACAGTTATTTCATAAAATGTTCAATCTCATTTATAACAGCATGGTTACTCAATCAACCCAGAAATGCTTCAAGTAGAGAGAGGGACACAAATCTGTGCTCAGTTAGTATTGTATGATCGAGCAGGGCCTTAACATCATTGTCACAGCCAACTGAGCCAACCAAGGCTGTCTTTTCGTTGTTGTGCCTTTACGTTTAGTCAGAATAAAACAAGAGAATCACAGATACATGTAAAACCTCTGAGCAGAGATACACAGGACACATTGACCAGAGGCTAAGGGAGGGAACATTAGGCAGATCCATGTGCAGACACTGAGTTTATGACATTAAGATTGATGGGGTGATTCTGGAAATGCTGCTGCCTGGTAATGTCTCTAATTGTCTTCCTCCCACTGCCCCCTCAGTCTTCAAGCACTTTTTTGCTCCCAGACGGGATGTGGGGCCCCATCTCCTCACAGAGAGAACGCTCCATGGAGTGCAGCAGAAGAAAAGGTTACCACTCCTTGTCCTATTCTCCCTACACTATCCCCCACACTGTATCTCTCCTGGAGCTCTGTCAGGTCCCATCACTCCCTCCTCACATTAGGCCCAGGGTCTGATCAGGAACCCTGGCACAGCCTCACAGTCCTATTGGTCTGGTTGATTACTGGGATAAAGGTGATAGGAGGAGGGGAGGAGCGTTCATGTCCTGGTTTGAAGGTGATGTGTCAGGACACGTGTGAGATGAGTCTGACACGGGTCAGGATGTCCTGGCGACACAACGGGCACGTCTCCAGCTGTAAGGCACACTCCATACACATCCCACTAAGGATACAAACACACACAGAGACCACGTAAGGAGCCGTAACACACAGGCAAATGGATAGATACTCAATACAGGTACAAGGGGTGAAACAGAGAGGGAAGTTGTTGTACCTGTGTCCGCAGGGTCTCAGCTCTGTATCGGCCATCTGGTCACAGCAGAGGGTGCAGCAGTTGTCTCTGATGCTCACCTGCTTGAGCAGGGCCAGGCGCCGGTGTCTGAGGAACACACACAAGCACAAACAGTCACTAAATGGTACATGGGAGTTCACATAATGTGCAGTTGTCCTGTTCAACTAGAGTGATCATTTCAAGCCTAACCATTTTGCCCAAGGCTACATTAGCTCAGACTTACCTGGGAAGGATAATCTTCTCATCAGACGCCAGTGAGGCAAAGTCATTGAAGGTGCTGAACTTGACAGACGGGGGATGGCGGAAGGGCTTCGCCCCAAAGTTAAACTCACATTGTTGGTAGGACATGAAACTTGCTGCTGCAAAGAAGCCAGACCTGGAAAAAGAAAGGAAGTAGGAAGACTAATGAGGATATTGGACATAGCAGTGAGTTACTGAAATGTACAGTATGTCAATACTTGTGTGGGGTGCACTTTGGATTATGGCCAGAAAATAGAGCAAGCAGGAGCAGGGTGTGTATACTCACGTTGCAGAGGAAAACACCTGCTTCTCTGAGGGGAGCTGATGTCCATTCAGGTAGAAAAGCATCTGCTTCTTACTGAGGTCCAGTAGGAAACCTATGGCATCTCCTACAGATCAAAGAAAGTGTAAGGCTTAAGCATATGCTTGTAAGAGACAGTAGTTCGGTAACAAATGTGTGTAAGCCGAGGTGTTGACAGACATCTCCCCATTACAGCCTGCCTCTGAGCTACAACATGAAACTGTATGGAGTTTGGGATGCACTTACCCTCTTTCCAGCAGGGGTGGGAGTGTGGTTTACTGCGAGCGTTGTACCAGATTAGCTGCCTGCAGCCATCATATGCACATGAGTATTCATCATCTCCTATCCCATAACCCTCCTGAAAAACACACATTATGGCATTCAGTCTCTAGCAGAAATAAACACTGCTTGCTGTGTGTATCAGTACAGCATGTAAGCACGTACATGGTTAAGGAACTTGCTGTCCTTGGTGGCCCAGCCAATCTGCATGACCCCGGAGGTGACCACTGTGACCTCATAGTACCACACGCCTGAGTCCACACAGAAGGTACAGCGGACACTCTCAAAGGAGGACGCGTCGCAGCGCGCCTTGGGAGAGGGGAGAAAAGGGCAGATCCATTATCTCTATGGAACAAGATGATACTGATCAGTGTAATACTGGCATTTAGCATGACAAACAAAGTATAATCATTTATTGTGTGCGCAACAGGGATCATTCTAGTCACACTGCTCTGTCAGGCGTGTTACAGAGAGATGCCCCCTCACCTCCAGTCCACTGGGAGAGATCTTGAGATACTCGCTGACGTCGTTGCTGTTCAGCATGGCGTTGATGTTGCTCAAGTTCACCTTCTCGTAGGTGAACTGACGGCCATCTTTCAGGACTGAGGAGACAGGATAGAGGGAATATTAACAGTCAGTGGATGAGAACTGTCCTCCCTAACATGATGTAGCCTACTACTCACAGAGGTTATCCAGGCTCCATTGGGAACAGAAGCCGACCTGGCGCTTCAGGTAGTCTGTGTGGTCAGCCCACGATTCCAGAACCCCCAGTCGGTCACTTATACACGACTCAGACACTGTTAGCTTGTTCTCACCTGCAACAGGGAAATATAACAGTTACTAGTCCGTTTTGTGGCCAATGGGATAGCATAGCAACCTTCAGAAGGATGTGCAGGATAAGGGGACAAACTTACTGGTCTGTGAGAACTTCTCCAAGGCTATGAGGGCAAAGAGCATTACAGTAGGATGGGCCTCAGAACTCTGGGAACAGAGATGTTCAGATAAATTAGACAAGGCCTCATTCTACAGAAAAATGACATGTAACCCAAGTATATGACTATTGACAGCGCAACAGCATTTGTGTGGTTCTACATGTTTGTTGTGGTCTCACCAGGCTCTCCAGCAGGTACCCCAGGGTTCCAGGGCTCAGGAGTCCAATGCTGGCTGGACCTGAGACATGTGGAGTGGGCGTTAGGTGAAGGAACAACGCTAAGGGCCACAGTAAAGGTACAGGATTGCACCCCCCAACAAAAATTATTATATATAATATGTTTCACATGCGCCGAATACAATGGGTGTAGGCTTTACCGTGAAATGCTTGCTTACGAGCCCTTCCCAACGATACCGAGTTAAAAAAAAATAATACAAAGAAAAACAGTAACACAACGCTTCCAGAGAAAGACAAAGTGTAATTCAAAGTTTGGGGTGTAAACAAACAGACATTGAATAGTAGAGGCAACCTCTGTTGGGTATGTCAGACAGACTGAGTTGTCTCACCCTGGCCACCCTCTCCCCAGCCCAGTGCTGCAGGCTCAGCAGAACTGTCAGAGCAAAGGCAGAGCATTTAGGCCGTGTCATGACAAGCATACAACTCAAACCTGCAGGATTAGCTCTTTCAGTTCACAATGACCGTTTGGTATGCCAAATACTGGTTGGGGAACTAGGGTCAAATAACCTGTGGCACTTGAGAGCATTTTAATTTTTCACTGTTGATTATGTGAGTTCAAGAGTGTGTGTGTGTATGTGTGTCTGGGGTTTGATTTTACCATTCTTGTGGGGACCAGAAGTCATCAAGTTTAGTAAAACAAGTAGAATTTGGACAAGTGGGGACATTTCGCCAGTCCCCACAAGGAAAAATATTTTTTTAGGCTTAAGGGTTTAAAGTTACAATTAGGGTTAGGTAAGGTTAGGTTAAGAAAAATAGGATTTTGAATGGGAATCAATTGTGCCTTCATGGATAGTAAAACAAACGTGTGTGTGTGTAAGAGAATGAAGGAGATCAGGTTGCATCCACACTTACCAGCCAGTTTCTCAGCCAGGCAGCCCAGTACAGCAGTAGTGTTGCGGTGCTTAGAAGGGATGATGGCATCCTGGCGGGCCACAGTGGCACTCAAGCTCAGCATCTCGGACAGCTTCTGTAGAGCATCCTGACAAAGGAGGGGAAACAAGCACTGTTTTGAACGCCCAACACAGGAAAACAATGTCTCTTGAAATCTATTGAAACTTCATATAGTCTTTTCTTTCATAATACAGTTCCTTCAGAAAGTATTCATACCCCTTGATTTATTCTACCTTTTGTTGTGTTACAGGCTGAATTCAAAGTGTATTATTTTTTCCCTCACCCATCTACACACAATACCCTTTGATGACAAAGTGAAAACATGTTTTTAGAAAAGTTAGCAAAATTTATTGAAAATGAAATACAGAAAATCTATTTTACATAAGTAATCACACCCGAGTCAACATTTTGTAGATGCTCCTTTGGCAGTGATTACAGCTGTGAGGCTTTCTTGGTAAGTCTAAGAGCTTTTTACACCTGTGCAACATTTCCCCATTATTCTTTAAAAAAATATTCAAGCTCTATCAAATTAGTTTTTGGTCGTTGCTAGACAACCATTTTCAGGTCTTGCCATAATTTTAGAAGTAGATTTAAGTCAACTGTAACTCGGCCACTCAGGAACATTCACCGTCTTCTTGGAAAGCAACTCGTGTAGATTTGTCCTTGTGTTTTAGGTTGTCGTCTTGCTCAAAGGTGAAATCATCTCCCAGTGTCTGGTGGAAAACAGACTGAACCAGGCTTTTCTCTAGGATTTTGCCTGTGCTTAGCCCCATTCCGTTTCTTTTTTTTATCCGGAAAAACTCCGTAGGCCTTAACAATTACAAGCATACCCATAACATGATGCAGCCACCACTATGTTTGAAAATATGGAGAGTGGTTCTCAGTAATGTTGTATTGGATTTGCCCCAAACATAACATTTTGTAGTCAGGACAAAAAGTAAATTGCTTTGCCACATTTTTTTGCAGTATTACTTTAGTGTCTTGTTGGAAACAGGATGCATGTTTTGGAATATTTTTATTTAGTACAGGCTTTGTTCTTTTTACTCTGTCAATTAGGTTAGTATTGTGGAGTAACTACAACGTTGTTGATCCATCCTCAGTTTTCTCCTGTCACAGCTATCAACTCTAACTGTTTTAAAGTCACCATTGGCCTCGTGGTGAACTCCTTGAGCTTTTTCCTTCCTCTCTGGCAACTGAGTTAGTAAGGACGCCTGTATGTTTGTAGTGACTGGGTGTATTGGTACACCATCCAAAATGTAATTAATAACTGCACCATGATCAAAGGGATATTCAATGTCTGATTTTTGTATTTTTATCTACCAATAGGTGCCTGTCTTTGCAAGGCATTGGGTATTCTCCCTCTGTGGTTGAATCAGTGTTCACTGCTCAACTGAGGGACCTTACAGATAATTGTATGTGTGGGGGACAGAGACAAGGTTGTCATTCAAAAATCATGTTAAACACTATTATTGCACACATGTAACATATTACGTCACTTGTTAAGAAATGTTTTACCCCTGAACTTATTTATGCTTGCCATAACAAAAGGGTTGAATATGTATTGTGTCAAGACATTTCAGCCTTTCATTTTTAATTATTAATTATGAATACATTTTTTATATATATATTTTTTTACATAAATCCACATTGACATTATGGGGTATTGTGTGTAGGCCAGTGACAAAAAATATATATTTAATCAACTTTAATATCAGGCTGTAACGTAACATGTGGGAAAAAATCTAAGGGTGTGAATACGTTTTGAAGGCACAGTACACACAGTGTACAAAACATTAGGAACACCTTCCTAATATTGAGTTGCACCCCATTTTGCCCTCAGAACAGCCTCAATTATTTATTTTTAAATTTTATTTAAATGTAACCTTTATTTAACCAGGTAGGCAAGTTGAGAACAAGTTGGGCCTCCCGGGTGGCGCAGAGTCTCTGGGTTCGCGCCCAGGCTCTGTCGCAGCCGGCCGTGACCGGGAGGTCCGACGCACAATTGGCCTAGCGTCGTCCGGGTTAGAGAGGGTTTGGCCAGTAGGGATATCCTTGTCTCATCGCGCTCCAGCGACTCCAGTGGCGGGCCGGGCGCAGTGCGCGCTAACCGAGGGGGCCAGGTGCACGGTGTTTCCTCCGACACATTGGTGCGGCTGGCTTCCGGGTTGGAGGCGCGCTGTGTTAAGAAGCAGTGCGGCTTGGTTGGGTTGTGCTTCGGAGGACGCATGGCTTTCGACCTTCGTCTCTCCCGAGCCCGTACGGGAGTTGTAGCGATGAGACAAGATAGTAATTACTAGCGATTGGATACCACGAAAATTGGGGAGAAAAGGGGGTAAAATTTATTAAAATAAATAAATAAATAAATTTAAAAAAAGTTGAGAACAAGTTCTCATTTACAATTGTGACCTGGCCAAGATAAAGCAAAGCAGTTCGACACATACAACAACAGAGTTACACATGGAGTAAAAATAAAAATAAATAAAAAGTCTATATACAATGTGAGCAAATGAGGTGAGATAAGGGAGGTAAAGGCAAAAAAAGGCCATGGTGGCGAAGTAAATACAATATGGCAAGTAAAACACTGGAATGGTAGATTTGGAGTGGAAGAATGTGCAAAGTAGAAATAATGGGGTGCAAAGGAGCAAAATAATTGAATAAATAAATACAGTAGGGGAAGAGGTAGTTTGGGCTAAATTATAGATGGGCTATGTAAAGTGCAGTAATCTGTGAGCTGCTCTGACAGCTGGTGCTTAAAGCTAGTGAGGGAGATAAGTGTTTCCAGTTTCAGATTTAGAGATTTTTGTAGTTCGTTCCAGTCATTGGCAGCAGAGAACTGGAAGGAGAGGCGGCCAAAGGAGGAATTGGCTTTGGGGGTGACCAGAGAGATATACCTGCTGGAGCGCGTGCTACAGGTGGGTGCTGCTATGGTGACCAGCGAGCTGAGATAAGGGGGGACTTTACCTAGCAGGGTCTTGTAGATGACCTGGAGCCAGTGGGTTTGGCGACGAGTATGAAGCGAGGGCCAGCCAACGAGAGCGTACAGGTCGCAGTGGTGGGTAGTATATGGGGCTTTGGTGACAAAACGGATGGCACTGTGATCCAATTTATTGAGTAGGGTATTGGAGGCTATTTTGTAAATGACATCGCCGAAGTCGAGGATCGGTAGGATGGTCAGTTTTACGAGTGTATGTTTGGCAGCATTAGTGAAGGATGCTTTGTTGCGAAATAGGAAGCCAATTCTAGATTGAACTTTGGATTGGAGATGTTTGATGTGAGTCTGGAAGGAGAGTTTACAGTCTAACCAGACACCTATGTATTTGTAGTTGTCCACATATTCTAAGTCAGAACCGTCCAGAGTAGTGATGTTGGACGGGAAGGCAGGCATTTAGTTTTACTTGTATTTAAGAGCAGTTGGAGGCCACAGAAGGAGTGTTGTATGGCATTGAAGCTCGTCTGGAGGGTTGTTAACACAGTGTCCAAAGAAGGGCCAGAAGTATACAGAATGGTGTCGTCTGCGTAGAGGTGGATCAGAGACTCACCAGCAGCAAGGGTGACATCATTGATGTATACAGAGAAGAGAGTCGGCCCAAGAATTGAACCCTGTGGCACCCACATAGAGACTGCCAGAGGCCCGGACAACAGGCCTTCCGATTTGACACACTGAACTCTATCAGAGAAGTAGTTGGTGAACCAGGCGAGGCAATCATTTGAGAAACCAAGGCTATCGAGTCTGCCGATCAGGATGTGGTGATTGACAGAGTCGAAAGCCTTGGCCAGGTCAATGAATACGGCTGCACAGTATTGTTTCTTATCGATGGCAGTTAAGATATCGTTTAGGACCTTGAGCGTGGCTGAGGTGCACCCATGACCAGTTCTGAAACCAGATTGCATAGCGGAGAAGGTGCGGTGGGATTCAAAATGGTCGGTAATCTGTATGTTGACTTGGCTTTCGAAGACCTTAGAAAGGCAGGGTAGGATAGATATAGGTCTGTAGAAGTTTGGGTCAAGAGTGTCCCCCCCCTTTGAAGAGGGGGATGACCACAGCTGCTTTTCAATCTTTGGGAATCTCAGATGACACGAAAGAGAGGTTGAACAGGCTAGTAATAGGGGTTGCAACAATTTCGGCAGATCATTTTAGAAAGGGTCCAGATTGTCTAGCCCGGCTGATTTGTAGGGGTCCAGATTTTGCAGCTCTTTCAGAACATCAGCTGACTGGATTTGGGAGAAGGAGAAATAGGGAAGGCTTGGGCGAGTTGCTGTGGGGAGTGCAGTGCTGTTGACCGGGGTAGGGGTAGCCAGGTGGAAAGCATGGCCAGCCGTAGAAAAATGTTTATTGAAATTCTCAATTATAGTGGATTTATCGGTGGTGACAGAGTTTCCTATCCTCAGTGCAGTGGGCAGCTGGGAGGATGTGTTCTTATTCTCCATGGACTTTACAGTGTCCCAGAACTTTTTGGAGATTGTGTTGCAGGAAGCAAATTTCTGCTTGAAAAAGCTAGCCTTGGCTTTTCTAACTGCCATTGTATATTGGTTTCTAACTCCCCTGAAAAGTTGCATATCACGGGGGCTGTTCGATGCTAATGCAGAACGCCACAGGATGTTTTTGTGTTGGTTAAGGGCAGTCAGGTCTGGAGAGAACCTGGATAGTAGGACAGACCTGGATAGTAGGACAGAACCCTGCAGGCTATCTCTGCAGTAGATTGCAACACCGCCCCCTTGGCCGTTCTATCTTGTCTGAAAATGTTGTAGTTAGGGATGGAGATTTCAGAGTTTTTGGTGGTCTTCCTAAGCCAGGATTCAGACACGGCTAGGACTTCCGGGTTGGCAGAGTGTGCTAAAGCAGTGAATAAAACAAACTTAGGGAGGAGGCTTCTAATGTTAACATGCATGAAACCAAGGCTATTACGATTACAGAAGTCATCAAAAGAAAGCGCCTGGGGAATAGGAGTGGAGCTAGGCACTGCAGGGCCTGGATTCACCTCTACATCACCAGAGGAACAGAAGAGGAGTAGGATAAGGGTACGGCTAAAAGCTATGAGAATTGGTCATCTAGGACATCCGGAACAGAGAGTAAAAGGAGCAGGTTTCTAGAGACGATAAAATAGCTTCAAGGTATAATGTACAGACAAAGGTATGGTAGGATGTGAATACAGTGGAGGTAAACCTAGGTATTGAGTGATGATGAGAGAGATATTGTCTCTAGAAACATCATTGAAACCAGGTGATGTCATCGCATGTGTGGGTGGTGTAACTGAAAGGTTGGATAAGGTATAATGAGCAGGGCTAGAGGCTCTACAGTGAAATAAGCCAATAAACACTAACCAGAACAGCAATGGACAAGGCATATTGACATTAAGGAGAGGCATGCTTAGCCGAGTGATCATAAGGGTCCAGTGAGTAGTGAGGTTGGTTGGGGTCACGGCGATTCAGACAGCTAGCCGGGCCATGGGTAGCAAGCTGGCAGAGGATGGAGGTCTGTTTTTAGCCACCTCGTGCGTTTCCGTTGGTAGATTAGTGGGGTTCCGTGTGGTAGAGGGGACCAATCCAATTGGCGAAATAGTTATAGTGGCCTAAGAAAATTGTCCGATAGACCTAATTCAGATAGCAGCCGATAAGACAGCTAACGAATAGCGGGCCGCAGATGGGCGTTCAGGTTACGTCGCGACGGAGGGGCCAGTTGGATAACTCCCTCGGGCAGATAACGTCGGTAGTCCAGTCATGAAGGCCCGGTGGGGGCTCCGCATTGGCAGTAAAACAGGTTCGGATAGGTGATTGTAGCCCAGGAGTGGCTGATGGAACTCTTCAGCTGGCTAGCTCCGGAATAATTGATGTTTGCTCCAGGACCGACGTTAGCCAATAGTCACTCGGATAGCAGCTAGCTAGCTGCAAGATCCAGGTGTAAATGTCCAGAGCTTGCGGTAGAAATCCGGGGATATGGAGAGAAAATAGTTCCGGTATGCTCTGGCCTGAGTCGCGTTGTACAAAACTGGCGATAGCTTTTCGAGCTAAAGGATAGCTGATGACTGCCAACCGTGGCAGTCATCAAGGGCATGGACACTACAAGGTGTCGAAACATTCCACAGGGATGCTGGCCCATGTGGATTCCAATGTTTCCCACAGTTGTGTCAAGTTGGCTGGATGTCCTTTGAGTGGTGGACCATTCTTGATACACACCGGAATCGATGGAGCGTGAAAAGCCTAGCAGCATTGCAGTTCTTGACACACTCAAACCAGTGCGCCTGGCACCTACCAACATACCCCATTCAAAAGCACTTAAAATATTTTTTCTTGTCCATTCACCCTCTGAATGGCACACATACACAATCCATGTCTCAATTGTATCAAGGCTTAAAAATACTTTAACCCGAAAATACTATGCATGGAAGTAACTGAATTGTTTTCATTATTAGCTTTAAAAAAAAGTGACTATAGCAAGCCTATCCTCTCATATTATTAAACATGCAACTATTGTAATGAAGCAGAGAATGTAATACATCATTTACAAACATTTCCTAAATTACAATGTGGGAAAACACTGTTCTAAAAGATGCACCTGATGAGAGCCGTTTCATGTGACAGAGTGATGAACGTCTCCGTTAGAAACTTAGAAAGAGGGAAAACGTAAATATGCAACAAATTAGATGGGTTGTTAATATGACTAGGATTGTGCCTTTGGCTTCTGGACAATCTAAAAAAGTAGATATGAACAGTAGAACAGGAGAGAAATGCTGTGAAACTTTGGTTGCTGGCACAGCTGTTCTTAGCTGCTTCGTGCTGCTCCTCTTTCATTGCTGCTCCCTGCAGCCTGCTTCGGAGTTGCTTAGCAACGAGTCTCCGCTCTGGCTTGCTCGCGGATCACTGACTAGAGACAGCCATTAGTTGAGGTACGAAAGGTACTTTCTACTTTAAAGTCACTGTACATTACTATTTTCGACTAAATAATAATTCCGGTCAACCAAGACACTGTTCCTGTTTTATGAGTGACGAGATTTGTTCAATTCTGGCACCAATTTAATTGAACGAAATAATGCAAATTCACTTATAGAGTGATAAGCATGACCGGTCAAATGTATTTTGGGCGGCTAAGCGACTAATATCCCTAATTAGAACCTTTTACTATTTAAGCAGCAGTTTCTCCCTCCAGTCTTTCTTATTTTTGTTGGCGAATGCTTGTGGTGGCCAACTTTTCCTTTCCATGTTGTGCGTGACTGAAAGTGAGTACTTTGCATTATTGTACAGTACCAGTCAAAAGTTCGGACACCTATTCATTCAAGGGTTTTTCTTTATTTGTACTATTTTCTGTATTGTAGAATAATAGGGGAGACATCAAAACTATGAAATAACATATAGAATCATGTAGTAACCAATTCTTTATTTGTTTAAATCAAAATATATTTGAGATTCTTCAAAGTATTCACCCTTTGCCTTGATGACAACTTTGCACAATCAACCAGCTTCACCTGGAATGCTTTTCCAACAATCTTGAAGGAGTTCCCACATATGCTGAGCACTTGTTGGCTGCTTTTCCTTCACTCTGCGGTTCCAAACCATCTCAAATGGGTGGAGGTCAGCTGATTGTGGAGGCCAGGTCATCTGATGCAGCACTCCATCACACTCCTTCTTGGTCAAATACCCCTGACACAGCTTGGAGGTATGTTTTGGGTCATTGTCCAGTTGAAAAACAAATGATAGTCCCAAACCAGATGGGATGGTGTATCGCTGCAGAATGCTATGGTAGCCATCCTGGTTAACTGTGCCTTGAATTCTAAATAACATCAGCGTGTCACCAGCAAAGCATCCCCACACCATAACACCTCCATTCTTCACAGTGGGAACCACACATGGAGATCATCTGTTCATCTACCCTGCGTCTCGCGGTTGGAACCAAAAATCTCAAATTTGAACTCATCAGACCAAAGGACAGATTTCCACCGGTCTAATGTCCATTGCTCCCGTTTCTTGGCCCAAGCAAGTCTCTTCTTCTTATTGGTGTCCTTTGGTAGTGGTTTCTTTGCAGCAATTTGACCATGAAAACCTGATTCATGCAGTCTCTTCTGAACAGTTGATGTTGAGATTAGAGGTCGACCGATTAATCAAAATGGCCGAATAATTAGGGCCGATTTCAAGTTTTCATAACGGTAATCAGCATTTTTGGACACCGATTAAACACATTGCACCCCACGAGGAGACTGCGTGGCAGGCTGACTAACTGTTACGCGAGTGCAGCAAGGAGCCAAGGTAAGTTGCTAGCTAGTATTAAACTTACCTTATAAAAAACAATCAATCTTAACATAATCACTAGTTAACTACACATGGTTAATGATATTATTCGTTTATCTAGCTTGTCCTGCATTGCATATAATCGATGCGGTGCCTGTAAATTATCCTCAAATCACAGCCAAACGGGTGATGATTTAACAAGTGCATCCTTGAAAAAGCACTGTCGTTGCACCAATGTGTACCTAACCATAAACATCAATGCCTTTCTTTAAAATCAATACACAAGTATATGTTTTTAAACCTGCATATTTAGTTAATATTGCCTGCTAACATGAATTTATTTTTTTCTCTTGCGTTCTTTGCAAGCAGAGTCAGGGTATATGCAGCAGTTTGGGCTTCCTGGCTCGTTGAACTGTATGAAGACCATTTCTTCCTAACAAAGACCGTAATTAAATTTGCCAGAATTGTACATAATTATAACATAACATTGAAGGTTGTGCAATGCAACAGCAATATTTAGACTTAGGGATGCCACCCGTTAGATAAAATACAGAACGGTTCCGTATTTCACTGAAAGAATAAACTTTTTGTTTTCGAAATGATAGTTTCCGGTTTTGACCATATTAATGGCCTAAGGCTCGTATTTCTGTGTGTTATTATAATTAAGTCTATGATTTGATAGAGCAGTCTGAGCGGTGGTAGGCAGCAGCAGGCTCATAAGCATTCATTCAAACAGCACTTTCCTGCATTTGCCAGCAGCTCTTCGCTGTGCTTCAAGCATTGCGCTGTTTATGGCTTCAAGCCTCCCGAGATATAGGCACTATAGTATTGCCAGCCTAAAGAACATCAAATAGTCAAAGGTATATGAAATACAAATGGTATAGAGAGAAATAGTCCTTGAATTCCTATAATAAATACAACCTAAAACTTCTTACCTGGGAATATTGAAGGCTCATGTTATAAAGGAACCACCAGCTTTCATATGTTCTCATGTTCTGAGCAAGGAACTTAAACGTTAGCTTTTTTACATGGCAAATATTGCACTTTTACTTTCTTCCCCAACACTTTGTTTTTGAATTATTTAAACCAAATTGAACATGTTTCATTATTTATTTGAGACCAAATTGATTTTATTGACGTATTATATTAAGTTAAAATAAAACTGTTCATTCAGTATTATTAAAACTGTCATTATTCCAAATAAATATATATTAAAAAAAATATATATATATATATATACACTGCTCAAAAAAATAAAGGGAACACTTAAACAACACAATGTAACTCCAAGTCAATCACACTTCTGTGAAATCAAACTGTCCACTTAGGAAGCAACACTGATTGACAATAGATTTCACATGCTGTTGTGCAAATGGAATAGACAAAAGGTGGAAATTATAGGCAATTAGCAAGACACCCCCAATAAAGGAGTGATTCTGCAGGTGGTGACCACAGACCACTTCTCAGTTCCTATGCTTCCTGGCTGATGTTTTGGTCACTTTTGAATGCTGGCGGTGCTCTCACTCTAGTGGTAGCATGAGACGGAGTCTACAACCCACACAAGTGGCTCAGGTAGTGCAGCTCATCCAGGATGGCACATCAATGCGAGCTGTGGCAAGAAGGTTTGCTGTGTCTGTCAGCGTAGTGTCCAGAGCATGGAGGCGCTACCAGGAGACAGGCCAGTACATCAGGAGACGTGAAGGAGGCCGTAGGAGGGCAACAACCCAGCAGCAGGACCGCTACCTCCGCCTTTGTGCAAGGAGGAGCACTGCCAGAGCCCTGCAAAATGACCTCCAGCAGGCCACAAATATCTGTTAAACCATGTGAAGGGATGGCGTGATTAAGGGGGAACCAATTATCTCTTGGCTCCACAATGTCTGTGCGCAAGTCACTCCCCTCAGTGAGCTTGTCCAGGAGTGGGGAGAAGAGGGGGTTTACTTGAGATGGGAGAATATAGAGTTGACAATTGAGTTATGCCTTGGATGAGGTAATGTTTTGGTACTATGAAGTACCAGGAACGAGATTAGAACCTCGTCTTAGAGACCAAACTGAACAATAATTTATAGCTAATGCTATCTGGCTATGGGATACTCCTTTCTCAAGTAAAATTATTTTGTAGGCACTCTCAGAATTCATTATAGACACTGAATTGATCTGAGAGTCAAAGGGCGATTTTAAAGCTCACATATTATTAAAGATGACATTTAAGTATAACTCTGACTGGTGTGTGATTTGTAACTCTCCTCATTTGGTAATACAGGAAATTGCCACGACACTATGCATTTCGGTAGGAAGCGTTCTCCTGGCATCCGCCAAACCCAGATTCGTCCGTCGGACTGCCACATGGGGGAGTGTGATTCATCACTCCAGTGAATGCATTTCCACTGCTCCAGAGCCCAATGGCGGCAAGCATTACACCACTAGAGGTGACGCGTGGCACTGCGCATGGTGATCTTAGGCTTGTGTGCGGCTTCTCGGCCATTGAAACCCATTTCATGAAGCTCCCGATGAATAGTCCTTGTGCTGACGTTGCTTCCAGAAGCAGTTTGGAAGTCAGTAGTGAGTGTTGCAACCGAGATACGATTTTAACGTGCTTCAGCACTCGGCGGTCTCGTTTTCTGAGCTTGTGTGGCCTACCATTTCGCGGCTGAGCCGTTGTTGCTCCTAAACGTTTCCACTTCAAAATAACAGCACTTACAGTTGACCGGGGCAGCTCTAGCAGGGAAGAAATTTGACAAACTGACTTGTTGGAAAAGTGCCATCCTATGACGGTGCCACGTTGAAAGTCACTGGGCTCTTAAGGCCATTCTACTGCCAATGTTTGTCTATGAAGATTGCATGGCTGTGTGCTCGATTTTATACACCTGTCAGCAACGGGTATGGCTGAAATATCCAAATCCACTCATTGAAGGGGTGTCCACATACCTTTGTATATACAGTGCCTTCGGGAAGTATTCAGACCCTTGACTTTTTCCACATTGTTACATTAGTCTCAATCTAAAATGGATTAAATAAAAAAATATCAGCAATCTACACACAAAATCCCATAATGACAATGCGAAAACAGGTTTATAGCAAAAACCAAGCCATGAGTTCGGTGGAATTGTCTATAGAGCTCCGAGACAGAATTGTGTCAAGGCACAGATCCGGGAATGGGACCAAAAAATGTCTGCAGCATTGAAGGTCACCAAGAACACAGTGGCCCCTATCATTCTCAAACAGAAGAAGTTTGGAACCACCAAGACTCTTCCTAAAGCGGTCTGCCTGGCCAAACTGAGCAATCAGGGGAGAAGTGCCTTGGTCAGGGAGGTGACCAAGAACCCGATGGTCACTCTGATAGAGCTCCAGAGTTCCTCTATGGAGATGGGAGAACCTTGCAGAAGGACAAGCATCTCTGCAGCACTCCACCAATCACTGCACTGTTGTGCAGTAAAAGGCACAACAGCCCACTTGGAGTTTGCCAAAAAGGCATCTAAAGGACTTCGACCATGAGAAACAAGATTCTCTGGTCTGATGAAACAAAGATTGAACTCTTTGGCCTGAATGCCAAGCGTCACGTCTGGAGGAAACCTGGTACCATCCAACGGGGAAGCATCATGCTGTGGGGATGTTTTTCAGCTGCAGGGACTGTAAGACTAGTCAGGATCGAGGGAAAGATGAACGGCGTAAAGTACAGAAAGATCCTTGATGAAAACCTGCTCCAGTCCCAACAGGACAACAACCCTAAGCACACAGCCAACAACGCAGGAGTGGCTTCGGGACAAGTCTCTGAATGTCCTTGAGTGGCCCAACCAGAGCCCAGACTTGAACCCGATCGAAACATCTCAGGAGAGACCTGAAAATTGCTGTGCAGCAACGCTACCCATCCAACCTGACAGAGCTTGAGAGGATCTGCAGAGAAGAATGGGAGAAACTCCCCAGATACAGGTGTGCCAAGCTTGTAGTGTCATACCCAAGAAGACTCAAGAATGTAATCGCTGCCAAAAGGTGCTTCAACAAAGTACCGAGTAAAGGGTAAGAATACTTTATTAAATGTTTATAAATTAGCAAAAATTTATTAAAAACTGTTTTAGCTTTGTCATTATGGGGTATTGTGTATAGATTGATGGGGGGATTTAATCCATTTTAGAATAAGGCTGTAACCTTACAAAATGTGGAAAAGGTAAAGGGGTCTGAATACTTTCCAAAGGCACTGTATATCCTCAGTTTGTTTGATACTTTTCAATTTCTTATCCATTTGCACTTGTCAGTCATGATTATATGTTAACATGTGTTAGTATCTCCATTTTATAACCCCCAGAACCACAACCTCATATCATAACTTGTATCACAAACTTACCTACTGGCCTAACAAGCCATCAAATCTACATCCTACCCCCATGTGCCTGTATTGTGCTTTTTAGTTAGTTAATAAGTACCCTGAACTGGAAACCTTGTCTCCAACCATCATTCCTGCATTCTTACAAATGCACCGTAGTGGCAACATCACTCCTCAACCCTAGTTATTTTTAGTAACTATCAATCCCCACACCCCTACTGGAACATGAGCTTGGTGTGTTGTAATCAGCTGCTATCAATGAGTGTCTAAGAGTGGATGGCCATGCTTTGGGAAGTTGAGCTTTGAATTTGAGTTTTGTGTAGGCATTAGGCAAGGAAGATGGATCTTGGAGGCATTACACAGACGAGACCCAGATGGTAACTAGTACTCACTTTGGTGGGCAGTGGGCATTCGTCAAGCAGCAGGGTAATCACAGCTGGTCCCAGTGGGTCGTCCAGCGGTATCACCCGGATCAGAGACTGGACCACCTCCAACCAGCCGTCATCTTAGGGTGGCACAGGGGGTAGGGTAGGGGGGAAAGGTGGAGGTTAGCAGGGGACAGCAAAACTGGTTAATTAACAGCCTCTTTGTAGTTGTCACACTAGATGCAGATATGTGCAGTCTGAGGTTTAGCGTCTAAGCACGTCTGCTTGGAGGCTTTGTTGTGCATCACTCAACTGGCCAGAAACTGAAACTCAATTACTGTTGAATTTGGTGGAAAGTGAGGTATTATTTTGGCTTCTCTTCCCCCTAGCCATCCTTAACTCAAAATAATTGAATAATTTCTAACCTTTCCCTGTGATAAAACTATGTAACTCAACTTTAACTTCTGTGGTAACAGCAGCACATAAGGCAGATGGATGTCTTTTGGACATTTCCATGTAAAAGGACCCATGAACAGCAACAGCTCATAGGAGTATATGAAATTGGGTGTCAAATGAAAGCTAAGCATCAATATTGAGAAATGAATCCATATACATATCCATTTTACAAAAAATTAGGAAGAAGCAAAGGCTCAAACAGATAGAAAAGGGCTCCTAGAAAATATCGACCAGATTAAGTCTTGATGTATTTCTAATACCTTAAAACACAAAATTGAAGTGAAGACCCCTGCAAACTACACTAAACAAAAACAAATGCAACATTTTCTAAGATTTTACTGAGTTAGTTCATATAAGGAAATCAGTCAATTTAAATAAATTCATTAGGCCTTAATCTATGCATTTCACATGACTGGGAATACAGATATGCATCTGTTGGTCACAGATACTGTACCTTAAAATAAAAAGTAAGGGCGTGGTTCAGAAAACCAGTCAGTATCTGGTGTGACCACCATTTGCCTCATGCAGCACAACACATCTCCTTCGCATAGAGTTGATCAGGCTGTTGATTGTGGCCTGTAGAATATTGTCGCACTCCACTTCAATGGCTGTGCGAAGTTGCTGGATATTGGCGGAACTGGAGCACGCTGTCGTACACGTTGATCCAGAGCATCCCAAAGATGGTCAATAGGTTACATGTCTGGTGAGTATGCAGACCATGGAAGAACTGGGACATTTTTAGCTCCCAGGAATTGTGTACAGATCCTTGCAACATGAGTCTGTGCATTATCATACTGAAACATGAGGTGATGGTGGCAGATGAATGGCACAACAATGGGCCTCAGGATCTCGTCACGGTATCTCTGTGCATCCAAATTGCCATCGATAAAATGCAATTGTGTTCGTTGTCTGTAGCTTATGCCTGCCCATGCCATAACTCCGCTGCCACCATGGAGCACTCTGTTCACATCGTTGACATCTGCAAACCGCTCGCCCACACGACACCATACACGCCTTCTGCCCGGTACAGTTGAAACCGGGATTCATTCGTGAAGAGCACACATGTTTTTTACTCCTTTTTCTTCCCAATTCCAAATTGGTATTTAGTCTTGTTCCATCGCTGCAACTCCCCTACGGACTCGGGAGGCGAAGGTCGAGTGCCATGCTACCGCTGAAACACAACCCTGCCCAGCCACACTGCTCTCTTAACCCGGAAGCCAGTCGCAACAAATGTGTCGGAGGAAACGCCGTCCAGCTGGCGACCGAAGTCAGCTTGCAGGCAACCGGACCGCCACAAGGGATCGCTAGAGTGTGATGTGACAAGGAAATCCCGGCCGGCCAAACCCTCCCCTAACCCGGACGATGCTGGGCCAAATGGGTCTCCCGGGTCGGCTGTGAAACAGCCTGGGATCAGACCCGGGACTGTAGTGCCTTAAAACGCTGCGTCACTCAGGAGGCCCGAAGAACACACTTCTACAGCGTGCCAGTGGCCATTGAAGGTGAGCATTTGCACACTGAAGTCGGTTACGGCGCCGAACTGCAGTCAGGTCAAGATCCTGGTGAGGATGATGAGCACGCAGATTAGCTTCCCTGAGACGGTGTCTGACAGTTTGTGCAGAAATTGTTTGTGCAAACCCAGTTTCATCAGCTGTCCGGGTGGCTGGTCTCAGACCATCCCATAGGTGAAGAAGCCAGATGTGGAGGTCCTGCGCTGGCGTGGTTATACATGGTCTGCAGTTGTGAGGCCGGTTGGAGGTACTGCCAAATGCTCTAAAAACGACTTATGGTAGAGAACATTAAATTATCTGGCAACAGCTCTGGTGGACATTCCTGCAGTCAGCATGCCAATCGCACGCTCCCTCAAAACATGAGACATCTGTGGCATTGTGTTGCGTGACAAAACTGTACATTTTAGAGTGGCCTTTTATTGTCCCCAGCACAAGGTGCACCTGTGTAATGATCATGCAGTTTAATCAGCTTCTTTAAATGCCACACCTGTCAGGTGGATGGATTATCTTAGCAAAGAAGAAATGCTCACTTAACAAGGATGTAAAAAAAAATATACACAAAATGTTACAGAAATAAGCTTTTTGTGCATATGGAACATTCCTGGAATCTTTTATTTCAGCTTGTGAAACATGGGACCAACACTTCACACGTTGCGTTTATATTTTTTATATAATATGCTTTCTTTTTTTGCCGTGGTATAATTCTGGCATTGAGTATCACTAAACCTGTTATCGAAGTACATTCTGGTATCGTGACAACACTACACTTGATGAGTACAGTATAATGTACTGTATTGTACTATACTGAGCTCTACTGTGCTGTACTTTGATGTCCAAACTTGTGAAACAGACCTCTATGATTGGTTCAGGTTTGGTCCTAACCAACCAAATTAGGTGTTTTTTGGGGCAGAGCTCATTAAAATAATAGCCAGTGTGAAGAATAGAAGTATGCAATATCCTCCTTACTTTTGTGTACCTATTCTAGAGCCCTATAAAAAGGGATGGGCAACTTTGATAGGGTGGGGGACCACAGTGGCTCGTCAGGGGGCTGCAGTTGCTCGTCGGTCTGTGTACCCACATTCATACCCATGCATGCAGTCAGAGCTGGCTCTAGCTTTTTGGGGTCCCCAAGCGAAATTATGTTGGATCTCACCATGTCCAACAAACAAATTATCTTTTTGGCATTTATCAAATTGTACCAAAACTGTGTTTCCATCACAGCTGTCGTGATCTTTTAATTAATTTTTTATACAGAATGACTTCACTTGCATAAACGCTGTGGATGTAAATATGGTTAGTGACTGACAGAGAGAAAAACTGATGATGCACAACATTTCGAAATTGCACCTTGTGTATTCTACTATTCTAACGCTCAACAGTAAGTTGAGACCGACTGAGTTCATAAAATACAAAAATGTAGACGCGGTCTACAAAAAGGGGGGCCGCAGGCCATCAGTTGCCTATCCCTGTACTACTACATCAGTTTATTTTTAATCCTAATTATGCTTTCTCCTGGGCTTTTTCCCAGGTTTCGTTTCTTCTCCATTTTTTTGCTCTCAAAATCATACTTTAACCTCTTTGGGCTAGGGGGCAGTATTTTGACATCTGGATGACAAGCGTGCCCAAAGTAAACTGCCTGTTACTCAGGCCCAGAAGCTAGGATATGCATATAATTGATTTGGATAGAAAACACTCTAAAGTTTCTAAAACGTTTAAAATAATGTCTGTGAGTATAACATAACTGATATGGCAGGCAAAAACTCAAGGACAAACTATCCAGAAAAAAAATGAAAAAAAATTCATCCCACCATTGATTCCTATGGCTGTCATTTTTAATATGAAGGGAAAACCTCCCAGATTGCAGTTCTTAGGGCTTCCACTAGATGTCAACAGTCTTCAGAAAGAGTTTCAGGCTTGTTTTTGGAAAAATTAGCTAGAATTTGTAGTTTTTGTAAGTGGCTCCCATTTTGGCTGTAGTGTTTGTTACACGTTCTGGTGAATGCGCGTACATTGTTTATCTCCGGTAATAACAATAACGATTCGCCGTCTTAAATTTGATAGTTTATTTACGTATTAGGGTGCCTGAGGTTTGATTATAAACGTTGTTTGACTTATTTGGAGAAGTTTATTGGTAACGTTTGGGATTCATTTTGTATGCGTTTTGAAGGAGGGAAACCGGTGGATTATTGAATGAAGCGCGCCAGCTAAACTGAGTTTTTGGGGATATAAAGGACTTTATCGAACAAAACAACCATTTGTGATGTAGCTGGGACCTTTTGGAGTGCAAACAGAAGTAGATCTTCTAGCGTCCCACTGATCTGCAAGAAGAAAAACAAAAACTGGATGTTCTAAGTCCGCAACAATGCTTACACCCCATCAGGAGACCACAAGGTCTGGAATTTTGTTGTTGTTGTTGTTGGGGTGTTGATACCCTAATTCAACTGCCCACCAGCAAGATACTTATTGATGCAAATAATTATGATATCAGGCTACTTTGCAGTTAACAATTAATTGAGGGTTTTTGAGAAAGCCTTTCCATCTACCAGAAAACTTATTGCTAACGACTACACAAAGTGGTAGAGAAATGTGCCCACAAAGACAGGGGCATTACCGCATTAACTCTTCAGAAAGTTGAAGGAAAATAGGAATCAGTGATGCATTTTGTTCATGGCTTATGATTATTTTAGGCATATTAATAAATGTTTTAATAAGTTCAATACATTTAATTGATTTCCTACTAAGTTCAATAATTTAAAAGAATATTGTTGAATTCCGTTTTAAAATGTCTGGATTACATGATTCTGTCCACGTTCACAGCGACGCAGAATTTATAGGGCCCTACTATTCAGGCTATATCACCATGAAGAGAATGACATTCATATCCATAATTACGCATTTCTGTATAGTACAGATCAGGGACCTGTGATGTAATTCTGTTAACGTCTGTAAATCCACTTTACTTACTGTAGTTGAATAAGTCAAGGTGTCATTTCATAGCTGACACCCCATTCCTTCTGCAGACATCTTTGAATCTTAATTCAGAGCAAATATTTAGAGTTTTTGGTAAACGTGGTACATAAAAAAATCTGAGGGAGATTTTACAGAAATTCTGTTAACAAATGTGTTTTTGTCAAATGTTCAGTGTAATTTGTTAAAAGTATGTGGACACCTGCTCGTCAAACATCTCACTCCAAAATCATGGGCATTAACATGGAGTTGGTCCCCCCTTTGCTGCAATAACAGCCCCCACTCTTCTGGGAAGGCTTTCCACTAGATGTTGGAACATTGCTGCGAGGACATGCATCCATTCAGCCACAAGAGCATTAGTGGCACTGATGGCTTGTAGTCGGCATTCCAATTCATCCCAAAGGTGTTCGATGGGGTTGAGGTCAGGGCTCTGTGCAGGCCAGTTAAGTTCTTCTACACTGATCTTGACAAACCATTTCTGTATTGCCCTCACTTTATGCACAGGGGCATTGTCATGCTGAAAAAGGGCTTACCCCAAACTGTTGGCACAAAGTTGGATACACAGAATCGTCTAGAATGTCATTGTATGCTGTAGCGTTAAGATTTCCCGTCACTGGAACTAAGGGGCCTAGCCTGAACCATGAAAAACAGCGCCAGATCATTATTCCAAAGCCGGCAAGCTTTACACCACTCCAGCTGACGCTTAGCATTGCGCATTTTGATCTTAGGCTTGTGTGCAGCTGCTCAGCTATGGAAACCCATTTCATGAAGTTGCTGACTAACAGTTCTTGTGCTGACGTTGCTTCCAGAAGCAGTTTGGAACTCGGTAGTGAGTGTTGCAACCTAGGACAGATTATTATCCCGTTCTGTGAGCTTGTCTACCACTTCGCGGCTGAGCCATTGTTGCTCCTAGACGTTTCCACTTCACAATAACAGCACTTACTGTTGACCGGAGCAGCTATAGCAGGGCAGAAATGTGACGAATTGACATGTTGGAAAGGTGGCATCCTATGACGGTGCCACGTTGAAAGTCACTGAGTCCTCAATTTATACACCTGTCAGCAACGGGTGTGGCTGAAATAACGGAATCCACTAATTTAAAGGGGTGTCCACATACTTTTGGCCATGTAGTGTAGTTGGATGGTTTGTTCAACTTTGTTTGGCATACATTTTAAAGTGAAAAATCTGAGTCTCAGCGCAATTCCGTTAACGGGGAATTATCCTTTTACAGATATCCATAACATCAGTGTGTAACATTAGAAATATCCCACTTCTATTCCTGATAACAGGCCCAGGAATAACTACATTCTACCCTTCCCAGTAGCAGTGACTCAACACCCGACTGCCCTACTCCAAACCTACCAGTCTCTCTCAACCATCAAAACAACAGATGCACTTATAAATAAAGTAAACAGTACACAGCTGTGGCAACCAGTCCCCCCAGGATTCTGCAATCGCAAAATTCAATGCAAAATCCAACAATCTGCGCATATTATGCGAAAGCTCGCAATTTTGACCAATCCCCGCCCTTTTAGCGCATAAAAGGGTCCAATCAAAAGCGGGTTCGTAATTTTGACCAAATACCGTGGAAAATGGCCGTCTCCAACCACACGTCAACAAAGTTTTCCCCCCACGGCCTGTCAGTGTTTTCACGTGCGAAGATGGCTGATTGTTGATGGCTGACAGGCAGTACAATGAAAAGAAATCAATCATTTGCCATCAAAAATAACAGCTAAAGTGGGAAACAATTTCCAAATGTTTTACATGAAAGTGGTGGGAAATTGTTTTGCACTCCGTGCAACGTTGTGCTGGAACACAAGAGAAAGTCGACAATCAACAGTCACTTCGAATCAGCAAAGCATATGAGAATGTCAGAACAGTTCCCACAGCAGCGGCAGATCACCATGACTGAAGTGGTAGCAGGAAAGACTGTGGCAAGCGCTGAAAGAATCAAGGTGAGTGGCGTTTTACGCAAACTTTTACTCCGCTAACCTTGGCTTTAGTAGGGTGTTTGGCATTCTGCTCTCCCCAGGATGTCTATGGGGAGCGCTGCTCAAAGCACTGAGTGCAATTTGTCAGCTTTGCCGTTTTAAACTCTCTGTAAAACTTAATATGGATCACGAAAGCACAATCTTCCTGGATTTTTTTAGAAATGGCAATACTGTTTTAAAAGTACATATCAACCACAATACTATTTTTACGTTTTCTGTTCTTTATCTCCCTTAAAACCCTTTCAGAAAAAAATAAAAATAAATCACAATCAAGTATTTTGAAGACAACTTATGCTAAATAAATATTGATCCTCAAATTGAAAGCGATTGATCAGCTTTGAATCCATTTGTTTTTTGAGAGAGTGTGAATGAGAGGTTCATCTCGTGTTGATAGCATGCCCCAAGCCTGATGGAGAGGAGAGGTGTGTGTGAGTGGATTATAAATGACACACGGATATATATTTTATCTAATTAATTAATGCAAGTGTTATTTTTCCGATTTTTCACCTCTCGTTATGTTCAGAAAAAGAGCTGCGTTTCTTCAAAAAAAGAAACAGCCCAAAAGAGCACTTTGTCTCTAATTGTTTTCATGGAAGTTGACCTTGAGATATAATATGTCTTAAGCTTGGACCCCAGGTGTTTCTTTTGTCCTAGTTTAATATTTTTTAGTACCTACAGATTATGGGGGAATGCATTTTTTAAATGTTGAAAATAAACAAATCGAGCACTTTAAATGCTTCTAATTGTTTTTGTATTATGTATTCTGCTTAAAAATCATCCTAAAACTGAGCACATATGACTTTTTATTGCTTTATATGAAATGAACGTGAACAAAACATCGCAAAATGTAGCTCGGAATTTCAGAAAAGATGCCACTAAATCAAGCATTTTTGGCCACAGAAATCACAAAAAAGTCACGAAATCCTGGAGGGACTGGGCAACGAGAGGAGAGACAAGCTGGCGGGCTGGATACAGATGTTAAGACTGTTAGGCCCCGCTAGATCCACCTCTGAAACCAGCTAAAGAGAGGCTCAGACCTGCCACTGACTGTCCACAAGAACTAGCACCATGCTCTAGCACTATGGGTCTGGTTCTCAAAAACGAGTAGCATTAATAGGGAATAGTAAAACTTTACAAGCAAGTCTCAATGTAAAATGAACACAATCTTGCTGTGGGATCAGGTGAGATTGTCATGACTAATAGGCAGGCGCAAAGGCATTTCATTATTGCCTTAGAGACGGAATGGGAAGCCTGCATTAGTATCATTGTGTGGGCTAGAAGAGCCTTTAACAGAGAGTAATGACTGGCAAAGCCTGGGAAACCTTATGATCCACTCTATCAATATCCAGAGGTTACAGCTGCCAAGAGTACACACTAATTACTTAATTTGACACAGGAGACAGCCACAGAGGACAGAGCTCCTCTTACTGTTCTATCTGATACTGAAGAAAATTAACAATCTTTCTTGAGAAACTTATGAAATCCATGTATTACATCAATGCTCACGTACAGTACCATATAAGGACATTTGTCTTACCCGTTTCTGCCATCTCATGCAGCGTGATCATGGAGTAGGGGGGCTCTTGGTCGCTAAAAAACAAAATGTGATTGTGAACAGAGAATCTTGTGACAGTGAAGTTCAATAATCATCACATGTAATGTGTGGGTGCAATGTTAAGTGTCTTGCTCTAAGCAGTTATGAAATTCAGATGACAAGCTAGAGGCAGAGCGGAACAGTGCGATGGATGGGTGTGCGGCTGCAACTGTTGAGGATGTTGTTTTGTCTGATAGAGAGGCTGGCACATTGGCCTCCCTCCTCCTGCCTATAAATCTGACCAATGACAGCAGACCTAATGCTCCCTTGGTAACTTCTCCTGAAGGATAATCCCAGAGAAGAATCTGTCTCTGCTCACAGGTTCAAGTCCTTCATCATTAGAGCGTAAAATCAGACCCAGACCTCTATAGCTCTGAGGAAGCATTCGGTCAGCCTAAACACTATTGACAGGGTTCTGAGGGAGCAGAAGAGGCTGTCTGGAGGATAACACCTCAATGGCCAACAAGCTTGTACCAAGATGTAAGCCTATCCCGTGTGAGAGTTTACACACCCCTCAAACATCTCAAGACCACAGAGGTGTGTGCTGTGAATGTCTGAAGTGCCAACAAAGGGCCTGCACAATCTGAACAAACTGTACTACAGTTCAGACACCTAACAAGACCTGTGAAGGGAAGCAACGTTTATTATGCATGCCATGTCCACTAGCTTGGTTGGGAATTAGACTACATTTCAAACACTTACTTGTCAACTAGAGTCCTGATCACAGCTAGTGTGTCCAGCACCAACCCATCCACGTTTTGTTTCTTCCGGCGGGGTTCATGGGGTCCCCGGCCACGCCGTGGGGGTCTGACAGGGTCCCGGGGCCGACTGCTTCGTGCCTCAGGGGGATCGGCAGCGGGGTGATCAACTCGCCTGAGTTGCCTGCGAGTTGCCGATCCATCCTCCACGTCACTTTCTTCTCTACAAACGCAGCTGTTTCCCATAGTCCCGGATGTCTCGAGGCTTTCCCAAAACCGTAGCGATAACTGCTCCAATGAGAGCAGCAGAACCTGCACAAGGCTCCTGCTGGCACAGAATGCAATCCAGCTAGCTACTATCATATCATTTGGAGCCCTGGTGGAGGCGTCTCATGATGATTCGGATGGGGACGTCAGTCATCCTGTTGCTGCGGATGGATGGCAGATAGCTAGGAGGGAGTAGCACAGATCAGCAGTGAGCAAAAACCATCCTAGCGGGTGGGAAGTCCACGTGCACTTCCCAAACTCTAACCTGTGTAAAATAACATGTATAGAAAGAATAGCTAGCTACATGTTTAAGAAAAACAAAATACTCTGCAAAATGAAATTATGTAGCTAACGTTAGCTAGTAATGTTAATCAGCAACACTAGCTAACATTATAGACGGCTGTTTGGCAGTTATATTTCAGGGAAATGTAGCTGACTAGCTAGCTAACTAACGTTAGTTTGCTATGACCAATTTACGCCAAGGATAAATTGACTGGCTGTAACAGCCATGTTGAAATTGCTAATGAGTTACCTGTACTGTAGGTAGTTAGTTAACTATATCTGACTGAGAACTTTTATTAAACTAGCTAGGTATAATTAGATTACCAAATTAGAACACTAACGTTAACCTGTTGATGCCAGATAGTAAGCTAACATAAATAGTTCACAGCCATTTCCCACACGATAACTAGAAATAGGTCTAGGCTACGTAGCCAATGTTGGCTCTCATGAGATGCTAGTTGGTTCTAGTACAGCAACGAAAAATAGCTCGCAAGTTACTTACCTCGCAAATGAGCTGGTAGTGTCCTCGGTTAACTAACTATAAAATAAATTGTCAGGATGAACAGGCCTCAAAAGCTTTACGAAAATAGCGTTTACGTTAGGTTAGCTAGCTAACGTGTAGCCTACATTGCTAGATAACGGTAGCTATCAAAAAAATAAGCTTGCTAACGCGAGCTGGCAAACTAGAACAAGCTAGTTAACGTTCATATTTAATCCACTCTTTCTTGATTTAATCGAGTATAACAGTTACGCCCTCAAACCCCTTTGTTTGATTTCGTTGACGGCTGTACTGATAGCTAGCTAGCTAGTTCCGTAGTGTCGGCTATCCCCCATCTGATCAGCTGTCACCAGGACAGGAGTAGCTTGATGCGGCTTCGCTATTGTACTAGCACGAGTTTCTAAACAACTTTGTTATTTTTTTTGTTTCTTAATTCTTTGACTGTCTTTGGTACTATGGACGAGGAAGTTCAGAGACCTAACCTCAAGTGATTTTAGATATGTATATGTAATTTGGACTGGAATCTATTGAACATTTGATCTGTACGTAAATGAATAACCACAGCTGTAATATAATACATATTTGTAAAAAATCAACAGGGAGGAATTTTGAAAAAATAAAAGGTGTCCATTTGATAAGAGAGGTCACGAAACCCACCGCAATTGTCTGTAGAGCTGCAGCTCATATGGAGAGTGAGCTATTGAAAATTAGACCATCACAGAAAATATTCATATAAAATCTGTGAAATTAAAAATTGCAATTATAATGGGTGTACAATGGAGGGAGGTCAAGTGGTTTTAGATGTATATGTCATTTGGACTGGAAGCTATTGATTATTATAAGATATGTAGGACTACGTGAATGAATAACCAGGATAAATATTTGTAAAAATCAAATAAAGGAATTTTGAAAAAGTTACTTGCTTTGAAAATAGAGGTCAAGGAACACACCACACTTGTCTGTAAAAAAAACACCAGATAGGTGCAGTGAAATGTGTTGTTTTAGGGTCAGCCATAGTAGTAAGACACCCCTGGAGCAAATGTAGATCTCTGGCACATTCAAGTTCAAGTTGTTACTGATAACCTACATTGCAGTCAAAGACACTGAAATACATGGATATTACAATACATACACAATAACAACACATTCAAGTTTAAATCACAAGTGAAATTTATGACAATATGTACACTACCAGTCAAAAGTTTTATAACACCTACTCATTCAAGGGGTTTTCTTTATTCTTTACTATTTTCTACATTGTAGAATAATAGTGAAGACATCAAAACTAAACTCAGCAAAAAAAGAAACGTCCCTTTTTCAGGACCCTGTCTTTCAAAGTTAATTCGTAAAATCCAAATAACTTCACAGGTCTTCATTGTAAAGGGTTTAAACACTGTTTCCCATGCATGTTCAATGAACCGTAAACAATTAATGAACATGCACCTGTGGAACGGTCGTTAAGACACTAACAGCTTACAGACGGTAGGCAATTAAGGTCACAGTTATGAAAACTTAGGACACTAGAGGCCTTTCTACTGACTCTGAAAAACACAAAAAGAAAGATGCCCAGGGTCCCTGCTCATCTGTGTGAACGTGCTTTAGGCATGCTGCAAGGAGGCATGAGGACTGCAGATGTGGCCAGGGCAATAAATTGCAATGCCCGTACTGTGAGACGCCTAAGACAGCACTACAGGGAGACGGGACGGACAGCTGATCGTCCTCGCAGTGGCAGACCACGTGTAACAACACCTGCACAGGATCGGTACATCCGAACATCACACCTGCGAGACAGGTACAGGATGGCAACAACAACTGCCCGAGTTACACCAGGAACGCACAATCCCTCCATCAGTGCTCAGACTGTACGCAATAGGCTGAGAGAGGCTGGACTGAGGGCTTGTAGGCCTGTTGTAAGGCAGGTCCTCACCAGACATCACCGGCAACAACGTCGCCTATGGGCACAAACCCACCGTCGCTGAACCAGACAGGACTGGCAAAAAGTGCTCTTCACTGACGAGTCGCAGTTTTGTCTCATCTGGGGTGATGGTCGGATTCGCGTTTATCGTCGAAGGAATGAGCGTTATACCAAGGCCTGTACTCTGGAGCGGGATCGATTTGGAGGTGGAGGGTCCGTCATGGTCTGGGGCGGTGTGTCACAGCATCATCGGACTGAGCTTGTTGTCATTGCAGGCAATCTCAATGCTGTGCGTTACAGGGAAGACATCCTCCTCCCTCATGTGGTACCCTTCCTGCAGGCTCATCCTGACATGACCCTCCAGCATGACAATGCCACCAGCCACACTGCTCGTTCTGTGTGTGATTTCCTGCAAGAGAGGAATGTCAGTGTTCTGCCATGGCCAGTGAAGAGCCCGGATCTCAATCCCATTGAGCACGTCTGGGACCTGTTGGATCGGAGGGTGAGGGCTAGGGCCATTCCCCCCAGAAATGTCCAGGAACTTGCAGGTGCCTTGATGGAAGAGTGGGGTAACATCTCACAGCAAGAACTGGCAAATCTGGTGCAGTCCATGAGGAGGAGATGCACTGCAGCACTTAATGCAGCTGGTGGCCACACCAGATACTGGCTGTTACTTTTGATTTTGACCCCCCCCCCCCTTTGTTCAGGGACACATTATTAAATTTCTGTTAGTCACATGTCTGTGGAACTTGTTCAGTTTATGTCTCAGTTGTTGAATCATGTTATTTTCATACAAATATTTACTGTTAAGTTTGCTGAAAATAAACGCAGTTGACAGTGAGAGGACGTTTCTTTTTTGCTGAGTTTATGAAATAACACATGGAATCATGTGGTAACCAAAAAAGTGTTAAACAAATCAAAATATTTTATATTTGAGATTCTTCAAATAGCCACCCTTTGCCTTGATGACAGCTTTGCACACTATTGGCATTCTCTCAACCAGCTTCATGAAGTAGTCACTTGGAATGCATTTCAATTAACAGGTGTGCCTTCTTAAAAGTTAATTTGTGGAATTTCATTCCTTCTAAATGCGTTTGAGCCAATCAGTTGTGTTGTGACAAGGTAGGGGTGGTATACAGAAGATATCCCTATTTGGTAAAAGACCAAGTCCATATTATGGCAAAAACAGCTCAAATAAGCAATGAGAAACGACAGTCCATCATTACTTTAAGACATGAAGGTCAGTCAATACGGTCAGTCAAAACTTTGAACGTTTCAAGTGAAGTCGCAAAAACAATCAAACGCCATGATGACACTGGCTCTCATGAGGACCGCCACAGGGATGGAAGACCCAGAGTTACCTCTGCTGCAGAGGATAAGTTCATTAGAGTTACCAGCCTCAGAAATTGCAGCCCAAATAAATGCTTCACAGAGTTCAAGTAACAGACAAATCTCAACATCAACTGTTCAGAGGAGACTGTGTGAATCAGGCCGTCATGGTCAAATTGCTGCAAAGAAACCACTACTAAAGGACACTAATAAAAAGAAGAGACTTGCTTGGGCCAAGAAACTCGAGCAATGGACATTAGACTGGTGAAAATTTGTCCTTTGGTCTGGAGTCCAAATTGGAGATTTTTGGTTCCAACCGCTGTGTCTTTGTGAGACGTGGTGTGGGTGAACAGATGATCTCTGCATGTGTGGCTCCCACAATAAAGTATGGAGGAGGAGGTGTTATGGTGTGGGGGTGCTTTGCTGGTGACACTGTCTGTGATTTATTTAGAATTCAAAGCACACTTAAGCAGCATGGCTACCACAGCATTCGGCAGCGACACGCCATCCCATCTGGTTTGGGCTTAGTGGGACTATCATTTGTTTTTCAACAGGACAATGACCCAACACACCTCCAGGCTGTATAAGGGCTATTTTACCAAGAAGGAGAGTGATTGAGTGCTGAATCAGATGACCTGGCCTCCACATTACCCCGACCTTAATCAAATTGAGATGGTTTGGGATGAGTCGGACCGCAGAGTGAAGGAAAAGCAGCCAACAAGGGCTCAGCATATGTGGGAACTCCTTCAAGACTGTTGGAAAAGCATTCCAGGTGAAGCTGGTTGAGAGAATGCCAAGAGTGTGCAAAGCTGCCATCAAGACAAAGGGTGGCTACTTTGAAGAATCTCAAATCTCAAATATATTTTGATTTGTTTAACACTTTTTTTGGTTACTACATGATTCCATGTGTTATTTCATAGTTTTGACATCTTCACTACTATTCTACAATGTAGAAAATTGTCAAATAAAGAAAAACCCTTGAATGAGTAGGTGTTCTAAAACTTTGGACTGGTAGTGTACATTCAGGAGTTTTGTGTATTAATTTGTAGCAGGCAGACCTTTCTGTCTCACTGTTCCAAGTGCCTGCTGGTTACCTGCCTGCCGAGGCCAAGTGTCAAGCAGATCCTACGGCAGTACACACCTGCTCGTAATTCCACAGGCCAGGAGTCCTTGGCCTGTAAATAAGAATTTGTTCTTAACTAACTTGCCTAGTTAAATAAAGGTTAAATAAATAAATAAAATAAAAATGTGCATAGGTAGGGAATGGGCAACTTTTGTTCATATCTCTCAGTCCTGAACTCCTGGGCTGCGGAATTGTGAGCAGATGTGTACTGCGGCAGGATCTGCTTGACACTTGTCCTCGGCAGGCAGGTAACCAGTCTCTGAAGGGAAACTTGATCAGTGAGACAGAAAAGTCTGCCTGCTACAAGCTCTCAAAGTCTCACATCAGAATTAGACGTTCATCCATGTTTCTCAAACGTCACATTTCGACATGGATGGAAGTCAAATACTGACTTGTATCACGGGTGACGACCTGCCTGGAAGTCAAGGCACAGTTTCTCTCTTCATTATATGAGGGCAGTGATAGTGAAGTCAGAGCATTGTTATATCCAGGATATTCCACGCCGAGGATGATTCAGCAAGCACGCTTCTGGATGCGCTCAAGTTGGTCAGAAAGGGGTTGAGTTAAGTGGGCCCAATAATGGACTAAAAGCCTAACCTTACTCCTTACATGTTCTGTTTAGAGGCGAATTGGCTCTGGCAACCAAAACAGCCAAATACTCTATCTAAATGTGAATTGATTCTCAATTGCGGTACGGTTCTAGAAACATAAAGCCCTCTATTTTCATATCACATCAAAACAATAAAATAAATGCTAAATACACTGTACACTGTTTTAACCGGGTTTAACACAGTTGCAGCCAACAGTATTTTTCAGTGGCGTCCGTCTTCCGTTTACACAGTTGTTCGGAGATGCAGATAGCTAATTAACACAGGTACGCCTCTGTCTTTTGTCTGTTTTCCGTGAACAAGCGCTGTAAACATGGACATTTGGCTGTGTGGGAACCCTATAAAGGTGTCGTAATTAAACACTTAATTTTTTTTTTTTACTATTTCTCTCTGATATAAAAGATACCTTCCTTATTTAAGCTAAAAGGTAGTTAGCGTCTATGAATGGGTTAGAGTTAAGTGAATCTGAAAATATAAAACATTTCAAATGGGAATTCTAATGGGTGTATCATGGATAAGGCATATCTGTGACTTTGCTACAAGTGATTTTAGCTCTGTTATGTAAGTAGGCTACATATACTAGGTTGCATAAGAGTGAGATATCTTAGGCCTATTCATTTTTTTTTAAACATAAAATCCATTAAAAAAATTACATAAAATGTCAAAATGTAATTGTTGTGGGAAAAAACAAATTTGGTTTAAGATCTCTAGATTTCTAATTTGAAATAAAAACGTAGTTTTTCTGAAAACACCAGTTTCTGTTGATTTAATACGGTCCCTTAGCCGCAAACGCGTAATATTCACCCATTGAAACCAACATAAAGTTAGTTTTTGAAACCGAGTTGATTAAATAAACGGTTTACCTTGCTCTCTATCGTCATATTATTCTAGATGTATCACTCTAATCATCATAAAACTTTCCGTCGAAGAGACTGACAAGCAAAATCCGAATATCTAAACTGAATTCAAAAATATGGCGGTAATTGGGATGGACGTTTTCTCAATCATCCAGAATCGTTCTACAACAAGTAAATTATAGATTTATAATTTAGGATTTCTAATCTGCAGTTGCAAATTAGATTGTTATACAGTTAGCCGAAAATGTTTAAATAAAGTATGTGCGAGAATTCAACCAGAGCCATTCAGATGTAGCTCAGTATACAAGCATAGCTATTGACTGATAATGTATAACATTATGGCTCGGTTACTGGATTTACAAAAATAATCTTCCACACAATTTTGAAGACACAGTGGAAGTTTATACGTATTTATTTACATAGATTGCTACAATTATTCAGGCCGATGCACAAGTGGGAACTATATTGTTTCGTCACAAACTATGCGGAACCTATTTACTGGGACACGTGGCTCCGTGGATTAGGTAAAAGTGTCCTAGCTAGCTGTGTTGTTGTTAAATATTACATTTGTAATCCAAAATGTACGATCTTCGATTCATTTATGAACAATTGTAATCATTTTCGAACGCATATATATATTTTACATTATAGAAGCGGTATTTAACCATTATTTTGCAACGAGCTGCGTGCTAGCGGTGCAGTAGGTGTTGTTGGCAATGAACTAGTTTTCTAGCGAGACAGCTACAGTAGCGAGCTAGACAGCTCGCAGCTACACAATGAATTTAGCAAGATAGCTGTTTTAGCTAGCTAAGGTTATCCTCTACATTTCTATTCGAAATCCGGTCTTATTGGTTAGCTAATCAATATTATGAGCCCGTAGCTAATAGACTGATCAGTTAGGAGAGTATGGAACCTAGCCGATTTAAACTCAACTCCAAGATTTACGATGGAGTTGAGCGGCGACTAACGTTATTGTGGGCAGACTGGAGCTCCGAGGTAACGTAAAATTCAGTTTGATAAAAAACGACTGATTTCAGCACCCAAAAAAGGGTCCAGTTACACACGACATTGTTCTGTGTAATTGCGTGCTATTCTCTGGATGCTGAAATCAGTCGTTTTTGATAAAAACTTCAAGTTGTGACGTGGGATCACTAGTCTGCCCACAAAAACGCTGCTCAGGTATCTTAAATCGTTGCGTTTTGTTGGATAGAAGAAACCTAGTCAGCAGGTATCCAATAATATGTAGGCTTAACTAATAGTTTAGTAGGTTCCCCCATAGATAGGTAGTTGCTATCTGGAAACGGAAGTTACAAAAATAGATTATCAACCCTAAAAACAACCCTTACTTCACTTGGTAGAAGCTAGCCCAAATATATGACAGCTAGCGTGCAGTTGACCAGGGTTTCCCTAACTATGCACGTTTTGGTTTTTGCCCTAGCACTACACAGCTGCTTAAAATAATCAAAGCTTGACGATGAGTTCGTTATTTGAATCAGCTGTGTAGTACTAGGGCAAAAACCAAACTGTCCACCCAGGGGGCCCTAGGACCGAGTTTGGGAAACCATACAGTAGATGGCTACACTACACATTTCTTGAGTCGACCACTAGAGGGAGGCATAGCCTCATAAATTATAAATAGGTGATAACCAATGACTGTTACCAACCGTGGTAACAGACTTGGTCCTAGGACCCCCTGGGTGGACATTTTGTTTTTTGCCCTAGTACTACACAGCTGATTCAAATAACTAACTCATCATCAAGCTTTGATTATTTGAAACAGCTGTGTAGCGCTAGGGCAAAACATGCACTGAGTTTGAGAAACCTCAGTCTACTCTATGTACTCTAATTGTTAATCTTATGTCTAAATTTTTCCTTTAAGCACACTGTTCTGAATTATTTTATTATCTATCCAACAGATGATTTCTTGACTTGGTGTCTGTGGTCTACTTGATTAAGTTGAGGCAAGTAAAGTAAGTTCTCAATCTCTACTGTATACCTCTATTTTGATGGATCCAAAAAGCATCCGTTTGATGAACTTTAAAAGGGAAATCTGCAGTTGTTACATTTTTTTGACTCGTCATTTAATGATATGTACCCATTAATTCTTGAAGAATATAACTTATAAATGCCTCGTGCTTCGTTCAACTGTCTTAACCCATCAGAATCCAGCAGCATACCACCCTGCATCCCACTGCTACCTTGCCTCTGAAGCTAAGCAGGGTTGGTCCTGGTCAGTCCTTGGATGGGAGACCAGATGCTGCTGGAAGTGGTGTTGGAAGGCCAGTAGGCACTCTTTCCTCTGGTCTAAAATAAACGATTCCCATGCCCCAGGGCAGTGATTGGGGACATTTCCCTGTGTAGGGTGCCGTCTTTTGGGTGGGACGTTAAACAGGTGTCCTGACTCTGCGGTCAGTAAAGATCCCATGGCACTTATCGTAAGAATAGGGGTGTTAACTGCAGTGTCCTGGCTAAATTCCCAATCTGACTATCATGGCTACCTAATCATTGCTAGCTTCCAATTGGGTCATTCATCTCCCCTATAATTATTCCCCAGGTAGTTTCTGTAAATTAGAATGTATTCTCAGTCAACTTACCTGGTAAAATAAGGGTAAAATAAAGAACCCAAAATATAACCTTGTTTTATTCCAATGTTTGTAAATGCAAACAAACACCATAGAGCCTCAAAACATGTTTAAAGCTATAATTTTGATATCATGGATGTCAGTGCAACCATAGCTCGGTCTATGAATTTGAGAGTGGTTGCATTTCTCCAGCCCCATCCCTCAGCTTTTTGCTGAAACTGGTGGGGAATGCTTTTTATAATTTAAACTGCTGATTTCCCCTCTAACAACTCTTTGCTATTACAGATATATAACGTGTTTTTCCGTTAGTCTATTGTGGATGCTACTGTTTGAGCTCAGGTTTGTGCATGTACCTTTTCAAGGTGTGAGATGGCAGTGCCAGCGGCCGGGGGTGTAGACCTCAGTCGTAAATTTGTGTCAGAGACCGAGATCGAGGAGAAAAGGAAGCAAAGACAGGAGGAATGGGAAAAAGTTAGGAAGCCAGAGGACCCAGAGAGTAAGCCACCTGCCACTAACTCCACTCTACCTCCCAAAATGTACACAGACACAAGCAATATCTTTCATCATGCCTGTACACTTGTCTCATCTAAGCATCTGCAAAGCTTTGGTTTCTGTGTGTTTGTGCTGTCTCCCTAACACAGAGGCTCCTGAGGAAGAGTATGATGGGCGTTCACTGTTTGAGCGGCTACAGGAGCAGAAGGACAAGAAGCAGGAGGAATACGATGAGCAGTTTAAATTCAGTAAGGTTCCCACTCTCATTTATTTTAGTCCCTCTCCACTTTCCCTGCAACAGCCCCTACCACATTCTGGGACTTCACATTGGATATCTCAGATTAAACTCTTGCATCTATGGAATGGATAGTCAGACACTGGACCTGTTGAGTACAAAGTATTTGTTACTCTGGGAGTGTGTACATTTTTATATTATGAACCTGTTTGTGTGAACAGATGGAACTATGTAATGTATCAGAAGAGGAGCAGGAGGAGATTATGACCTTGTCTTGGGAATGAGTGGAGCCTTCTGCCTGGCATAGCAGCTTCCCTGCTTTTCCGTTTCCCTGGTGACCAGCCTACTATTAGCAGTCACCCTGGTGGCCATATGTGTCTTGTAAAGCTATACGCTCTTTCAGCAAGGATATTTAAGGAAAATAGATAGCATGTTGTTTTGTATATGTAATAACCCTTCTCCAACTCCCATGGCCTTAAGTTGAAATGATCAGATAGTATTATTGTATTGGTACTACAGTACTTAGACATTTTTTCCATGGAAATTGTCTTCTCACCACAGAGAACATGGTCAAAGGCCTGGATGAGGATGAGTCTCACTTCTTGGATGAGGTCTCCAGGCAACAGAGCCTGGTGGAGAAGCAACGCAGAGACGAGGAGCTGCATGAACTAAAAGAATACAGAATATCCTTTCAGTTTCAGCTGTTTACTCCCTCCCCATAACTCTACGTTTCTCTCTTTAACATACACACAGAGAGCAAAAACATGGTGTATCCATTTTCATGTCATTTTATTGCAGAATTATTCTTTTTTCTGTCAGTAGGGCAACATTTAGTAGGCATGAGTCACACAAATAATGGATCTATGTGTCAGAGCCGAATGTGAGAGCCAACTACTCTCATACTCCCTGTGTTTCTCGCTCTCTTTCTCTGTCACAATATTTTGGTGGGGTTGAGTTATTTTGCTCTCTTGACATTAGATTAGGCTTGTCTTACCTCTTTGCTCCCACTCTCATCTGATGGACAGGAGGAGGCAGTCAGTCTACAGGCTTCAGGTCAGTACCAGAGCATGCGAGCGGAGTTGAGTGGTTGGAAATCCTGCTCACCGCTCCGGCGCTCCATGTCCTTTCCAACCTCTCCGCTAAAAACTGCTCTGCGCTCACAGAAAAAAAACTGCTGCTCCAATTTCACTACATTCATTAATATCACAATTTAACCAACACCTATCTATTGTTGTGACTACCTGGACCGACCATTTGGTTTTGAAGTATTGAAACCAAACCATATGATTTGAATGAAAAGTATTTGAGTAAACATGAAAAGGTGAATGTAAGAAGCGTACATCATTTAAAAAAGGCTTCATGTCATATTAAACTGCATATAAACACTGAATAGGTCAGGAGCCAGACAGTGCCTAAGAAGGAACGAAAAGGAATGATTTAGTCTATATTATTTCAAGGCTGTAGCCTACAAAGAAATGCATTGTGAAGCATTTGCGAGTGATACACAATAGGTTGGTAGGGACGTAAAGAGCTCAGCATTTAAAAATGTTGTATTAAATCATTATAGTCTATAAATGGTGCATATAGGCTGTGCCTTACTTAGAATTAAATTGACATTTAGTGCCCTTGAATACATTTTTAGAAACACGAGTTTGGCCAGTCTGTAACTTCATGCGATGGTGCCTGGAGAGCCGGCCAGCAGTGGAGAATATATTCTCCACACTTGCAGAGCCACTGGGGATGCTAAATACCCTTTTGGTCACTCTTGCCAGGCTGAGCAGAGAGAGTTGTTTTATACATTTTTTTCTGTAGGTAGGCCTAAAGGTTTTTAGGCAAAATAACCCAATCAAAATGGAAAGCTCCTTGAACGTTGGAATATGCCAGGCCTATTCGGTCAAATCAATTTTAGCCTATTGTATAGGTAATAGAACAAAAATGAACAAAACGTTTAAAAGATCAGATTTTTAGTTTATAAATACTTTGCTACAATGACACTCTTATCTACCCACCACGCTCCTTTCTTTTAGCATGTGCACGTTGTAAGTACACCATCATGCTTTAGGGATACGTGTCTTTTCAGATTCCACAATGATTGTTTAGTTGTAGACACTACATCACCACACTCCCTCTCTTGCGCTTGGTCCTCATCTTTGTAAGTCACCTTGATTTTGCACCTGTGTGTTTTATCAGTTTCTTTATTAAAATATTTAGCGAAGGCATGCCCTGAGCTTGTGAAGTGAGTGCTACTGGAGCGAAATTGGAGCAGGCGAGAAGGCCGACGCTCCAGCCTTTCGGAATTTCGCTCCACGCTACAGTAAAATTGGGCTCGCTCCGCTCACGTACTCTGGTCAGAACGAGTGCTCTTCCACCTTGTTAGTGCTCCTACTCTCAAACATGACATACAGTACAGCCTCAAACACAGAGAACCACATTCTACATGCCGAGAAACCATTAGATCAAAAAATGTAAGGGTAAGATTACAGTTTAAGGGTGCGTAGACAGTGACAGACAGGTAATTAGTGATAACTTGATTTGTCATATAATCATGATAACCTCACAGTGAAGAGATGATTAGCCATTCGTGATCTGACACTGTTCCTTGCCGACCTTTCCAACCCGAACATGAATGGTTTGATCCTCAGCACGAACACTTTACCACGCAATTTTGTGAATGAAAAAAGCATGGTCTCTTTTCTCTTAACGTGTAGTGGTTTTAATTGATCTATTTTAAAGTGTGCTGTATGCTTTGTATGTCCACTTAACTGATATGAACGTATGTTAATGTATGCAAAGCTGCTCTCACGCCACATATCTCAGCACTGCTCAGAGCCACGGTCCTGTGGTGATTCATTCTAAATTCAGCCATAGTTTATAACGTAATTGACTTGAGAGCCTGCATTTCTCTCAATCTTTCTCAATCAGGCTGTCATGTACAATCATGATGCATGGAGCATGATCAGACAATTATGCTATTGTGTAAGGGAGAAAATAAATGTTCCCTCTTTCCAATGAGGACCAGGTTTGTCTGCAGATGGAAGAGGATGCATTGTCATGGCAACCAAATCCTACTGAGGGCTGGCTTTTATGCTGATGGGAGACAGTTTGAAGTACTTACTGCAGAGAACCATCAACCAGATCCTCTTGTAATATTTTGATTTGGCCTAGTTCAGCTAGTTTTACCACCTTGTCACAGGGTTGTTTTTAACTTCAAAGTGTGTCACTTTTCCAGGGCGTTGGTGGATGCCCACAGATAGACTAGTAAGTGGAAAGAACAGGCTGGATTTATGAGGACACACCTGGACTGTGGCTAGATGAACCCCGAATGCGATTCGAGTGTGTACCACTTATTTTCCTGTATTCACAGTCAAACATTGTTGGAAAATCTATTCTGACAGTCAGTGCTAGCCCAGTGGGCAATTCCCTGCTCAGAAGTGATTGTGAGATGTGAATTAGTTGTGAGTCACCTGGTGTCCCTATCACTCCTATCAGCAGTTAATTATCACATCTAGAATCTGCACGCCTGTGAGTTATTTTCCATTTCCTCTCCTTAACTCCTGGATTTCACAGTGCTCTGAAAAAACTGGCATCTAGTGAGAGTCGGAAGGAGCCAGAGAGGAGGGCGGGTCCTAAACCAGCAGAGGTCAAGACCAGTCACCTGTCCCAGGCACACCTGTTGGCTGGGGCGTTCAAGCGACGCAGGTGAGGCCAGTGGCCACAGTACCTTTAGACCTAGGTCACAGTTTCCAAATCATCTGGATATAGTGTTGGACGATGTAACACAATTTATAGGGGAGTGGTGGAGTTGGGTGAGAGTGGGGGGAAAAGTGAATTAATCTGCATGTCTCTAGTCTTTCTGTTGACTTTCCTTTCTCCTGCAGCTCTTCACAGTCCTCAGACAATAGCAAGAAACAGAAGGTTGAGGAGTCTGCAGCAGGGAATGGGGGCCGGACAGGTGGGCTGAGACCTTCTTATAATGTAACACAATTGAGTGCTCTTATAACACATACTCTTCTATCTCACACATATGACTTTACCGACATCGGTAAGTGTGACTGGCAGTGTGTTGTGCTCTCAGAGCAGGAGGCGGGCAGAGGTGTGGTTGAGCAGGGCTCCACAGTAAAGACAACAGGTGTCCTCCACCTTCCATCGGCCGCCGTGTGTGTGGGCATCCTGCCGGGCATGGGAGCCTACTCCGGCAGCAGCGACTCTGAGTCCAGCAGCGACAGCGAAGGTAGCATGGACAGGAGCATCTTTCCCATAAAGAGATACAGAGTCTGCAGATAGACACACACCAATATGCAGACACACTCATACGCTTACACACACACTCATTCACACAAACAGGCTGCCGACACCATTGCTTTCACAGCTGTATGAGTTACTGTTATTCTAAGTCATTAGCAGCGTTTCCATCAAGTGTTTTCCAGCCCAGAGTGGCATAGTTTATGATTTCTTCATAATCACTAAATATGAATTAAAACCTGTGAAATTAACTTCAATGGCATTGTGATTTTGGTGTTGTGCATTCAAACATGACACCTCCCCCCTTCCTCCCAATATGACATCTCACACAGTTTAAATCCCTGGCAGCCTAACCTGATGACATCCCCCTGTGGCTGCAGCTCTGCTATTGGCCAAGGAAACAGTGACTGACAGCTGTGGATCAAGGACAAGACTGCTAGACTGTCACATCACATTCATACCTTACCTTAGACAACATCAAGAAAGCGAGCCAGAGCTTCGTCTCAGATGCAATGTATGTGGAAATGCTTTTTCTTTCGTTTTTTTAGTTTATTTTTGATGCGTCAGTGCGAATAATGCTGGATTTTAATGGATTTATTTCTCTCCATGAAAATGTGGGTTTCATCATGGGATGATCGAGGCTTGGGGAGAAGAAAATAAAAAGTTTTTCCGTTTTCTTTGTTTATTTGGTGTAAAGAGTCAGCCTGGTCTCCTAGACCAAATGTAACATAGTAAACTAAAATCTGCGACACTCAAATTAGTATATGTTACATTTGGTGTTGTTAAATAAGACAGAAGGTTACTTAAGGCAAAAACTAAAGGAGGGTGGATGAGTGGGTGTATAATGTGAACGTCTAGCAACCCAAAGGCTGCCTGTTCGAATCTCATCGCGGACAACTTGAGCATTTTAGGTAATTTGCAACTACTTAACTACTTTTTTGCTAATTCCTAACCTTAACTCTAACCTTAACTCCTAACCACAACAAATTGGAATTTGTAACATTGTACAAATTGCAATTCGTAACCTATCACAGATTGTAATTCGTAACATATCATACAAAATGGATGATGGATATCCACAAATTAATACATACCTAACATACTAATTTGAGTGTCCCGGATGTTTGTTTACTATGTTACGTCTACCCCTGAGTACAGGTTGAAAGAGTAGGTGTATGCGAGTGCATGAATGAAGATAACTGGAACGAAATACAGTTTGAGTAAATTGGAATTGACTTCTGTGTCTGTTTGTACTCATTCATTTGTAACCGATTTAGTTGTGACAAATGACAAATAAGTGGTGCTAAGAAATCTAAGTGTAGGGATATATTTCTCAGGGCACTCTGAAAGAAGCCTTGTTTGTACAGCATACACATTCAATTTGATAAAGTTGAAATGGATTTAATCTGGCACATCCAGAGTTAAATTTATACTGATTGTTCCAAACTTTCTAACATTTTCGGCTCTGGGTTTTCTTGTGAAGCAGAGGTTGAGTTCCTGCCTGACTACATTGCAGATGCATGCCAGATCTTACAATGCATGGATAGGTACAGTATGTTATATCTTCTAACCAGGCACGCAACCATTTGTCACGTTCAACGTTGCAGTTGACTTTAAAGTCGAGACAGGCCGCGTTCCCCTGCTCATACTTGCATGCATCAACTAAGGGTTGCGCGTAACATCATCGACTTCTGTTGGGCACCAGAGTGCATAACATATAGGGCGTGTTTCTGTACTTAGACGTTGCTGACGCCTGACAGATCTTACAATGCCTGGACAGGTATTTTAAATATTAGCTAATGGTGCTGGGAACTCTGGAAAAAAACAAGGTCAAATCATGAAGTCAGTGATCTTCAGTTCGGAAAGTCAGAGCTCTAGAAAGATGCCTGAGTTTCCGAGTTGGATGACGTTCGATTTCTCCCAGTTGGAGCTTGTTTTTTCCCCCGTTTCCAAGCCTTGAACACATTGAAGTCGGAAGTCAGAAAGTTCCCAATTGTTTTGAATTCGGCATAACCACATATGTTATAGCAATTTGTCAGTCGATGACACAGTCGTTGGCATTACACGCAACCATTGGTTGTTGCGTCACCTTAGCTGTGGCGCACGCCCATGATGTGGTTAGCTGATACAAAAATCCCAAACCCCTGGGCAGAGGAACGCATCCCTGACTTCTACAAATCAGGTTTTAGACTAGAGCATCAAAATTGTGATGAATCATGGGGAAATTGTGACTGACGGACTGATCTACAAATAACATTAAGTAGTTATAATGCAGGTGATTTGTAAATCAGTCAGTCTCGACTCGCATTTAAAGTTGGCTCTAATGTTGAATGTGCCCGGATCAATTTTGTCTAGTCCTTTCAGTGTGTTGCATTATGGGTAAAAAATTGTCAGACTTGCGCTAACATGTCAACTGCATGAACTTTACAAAAAAACATGTGATCAAAGGTCAATCCGTTTCTGATAAAGTCACCTTCAAGTTGCTGCAGTTGCTTCTCACCAACTGCACCATGCATTCATCACCTGCATTGTGGGAGGCACTATTTGTCAACCAATCATTAGGGTGTTTTTAGTTGACCCACGCGAATATGACCAGACTTGACTGAACAGGAACCAACTTTGCAGCAATTCTAAAGCTACAGGGGATACAAATGAAATTGATATGAAATTTCACTTTGTGAGTGTGTGCTATGGGGGTACAGAAACGTTTATTTCGCCATTTATAAAGACAAAAAAGCTCAACACTGATCTTGCTGTTGGAAAACCACTAGTGTCGAGACTGTCGCATTTGACCTCGCCGAATTTCGTCTACAGTCACCTTCGTTAGCCTTACTGCTCGAACACACCCAATATTTGTACATCAGTCAGTCACAATTTACCCATGATACATCACGGTTTTGATGCTCTTGAATATGCCATTGGTTGATGCAACGCAACACCTGCGCATCTAATCGGACAGGAACTAGACCAGAATGTATTCATTGCGCACTATCATAGACATCGCATCATTGTGTATGTCCCTTTATGGCGTCTATGAGAGCATGGGCAGCGCTATTGAGGCCATCTCTATTTTTGAAGTAGTCCATTTTCTTCTTCTACTACTTCTATAGGAGTTGGCAAACAAACAGAAAGGGTGCATAGTGCCACCTGTAATGTTCTGTTTGAACAGGTATAAAGCCAAGGTTGACGATTTACTGCCACCTGCACTTATGAAATGTTTGCTCACAAATATAATTAATTGGCTGATCCCTTCTTTAACCCATAGTCCCACCCAGTTGACTACTTCAAAATGGTGAATGTCCTCAATAGCGCTGCCTGTGCTAAAACTGGCTCTTTTTTGGGCCATTAAAGTCCTCTATCTATCTTTAAAGATGAGTCAAGGCTGAATAATCTACAAATCACCTTGCATCATAAATAACTACTCAATATTATTTGTAGATCAGTCAGTCACAATTTACAATTTCTCTCGAACATGGCCATTATGTTGGCTTGACATTATGTTCCAGTCAAACACAGTGCACTGCACAGTGACATTTATGTAAGTTTATTTACCTGAGTGGTAACATAAATACATGGTGAACTTTATAAAATCAATTACAACACCTTCAAGGTACAAGTACAACAAATTACAATTCAATGCATAAAAGATACATAAGAACTTTTCATAAACATTTCCTTTTCAAAACATAGAATATTGTATAAATTTACATTCAGTATACAGTATACACATTTCTCAAATTCCCTTTCCTTTCAGGGGACTGCAAAGTGGTGTTTTTTGCCACATTTTCCTCCTCCACAAAGTCTTGCTTTAAGATGTAAAACAAAATCAGATAAATACATATTTTAAAAAACTTTTCATGCACATTGTTTTTTGTAAACAGTGAGTAGATATTTGCAACATGCATGATTAACCAAGGCCTTGGGCTTTCACTCCAATGCTGTGTTGCTAGGCGACAGGTTCCTCTGTTTGAAATACTGTGTGACCTGTTGCGGCAGCTCAGCCAATACTGATTTGGCTAAAGTTTCCTTCGGAGCCTGTTAGAACATGACAGGAAAATAAAAGTCACATTAGAGATCTCTAAATGTCAATGATTTTAAAATAATAATGCATTCGAATCAACTTTCATCCAGTAAACGTTTTGGGAAGTAAAGCTTTTACTGGATCACTCCATATACTCTGTATTAAAGATGTTTTCATTTCCTGCAGATGGACTGAAGCTACAGATTGCCCACTCCCACAGCCACTTCCACACCCACAGCCACTTCCACAGCCACTACCAATGCTGCTTACATATGTGATTGAAATAAATCCATTACAGCATCATCTCTAATTTGTCTAGCAACAACAACCTGTCGTGGTTTTAACATAGGGATATAACAGTCCTTTTTTCCTGATCTTGTCCACATTCTGATTGTACCCACATTTTTAGACAGGTGTAGACAATTAAAAGATGGAATGTGATCTGATTGTGATCAGGTCTTCCTGACCACCTCCGGAGGTAGTCAGACACGCAGATGTCTGGATAGCTTACAAGTGTAGACAGATCTGGACCGTTTAACCATTTAAATCATAATTATCCCACCCTCTAAAAATCATTGACAGGTGATGCCATTGACTTATGGCATCAATGTGTGTCTTAAAATAAATATTATTTTGAAAGAATATCTGTCAAATACGTTTCATACAGGGAGGGACCAGGATAACTGGTCACAATGCGGACACAGTGGACAGACACGGCTACACTGTGAGTACAATCAGAATGTGGGAATTTATACAATCCTTTTGTTTCACCCTATTAAACATGTGAGACACTCACATTTCGGAAGTCCCTGAAGGGAACAAACTGCACGATGTCTCTGACTGCCTCCTCTCCTGTGTAGGAGCGTAACACGCTGCTGTCCCCATCCAGGAACTCCATGGCAACAAAGTCTGCATTGCCCACTCCAATAATGATGATTGACATGGGGAGTTTGGCTGCCTGAACAATGGCGTGGCGGGTCTCATCCATGTCACTGATCACCCCATCTGTGATGATCAGCAGAGTGAAGTATTGCTGCAGGGGGAGAAAGAGAGAGATGGGTGGAGAGAAGGGGTGATTCATGGACAAATCCACTCAAAAAATCTTATTTTATTTGTTTATTTTATTAGTCTACTGTTGGTACAGTCCCATAATGTTTTGCATGTCAGCAGTCAAGTTTTCAAGATATAGGATTTTCAAGAAGCAAAGTGTCACTTGCCACATCATGAAAACTTGACTGCTGACATGCAAAACATTATGGGACTTTATTATCTGTGGACTAATGAAAAAAATAACAAAATATATTTTTTTGTGGATTTTTCTTTTAAGCTTCGGGGATGATGTGAAGGAGACTTGAAGGTGAATATAATCATGTAGGGACAGAGCAGAAAAGTTTGTTCAGACAGAAATTACATTTAGCCAAAATATATTAAACTGTTCCGTTTAGCCACATGGATTACAGACCGGTTTCAGTATGATGGCTACTGTATAACCACATCTCCGAAGTGACACTGGTGCTGGAATAACAAATTAGGGCTAGATTCAATCGTTATCGCAGAAGTATGGCGGAAGAGCATCGTTATAACTCGATTGAAGTCTTTCGCGAAGACTGCATGCACGGTAAATGCTGCATATGTCGGCTCAATCGGAAATTACCTTCAAATATGTATGCGGATCTTCCACAATACGGATTGAATCCAGCCCTTAATATTAAGGCAATTAATATCAAAGCTCCATGTCCTCATTGTAGACACACATTTATTTAATAGCTTTTGATGTACATGAACTCAAAACACCTTAGAAGAGCACAGGCAGATTACTGATGATTGCATTACATGGTGGAGAAATTGTTGTACACAGGGAGAGGGAAGATGAGAGACAAGATGAGAAGGAGAAAGCAGAAGCTTTAATACTATCCCATTCCACTCCTGCAAAACAGGAGGGTGGGGGAAGGAGGATTTATATAGTCACACAATCCCTGTCTCCTGTTCTTTCTGCTGCAGTTTGCTGATAGTCATATTTAGCATGGAGATTTACATTTGCTCAGCGTGGCATCATAATGAAATCTTCTTCCAGCTGTAAGGCTGGTTAGAGAGCAGACAGCAGCACAGTCACACTGAATTATCACACACGACCTGGAGAATTAACTGACTGGAGCCCAAAAAGACCCACAAGCACAAATGTCAAAGGCTGTTCTGGTCTTAAGGGATCAACAGATTTCTTAATCATACCGCAGCGCGCAGCCAAAGCAGTAACAGCATGTCTGTCTGATTGTCTAGTGTGAGTCAGTGTAAAGCTATGGTCTAATGACCATCATTTCGTCCTGTGGGTTTATTATGGCCAGGTCAAAACCATGAGGGTCAGAGAGAGCAGCACTTGTGCAGGATGAGAGGGCCTCTAGCTGCTTCTCCAAACACAGCCACTGACACAATACCCTCAGCAGTTCCCACGTTCCATGCTCATCTCTATGTAGAGCACTTCAAACATGCCCCCCCCCCCAACTGTGCCTCTATCTTCCAACCCACTGCGGCTTTCTGTTCTCAAAAGGAAACAAAGCAATCTGACTGACATCAAATGCCCTGGTAATCATTAAAATGGGAGGGCTAGACCTATGTTAATAAAAATAATCTGTTTTTTTTATCCCGTCTCTGGTCATTGTCAGTGTCCAGTGCTCTAACTAACAGACCACACAAACATGTCCCTCTGGGTGAGAAAAGCTCCATTAATGCTTGGCTAGGTTTTGCTTTAAGTGTGGAATACAGACATTGAGGCATAAAGTGTGGAATACACACATTCGGAGGCCAGGATTAACTCTCCTGGCCTTCTGGCATGGTTGATGTGATGCTGTGATGCTGAGACATCAAGCCCTGCGGGCCAATGTGTCACAGCTCCCCAACGTCCTCACACTTAGCAGGGGCACTGGGCTAAGAAAAGAGCTGGGGCTGACTTATTTTCATCCTCTTCTCTCACGTGCACACACGCACGCACACACACACACACATACACAGAAGCACACACACACACACACACACACACACTCTACATTCATACAGAAGCAAACGCATGCACACATTCACTGTTTCAATCGCACTCAACGTGCACAAAAATATGTGTGCTTTTACTCACTTAGAGACATACAGACAGGTATAAGTTGACAAGTTCACAAACACAGCAACACACACATGGCTTGGCTGTTGTCTTTACTAACTGCTCTCCAGTAATCTCTGTAGCCTTGTCAGTAGCGTCCTCCCACACAAACACAGTCCCAGAGTCTCAGATATGCTAGCTGTTGCGACCCCTTGCTCGTGCCTGCTTCTCGTCAGAGGGGCCACCAGAGCTGGCCTGTGTTTGATAAAAGCACCCTCTCCCCTGCTGTGGACACTGTGAAGTCTGCTGTACTTTAACAGGCCCGCTCATTAGCAAATCATTATCTAAGGGACAGAGACAGACACAGCTACCTCAGCCGATTTGTACACACTCACACACACACACCCACAATCATTTTCCAAGCCCAGGGACAGACATCTACAGTGCTTAGCAGGTGATTTGTGAGTGCATACGTGCACACACATCAAGGTATTTATCTCTTCCATTTCTTAAACCTTGTGAAGTGAACACAATAGCTAATTTGTCTTGTTTTTACAGTAAATATACCAGCAAATTGCAGTAAAATTATCCTTGGTCTCTCTCTAGTTCTCTCTTGTTTCGCTCATATTCTCTGGGGTGACAGGGTGCAATTAGGGACAAAAAGCTCACAGGAGCCTAAAGGATAATTAATAATAACAAGTTATAACTTCCTCCATACCCACAGGCTGTGTACATCTGAATGTGAAGCCAGGAAACAGAAGGTCCAAAGAGGGGTCTGGACTGTATTTTCACTATTTTCAGGGCATAAGAATGTTATCTATACTCTTAACTGGGACATTCTGTCCTGGTCTGTCTTCCTTCCCTGGAGGAAAATACTTGTTAACTGTCTCATTCTAGCCTGTTCACATACTTAGAAAAAAGGGTTCCAAAATGGTTCTGCGGCTGTCCTCATAGGAGAACCCTTTTTGGTTCCAGGTAGAATTAATTGGGGTTCCATGTAGAATGCTCTGTGGAAAGGGTTCTACGTGGAGCCCAAATGGGTAATACCTGGAATCAAAAGGAGTTCCTCAAATGGTTCTCCTATCGGGACAGCCCAAAAACGCTTTTTGGTTCTAGATAGCACCTTTTTTTCTGAGAGTGTAGAGTTGCTGTCACATCCTTGCGGTCACATTCTCCAGTGCTGCATCTCTGTCAAGAGTCAGATCCCTCACCCGTCACAGAGCAGAGACAGAGAGAGACCATTCTGTTGGACTGCAAAGAGAAAAGAACAGACCTCTAATTCACCTTCTATAAATAACTACAGATATAGGATCTTAATTTGAGCCAGTTTGCTACAGCAGGCAAATAATCCTGCAGCAACAGGAATTGTGAATTATTATGTGGATTATAATTAATGGACATTTTTGTAGGGGTTGATCCATTTTTCAAAAATCAAGTGTGAAATTTCAAAGTGGAAATTACAAACTTCAGAATGTTTTTTAAACTTTAAATACACTACAAGGTATTTAATTGTCTGCATTGCAGGAAAGTTCCCCTGCAACAGGGGGATCAAAATATCATCCTACATCTGTATAATTGAAAGGGGATTTTAATGGCTGCTGTCCTCTTCTCTCCTCTGGGCTGGTAATAAGAGCAGAGAGAAATTGCGAGCGCTGTTCAAAATGCCTCTGCAGACTTTGAACTGACAACTAGAAGCAAAGTTTTCTCACAAAGCAATTAGGATCTCTGCTAGTGCTGGATCCAACTCTCCCTCTTACATACCCTGAGTCCAAAACACACACACACACGCACGCACGCACGCACACACACACACACACACACACACACACACACACACACACACACACACAAAACACACACACACACACAAACCACACACACACACAAAACACACAAAACACACACACACAAAACACACATACACAGCTTGCTGATAGGCCCATGAGAAAAGCAGTAAGGGGACTCATTATTTTCTGATTACAGCATGCTGAGCAGCTCTGAGAGGAACAGACCTGTCTGAGAGACACAGGAAAGAATTGTTCTTAAAGGGAAAGCTGTCCAACGGGCTGAATTCTTTTCATTGTAACTGTGATGACTCCACCAATAAGCTGGAGTCTGTAATGTTTCATAATGCATGAGCAGTAGAGTACAGAGCACTACTGTTGTAAATACAGGGATGAGTGGAAAGTGTTTGAATAGGGTGTGTGTAGAGTAGATTATGTAGTAAATACTCCAGCTATTTTCCATATTGTTAGATATGGCTTTTGAGTTGCTTCAGCTGGGGTGAGGGTATGTTTTCCATGGAAATGTAATCTTTCTTTAAAAACCTCTACCCCGGATCAAGAAGATGTCATGTAAGGACTCAGTGGTAATACCTTTCCAACCGTGTGAATGTTTAACGGTTCTGTGACTTCAGGAGCTCTGGGTTACAGTTGGAAACCTATCACATGGTCAGCCTGTGTGCTACCATAACTGGCCACTCAGGCAGTGGAACAGTGCTCGTGTTTACTACAAAGTGCACCCGCCTCTAAAGTCAATAAGTATTGGTAATGTGGGGGGATTTACATGTCATTTAGAACTGGTAATGTGGGGGGATTTACATGTCATTTAGAACTGGTAATGTGGGGGGATTTACATGTCATTTAGAACTGGTAATGTGGGGGGATTTACATGTCATTTAGAACTGGTAATGTGGGGGGATTTACATGTCATTTAGAACTGGTAATGTGGGGGGATTTACATGTCATTTAGAACTGGTAATGTTGACTCATACTAATGACATGAGTTTGGATGGCCATCTTAAACAGCAAAATTATACATTCAATAGAATGAAAATGGATAAACAATGAAACAATGAAAGTAGTGGTCCTAATAGTGCTAACAAGCACTCACTGCAGCAGTCTCCTGTTGCAGGGCCTGGGTGGCGAAGCGGGCCACATGGGTGATGATGGGGGAGAAGTTGGTTGGGCCGTAGAAGCGGATGTGAGGCAGGCAGGCAGAGTAGGCCTGGGCAATCCCCTCCACACCTGACCACAGGAAACAGGAAACCCACATGGAAACCATGTCATGGAAAATGCTTGACAGCAAACTCAGACTCTACGCAGAGGATTTTAGTATGGTACTTCTCTAATACATTAGACAGAAGTCCAACTCCATTGAAAAAGCAAGAAACCAACTCTGGTAAGTACAGCCTGTAGTAAGGTTTAAAACAGGAGTTACAGATAACATAGTAGTTGCTCACCTTGGCAGAATGGATTGGTCGGGTCAAAGTTGATGGCAAATTCATGAGACACCTGCAGGTTCAGGAGACAAAGAAACAAGCCTCAGGTGCTGAAATGGAAAATTCAGAATGTCCAATGGCTGTGAGAGAGACAGTAGAGGAATGCAGGTGCAGTAGAAATATGAATTTGCATTGTTTAATTGTAACTGGTGAGAAAAGTAGTGAATTGAGTATGTGATCAAATTGTATAATTACCCCCTCCCCCAATTCTGTTTCTGTCACTTTATCTATTCTATTTAGCTTTCCTTCTTGCCAATTCCATTACATACATTCCCATCCCTGCAGTGCCCTTTCCTTCCCATCCCTGCAGTGCCCTTTCATTCCCATCCCTGCAGTGCCCTTTCATTCCCATCCCTGCAGTGCCCTTTCATTCTCATCCCTGCAGTGCCCTTTCATTCCCATCCCTGCAGTGCCCTTTCATTCCCATCCCTGCAGTGCCCTTTCATTCCCATCCCTGCAGTGCCCTTTCATTCCCATCCCTGCAGTGCCCTTTCATTCCCATCCCTGCAGTGCCCTTTCATTCCCATCCCTGCAGTGCCCTTTCATTCCCATCCCTGCAGTGCCCTTTCATTCCCATTCCTGCAGTGCCCTTTCATTCCCATCCCTGCAGTGCCCTTTCATTCCCATTCCTGCAGTGCCCTTTCATTCCCATCCCTGCAGTGCCCTTTCATTCCCATCCCTGCAGTGCCCTTTTATTCCCATCCCTGCAGTGCCCTTCATTACCATTTTTTCAACCTCTTGCTCTCTCCTTCCTCTCGTTTTCTCAGACCACAGATGGGTTAAACCTCCCTAAATGCTTCCCATACAGTATCTGAAAGCAGGGCTAAATATTCTGTCTATTTCTGTTGCTCATCCTCCTCTTCCCTTTGTCCTTTACATCAGTGCAGTGCCATGGCAACCCAGATGGGACGACAGTTGTATAATCATTGGATTATGCATGTATTATACAAACTCTTTATCTCCGTGATAGCGCTCTCTTCCAGTCGCCCTCTTCTCTTTAACACTCCTTTGGCTCTACTTCTATCATATGTAGTGTGCTGTGAAGACACACACTCGCATACAGACAGTACATACACTTACCTTCCAGTCTGGAGGGAGTTGAGCCCCAAATCCCAGAGCAGGAAACATTTTGTCACTGAGGAAGTATTGCAACAGATTGGCAGTGTTGAGCTACTTCATCAAAATTCAACATACAATTTTGCATTACGGAATGTTGCAATACACTTGGGTTGGTACTTTATCATAAACAATTAAACCTACCCACACAATCTGATATTTTGAAGTGACAAAGAATATGACTGAGTAGACACAGGATCAGGAAGAGTTGAAGGGACCTTTTCGTGACTTAAGACTGATGTATTATGAAACATATTATACTGTATGTATCTGTGATATGATCATATTGAGTCCTGTCATTAGTGTTTACTATAACGGGACTCACGTGTCATAGTCCTGGATGATCTGGCCCACAGCCAGGATGGCGGACAGGTACTCGTTGCTGCCCAGAGGATTGATGTAGTGAAGAGAGGAGGGCTCCCGGGGGTTCCCATTAGATGCTGTGAAGTCAATGCCAACCTACAGGAATAGCAAGACGGGAGACACACATGCTCACAAACGCAAACAAAGCCTATAAATCGGTTCAAAATATGAACGGATGTGGAGCGTATAAATAGATTCCGGCCTTATTTCAGGATCCTGTCCTCAGGAAAAGTGACTTCATTCAGAAGGTTACAATATAAACATGCTAATTTGCTCAAAGATTACAACTGACGTTGTAAGTCATGCAGAAGTCATGCAGAAGAACAGCTCCTGGTTGTTAATTAAGAGCGAGATTGACACGATTAAATTAGCAAAAAATGTATAGGTAATCAAATTGTACAACTGAAGATCAACACAGGAGGAAAAGATTGACAGAGAGTGAGTTAAAAGACCAATCTTCATCGTGGTAGCTAGCCAAATTCAAATCTGTCAGCTAGTTTACCGTCTAGCTCTAACTGTTTACTGGTGGTAACCATAGCAACATGGCCACTGAGGCAGCGCTAGCAGTGACAGCAGCAGCGGAGACTGAGAGACTTTCCCCCTGTCACGACTTCTGCCGAAGTCGTTGCCTCTCCTTGTCCGGGCGGTGTTCGGCGGTCGACGTCACCGGCCTTCTAGCCATCATCGATCCATTTTTCATTTTCCATTGGTTTTGTCTTGTCTTCCCACACACCTGTTGTCAATCCCATTCATTACCTGTTGTGTATTTAACCCTCTGTTTCCCCTCATGTGTTTGTCAGAGATTGTTTTATGTCAAGTGTTGATTCTTGGTGTATAGGTGCGCGACGGGTCCTCGTACCCATGTTTATTTTATGTATGTATATTTTCGTGTTTGGAGCATGTTATGTGGACATTTATTAAAAGTCTCCATTTACACTTCGTTTAACTCTCCTGCGCCTGACTTCCCTGCCACCTATACACACGACGTTGACACACCCCTTTTTTTTGAATACCCAGCAGAAATCAAATCAGAGAAAGGAAGAATCAATTTTAAACACAGAATTCTGAGGGAGAACCCAGGAACTTTGTTTGCCGACTGCTCACAAAACAGGACTGTTACAAACCTGTTATTTTACACAGACCAGACTACTGCCTGGCATACAGCTGGAACCAGGCATTTCAGCTGTACCACAAAGAAAGGCATCTGCAAGGGAAGGCAAATCCACATTTCTGAGGACAGCGATAAGGACCAGGAAAACAGGTTTCTGACGGTAAACATGTATCAGAACGGCACTGTCATGGTCCAGGGCAGTGAGGCTGCACTCAGCTCTGTTGTGCAGGACTTCCCCACCTTAAGGAAGATGGCGGAAAGCAAAAAAGAAAAGGACAGCACCCCGACCTCTCCCCTCACCTCAGGCACCCCAACAGCAGGGCTATCCTCCCCCCTGCCTGCCTACAACCACCAGAGCCAAGACCACACTACCATCAGCCTGTTGAGAGACAGGCTGGCTGTGATAGAGGTATGGGTTACTGAGCTGAAGGAGCAGCCCCCCAGCTACACCACCACCAGCCCAGACACAGAGCTTCTACAGGACCAGATCAACCAGAGCAGGACCCAGCTGAAGAACTCTGTCCAGGAGCTGAGAGAGAGCCTTACCACAGCGCTTGAGGAGGTAAAGGCCACCATGAGAGAGCTGGTGCGGGTAAAGGAGGAGATGGCAAAGGAGTTGTCTGTCATCAAGAGCGTGCTACAGCACAGAGAACAGACTGTAGAGACTCCCAGAGAGAAGCTGCAGCCCCCCTCACCCCCCCCCCCCCATACCGACAACACTTTACCCACAACCCCAGTCAACAAGGAGGCTCACATGGAGACACCTACTACAGAGAGAAGCTCTCTGCCCCCCCCCCCCCGACACACCCCCACACACACCTCCATGTACACAGGCCCTGTGTACTCCAGCCCGAGACCGTAAACGCACTAATCTGGTAAAACCCACTGAGGTGGCCATCCTCATTGACTCAAATGGGAAATTCATCCAAGAAGATAAACTCTTCCTCCAACACAAGGTGTGCAAAATATGGTGCCCAAAAACACAGGAAGCACTCCACATCCTGTGCCAGTCTGACTTTGGCACAGCAGGCCACATTATTATTCACACCGGCACCACCAACCTGCGAGAGGAGCAGGAGAGAGTAGGCAGCCTGGTCAACAGAGTAGAGGAGAGAGGAGCAGGAGAGAGTAGGCAGCCTGGTCAACAGAGTAGCAGAGAGAGGAGCAGGAGAGAGTAGGCAGCCTGGTCAACAGAGTAGAGGAGAGAGGAGCAGGAGAGAGTAGGCAGCCTGGTCAACAGAGTAGCAGAGAGAGGAGCAGGAGAGAGTAGGCAGCCTGGTCAACAGAGTAGCAGAGAGAGGAGCAGGAGAGAGTAGGCAGCCTGGTCAACAGAGTAGCAGAGAGGGCCTCTGAGCGGTTCCCCAACTCCCACATCACCATCTCCACTCTGCTGCCCCGCAAAGACTTTCATCCCCGTACCATTCAGAAAGTCAACGCTGACATCACCAGAGGGTGTGGCCTACTCCCGAACGTACACGTTGCTCACCACCCAACAATCACCCGAGCATCTGCACGACCACTCCCACCTGAGGAAGCAGACAGTAGGGATGTTTGCCAAGTCTCTAAAGGACGTGGCACTTGGTAGACAAACACCCCATGCCGCACTGGACAGAGGACCACCCAGAGACCCCTACCAGAACACTGCACCACCAAGGAGCCCCAGGCCCATTCAACGCCACACCAGCACCCCACAGGCCCCACCCACCACCAGAGCATCACCACTTCCATCGGCTTAGCCAGACCGGACCGGGCCCAGCCTACTACCCCGCACCAGACCACCACCCCTACCAGACCAGAGAGGAAGCCCCACGGCCCAGAACTGGCCCTCCTCCACTCCACAGGGCCCAACAGCAGGACCAGCGCAGCTACGCGGAGGTCAGTGGCCTGCTGGAGGTCATTTTGCAGGGCTCTGGTAGTGCTCCTCCTTGCACAAAGGCGGAGGTAGCGGTCCTGCTGCTGGGTTGTTGCCCTCCTACGGCCTCCTCCACGTCTCCTGATGTACTGGCCTGTCTCCTGGTAGCGCCTCCATGCTCTGGACACTACGCTGACAGACACAGCAAACCTTCTTGCCACAGTTCGCATTGATGTGCCATCCTGGATGAGCTGCACTACCTGAGCCACTTGTGTGGGTTGTAGACTCCGTCTCATGCTACCACTAGAGTGAGAGCACCGCCAGCATTCAAAATTGACCAAAACATCAGCCAGGAAGCATAGGAACTGAGAAGTGGTCTGTGGTCACCACCTGCAGAATCACTCCTTTTTTGGGGGTGTCTTGCTAATTGCCTATAATTTCCACCTTTTGTCTATTCCATTTGCACAACAGCATGTGAAATTTATTGTCAATCAGTGTTGCTTCCTAAGTGGACAGTTTGATTTCACAGAAGTGTGATTGACTTGGAGTTACATTGTGTTGTTTAAGTGTTCCCTTTATTTTTTTGAGCAGTGTATATAACAGAAAGAATGTTAGCTGTTATCCTGTTTCTCACTCAACTTATTAGTTAGTAGTTACTGTATTTCTGACTGCTATTCTTTCTTTTTGCAACATGAAATCACTATCAGTTAGCATGTGGAACATTCAGGGCCTAAACTCATCAACCTTTGGACTGAAGAGTTTAGCACTGGAGTTCAACAACAATCTTAAGGATGTTGATGTCATCATTCTGCAGGAGACATGGTGTAAGGCTGACATTGTCACTCACTGCCCCACAGGCTACAGAGAGGTAATTGTGCCGTCACAAAAACACAGCTCTGTCAATAGAGGCAGAGACTCTGAAGGACTGATCATTTGGTACAAATCCGAACTACATCTAATCGATCCCCTCAAAATTGGCAAATATCACATTTGGTTAAAACTGAAAAAATAACTTGTACTGACAGAAAAAGATGTGTTCCTTTGCGCAATATATATCCCCCCCTCAGAATCCCCATATTACTCAGAGGAGATCTTCCCCACCCTTGAGGAAGAGACGTGCCATTTCCAGGCCCAGGGAAATGTGCTCATCTGTGGGGACACAAATGCGCACACAGGAACACTACCTGATCTAACGAGCACACGAGGGGACAGCTTTATTACAGGCCATACTGTTTCTAACTGTCTTCATCTCCCCCATAGAAACAACAGTGACAGCACCGTCAACAAAAACGGAAGTGATCTGTTGCAGCTCTGTAGAAGCTTGGGTCTGTACGTTGTCAATGGTAGGTTACGGGGGGACTCTTTGGGGAGATTCACCTACTGCTCACCTCTTGGCCACAGTACAGTAGACTATATGATCACAGACATTGACCCTTTCTCTCTCAGCTCATTCACTGTCAAGCCACTAACACCTCTGTCTGATCACAGCCAAATTACGTTGTTCCTCAAAAGAACAGACATGGAAACAACCACACATTCACAGCCCAGTAAGCTGTACAACATCAGAAATTCATACAGATGGGCCCAAAACAGCACAGAAGAATACCAGAAAGCAACCTGGAACCAAAATATCCAAACACTCTTAGATAACTTTCTGGATACCACATTCACTCACAGTAAAGAAGGCATCAATCTAGCAGTACAAAACATCAACTATATATTCAGGAAAACGGCAAAAGAAGCACAATTGAAATTGATAAAAAACAAAACAAAAAAGATCACAGATGACAACTGGTTTTATAAGGAAAAAACTTAGAACACTATCCAACCAAAAGCACAGAGACCCAAATAATGGTGAATTACGCCTTCATTACTGTGAGACTTTAAAACTCTATAAACGTACATTCAGAACCAAAAAAGCACAGTACAACAGCAAGCAGCTGACACTAATTGAGGAGTCCATAAACACACACAACTTCTGGCAAAATTGGGAAAAACTAAAAAAATCTAAACAAGAGGAATTAGCGATACAAAATGGTGACATATGGACAACCCATTTTAAAACACTCTACAACACCGTTCAAATTGACACAAACGCAGAACAACGCCAAATTCATGAGAAGTTGAATGGATTAGAAAAAGCTATAAAGGACAATCAAAATCCACTGGACTCCCCAATTACTGACCAGGAGCTCTATAAGAAACTTCAGGCTCTCAAATATAAAAAGGCATGTGGACCTGATGGCATCCTAAATGAGATGCTCAAACTCACTAGTGCAAAATTTCAATTGGCTTTATTAAAACTGTTTAATTTGATCCTGAGTGTAGGTTATTTCCCTGACATCTGGAATCAAGGACTCATAACACCAATCTTTAAGAACGGAGACAAATTTGACCCTAACAATTACAGAGGCATTTGTGTGAACAGTAACCTGGGGAAGGTTTTCTGTAGTATTATCAATGTAAGAGTTCTAAACTTCCTTAATAAGCACAATGTCTTCAGTAAAAGCCAAATTGGATTTATACCAAAACATTGCACAACTGATCATATTTACACCGGGGGACAAACACCCCATTGAAACCCTGGGACAAACACCCCATTGAAACCCTGCATGCAGAGTTCTGTAAGATTCTCATACATGTCCAGAGGAAAACTACAAACAATGCATACAGGGCAGAATTAGGCCAATATCCACTAATAATAAAAACTCCAAAAAGAGCAATTAAGTTTTGGAAACATCTAAAATACAGTGACCCCCTCTCATATCATTACCAAGCCCTGCAATGCCAAGAGCTGAGCAAAGAAAAGACTCCCCTCATCCAGCTGGTCCTGGGGCTGAGTTCACAAACCTGTTCTACTAACACACTGAAGCCTCAGGACCAGCACATCAATCAGAATAAACCAAATTACAATACAGTCAAAACAAAACTACATTGCTTATTGGGAAACACAAGCACAAACACAAAGCAAAATGCAGTGCTATCTGGCCCTAAATCGACAGTACACCGGGGCTAAATATTTGACTATGGTTACTGATCAAAACCTTAGAAAAACCTTGACAAAGTACAGGCTCAGTGAGCACAGCCTTGCCATTGAGAAGGGTAGACACAGAAAAACCTGGCTCCCTGTAGAGGAAAGGCTGTGCAACCACTGCACAACAGCAGAACCTGAGACGGAGCTGCATTTCCTGACAAAATGTCAAAAATATAAAACAATTAGAGAGTGTCGTTTTCCCAAATTTGAAACCCTTATTCAAGGTTTCAAGACCTCTCTGATGAGGATAGGCTACCCGTCCTGTTGGGGGAGGACGCAGAGAGCAGTGGGTTGGCAGCGCACTACATTGCTGCCTGCCTTAAGTTGAGGGACAGTGTCTGACAGACCAATCAACCTGCACATGTCCTCTACTGTATGCTTATTGTTATTGTTGAATGTATGGTTATTTTGACCCTTGGTTATTGTTGTCCCGTTGACAACTTTGATTCTCTTTTTTTTTTTTGTGTGTGTGTTTTTATATTGTAAATATCTAAAATACGCTTTGGCAATATGTACATTGTTACGTCATATGAGAGAGAGAGAGAGAGAGAGAGAGAGAGAGAGAGAGAGAGAGAGAGAGAGAGAGAGAGAGAGAGAGAGAGAGAGAGAGAGAGAGAGAGAGAGAGAGAGAGAGAGAGAGAGAGAGAGAGAGAGAGAGAGAGAGAGAGAGAGAGAGAGAGAGAGAGAGAGAGAGAGAGAGAGAGAGAGAGAGAGAGAGAGAGAGAGAGAGAGAGAGAGAGAGAGAGAGAGAGAGAGAGAGAGAGAGAGAGAGAGAGAGAGAGAGAGAGAGAGAGAGAGAGAGAGAGAGAGAGAGAGGTCTTATGCCCGACCGCATGCGTCTCAATCAAGCTCTAGGTAAGATGATGAGTGTGCTGATCAGGCAACTGACTCACATCTTCAGCTTTAACTCCCTTTAGTACAGATGAAGTACCACACTGTTTCTTAAACATATCTCTAACCTTTGTTACACTCTTAGAAAAAAAGGTGCTATCCAGAACCTAAATGGGTTCTCGTATGGGGACAGTCGAAGAACCCTTTTCTATAAAAGTGTAGAGCTTCCCGAAAGAACTGTCCCCATAGGAGAACCCTTTTAGCTAATGTACAATCAGATGACCTTATAGATGAACACTGTTCTACTGAGGACATCTCCTCACCGCAGGCCTGACCTTTAAGCTGGTTTGACCAGTGTTGTAATACTGCTTTTATTACAATGTTATAAATATTGTGCTATATAGTCAAGAAGGTTTTTCCTGCAACTACCACAAACACTGTTTTCTTCAGTTCCAGTTTCTTCAGTTCTCCTCATCTGCATCTCTGTAGAGAAGATTTCCCCTCGAACAGATTAGCATTAACAGATGCAGATGCATGCTAAGTATAATTGAATTACGTGGAACAGAGAGAGAGAGCCCTGGGTCTCTCACAAAAGAAAACAGAGAGAGAGAGAGAGAAAACAGATTAAGAGAACTGCAGCAAGCACAGTTGAGGATTTAGATTCACATTCCTTCCCAAACACCAATCTCGACTGAATTATAACATGCTGGTGAACTATTTAAATATTTGAATTATCATAGTGGATTAAGGTAATGGTGTTATAATCTTACTGGGGGTTTGAACACATTTAAAAATAAAAAAAATAAGGATATACATAATTTGACCCAGTAGAAATAGGAGTATCTCCTCTTTTAAAATCAGATACATTTAATAAGACTGTCAGGAATCATTGCACATTTCCTAGGTTTTAGAAAATGTAAACTAAAAGACAAAATCTTATGGATACAGTACAAACACAAATTCCATTGGTCTCTCAAGGGTGACCTATAAGATGTAGCCACCTAAAGCCAAACCATCAAGTTGTGTCTTTCCAGTCATACCCCTATATTGTTTTCTGTCTCTCTCTCTCTTTCATTCTTGCAAAGACAGTCTCCTCTGGCACAAAACACAGTAACTATGGAAACACAAATGTTATATTTGCTGATAAAAAAAATCTGACAATAACATTGGGATAAAATAATTGGTTGAACAGGACCACACATAACCTGCTCATCAGAACAATGTCTGTGGTCCACAACCACATAAATAAACACAACTAGTCACATACAGGTAACTAAATAGTTGTGGCAAGATGGAACAAGTTAATATTACCATTCAGGGAATAATAAAAAAACAGGTGGAGTTTTTTTGTGGCTACAAAGTATCTACAGAATATGGGCATAAAAGTCTACATTCTCTCTTGGTATGTACTAAAGTATTTACAGTATGCAACAACATGTCATCATGGAGGTAACAGTTGTTTTTACACGTTTCTAAACCCTGGGTGCTGAGAACATAGATAAAACACATATTTTTGCAGAACAAAGGGCACAGTTCCTCTGAGTATTCCACGGTAGCACGGATACGTGAGTGTTGGAGGTGTAAAGTGTTTCAGCACCATTGGAGATAAATACCCTGGCTGGCCAATAACGGAGCACTGACACAAAGGTGTGACATCACCAGGGACGCACAAAGTTTCTCCCATCAGCCTGAGCCAAAAATAGACCAATGATGATTTTATCCTACTACAGAAAATTCTGAACCTACCATGTTTCCAAAGATGTACAGTACTGTAAGGTGCATTTAATGAATGAAGTAGTACACCACCGTTCAAAAGTTTGGGGTCACTTAGAAATGTTCTTGTTTTTGAAAGAAAATATAAAAAATTGTCCATTAAAGCTCAGTTGTGCACCGGGGCCTCCCACTCCTCTTTCTATTCTGGTTAGAGCCAGTTTGCACTGTTCTATGAAGGGAGTAGTACACAGCGTTGTACGAGATCTTCAGTTTCTTGGCAATTTCTCACATGGAATAGCCTTCATTTCTCAGAACAAGAATAGACTAACGGCCTCCCGGGTGGCGCAGTGGTCTAGAGCACTGCATCACAGTGCTATGCTGCGCCACCAGAGTCTGGGTTCGCGCCCAGGCTCTGTCGCAGCCGGCCGCGACCGGGAGGTCCGTGGGGCGACGCACAATTGGCTTAGCGTCGTCCGGGTTAGGGAGGGTTTGGCCGGTAGGGATATCCTTGTCTCATCGCGCTCCAGCGACTCCTGTGGCGGGCCGGGCGCAGTGCGCGCTAACTGAGGGGGGCGGGTGCACGGTGTTTCCTCCGACACATTGGTGCGGCTGGCTTCCGGGTTGGAGGCGCGCTGTGTTAAGAAGCAGTGCGGCTTGGTTGGGTTGTGCTTCGGAGGACGCATGACTTTCGACCTTCGTCTCTCCCGAGCCCGTACGGGAGTTGTAGCGATGAGACAAGATAGTAATTACTAGCGATTGGATACCACGAAAATTGGGGAGAAAAGGGGATAAAATTTAAAAAAAAAAAAGAATAAAAAAAAAAAAAGAATAGACTAACGAGTTTCAGAAGAAGGTTCTTAGTTTCTGGCCATTTTGAGCCTGTAATCGAACCCACAAATGCTGATGCTCCAGATACTCAACTAGTCTAAAGAAGGCCAGTTTTATTGCTTCTTTAATCAGTACAACAGTTTTCAGCTGTGCTAACATAATTGCAAAAGGGTTTTCTAATGATCAATTAGCCTTTTAAAATGATAAACTTGGATTAGCTAACACAACGTGCCATTGGAACACAGGAGGGATGGTGGCTGATAATGGGCCTCTGTACGCCTATGTAGATATTCCATTAAAAATCAGCCATTTCCAGCTATAATAGTCATTTACAACATTAATAACGTTTACACTGTATTTCTGATCTATTTGATGTTATTTTAACGGACAGAAAATGTATATATACAGTGGGGAGAACAAGTATTTGATACACTGCCGATTTTGCAGGTTTTCCTACTTACAAAGCATGTAGAGGTCTGTAATTTTTATCATAGGTACACTTCAACTGTGAGAGACGGAATCTAAAACAAAAATCCCGAAAATCACATTGTATGATTTTTAAGTAATTAATTAGCATTTTATTGAAAGACATAAGTATTTGATACATCAGAAAAGCAGAACTTAATATTTGGTACTGAATCCTTTGTTTGCAATTACAGAGATCATACGTTTCCTGTAGTTCTTGACCAGGTTTGCACACACTGCAGCAGGGATTTTGGCCCACTCCTCCATACAGACCTTCTCCAGATCCTTCAGGTTTCGGGGCTGTCGCTGGGCAATACGGACTTTCAGCTCCCTCCAAAGATTTTTTATTGGGTTCAGGTCTGGAGACTGGCTAGGCCACTCCAGGACCTTGAGATACTTCTTACGGAGCCACTCCTTAGTTGCCCTGGCTGTGTGCTTCGTGTCGTTGTCATGCTGGAAGACCCAGCCACGACCCATCATCAATGCTCTTACTGAGGGAAGGAGGTTGTTGGCTAAGATCTCGCAATACATGGCCCCATCCATCCTCCCCTCAATACGGTGCAGTCGTCCTGTCCCCTTTGCAGAAAAGCATCCCCAAAGAATGATGTTTCCACCTCCATGCTTCACGGTTGGGATGGTGTTCTTGGGGTTGTACTCATCCTTCTTCTTCCTCCAAACACGGCGAGTGGAGTTTAGACCAAAAAGCTCTATTTTTGAATCATCAGACCACATGACCTTCTCCCATTCCTCCTCTGGATCATCCAGATGGTCATTGGCAAACTTCAGACGGGCCTGGACATGCGCCTGCTTGAGCAGGGGGACCTTGTGTGCGCTGCAGGATTTTAATCCATGACGGCGTAGTGTGTTACTAATGGTTTTCTTTGAGACTGTGGTCCCAGCTCTCTTCAGGTCATTGACCAGGTCCTGCCGTGTAGTTCTGGGCTGATCCCTCACCTTCCTCATGATCATTGATGCCCCACGAGGTGAGATCTTGCATGGAGCCCCAGACCGAGGGTGATTGACCATCATCTTGAACTTCTTCTATTTTCTTCTATTTTCTAATAATTGCGCCAACAGTTGTTGCCTTCTCACCAAGCTGCTTGCCTATTGTCCTGTAGCCCATCCCAGCCTTGTGCAGGTCTACAATTTTATCCTTGATGTCCTTACACAGCTCTCTGGTCTTGGCCATTGTGGAGAGGTTGGAGTCTGTTTGATTGAGTGTGTGGACAGGTGTCTTTTATACAGGTAACGAGTTCAAACAGGTGCAGTTAATACAGGTAATGAGTGGAGAACAGGAGGGCTTCTTAAAGAAAAACTAACAGGTCTGTGAGAGCCGGAATTCTTACTGGTTGGTAGGTGATCAAATACTTATGTCATGCAATAAAATGCAAATGAATTACTTAAAAATCATACAATGTGATTTTCTGGATTTTTGTTTTAGATTCCGTCTCTCACAGTTGAAGTGTACCTATGATAAAAATTACAGACCTCTACATGCTTTGTAAGTAGGAAAACCTGCAAAATCGGCAGTGTATCAAATACTTGTTCTCCCCACTGTATATATTTTTTAAGGACATTTCTAAGTGACCCCAAACTTTTGAACGGTAGTGTATTTCAAAAGGTATTTGTTAGTATGTGTGCGTACATACAGTACGTGCGTGTGTGTGCGCAGTGTGTTTGTGTTCCATCCTGAGTTATGTGTAATTTTACATATTGGAGTTCATTGCCAGGGGTAGGTGGATGTCTGAGTTACTGTAGGTGGGTGGCAGAGACGGTTGAGAGTAGGAGTAAAGGGTCAGAGTTTACAGGTAGAGTGGGAGACACACTGAGTTGAGTGATGACCTCATACTCACAGTGAACATGATCTGGCATCCACCTAAAATATAGTCCAGGAAGGTATAGTCCCTTTCAACCTGAGGAGACATTATTCAAACATTATTCAAACTCTGTTCATACTATTCCATACTCAAGCAAGTTCAAATTGTTTTTCCTATGGATAAATAATTGGAGGAGGCGTGGCAGTGGCACTTTGATAGGATTCAGTAATTGGCTGCCTGAACAAAGGTGATTACTGCAGGCAGAACCGTGGTGGACTGTGTGAGACTGACAGGTGTTTTGTGCTGATATTAATACATGAATTAAATAGGGATTTGGAGCCATTACTCTAATCCCTGCCTGAAGCAAAGCCACATTACAGGCATTTGTTTTTTAATAAAAAATACTATTATGAACGACAATTCATTAGCTGTGTGCATAACGCTTTAATGTGGATTCATAATACATTTAAAGCTGTTTCCTTTTAGACTTAATATGCCTTTTTGTGATTTCCATAATGGATTGACTAATTAAGAGGCATAATGTATATCTATTAGTCTCTGCATGTTTTTTATTTATTTATTTATTTCACCTTTATTTAACCAGGTAGGCTAGTTGAGAACAAGTTCTCATTTGCAACTGCGACCTGGCCAAGATAAAGCAAAGCAGTGTGACACAGACAACAACACAGAGTTACACATGGAGTAAACAATAAACAAGCCAATAACACAATAAACAAGTCAATGACACAGTAGAAAAAAGAAAGTCTATATACAGTGGGGCAAAAAAGTATTTAGTCAGCCACCAATTGTGCAAGTTCTCCCACTTAAAAAGATGAGAGAGGCCTGTAATTTTCATCATAGGTATACTTCAACTATGACAGACAAAATGAGGGAAGAAAATCCAGAAAATCACATTGTAGGATTTTTAATGAATTTATTTGCAAATTATGGTGGAAAATAAGTATTTGGTCAATAACAAAAGTTTATCTCAATACTTTGTTATATACCCTTTGTTGGCAATGACAGAGGTCAAACGTTTTCTGTAAGTCTTCACAAGGTTTTCACACACTGTTGCTTGTATTTTGGCCCATTCCTCCATGCAGATCTCCTCTAGAGCAGTGATGTTTTGGGGCTGTTGCTGGGCAACACGGACTTTCAACTCCCTCCAAAGATTTTCTATGGGGTTGAGATCTGGAGACTGGCTAGGCCACTCCAGGACCTTGAAATGCTTCTTACGAAGCCACTCCTTCGTTGCCCGGGCGGTGTGTTTGGGATCATTGTCATGCTGAAAGACCCAGCCACATTTCATCTTCAATGCCCTTGCTGATGGAAGGAGGTTTTCACTCAAAATCTCACGATACATGGCCCCATTCATTCTGTCCTTTACACGGATCAGTCGTCCTGGTCCCTTTGCAGAAAAACAGCCCCAAAGCATGATGTTTCCACCCCCATGCTTCACAGTAGGTATGGTGTTCTTTGGATGCAACTCAGCATTCTTTGTCCTCCAAACACGACGAGTTGAGTTTTTATCAAAAAGTTCTATTTTGGTTTCATCTGACCATATGACATTCTCCCAATCTTCTTCTGGATCATCCAAATGCTCTCTAGCAAACTTTAGACGGGCCTGGACATGTACTGGCTTAAGCAGGGGGACACGTCTGGCACTGCAGGATTTGAGTCCCTGGCGGCGTAGTGTGTTACTGATGGTAGGCTTTGTTACTTTGGTCCCAGCTCTCTGCAGGTCATTCACTAGGTCCCCCCGTGTGGTTCTGGGATTTTTGTTCACCGTTCTTGTGATCATTTTGACCCCACGGGGTGAGATCTTGCGTGGAGCCCCAGATCGAGGGAGATTATCAGTGGTCTTGTATGTCTTCCATTTCCTAATAATTGCTCCCACAGTTGATTTCTTCAAACCAAGCTGCTTACCTATTGCAGATTCAGTCTTCCCAGCCTGGTGCAGGTCTACAATTTTGTTTCTGGTGTCCTTTGACAGCTCTTTGGTCTTGGCCATAGTGGAGTTTGGAGTGTGACTGTTTGAGGTTGTGGACAGGTGTCTTTTATACTAATAACAAGTTCAAACAGGTGCCATTAATACAGGTAACGAGTGGAGGACAGAGGAACCTCTTAAAGAAGAAGTTACAGGTCTGTGACCAAATACTTATTTTACACCATAATTTGCAAATAAATTCATTAAAAAATCCTACAATGTGATTTTCTGGAGAAAAAAAAATATCATTTTGTCTGTCATAGTTGAAGTGTACCTATGATGAAAATTACAGGCCTCTCTCATCTTTTTAAGTGGGAGAACTTGCACAATTGGTGGCTGACTAAATACTTTTTTGCCCCACTGTACAGTGTGTGCAAAAGGCATGAGGAGGTAGGCAATAAATAGGCCATAGGAGCGAATAGTTACAATTTAGCAGATTAACACTGGAGTGATAAATGAGCAGATGATGATGTGCAAGTAGAGATACTGGTGTGCAAAAGAGCAGAAAAGTAAATAAAATAAAAACAGTATGGGGGCGAGGTAGGTAGATTGGGTGGGCTATTTACAGATGGACTATGTACAGCTGCAGCGATCGGTTAGCTGCTCAGATAGTTGATGTTTAAAGTTGGTGAGGGAAATAAAAGTCTCCAACTTCAACGATTTTTGCAATTCGTTCCAGTCACTGGCAGCAGAGAACTGGAAGGAAAGGCGGCCAAATGAGGTGTTGGCTTTGGGGATGATCAGTGAGATATACCTGCTGGAACGTGTGCTACGGGTGGGTGTTGTTATCGTGACCAGTGAACTGAGATAAGGCGGAGCTTTACCTAGCATAGACTTATAGATGACCTGGAGCCAGTGGGTCTGGCGACGAATATGTAGCGAGGGCCAGCCGACTAGAGCATACAGGTCGCAGTGGTGGGTGTTATAAGGTGATTTGGTAACAAAACAGATGACACTGTGATAGACTGCATCCAGTTTGCTGAGTAGAGTATTGGAAGCTATTTTGTAGATGCATCGCTGAAGTTGAGGATCGGTAGGATAGTCAGTTTTACGAGGGTAAGTTTGGTGGCGTGAGTGAAGGAGGCTTTATTGCGAAATAGAAAGCCGATTCTAGATTTGATTTTGGATTGGAGATGTTTAATACGAGTTTGGAAGGAGAGTTTACAGTCTAGCCAGACACCTAGGTATTTATAGTTGTCCACATATTCTAGGTCGGAACCGTCTAGGGTGGTGATGCTAGTCGGGCGGGCGGGTGCGGGCAGCGAACGGTTGAAAAGCATGCATTTGGTTTTACTAGCGTTTAAGAGCAGTTGGAGGCCACGGAAGGAGTGTTGTATGGCATGGAAGCTCATTTGGAGGTTAGTTAGCACAGTGTCCAAGGAAGGGCCAGAAGTATACAGAATGGTGTCATCTGCGTAGAGGTGGATCAGGGAATCGCCCGCAGCAAGAGCGACATCATTGATATATACAGAGAAAAGAGTCGGCCCGAGATTGAACCCTGTGGTACCCCCATAGAGACTGCCAGAGGTCCGGACAACATGCCCTACGATTTGACGCACTGAACTCTGTCTGCAAAGTAGTTGGTGAACAAGGCGAGGCAGTCATTAGAAAAACCAAGGCTATTGAGTCTGCCGATAAGAATACGGTGATTGACAGAGTCGAAAGCCTTGGCCAGGTTGATGAAGACGGCTGCACAGTACTGTCTTTTATCGATGGTGGTTATGATATTGTTTAGTACCTTGAGCGTGGCTGAGGTGCACCCGTGATCAGCTCAGAAGCCGGATTGCACAGCGGGGAAGGTACGGTGGGATTCGAAATGGTCAGTGATCTGTTTATTAACTTGTCTTTCGAAGACTTTTGATAGGCAGGGCAGGATGGATATAGGTCTGTAACAGTTTGGGTCTAAGGTGTCACCCCCTTTGAAGAGGGGGATGACCGCGGCAGCTTTCCAATCTTTAGGGATCTCGGGCGATACGAAAGAGAGGTTGAACAGGCTGGTAATAGGGGTTGCAACAATGGCGGCGGATAGTTTTAGAAAGAGGGGGTCCAGATTGTCTAGCCCAGCTGATTTGCACGGGTCCAGGTTTTGCAGCTCTTTCAGAACATCTGCTCTCTGGATTTGGGTGAAGGAGAAGCTGGGGAGGCTTGGGCGAGTAGCTGCAGGGGGGACGAAGCTGTTGGCCGGGGTTGGAGTAGCCAGGAGGAAGGCATGGCCAGCCGTTGAGAAATGCTTATTGAAATTTTAGATTATCATGGATTTATCAGTGGTGACCGTGTTACCTAGCCTCAGTGCAGTAGTTCACCTTGCATGACTTCAGAATGATGATTCCAGAGTTTTTGTAGCTCTTTTTCTTCTTCTGTTTTTTCGGATTAATGCATTCAAATTCGACCTGGCGGAAAGGAACACTAAGTGAAAAATTACAACTAAGACCCATCTGCACACCCACACAATTTACACTCATTCTCACACCAGCTCTATTTGCATTTCTGCCATTAGCAAATGACACAAGGTTTTCAGGAAGAAGTTGGCAGCCAAAAACTGAAGTAAAATGTAACTTCCTACTTCTCTCACCAGGTGTTACCAAGCTGTAAAATAAAGTGTTACCCAACATCCCTTAGTGAGGTTAAAACAGGCAGTAGATTGAATTCGTGTTAGTAAATAAACACTTGCGAATATCCAAATGAACGGGCATCCTCCATTCAGAATTGGTGAGCTGTGTTAGGTGCATTGAGTGTCTTAAGTGAGTCATTCACTCACAGTGAGAAGTGCGTTGAGATTGGAGACAATGTGAAAATGGTCTTAGATCCACATCAAAGCATGACTAACCCATACAGAACAAAACCCCATAGATAAACAGGAACAGATCTAAAATACATCCCTCACCTCCAGTGAATTCTGGGCTTCACTCATCTTGGTGACAGTGGTCTGAAACTCTCCAATGAAGTCATGACTTCCGTCGTTGTCGTAATCATAGCACAGTACCTGCAATATGAGACAACCCACAGGAAGGACAAAAAGATCAGAACATTCCGTCATACCACAAGAAATCACTTAAAATGTATTTGGCTTTTCACGTATATTAAAGGGGATTCCCTCGCTAACATTTTCATGCCATCGTCCTCAGATTAATGCACATGTTGGTAAACCTCACTTACCTTGATGCTCCTGTCTACGTCCCCATCACAGAGGGAGATGAGTGGTACTGTGAAGGGCTTCCACACCGGGTCCAGAGTGTTCTTTATCACCTGCAGCACAAAAACAGCTACAGAGATCCAACTTCTTCCATGTCATTTGGAAGACAGAACTCAGAAGCTAGGTCAATCCAGTTAACGTATTACCAGGTGGTAATACACTTTGTTAGTGATTTAATACACTTAGTTCTACAGTGATGACATTGAAATAGTCTAAACAGCCACCCCTGACCAACTACCGAGCCAACTCACCTCTGTCCTGTGGACCAACATCCATTTCTCATCATCTCCTTGCTTGTGGAACTCTAGGTAAGGGTCTGATTTACCAAAGAAATCCTGCAAAACAAAGCAATCTTGTTTGACAACGGCCCACATAGCTGCCAGCATACCACGGTGAAGACTTGGAGAGGGCATTGTTGTTGTTTCATGAGCATTGTCTTTATTGACAAAATCATTTTGTTGTTCCAAATATTACGTAAGAACTTCTTAACAGTGATGATAATATGGTACTACGTGGGCAGTGACTCTTACCTTCTTGTCAAGCTTTCTCCCATACAAGGTCAGTGTGATTACTCTATTGTCTGACAGCTCCAACGCAGTTATCTGTACACAAGAGAAACCGTTACTGTATTGTATCCAGTGTAAAACTGTACCATGTTACAGAACGTGTGTGAGTGTGTGTGTGTGTATGTGTGAGTGTGAGTGTGAATGTGTGAGTGTGAGTGTGTGAGTGTGTATGTGTGAGTGTGTATGTGTGTGTGTGTGTGTGTGTGTGTGTGTGTGTGTGTGTGTGTGTGTGTGTGTGTGTGTGTGTGTGTGTGTGTGTGTGTGTGTGTGTGTGTGTGTGTGTGTGTGTGTGTGTGTGTGTGTGTGTGTGTGTGTGTGTGTGTGTGTGTGTGTGTGTGTGTGTGTGTGTGTGTGGACATGTCTTTATTTCTTGGATCGCTCTGTGGGTATGAGTTGTGCAAGCATGATGTTCTCACTGTGATGGTTCCTTTCCCAGCTGGCTTGCCATTGGCCAAGGTCAGTGACCGGTGAAGTTTCTTATTGGACACAATCTAAAGGTAACAGACCAGAGAGAGGTGAAAATGCCCAACTGCAAATAAACATAACAAACAGGTGATAAACAGATGCAGAAAGGGGTCACAGACAGACTCTAAGAACAGTGTGACAGGTAGCATACCACCCCCAGTGTACAGATGTACTCTCCCAGGAAGTCATGCTCATACAGCTGGCTGCTGCACTTGTCCTCATCAAACAGCGCAAACTTGAGCTTCTGGACCTCCTCAAAATGGTAGTCCACCTTAAATTTCACCCCAAACACTGGATTCAGGTTATTTACCGCAGTCTCTGTTCGACCAATCTGAAAATGATACAGAGGAATATGGTTTTGTCAAACAGGTACTGTATTCACACACACAAACGTGCCAACACCGAGTACACAGAGTGGAGCACAGGAGGTTGGTGGCACCTCAATTGGGGAGAACAGGCTCGTGGTAATGACTGGAGCAGAATTGGTGGAATGGTGTCAAATACATCAATCACATGGGTTCCATGTGTTTGATGCCATTCCATTTACTCCGTTTCAGCCATTATTATGAGCCGTCCTCCCCTCAGCAGCCTCCACTGGATTGGAGGTGGACATGTGGGGGTGTGTAAGGTTGAAAAGGCCTTATTCATGTGAAAGATAAACCTAGCTGGTGGTGACTAACACAGTGTATGTGTGACTCACTGATAGAATATTCACATAGTCCTCGACCCCTATTGTGCTCTCATCTCTGAGGCTAGACTGGCGCAAACTGTACATTCCAACGCTGCTCTGTCTGTTTGACTGGAACCCCTCGCCTCTGTGTCTCTCCCAGCGTCTTCTCTGACTGTTACCTCCCTCCCCTTTCTGTGCTATCACACTTCCCTCTTTACCCCCACAGCACAGATGGCTCCTCCACCCAGAGTGAACCCTTCTCTCATGCCGAGACAGATAGGAAGAAAAGCCCTTCCCTTTAAAAACCCTTCACTCCTCTATTTCTTCTCTGCGTTTTTGTTTCATATAGCTTTGGAATGTTTGTGTATAGTTGTGTGTTTTATGAGCTGTAGCTTTCATCATGATCCAAAGAGAAACCATTGTCAGGATGGCTACATGCTCAGTGTGTTTTAAGAGATTAAATGTTACATCTCTGGAATAGTAGACATCCTCCGAGGTCTTTTTACATATAGGCTCCCCGTTTTCAAATCCCACTGGGTATTTTCCATGTCCCTTCCCTGTTTGCCTGTAAGTTCCATTCCTCATTACTCTTTCCACTCTCTTTCCACGCATTAAGAACATAATTGTTTCCGTCCAAATTTCCATGGTAACTGCAGCAACCGCTTTGCTGGTTTCATGTTGGAGCCTGCCCTGTTGACAGACAGCCCAAGCCTGCAGCGATCACACTTAGCCTGCTTCAACACAACAGTACCCAGGCAGGCAGGCATGTCTTTCTCTGGCAATGAGAGGGCACCCGGAGCACACACAGATCCACACTCCTCAAGACACCACAGCTTCAAAGACGGCTCTGGATTGATGTTTCTCCATTATACATTGATAACACTGTGTGTTATTGCGAACTTGGCGAGCATCAATCGATAAAACATTGAGAGTAATCAACAGTCAGAGGATATTTATTAATGATTATTTCACCCTCTCAAGTGGTTTACTTCACCACTTTATTCAACCCCTACAATCCTTCATTCCTTCCACTTTTCCAACAGTCATTTCTCCTTTTTTCTTCCTTTATAATTGACCCCCTCAACCTTTCCCACACATGCCCACCCTCCTCCCCTCACCTCAACCCAGTTGCTGTCCACCTCGTGGAAGAGCACTAAGAAGGGGTCAGACTTGGAGGCCACGTCTCTGTCCAGCAGGTTGCCACAGCACACGGACAGCTCCACCCTAGTGACGCAATTCTGGGGACCCATGGTTGGCGCAGAGTCAGGCCCCGTGCCAAGCGTGTAGGCCATGCTCGCAGGAGTGTCAGCCCTCCCACAGCCTAGGAACACACATAGCACAGAGAAACAGCACTATGAATGACATTACTGTAGCATGGAGCATTCAGTAGAGACTCATAGGTTCAAAATAAGATAGAGAGATGCACAAAAACATGAGGATGTTTAATGCAGGGCGGTTAATGACAGAGAATTTGGGACCTATCATAAATTCTCATATTCCAAATTCAATAGAACATAAAACACATATTTGATCCATGTGTAGTATCCAGAGAGTTGAACGAATCAATTCAGCTGCATGAAAAACATGCAGAATAATTGATATACAGGGGTCCTTCATGTGTCATATGAGAGAATAAAAGCTGTACTCTGTCAAACATTCATACACAGGTAACGTAATGTAAGGACATGAGGAGTGTGGTGAGGGCTCTTGTTGCTAAGATACTGATGTGCCATTGTGTAAGACCCTCCCTCCACTGCTGGTGCTAGTGGAACCAGGGTATAGGAAATGGATTATAATACCAACAGATCACAGATGTAGGACTGCATACAGTGCATTTGAGAAGTATTCAGACCCTTTTACTTTTTCCACATTTTGTTACGTGACTTATTCTATAATGGATTCAATTGTTTTTTCCCTCATCAATCTACACAGAATACCCCATAATGACAAAGCAAATTGTAAAAAAATAAATAAAAATGAAAACAGAAATATCACATTGACCCTTTACTCAGTACTTTGTTGAAGCACCTTTGGCACCAATTACAGCCTCGAGTCTTCTTGGGTATTACGCTATAAGCTTGGCACACCTGTATTTGGGGAGTTTCTCCCATTCTTCTCTGCAGATCCTCTCAAGCTCTGTCAGGTTAGATGGGGAGCGTCGCTGCACAGCTATTTTCAGGTCTCTCCAGAGATGTTTGATCAGGTTCAAGTCCGGGCTCTGGCTAAGCCACTCAAGGACATTCAGAGACTTGTCACGAAGCCACTCCTGCGTTGTCTTGGCTGTGTACTTATGGTCGTTGTCCTTTTGTAAGGTGAACCTTCGCCCCAGTCTGAGGTCCTGAGTGCTCTGGAGCAGGTTTTCATCAAGGATCTCTCTGTACTTTGCTCCGTTCATCTTTCCCTCAATCCTGACAAGTCTCACAGTCCCTGCCGCTGAAAAACATCCCCACAGCATGATGGTTTCCTCCAGAAGTGACGCTTGACATTCATGCCATCTTGGTTTCATCAGACCAGAGAATCTTGTTTCTCATGGTCCGAGAGTCCTTAGGTACCTTTTGGCAAACTCCAAGCGAGCTGTCATGTGTCTTTTACTGAGGAGTGGCTTCGGTCTGGTCACTCCACCATAAAGGCCTGATTGGTGGAGTGCTGCAGAGATGGTTGTCCTTCTGGAAGGTTCTCCCATCTCCATAGAGCAACTCTGGAGCTCTGTCAGAGTGACAGAGCTCCTCCCTGACCAAGACCCTTCTCCCCCGATTGTTCAGTGTTGCCGGGCGGCCAGCTCTAGGAAGAGTCTTGGTGTTTCCAAACTTCTTCCATTTAAGAATGACGGAGGCCACTGTGTTGTTGGGGACCTTCAATGCTGCAGACATTTTTTGGTACCCTTCCCCAGATCTGTGCCTCGAAACAATCCTGTCTCGGAGCTCAACGGACAATTCCTTTGATCTCATGGCTTAGTTTTTGCTCTGACATGCACTGTCAACTGTGGGACCTTATATAGACAGGTGTGTGCCTTTCCAAATCATGTCCAATCAATTAAGTTGGTGAAACATCTCAAGGATGATCAATGGAAACAGGATGCACCTGAGCTCAATTTTGAGTTTCATAGCAAAGAGTCTGAATACTTATGTAAATAAGGTATTTCTGTTTTTATTTTTAATACATTTGCACAAATATCAAAAACACTGTTTTCACTTTGTCATTATGGGGTATTGCGTGTAGATTGACGAGAATAATGTTTTAAAATTCCATTGTAGAATAAGGCTGTAACATAATAAAATGTGGAAAAGGGGAAGGGGTCTGCATACTTTCCGAATGCACTGTATGTTGTACCATAAGTAATGAACTGAAGTAATGCATTGTAAGATTATAATGAACACTGAAAATATTTTTCTTTTACCAAAATGCGCATTTTTTCTACATTTTTATTTTTTTATTTTTTTTAACCTTTATTTAACTAGGCAAGTCAGTTAAGAACAAATTCTTATTTTCAATGATGGCCTAGGAACAGTGGGTTAACTGCCTGTTCAGGGGCAGAACGACAGATTTGTACCTTGTCAGCTCGGTGATTTTAAACTTGCAACCTTTCGGTTACTAGTCCAACGCTCTAACCACTAGGCTACCCTGCCGCCCATTGTCATTTTCTGATATGGTTAATGGACTGTTATATGTAGGCGCCATATATGACGCTCTCTATGACGCTCGTTCCATCTAAAGGTCATATATGAGGCTCTCTATGACGCTCGTTCCATCTAAAGGTCATATATGAGGCTCTCTATGACGCTTGTTCCATCTAAAGGTCATATATGAGGCTCTCTATGACGCTCGTTCCATCTAAAGATCGTATATGAGGCTCTCTATGACGCTCGTTCCATCTAAAGGTCATATATGAGGCTCTCTATGACGCTCGTTCCATCTAAAGGTCATATATGAGGCTCTCTATGACGCTCGTTCCATCTAAAGATCGTATATGAGGCTCTCTATGACGCTCGTTCCATCTAAAGGTCATATATGAGGCTCTCTATGACGCTCGTTCCATCTAAAGATCGTATATGAGGCTCTCTATGACGCTCGTTCCATCTAAAGGTCATATATGAGGCTCTCTATGACGCTCGTTCCATCTAAAGGTCATATATGACGCTCTCTATGACGCTCGTTCCATCTAAAGGTCATATATGAGGCTCTCTATGACGCTCGTTCCATCTAAAGATCGTATATGACGCTCTCTATGACGCTCGTTCCATCTAAAGGTCATATATGAGGCTCTCTATGGCGCGCGCTCGTTCCATCTAAAGGTCATATATGACGCTCTCTATGACGCTCGTTCCATCTAAAGATCGTATATGAGGCTCTCTATGATGCTCGTTCCATCTAAAGGTCATATATGACGCTCTCTATGACGCTCGTTCCATCTAAAGATCGTATATGAGGCTCTCTATGACGCTCGTTCCATCTAAAAGTCATATATGAGGCTCTCTATGATGCTCGTTCCATCTAAAGGTCATATATGAGGCTCTCTATGATGCTCGTTCCATCTAAAGGTCATATATGAGGCTCTCTATGATGCTCGTTCCATCTAAAGGTCATATATGAGGCTCTCTATGACGCTCGTTCCATCTAAAGGTCATATTTGAGGCTCTATGACGCTCGTTCCATCTAAAGGTCATATATGAGGCTCCTAATGATGCTCGTTCCATCTAAAGGTCATATATGGGGCTCTCTATGACGCTCGTTCCATCTAAAGGTCATATATGAGGCTCTCTATGACGCTCGTTCCATCTAAAGATCGTATATGAGGCTCTCTATGACGCTCGTTCCATCTAAAGGTCATATATGAGGCTCCTAATGATGCTCGTTCCATCTAAAGGTCGTATATGAGGCTCTCTATGAAGCTCGTTCCATCGAAAGGTCTTTCCATTATCAATAATTAGATTCAACCAAAGCAAAAGTGTACAATGGGAGCACACTGAAGTGTACAGCATCATAAACATAAACACATCACACACTTCCAACCAAATCATAAGCTAAGATAAGATAAGCATCTTCATGGGTGGATGGATTCGCAAGCAAGTGTACAAAAGTATCATATTCTCAATTGCTTGTATAATGTAAACAGTTAAATGTTGTTTTGGTATCAGCAAAAATATTATACAGAAGACATCAGCATAGTCTTGCTCACATACCAAAAATAAAGAGGGTGATAACTCACTCCATATCCCCAAACAGCCCCTCAGGCTCAGTCCATCCAACATTACAGTCACTGGAGTTAACACATTCTTCACACCTAAGGCAAAGCTCTGGCCAGAGTACGATACGCATCTTTGTGGGGTAGTAGGAAATGGGGAAAGACTACAGGATCTGAATGAGTCTAGAACTGTCTCAGTGACTTGAATTCTAAAATAGATAATGCCACATACTGTAGGCGTATTGAAGTTCAAATAAAATCTTTGATACTTTAACCTATTAGTTTACATTTTGCCATGTGCGTCGCTGAATATTCCATTATATAATCACACACTGAAAACTGATTTGAATACAGTAGGCTACCTAAAAGAGTTACAGACCCAAGTCACCACCCTCAGTATCATGTTGTTCTCCTCTCTGTGTTCAGTGTGGTAGAGGGAAGTGACCTCACAGATAAATACAGGTCTGGTTGTCTGCAAACATAAAGGGCCCCTCAGGTGCCCCTTGAGCTGTTCTAATCAGCAGGAAAACTTTTCTCAAACCATTTATTCAGATGGTAAAAATATTAAATTGGGTACCGGGCCAGTAACTAGGGACTTTATCTTCAAATGGTCCAGGCTAAATCAACACATATAGATACGCATAGATCTATCGAGATGACTATCAATCAAGACAATTGTCAACCCAAGCTGAAAATTGCATTCCCATCTTCACTAATCTCAGTGCTGGAGGACTAGACTGACTGCATCATCTCATCTACTGTGAGAGCAAATGTCACTTGAGAATACTTATGGGGTGGGTGAGAATTTTGATGGTTGCGTACAATGGAAATTCAAAACATTTCAGAATAGATTTGAACTACCAACAAAAGGGATGAGCACAGGTAAATCCAGAGAAAGATGGAGCAAAGATAGATACAGAAAGAGAGAGTATATGTCCCTTTTTAATAGACAGATAAGAGTGAACCAGAGAAGTAAAGACATGAGTCTCAGAGGAGACTGACATTTCTACTTTAGAACTAGTGACAACTGACTCCGTTTCCTCTTGTGGTTGACAGCTTGAGCTTTGTGCTTTCTTTTCACATTAACATCTGACATATCCTGTGTGCCACCATAAATATGTGCATCAGTTTGCAATTTCAGGAAATAGTACGTTGAACATTACAATTACAATCAATCAATATCTCTAATACACTGACAATATTTCAGTCAGCACACATTGGAACAGATTGTATTTTTTATTAAAAGAGACATTTACTTAATTGACATGTTTCCAGACATAATATATGAATATCGTTAAATCGCATAGGATAAAAATACACAAGTGTCCCAATATTCACTTACCTTGGTAAATGTGATTTTTTACTAATACTCTTCTCTGAAGAACGCTTCTTCTTGATAACTTTAACACTTTTCTTTCTATGCACACATTGACGTTATTTTCATGATGTCCAAAACATATAATCAAGGGAATACAAATTGTTGTGGTTGGCCGCGAGGGGAGGTCATTCTGGTCTGTGACAGTCTCTCGCCGAGTGCTGTAGTGGAGCAATTGAAGTGGTCGCGCATTGCAACTCCACCCGACTCAATGCCTTCAGCAAAATGAGAACATAAATGCTCTGGTTCGGGAATAGCTACATACTTTTCTTAACATAGACTATTATTGTGTAATCATTAATCAGGGCCGAATGTTATATAGCTCAATGCGTTTGACACATAAGTACAGTATATTAGGGTACATTACTGTTTCCATTAAAGTTAACCCTAAAAGCCCCAACATATTTTTATCTTAAAAAATGTCAAGCACAAGCAGTAACATATTTACTTTCCTTAACCCTTTGTAACACATGTTTTTGCTTTTAATTCCCCAAAATAAGCATATATTACATTTATTTGACACATTTACACTCAAATGTATGCACTGATGATACAAAACATGCTCTTTCCATGAAATAGACTGACCAGGTGAAAGCTATGATCCCTTATTGATGTCACTTGTTAAATCCACTTCAATCTGTATAGATTAAGGGGAGGAGAAAGGTTAAAGAAAGATTTCTAAACCTTGTGACAATTGAAACATGGATTGTGCCATTCAGAGGGTGAACGGGAAGACAAGATATTTGAGTGCTTTTGAATGGGATATGGTAGTAGGTGCCTGGAGGTGTGTCAAGAACGGCAACGCTGCTGTGTATTTCACGCTCAACAGTTTCCCATGTGTATTCAGAATGTTCCATCACCCAAAGGACATCCAGCCCAACTGTGGGAAGCATTGGAGTCAACATGGGCCAGCATTCCTGTGGAACGCGTTGTACAACTTGTTTAGTCCATGAACCGACGAATTGAGGCTGTTCTGAGGGGGAAAAAGGGGGGTGGTGGAGGTGCAACTCAATATTAGGAAGGTATTCCTATGTTTGGTACACTCGGTGTACGTTTTTTGCAACTTGTGATAGGGTTAGTGTTTTGTTTCTGAGAAATAGCCGATTTTGCTTATTTGATGTACCGATACGACCTAAGATAGTCTGGGCGTTATAGGCCCAGTGCCATCAGACTTATAGTTCTGACTGAAGAGTTTAATTCCAAAACGCTATAATGTATCCATTTTCAGAAATGTTGGTAAATTAGCTTTTATTGTTTAAAGAACTTAGTGAAAAAACGAATATCTTCCATATCTAACCATTGGCATGTTCAAATTACAGTATTTGTTTAAAATCTATCACTTGATGGTTTCATTTCAGAGACAAATGTTATTTTGCAAAACGCTATATATGTCACACCCTGATCTGTTTCACCCTTCTTATGCTCGTCTCCACCCCCCTCCAGGTGTCGCCCATTTCCCCCAATATCCCCTGTGCATTTATACCGGTGTTTTCTGTCTATTGCCAGTTCGTCTTGTCAAGCGTACCAGCGCGTTAACCGTCCCTTGACCTGTCGTTTGCCTGCCCCGTTTTGTGATAAACATCTGTGATTCGAACTGTCTGCATCTGGGTCTTATCCTGAGTCCTGATAATATATCAGTCTCACTCGCAGATAAATTAGTACTGCTAGGTTTTACACAGTCAAATGTAACAAAAAAACTACATGTTTAATAAAGAACTGCACAAAATGATTCATTTGTGACATCAATATTTTATAACTCAACACAGTAATATGGAATCTGTATGTAAAACATTTAGCAGATGCTCTTATCTAGAGCAACTTACAGTTGGTGCAGTCATCTTAAGACAGCTACAGTCAATTGTCCAGGTCCAAAGTTCTAACTTTTCCATTGGGTCGGGTCCTGTTTGATTGTCATCAAGTCCTGGGTTTATGTAACTACAGCTGATAGAACTGAGTGGACCCGACCCCAGCTCTGCATAGCCTATAGCATATTTATTTCACACTAATAAAAGGTGAATTTATTGACTTTATAGAAGGCTTAGCCAACATAAAGAACTATAACTATTTGTTAACCAGAAGAGCAACTTGGCTGATAAAACAATTTCTGTCACTCGGGTCCAGTCTGGTCTAGGGTATGGGTCGGGTCTAGTTGTAATTGGGTCCATTCGGATTCCGTTAAAAAATCCCTGGTCAGTTCGGGTTATTTTGTCAAATTAACAAGACATAAAAAGAATACACTATGTAAACATTTCAAATGAAGGCACCCAGTTTATTTTCCCTACTGATTCACAATACAACCTCCTGTTATGAAATTGTATTGCCATCTAGAGGTATGTTCAGATAAAGAAAATCACTATTTACATGGAATATGAAAAAAGACGTCTCACACTTTATTAGACCAAAGTGCATGTGAGATTAAAACATGAACATTACAAAAACAAGTTTGAGGAATAAGAAATAAATTAGCAGATGAGCAGAAATGCATCTAATAACATAAGTGAAACATGAGCAGTGACATTAGAATCCAGCAGTGCAAGAGAACTAATACTAAAGTGTAAGAAATAAGAATCACACCAAGCAGTGGTTTCCATCAGAAAAACAATATTTCAACTCTACCTCAATGCTTAGTTAACATATGGGGAGAGATCAACATCACATAAATAGTTCAAGTTTTACAAACCAAGATAGAGAGCGGGAACACCTGAAGCATAAACTTGAGTTATTAGTTTGTCATTTGCTCACTCTTTCGACCTGAGGTGAACATTTGTTTTTAGCAAAACAAACAATCAATAAATTCCTGATTCAAAAATCAATCCAGAAATAAATACGAAAGTGGAAAGAGACTATGAGCTGATTGTCCAGGAAGAGGAAGGAAGATAGAGATTTCTCTCATCTGTTACATCCTTTTACCAGGGTTGGAATAAAGGTTCACTGTTCCTCCTCCTCCTGGATGATATTATTGTTTGTTTGAATTTGATGACATGTAAACAAAATCAACTTTAAGTGCATAAAACAAAAGTGCAAATTTACTGTTCTGCTGACACACTGAATGAGTGAGCTTAGATCTTAGACTATGTGGAGGAGAAGTTGAGCCTCTTCTCTCTCTGTCTCAGTTTCTGGGCATCACTGGTAGAAATAACATTCCTCCACAGTCTGGTCAAACACAGGGAGAGGACATTTGTAAAAATGGCATTGCACACAAAGGCAGTATCCAAATTAATAGCCAGTATAATACATTTATACAATTGACAGTTTACCAACTAAAAACTTCCAAGATATTTACCTGATCACTTCAACTGATGGACAAGACTGTAAGCTTCTGGCAAGTGCCTCTGCTCCAATAGTGCTGATACTGTTAGACTCTAGACTAAAATCAAAGATATAAAAGAACACATCTGATTATAAAATCCTTTGAAAACATGTCAATGTAAAAGCGTACACTTAGCACTCACTCAAGTCTCCTTAGCTTCTGGCATTGTGGTAAAACCTCGGCAAGCTTCACTGCGACATCATCTCCACAATCATTCCACGCAAAACTGACGAAATGGACAGGGAGTGAAAAAGGGAGCGAGGAAACATGGTCAAATCAGTCGTGAATATTCAGATCATGATGAATATTGCTCTGTGCTGTCTGGATTTCCCTTACCTGACATCCTCTGCACAGACACAGTGAGCCAGGCTGTCAGCCAGACCAGCAAGCTCTGAAGTCCCTATGGAGGTCAAGCTGGAAGACAACTAGTACATTAAAAGCTTGTCTCTTGGGCAGGGAATAGACAGTATCTATTATAGCAGATTACACATAGATATATATCTTACTGTATCTTTGTCAAATACTTCATGGAGATCAAGGCTTTGGAGATACTGACAGATCCTTTTGTACCAATCTCATTCTCTGAGAGACTTTTCACAAAATCACAACCATGAACATAAACAAGGGTTAGGGTTGCAGTTGCATGGCATAAAATCAATAAATAAACGTAACATGATCCAAACCACACAAACTGATGGTAATAGACTTACTCTAGAACCCTGAAGTGAGTGAGAGTGGGCAGAACTTGTCCCATCTTGGCAGCACAGGCAAGGCTGAGATTGTTCCTGGACAGACTGGGATATAAAGTCATAGGTCAGACGGTGCATTGTTTGCAGTCAAAATTCAAAAAGTTATTTTGGTCATTGTGAAAGCCCAGTGTAAATAGTACACTTTGGGCTTGGCCTTACTTGAGCTCCTCCAGTGCTGTGCAGGTTGTCAGGGCCTGGACCAGCCTCTCTCCTGCTTGGTCACTGATGCAGTTTCCTGACAGGCTGAGACACAAAAAAGGAAAGAGTCTGGTTGTGTGTTTTATATAGTCTATAGAGATATGGACCAACATTCTCCATCTTCTAATCATTGAGAGGAAAATGTGTCCATTTCATATCATAGCTCATAGTGTTACAGCAGTATGTTTCCTCTGCAACAGTTCAGGAAGTAGAATAAGCTGGACTTTGTGATGGAGAAAACAGAATTATATAATAACGTTGCAATAACAAATAAATCAGCACTTTGAACCAGCTTTATACCTTTTTGATCTACAATTGTCTGCCTAAATCCCACACACACCAATGTTGAAGCCCATTGGAATATTAGCTGACACTGACACGTTCTAAGATCGGGTCATGTGACAGATTCCTGATGCATATCTTAGCTTCATTTGACACATTAATGATGCAGTCTATTTTTTGTCCAGGGCCATTCCCCATCCATTCCTCCAGTCCAATAATCCCTACCTGATCTTCCTCAGGCCTGTCCAGGTGGGCAGGTGTTTGATAAGCTCCTCCACTCCTTTATCCGACATCCTCATCCCCTCCAACCTGCAGGCCAGACACACATTGACAATACCACATCAAACGTGATGTCTAGTCCATGCAGAAGTCAAATACTTCTTGACATTTGTGTTATCGTGGTTCTACTCACTCTATCTCCTCCATCCCTCTGAGCCCCTCCAGAGAGGCCAGCAGGACCAGAGTGGCCCCCTCCCATGGGGATCCAGTCACCATGGTAACTTTATTATTCAGACTACGGGACGGATCACATATCATTGGTAAAGAAAACACTCTACACCAAATCTGTCTCAAGCAGAGCAAAGTCCACTACATTCTCAGTCAGGAAGCACTACTCACTTCAGCCTCTTCAAGGAGGTCATAGCATGGAGCCCTTGGGCCAGGCACACTGTGCTCTCCTCATCCAGCTGTACAGAGTCAAGGCTGTGGACAGGATACAGATATTTAACTCATGCCCTTAATAATAATAATAATAATAATAATAATCATATAATTTACCTGATCCCTTCCAGAGAGAGGCACTGTCCCAGCCCTCTCACCAGCTCCAAGCCCCCTGCTGGTGTCCAACCATAGCAGAGGGACAGACTACAGGATGGAGGGCACAGCATTAGTATTGTTGCATCACTGGCCAGGTGGTTGAATACAAGAATACAAGAGTTCTTACTTGATTGTTCTGAGACGAGGAAAGTTTTGGAGTGTTCTGGTCAGAGCTACAGCTCCTCTGTCAGTAATCACATGACCAAACAAACTGAGACAGGAGAGAGTGGTGACAGGTCAGAGTCAGGAACAAAGAATAAAAAGTAGGCATAGGGGATGAATGACAATCACTTACTTTAAGCTCTCAATGCTTTTAGCCTGCAACAACCCCTCGGCAAGGAGCAATACCACATCTTCAGAGGTTTCTTTTGATTCAAGACTAGGAAAAAAAGAAAAAAATATGTTTTTCATGTGTAGCCTAAGATAGTCATCCTCGGTCATCAAAACCCTGTAAAGCCTTTCCAACCCCCAAAATCCATAACATCAGCCTTACCTGAGTATCCTCAGACTAGCTAAGGATGGTAGGACAGAGCAGAGCAACTCTGCTCCCACTCTACCAATGCTGTTCAATGACAAACTAAAGAGGAAAATAAGAAATATGTATAACTTAAAACTAAATTAGACATTAGAATCACTTTCACTACTTCCAAAGTATTGCCAGGTCTGTTTCTCACAGATACTTACTCTAGCTCCTGTAGCAGAACACACCTCTGAAACACAGTCTGCAGAGACACTAGGTGGTGCCCTTGCACTGCACAGTCTACCAGGCTGAAAGACACAAGAGGCAGGATCATATGATAGGGAGAGCTCACATGCAGTAACCAGTTCTGAGCCAGCTCACACACATTCCTGTTGATGTAGGAATAATAGAGGAAGATGCTTTCACCTTATGGTCACGGTAGCCAGAGAGCCAGACATGTCTGTAGAAGTGCCACCACTGAAACTCAAATAAAGGCAGCTCAGTCAAAACGGATAGTGTGTTATCTTGATCTTTGCATCTAAAAAACATTTTGGAAATAGACAACGTAATTGTCTTTCAGCTTTACCTGGTAGCAGTGGGATTTTGGCATTCGTCCAAAGTAATGTGTACAGTGGATTTATTTACCCTGCAAAACAAGTTCACACATCCATTATGCATGTCGTGTTCTATTTTCCTATACTTAAATATTACCTAATGCCAACATGAATGCTCGAATGACAACATGTTCCCGATTGGCGCAGCAGTCTAAATAACTGCATCTCAGTGGAAGAGGCATCACTGCAGTCCCTGGTTCGAATCCAGGCTGCATCACATACGGCTGTGATTGGGAGTCCCATAGGGAGGCGCACAATTGGCCCAGCATCGTCCGGGTTTGGCCGTCATTGTAAATAAGAATTTGTTCTTAACTGGCATGCCTAGTTAAATAAAGGTCAAAATAAAAACAATGAATTCTCACCTAATGGTGTGTATGTTGGGGTTCAGGTTCAAGCAGCAGGAGACCAGGTTTACAGCTGCTTCTGCTGTGATCCATGGCTCCTCAATACTGATGGGAAATTAATACAGAGACTTTTAACTCCGAGGCATTACACACTCATGCAAGAAATCCCACACACACACACAAATACAGACACCACATGCCATTCCCATATCCTCCTCCTCACCTGATATAGCGTTGGACGTGACCACACCTCAGCTGCTTCACCAAGTCTTCAATCACCTGAACACTCAGTCCGTTGTTTCTTATCCTGAAGAAAATCAGAGTAAAAAAGGCACTCATTTTGCATTCAATAACTTGGTGTGTACAGTTGAAGTCAACATACACCTTAGCCAAATACATTTAAACTCAGTTTCACAATTCCTGACATTTAATCCTAGTAAATATTCCCTGTTTTAGGTCAGTTAGGATCACCACTTTATTTTAAGAATGTGAAATGTCAGAATAATAGTAGAGAGAATGATTTATTTCAGCTTTTATTTCTTTCATCACATTCCCAGTGGGTCAGAAGTTCAATAAGCATTTGGTAGCATTGCCTTCAAATTGTTTAACTTGGGTCAAACGTTTCAGGTAGCCTTCCACAATAAATTGTGTGAATTTAGCCCATTCCTCCTGACAGAGCTGGTGTAACTAAGTCAGGTTTGTAGGCCTCCTTGCTTCCACACACTTTTTCAGTTCTGCCCACACATTCTCTATAGGATTGAGGTCAGGGCTTTGTGATGGCCACTCCAATACCTTGACTGTTGTCCTTAAGCCATTTTACCACAACTTAGGAAGTATACTTGGGGTCATTGTCCATTTGGGACCAAGCTTTAACTTCCTGACTGATGTCTTGAGATGTTGCTTCAATATATCCACATAATATTCCAGCCTCATGATGCCATCTATTTTGTGAAGTGCACCAGACCCTCCTGCAGCAAAGCACCCCCACGCTTCACGGTTGGGATAGTGCTCTTCGGCGTGCGAGCCTCCCCCTTTTTCCTCCAAACATAACGATGGCCATTATAGCCAAACAGTTCTATTTTTGTTTCTTCAGACCAGAGGACATTTCTCCAAAAAGTACGATCTTTGTCCCCATGTGCAGTTGCAAACCGTAGTCTGACTTTTTTATGGCGGGTTTGGAGCAGCGGCTTCTTCCTTGCTGAGCGGCCTTTCAGGTTATGTCGATATAGGACTCGTTTTACTGTGGATATATAGATACTTTTATACCTGTTCCTCCAGCATCTTCACAAGGTCCTTTGCTGTTGTTCTGTGATTGATTTGCACTTTTTGCACCAAAGTACGTTCATCTTTAGGAGACAGAACGCGTCTCCTTCCTGAGCAATATGACGGCTGCGTGGTCCCATGGTGTTTATACTTGCGTACTATTGTTTGTACAGATGAACGTGGTACCTTCAGGCGTTTGGAAAATGCTCCCAAGGATGAACCAGACTTGTGGAGGTCTACATTTATTTTCTGAGGTCTTGGCTGATTTCTTTAGATTTTCCCATGATGTCAAGCAAAGAGGCAGTGAGTTTGAAGGTAGGCCTTGAAATACATACACAGGTACACCTCCAATTGACTCAAATGATGTCAATTACCCTATCAGAAGCTTCTAAAGCCATGACATCATTTTCTGGAATTTTCCAAGTTGTTTAAATGCACGGTCAACTTAGTGTATGTAAACTTCTGACCCACTGGAATTGTGATACAGTGAATTATAAGTGAAATAATCTGTCTGTAAACAATTGTTGGAAAAATTACTTGTGTCATGCACAAAGTAGATGTCCTAACCAAATTGCCAAAACTATAGTTTGTTAACAAGAAATTTGTGGAGTGGCTGAAAAACGAGTTTTAAATGACTCCAACCTAAGTGTATGTAAACTTCCAACTTCAACTGTACATGTGTGTGCATGTGTGTGGCTCACTCCAGGGTGCGTAATGAGGACAGGGTAGTCAGGCTGTTCTGCAGAGCCAGTAGGCCTTCTCTCTGCAGGGTGTTACAGGATAACCTACATACAAGACAGAAAACACTGTTCCTCACCCTGCATCATCACCCAGAATCACACAGGAATCATATTATCAGACACTGCACTTCTGTAATTTTTTCAATTTCAGCGGTATCAAATTTGACGAGTTGCAGGTTAATTATCGCAAAGGTCAAGCCAAGGTTATTATAGTTGTGTTTTTAAATTTGTGTTTATTTCTATGACTTTTTCAATTTTTATTTGAAATTCAGTTTAGTTATAGGTCATTTTCAGACCAAATTTGCTAGTTTTTCTGTAGTTATATTTCATTTTTATATTAATTCATTTTAATTTCAGTGTTAAGGACAGAAAGCATGCGTGGTAGGCTTGGAGCCATTTGTGTTATAATTTTTTTGCGGTGGGTTTAGGATTTTACCTCTTGCAACTGGAGGGCAGTAGACTAATACATAAGGTGATGGGTAAGGTCATAGGTTAGGTTAAGTCAATATCAATGTGACTTGGATTTAAAAGGAATAGTGCAGAGACTGGAGTAAAAAATATGTTGTACGGAAACTCTCGCCGATGTTTACACCAATCCAATGCTTTTTAACTTTAGTAGTACATGTAAGAAGAATCAAATTAGCTAATTAGCCACCTTTTTTCCCTGTTAGCTAGTGATTGTGATTCACAAGCTAGGCCTATTTGAAACATTGCTATCTCCTGGTTGCATAAACCCACCGAAGTCTTGAAAACCTCAGATTGTTTTGCCCAAAGTTGAAGAAAAAAAAATAACAGCATAATTCATGTTTTTATTTTAGTTCAATTTGGAGTCAAAGGTAATAGCTTCAGTATAGTTTTATTTTTTCAAACCGATTTGTTAACTATTTCATTTCACTAAATAGTTTGTTCATGATTTGTTTTCATTTTCATTTACTATAATAACCTTGGGCCAAGCAATTCTCCCAGTCCCATTCTCACCTCAGTTTGACCAACTGAGCAGCACAGCGTGTCAGAATCTCTGCAAGTCTCTGCAGATGGTCAGCCCCAAAATGACACTCTCTCAGACTGCAGGGTTCAGGAAACATGAAGCAGAGAGAGAATGAGAAGGTGAAAGACTGAAGAGATAGAGGTTATGCCCATGAGTCACATGGAAGAGGTTTGATATAATTTATACAAGCAATCCTTTCAGTTTCGATATGAGTTTTATTTTTCTGGGAGCAAAATAAACAATGCTTCCTGTTCCACTAGCTAAATGAGTTTACACTATGGTGTTTCTGCAACTGCTTTAATTGATTTTATGAGTATTGAGTAGAAAGTAGTAGCCTTGTTGTCCTACCTCAGAGTTTTGCCACAGTCACTGTCCTGTTCAAAGCGGATGAGCGACCTCTCATCAGTTCCCAAACTACAGACAGACATAAAAAGTGACAGATTATATATATATATATATATATATATATATATATATATATATATATATATATATATATATATATATATATATATATATATATATATATATATATATATATATATATATATATATATTATATGGGGGTCTAGACAAGTAAATGTTCAGTTTGCCAACATGGTATTGTTCAATAGAATTTTACCTGACTTCAACTGCAGCCACCTTCTCACAGGTCGTCACTGTGTTCACCAGGTAGAGCGCCCCCATCTGGGTCAGTCTGTTATCATTAAGACTGCAGAGAAACACATACAGCTGTACAAGCAAGCACAACTAACCTCCATAAAGCTAGAACAGATGCATCTGCTAGCACTCAGGGAGGCAGACCAGCACTAGTGGTGATGGAGTTCACCGTATGGACTGAAGGAAGATGGGGTGTTGCAATGAGTCTTACTTCACTGAGCTGGCAATCCGCAGGCTTGGCAGAGAATCCACAAAGCTCTTCACTCCCTCGTCTCTCAGGAGGTTACTGGATAAACTGCACCGTTGAAAATAATGGGTTATTACCCATTATGAGAAAGGTTGGTTGAAAATGTGTTGAAAAACAGCCACAAAATACACCCTAAAAATGTTCAGCGAGGGAAAACACAGTTTGACCATTGGTTGAGGCATATATTCTAGTAGTGTAAGGTATTTATGGGAATACAGTGCAGTAATTGCGAGTACAACATTTATAAGCACTGCTATTTTTGCTCAAATTTGGGCAGTGACCCAGGGACAGGGATGTGTATTAGGGAAAGGGACACTCACTCCAGGTCAGACAAATGAGGACACTGCGCCAGGATCCCAGAGAGTTTCTCCACATCCCCACTGCTCAGTGTGTACTGGGTGAGTCTGCAGAGGTGGCAGAGATAGACATGAGGTCAGGGTTAAACCAGGTTAGAGAGAAGAACTATATGTGACTGATTAAATACAGCTTAATTAACCTAAAACCTTATTTCTGTAATGTAAGGTAACATTTCTATACATGGGAACATGTAGCAGATAAACCGCATTCACCTGCAAGTTGCTTGTTCTGCTTTCATGTTGACAAATTTGATGAACGCTTCTCCTTGGGGCCTTAGAAGTACATCAAAATTTAAGGTAATTTACATAAACACAGTTCATACTGTACATATAAATCCAAATGTATGAACCACATGAATGAATGATGAGCCGTACATACCGGAGTTCCACAGCTCTGACACGCTGACAGTCTATCAGAGATCTGACCAATAACAACACTCCGTCCGTAGACATCTGGACATGGCTCATACTGTGGGAGGAAGGGAAGAGGGGCGGAAGAGAATGACGAGAAATGAGCTCCTTACTGGTGTTGTGGCCCTGAGATTATCATTACTGAGCAGGGTGAAGAATTCTCACTTGAGCAGCTGAAGAGATGTCATCTTAGGCAGGATATTCAATAGATTTTCAATGGCATCGTCCTTCAGGGATCCATGGGAGAAACTGAAACAGACAGGCAGAATGGTTTTAGAGGATTGAGAAGGAGGAAAACATCATACATGTAACACACTAAGAAGAGGGAGGGAGTAGAACATAGAAACTATACAGAAATATTGCACAATACAGTATATTATAGTTAACCATGAAAGACAGAGACAGAACATAGACATAATTAGAGGTAACATAAGAACTCACTCTATCTTCAGTAGGCCGGGACACTGTACCAGTCTTCTACACAGCCTGGTCATGTCAGTGGGCTGGATATCACTGTGAGTTAGACTAAAAACAAAAACACAAGCTTGGGATTATATTGCAGGGTAAAGTGAATGGGATCTTAAATGGACAACAGCAATTCAGAAAGTAATTTGCATGTTAAGACTTCTGTCTAAAACTTTAGTGTCCTACCTGAGTTTCTTATCCTGTTCCATATCTGGTGAGGTCCTGAGTGCTTCTGATTGTATTCTAAAATGAAAGTGATTCGTTGAGTTGTTATTTGGACGACACCATCCAACTGAGTTACAGAATTGGTATACTGACAGAAACAACTTTATTACCTTTTACTGGAATGGAATTTCAGGAACAGCTTCTTCCCCCCATGACTGAAAAATGTAACATTTGTAAAAAAAAAAATATATATATATAAAAAAAATACTAATCAAACATAATTTCAATAACTTTTTACCATGCCCATTTTACACAAGAGAGTATAAGGATATAGAGACACAGACAGATAGACATACAAGATATATACTGTAGATAGATATCCACTGGGAACAGATGTCAATTCAATGTCTATTCCACATTGGTTCAACATAATTTCAACAACGTTGATTCAACCTGTGTGTGCCCAGTGGGTAGATAGACACATAGTTATATACACTGTAGATAAATAGATAAAAGAGAGAGAAAGAGAGAAATAGGGGAAGTGAATACCTGACATTCACTTCGCTCATGTTCCTGTGTGAGCAGAGCGTGTCAGCTAGCAGTACCACCCCTTCCATGCTGACTGCATTCTCACTGACACTACACCAAACAGAGGGTACAAGCACTGGTTGGATGGCCAGAAATAGCTTTGAACTATAAAATCTAAAGCAAACGAAAGGGAGGAAAGGTAGTTAAGAAATTCTTACTTGATTTCCTGGATGGTGCTAAACTGAGGTAAGAGGTCTAACAACTTCTTTAGACCTTTGTTTCCCAGAGAATTGTTGGAAATACTGAGAAAGGCAAAGAACAGGTGGGGGGGGTAAACAGAGAAACTTTTCACAAACCAACTCTTTTCACAAACCAACTCTTTTCACAACTCAGAGCACTTACTCCAGCAGAGTCAGAGCAGAGCAGTCCGTCAGATTCTCACACAGATGGTCCAAGTGAGGGGGACGAAGAGCACAGCCAATCAGACTGTACACAGGGGTTAATGAGAAACGAGGATTAAGAGACAATATCGTAAAACTTTATATAACCATTATCCATATTGTTATACACAGTGAATACAGTGTATAGCAATTTGTATATTGTACATACCAAAGTTTCTTAGACATCTCAGGATGTTGTTTCTCTATCCCCCCAGCAAAAAATATGGACGACCGCACAGGCTCCTGCAGGCTGTCATGAGGAAACATGGGGAAAATGCACATCAGTCAGTGTTAAGGTAACATTTTCAGAGCATTCTAAAAAAATCATGATCGAAGTTGTACATTATAAAAGGCACCACAGTATCGTAATTGATTGCTTGTTTATAACGTCTGGTTTGGGCCTATCACAAGCCACTTGACAGAGACACCCTCTGAAGTGTGACGCCACCAGGAAGGGATAAGGTAATGTGCTGGTTTTAGTGTGGTTGTAGTTTACACACAATAAGAGGGATGCAGTCTATATTGGCTCGATCTAAGAAATGAAGGGCTGTTATGCACAACATACCTGATGTACACTTGAACCACATCAGGACATACAGACAGGAAACTGGTCAGAACCATCAGCCCATCAATAGATATGGGAATCTCATTCAGACTGTAAAGACACAACCAATAACCGTATTAGGCTACATAACTGGGTTCAAACATAATATATATATATATAATATAGGACAGGCACAAGATCATGACTTTATCAAAAGTCTAACACTTGAAATTAATGATCAGTCTTACACAATCTGTTTGGAGACGTTCAGCTCCTGTAGAGAGTCGGTCAGGGCCTTGAGAGTATCAGCATTGAAGTCGCCTCCTGAGAGACTGCAGGGGTTACAACATAACGCCAAACAGAAAGTCAGATTGTCTTAACTTATTTTGTGTCTTTACCCACAGTCTGATCTGACTTGTTCAAGGACACTGGGTACATATTCACTTACTCCAGGACAGAGAGACCAGGACATCTCGCTAGCAACTGACACAGTCTGTTCATCTGGTCAGTAGTGAATCTGCAGTTCAACAGGCTGGATGACACATAAAGAGGCAGGAAAAAAACAGCAATGTTACTCAAGGAATTCAGAAGCTCAATTGAAATATACATTTATAAAAGCCTGGGTTCTGTATAAGAACAAAATTGAGAATATCATACCTGAGAGTCAGTCCAGTTTTATCCTTAGAACTTGAGACAATTAGAAAGGCAGAGAAAAGGGGTCAGGCTGATTGATACAGTACAGATTTCCCTAAATGTAGCACAGAAAAACAATGAAATACAAGCAACATTTTCTCAAAGAGCTATGAAAAATGAGCTTGATTTTCATGGGCCTGTTGGTACACCAAACACTGAAAATAAATGAACGTTGCATATTCTTTTATTTCACCTCATTAAAACTCACCATTTCATGTCTAAGCTTGGGACAAATAGGACACTGACGTCCTTCATTCCCCTGCAAAGAGAGAGAAAAGCATAGTTTACATCCCCAGTATTTGTTTTTTCAGTTACAGTTTTTTCAGAAAGTATTCACACCCCTTGACCTTTTCCACATTTTCTTGTGTTACAGCCTAAGTTTAAAATATATTAAATTGAGATTTTGTTTCACTGACCTACACACAATAGCCCATAATGCCAAAGTGGAATGATTCTTTTAAAAATGTTTACAAATTAATATGAAATGAAAAGCTGAAATGTCTTGAGTCAATAAGTATTCAACTCCTTTGTTACGATAAGCCTAAATAAGTTCAGGAGTAAAGTTGCATGGACTCACTAGGTGTGCAATAAGTGTTTAAAATGATTTTTGAATCACTACCTCATCTCTGTACCTCACACATATAAATATCTGTATGGTCCCTTAGTAGAGCAGTGAATTTCATACACAGATTCAACCACAAAGACCAGGGAGGTTTTCCAATGCCTCGCAAAGGGCACCTATTGGTAGATGGGTAAAGATAATGGTGAAGTATTTTAATTACACTTTGGTTGGTGTCTCAATACACCCAGTCACTACAAAGATGCAAGCGTCCTTTCTAACTCAGTTGCAGGAAAGGAAGGAAACCACTCAGGGATTAAACCATGAGGCCAATGGTGACTTTAAAACAGTTACAGAGCTTAATGGCTGTGATAGGAAAAACATTTGTATGGATCTGTCACACCCTGATCTGTTTCATCTGTCTTGGTGATTGTCTCCACCCACCTCCAGGTGTCTCCTGTTTTCCCCATTAGTCCCCGGTGTATTTATCCGTGTTTGTCTCTTTGTGTCAGTTCGTCTTGTTTTGCCAAGTAAACCAGGGTTTCTCCTAGCTCCTATTTTTCCCAGTCTCTGTTTTTTCAGAGCCCTCCTGGTTTTGACCCTTGCCTGTCCTGACGCCGAATCCGCCTGCCTGACCACTCTGCCTGTTCTGACCTCGAGCCTGCCTATCCCCTTGTACTGTTTGGACTCGGACCTGTTCACTGAATCCCTGCCTGTCCTGAACTCAAGCCTGTCTATCCTCTGATACTGTTTGGACTCTTGACCTGGTTTATGAACTCTCGCCTGTCCCCGACCTGCCTCTTGCCTACTCCTTTTGGTGTAATAAATATCGGAGCTCAACCCATCTGCCTCCTGTGTCTGGATTTGGGTCTCACCTTGTGCCCTTTAAGGATCAAAAACATTGCAGTTATTCCACAATATTAACCTAAAAGACAGAGTGAAAAGAAAACTTGAACAGAATAAAAATATTAAAAAACATGCATCCTGTTTGCAATACGGCACTAAAGCAAAAAAAAAAAAATTATGTCCTGAATACAAAGCGTTATGTTTGGGGAAAGTCAAACATCACGGAGTACCACTCTTCATATTTTCAAGCATGATAGTGGCTGCATCATGTTATGGGTATGCTTGTCATCGGCAAGGGAGTTTATTTTAAGATAAAAAGGAACGTAATATAGCTAAGCACTGACAAAATTCTAAAGGAAAACCTGGTTAAGTCTGCTTTCCAACAGACACTGGGAGACAAATTCACCTTTCAGCAGAACAATAACCTAAAACACAAGGCCAAATATATATACTGGAGTTGCTTACCGAGATGACATTGAATATCACCGAGTGGCCTAGTTACAGTTTTGACTAAAATCGTCTTGAAAATCTATAGCAAGACTTGTCTAACAATGATCAACAGCAAATTTGGCAGAACTTTAAGAGTTTTTTAAAGAATAATGTGCAAATGTTCTACAATCCAGGTGTGCAAAGCTCTTAGAGACTTACCCAGAAAAACTCACAGCTGTAATCACTGCCAAAGGTGATTCTAACATGAATTGACTCAGGGGGTTGAACACTTGTGTAATCAAGATATATTAGCGTTTTATTTTTCATTTTTTACAAATCTTAGAATTTTTCTTCCACTTTGACATTAAGAGTATTTTGCGTAGGTCGTTGACAAAAAATGACAATTAAATCCCTTTTAATCCCACCTTGTAACAACAAAACGTGTAAAACGTCAAGGGGTGTGAATACTTTCTGAAGTATGCAGATTACAACTGGAGGGTCTATTTGTAAACACTGGAAGTGTCTATTGTTTGAACTTACTCAGCATAGAGTCCCTGGATGGAGGGGCTGGAAGTGATCTTCTCTAGAAGGATGTAGATACTCTCCAGAGAGCAGCCATTCCTCCCCAACCTGAAAACATACAAAACACATAGGCCACATTACAAAAGTGCAAGCTTGCTGAAATGTAGAAATAAGAGACACTTGTAATATAAATAGATAGCTAGGATCATGCAACGCAAATTATCCAATCAAGGAAACAATAAACTCACGAGACAGAGGCCAGACTGGGCAGCTTGGGAAAGATGTCAGCAATCTCCCTGACTCCTCTGTCTGTCAGGCTGTTGTCACTGAAACTGTCAGACAGACAACACAAATCACTTTATACAATGCAAAACCTGTTCAATACCGAATCAGACCAACTGTACTTTCATGGCAAATAAGGTACTGTATCTTTAACCATGTTTGGTTAGATCCTGATAAAAAGGGTTTATAAAATCTTGAAGTGGTGGTAATAATCTTTGGTTGTTACGGTAAGTAAATTATAATTTACTTAAGCTCTGTGATCTGTGGACAGCTCTCTAGGGCTCTGGCAAGTTTGGCAGCTCCCACATCAGTGAGGTTACCACAGATAAACCTGGGGAAGAGGAGCAGAATTATTCACGTCACACTTTGACAATTCGCGTACACATCCACACACAAACAACTTTGAAAGTTGATAATTTCAAAACTGAGTGACTCAGTGAAGGACTCACTCAAATCTTTTCAGGGTTGGTAGTCTGGGAAGGATGCAAGAAAGTTTATCTGCAAATCTGTCATCATACTTACGGCTTCGAAAACTGAGGGGTTGTTAAAAAAAGAGGAAATTAATTTCATGCAGGATTATCCTTGTTTAGTACACAATGTATAAATGAGTCATGAACTCACATTAGAAAGTCAATGTGCTGGCAGCTGGGTAGAATATCGAGACACTCCAGCTCCATAGAACAGGCTCCAAAGTCCAACCCGATGCCCACTCCAGCAGACGAGACGACAAAGGCCAGGGCATCCAGATCAACAGGGTTCAATGTGATGTTCCTTAGTTCAAAGCAGGGTCGCGACCCCACCATCTCCCTGGCCAGCTGGGCATCCTGGGTCTCCTGGACACAGTGGCACAGCTCCACCACCTTCGGCCCAGTCAGGTTGGTGCTCATTGCCAGGCTTCGGAGCAACTTGCGAACTAGTGCCAGGCGTTTCTTCACCCACCCCACAGCCCCCACTCCCCGAACAAGCTGGAGCAGGTAAGAGGAGCAGGCTGGTGCAGCAAGCCCACAAACATACAGATGGAGGGAGTCAGTGAAAACCGTCTTGGGGTCTGATTTCGTAGTCCAGCGGGTCTTGACGTTGAACTTCTTCCTGAGCTGGGCCTCTGTGATGTCCTCGCTGGTCATGATGTGTAGCGCGCCCAGAAACTCTTGCATGGTGAGGTGCATGAATGTGTAGCCCTGACCTTTAGATCCATCCTCATGGGTCAGGTCCACCTGTGAGAGGAGACCAGCCTTAGTGGCGAAGTCCACCAGGTCTGGTGGAACCTCTTCAGACAAGAACACGATCTTGCTCCCCTCCAGGCCCCTCATGGCCAGGCGGCCCAGCAGTGTGACCTCTGCCCTGTGACTCTGCAACAGGGGTGTGCTGCTCCCTGGGCATCGGCTCAGAAAGGCACAGAGGATCTGGAGGTAGACCTGGGTGAGGGTGTTTGGAAGCTGGGGTAAAAGCTGAGACCCACCACTGGAGAATATGTGGTCCAAGCACACACAGCAGATATGGCAGAGGGCTGGCAGGTAACACATGGTGAGGAGGTGGTGGTTGGCCAATAGATAACTCACTGCCTTCTCCTTTAGATTCAGACCCTTGTCCTGGAAGTACTGTTCAGCATATTCTTTCACACTGCGCTGGTTGAAGCCTAGCAGCTCCCCAATGCAGTCCACAGAGCTCTCCAAGTCTGTCACATCCCGAGGCCTACAGGTAATCAACAGAGTGCATCCTGGGAGGATTCTGCGACTGCACAGGCCTGAGATCAGTTCTGCCATGGGGAGCGGGCACAGTGGGTCAAATGGGCTGCTCAGTTTCCCTGAGTGGGTGATTTTAGTGTGAAACTCGTCGTAGCCATCAAAGATCAAGCATATTTTCTCAGGGTTTTCAAGGATGAAGTCAAGTACAGCGGTACACTCCTCCTCCCCACCCTCTGGTGGTAGGAAGAAGCGAAAGAGCAGCTCCTTCAGAGAGAGCGGCCGAGCCACGAGGTTGAGCTGGCGGAACTCTAGCAGGATCAGTAGGTGAAAGGAGGGAAAGGCGCCCTGTGTCCATTTCTGGCCAAGGCAGTGCATCAGTAGTGTCTTCCCTGACCCTGCCTGGCCTAACAGCAGTGTGACCTGGGCTTCTGAACCCAGGAGGGCGTGAACAGTCACCCTGTCCTCCACAGTCCCCTCCTCATCCCCCTGCAGAAGCTCTGAGGGGCTCAGAGCTCCATCAGCCCTGTCTCTGGGTCTAACATGGGTTCTGTGGCGCAGACTGACCCAGGCCTCTTCCAGGCGAACCTCCGTCACCACACCCTGCATTACCCTCTCCCACCTCTGCAGTAGAAATCTCCTCACAGCAGCCTTGTAGCTTTCTACGTGGTCTGGACATACAAAGAACATCTTATAAAATAACACACAACATACTCCTGACCTGAACACAGCTACACATTTATGAGGCTGTTCATGACTTTGTTTTCAAAATATATTTTGTGACTGTGTACTAATTTCAAATCAAACAACTTTCATAAAGTCAAGACAGATGCATTTCAGGTAACATAGGTAGCTCACACAGTATGCAAGTCCTTTAAAATTGAAACTCCGTAAGAAATCTTACTGAGATATGCCCCCCCAAAAATTGGGTGTCATGAAAAGACTGGTACTTACCTATTCGTGGGCGTTTTACACACCAACCTTGAGATGGTATATACTCATCAACCAGGGTATGGCTGTTGTTTTCAATGACTTCTTCTGAGAAGAAAACAAAATGGAGAGAACCCAATAATGGACATATAGGGGAAACCCAAGAAAATATGAAGAAGCAAAGTGGTTAAACAGATTTGCATAGGCATTGCATAAGACACCCTTTTCCAGGGCCTTTTGGGGGCCCCTAAGCGAGATTTGGCTAACAAAATTACTAACAAAAATCAAATGGGGTCCCCCCGGAGGTCAGGGCCCCTGGGCACGTGCCCTGCATGCCCATCAGTATTGTCCATTAGTACAAGTTTAGACAGCTGGCTAGACTAAATTACCAATCTAAAAACAGTTAGCAGAGTTATGTCTGAGATAAAACCACTATTTTACTTCCTATTTTAATGCTGTTTTTGTGTGTTATCTGCTGTTGGCCCTTTGAACCATTTCTTGCCTGAATATCACAGAGGTGTCATCTTACACAAAAAATGAAACACTTCATATCCCCTTAAATTATTATGGAAAAAGAGTGTAAAAACTGACTGAACAGCTGCAGTAAAATGTGATGATTGATTGATTACCTGGATCACAGAGGGATGGGGTCTCTCTTGCCGGTGTAGGCCAAGGATCACCTGTACAGTCAAACAAATCAAACTTCCAATATGGGTCAAAACGAAGCCTAAATCTATCCACAGAGTTACTGCATTGTCAGTGGGGTGTTTATTGTTGGGTGTCAACATTTGAGGGATGGAAATGGAAAGGAAACCCCACCCTGATATCAACATCTTCCCCATAACTGAATAACTAGGCTATAGTGTGGATCTTCTGGGTGGATCAGTATGGGCAGGCACCACAAGGTCTTACTCACTAGTCACAGACCCGGCCACAGACATCAGTCGAGATTCCAGACGCATTGGCATGTCGCAGTGCATGCAGACCATTTGAAGAAATTGTCGGCAAATAGCAGGGTCTGCTGTCCTGAAGTAACTCAACAACTCCAGGATGCGTTCTCTGTGGCTGGCAGGGCGCATGAGCCGTTCCCGCGCTCTGCTGTCCATCATTTCATAGAGTATGGCGAGAAGTGCATCATCTTGATAGCCCAGAATGTCTGCCAGCTCATGGGTCTCCTGTGTCAATACAGTCTGGACATCTTCCTCTGCTTCCATCAGCTGTACAAGCTTATGCTACATTTTACAATAACACACATTTCAGTTTGATTGTGTTATAAACTAGTTATAGATTAAACGTAATCTCAAACAAATTCACATGGAGCAAACCTAAATAGTTACACTGCATGTTCCCAAATACATAGGCTTGCTTCACAAGAAAAGGCCATACACCGTAACAATCTGCGTTGTTTTGGGTGCACGTTTGGATCGGCTGATGAGTAAATTATAATCTACTTCGACAATCTGCTTTGTATTGGGCGCGTTTGGATGGGCTACTACGTAATGTATAGCCTACTACTATATACAAAGTCAATTAACTAATAACCTTTTTTTTAATATATATATATATATATATATAACCAATATAACTTACCAAATGTAGCTGTTGGTCGTTGGTCGCATCGCTACAATAAAGTGAAACTCAAACCAAATAGGATGCTTTTACTTTCTGTTTCGTTTTTGAGTCGTTTTCATTAGAAACCGACCGCGGTACGTGTGCGAGCATTGCAAAATACATTTACACATTGAATAATTGCATCCAACCTGCTCGCGCGCTTCAACGGGTGTCCATAGCCAGTCACCAAAATAGATATTCAAGCAGGGGCGCAACTTTGGTTTTAGAAGTATGGGGGGGTTGACAACTTGGCCGGGAGTCTGCGGGTCCTCACATTTTTTTGTGGCATCAATCTAATATGACCCATGGCCCTTCTAGCTATCTCTATTTGGAACAACAAAAAGTAAGTAAAAATGTCCACAGTCATCAAGCTAGGTAAGAGACCATTATTAAATATGTTTAAGTGATTGATAAGACTGAACTAGATGATAATTCAGTAATCAGTAATTGTGTTGCACCTTTAACCAATAGCCTAACAAATGAACTACTTTTAAATAAAGTACAAAGACAACTTTTGATTGTCTCTATACCAAATTTCCACCAGACCGCCCAGCCAGCCCGAGCCTCCTGCACGCCCGACCCCCAACTCAACTTCCTTACCATTTTTTTTGTCTCTCAAGGGAAAGGTTTGGAAATCAAAAGTTGAATAAAAACACACATACAGATCCTACACATGAACACACAGAAACAGGACATCCTCCACATAATTCATATCATAGGCCTCATAGGACTGTAGAGCTCTTTACTTGCATACAATATAGCTGGGTCACCCCATCCTGCCCTAAGCCTTCCATGGCCCTGCAGCACCCCAACCCAACACACCCCACTCAGCTTTAGGATCTTAATGAAACATTCATTATTGGTTTCAGGTGTGTTAGGCCAAGGCCAGAGAGACAACCTGGGAAGAACCCCAGGGCCTGGACTGAGCAGCACAGCTGCTAGGGATTGCCTACATAGGTATCTCCCCTGACGTGGGCATGTTTTCAATACAGACTCCTTTTGTCGTATAGTATTCCATATAAGGAATCCAGACCTTACGAATGTTGCACAGTATACCCTTAATCTTGTAATAAATCAAATCTGGTGATACATAACTTGACATTTTTGCCATCCACTGTGACATTGTGGGTGGATAACCAACCTTCCAATTAAAGGCAATGCATTTCTTGGCCGCTATAAAAGCTGGTTACTGTAATGTATACGCTGGGAGTCGGAAAGCAAGTGCAGGTGGTGAGTGTAATAATAAACGGAACATCGAACAATATAACCACCACGAGTAGCATATAGACATGAAACACAAACAATACTGACTGAAGAGAGAACCTAAGGGATTGCCAGATATAGGGGAGGTAATAAGTGAGGTAATGGAGTCCAGGTGTGCCTGATGACGTGCAAGTGTGCGTAATGATGAATCTCAGGACCGGTGGTTAGTATACCGGCGATGTCGAATGCTGGAGGGGAGGAGTGGGAGTTGACTTGACAGTTGCAGTTTCTTCTGATAACCTTCTCCAGTATCAACATTTCCAAGTAGACAAAAACACTGAGAATCTGTAGACATGCTGAGAAAAGAACATACTCTTTGCCAGAATTCACCAGACCATAACATATGCAAATATGTCCCCTTTTGTGTGTTACACCTACATCAGCATAAATAAATTTCTGAGTGCATGATATTCAGTTATACCTGATGAGACCCGTCACCATCTAATCCTGCTCAGATGAGGCATGACAAAGAATTACCTTGGTGTACATTTATACATTATCCAAGAATAGAATCATTTGTTCAATAATTGAAAATAACATTCCCAGACAGTAGCCTACCCATCAACTTAAGATGGAACTTTGTATCCATTCATTGATATAATATACTGCAAAATTCACCTGGTCTCTGTAGACTGGTCTTCCCTGGCTGTCTGATCCTGCTAAGCCATTATGAGCATAGTGTTGCGTACTGACTGTGCACCATAACAGTGAAGCCTGAAGAGCTGTTAATACCCTGTCTGTATAAAAGGTGGTCACGCCCTGATCTGTTTCATCTGTTCCTGTGATTGTCTCCACCCCCTCCAGGTGTCGCTTATTTTCCCCAGTGTATTTATCATTGTGTTTCCTGGCTCTCTGTGCCAGTTCGTCTTGTATGTTAGTCAAGTCAACAAGCAAGTTTTTCCCTGTACTCTTTTTGCTAGTCTTCCTGGTTTTGACCCCTGCCTGACTCTGGACTACTTTCCCACCTGCCTGCCCTGACCTTGATTCTGCCTATACTTTGGTACCTTTTGGACTCTGAACTGGTTTTGACCCTTTTGCCTGTCCACGACCATTCTCTTGCCTTACCCTATTGGATTAATAAATATTGTAAGACTCCAACCATCTGCCTCCTGTGTCTGCATCTGTGTCTCACCTTGTCATGATAAAAGTAAGGAAATAGCTCTGGGAAACTGACAGATCAATAACATTACTATATTGATTAATGCAACTCACATTATGCTGAAGAAATGTCAATATATTGGTCTTCAATCGTTTGGCGGTGGTTTCATCGTTTGATTCAGGTCTAGTGTGATTGAAATTTACTCCTGTTGTGACAGGACACAAAAGCTACAAAACATTTCCATACACACAACAGCTGTTAGATATTGCTACCTGACAGATAGCTAGAGGCTAGCTAGAGCTGAACTGGCTGTGGTAGCTACTAGCTAGCGGCTAGTAGTTCATTCACTTCAGTCGAGAAGGGATGAAACATTGGCTAACGTAACATGTCAGTTACACTACTAGCTCAGCACTGGGAATATATTTTTTTCTTTCTGTAAAACAGCAGATACCTTGCCAGCTATATCAGTCAACTAATGTGTAGCTAGTTAATGCTCTGCTTGCTTTTACAACTCTGAGAAAAAGATCAAACCAGACTGCAGCTGCCTCTGATAATCTCTCCCGTGCTGGTCCTATACGGCAGCCTTTCAAAAGCTTTGCCTTCACACAGCCTGTCCGCAAGATCTATGGTGTCTGTGTGGTCCTAAAGCACACCAGTGCCACGTTTTTGTATCACAGTGCAATTATAAAATGTGGGCGGGGACAAAAATGCAATTTCAGAATGTGTGTGTGGAGGGGGGGGGGTCATGTCCCCACGTCCGCAGTGACAGTTGCGTCCCTGTATTCAAGTAATAAAGAATTCCCCTCAACCACACCCACAAATTTGGGAAAGCAAACAGTGTGAAATAGCCACATTCATTGTCGATTTTTACTTATACAGAAATAACAAAACATTCCCAAAAATTGCTTTGTTCAATGTACATGTAACCTGGTATAAAATCCTGACCTACGGTCCGCAATGCTCCCACATAGGGAAATAGGGGTATGAGGGAAGCTCTACAACAGTGTTCCCCAATGGCGACCGGTGGTTTGATTTGGCCCCTTCTGAGGAAAAAAATAAAATCACTTTTTTGGAGTAAACTCTTTTTATTGACATTTTTGATTCTTGGACATAATACACTATAAAAACACCAGGATATAAGCTCCAGGTGATTTTAATTTAATAAATCTGTTCACTAGTATTCCCACGTATAATAGAGAGAAATTATTATGTTTTAGTCAAACTATATCGGTTTAGGCTTCTTGCGGTCAATTTGCAGTATACAAATGATTTGTAATTATGATTACATTTTAGTCATTTAGTAGACTCTCTTATCCAGAGCGACTTACATGAGCAATTTGGTTTAAGTGCCTTGCTCAAGGGCACATCTACAGATTTTTCACCTAGTCGGCTCGGGGATTCGAACCAGTGATCTTTCGATTACAGGCCTAAATGCCGGCCCTGCCTTTTCCGGCCCACTGACCATCATCTAGTTGATGATCCTGCCCTACAATATAACTTTTTTATGTAAGTAGAGAGAATGCGGAGCAGGCAGTGTTGAAAAGTAATCTTTAGACATATTGTACTTTTCTTAAATGTACTTCTGTAATTGACTAAAACAATCAGACAACAAGAAAATTGCATTTGATAAAGTTTTTGCAGTGAGCCAATGGGGTAACCTCGTCAGGCACAGGTTGTTTTCCCCACAGGCGGGCAGGCAGTGGCGTTCTATGTGACTGGGAGGGTTCAGGGTTCATCGAACATCTCGTTCCAAAATCATGGGCATTAATATGGAGTTCGTCCCACCTTTTCTGCTTTAACAGCCTCTACTCTTCTGGGAAGGCTTTCCACAAGATGTTGGAACATTGCTGCGGGGATTTTCTTCCATTCAGCAACAAGAGCATTAGTGAGGTCGGGCACTGTTTTTGGGCGATTAGTCCTGGCTCGCAGTCAGCGTTCCAATTCACCCCAAAGGTGTTCGATGGGGTTGAGATCAGGGCTCTGTGCAGGCCAGTCAAGTTCTTCCACACCGATCTCGACAAACCATTTCTGTATGGACGTCGCTTTGTGCACAGGGGGCATTGTCATGATGAAACATGAAAGGGCCTTCCCCAAACTGTTGCCACAAAGTTGGAAGCACAGAATCGTCTAGAATGTCATTGTATGCTTTAGCGTTAAGATTTCCCTTCACTGAAACTAAGGGGCCTATGCATTCGGGCAGGTAGCGTTCTCCTATCATCCGCCAAACTCAGATTTGTCATTCGGACTGCCAGAAGGCGAAGCGTGATTCATCACTCCAGAGAAGGCGATTCCACTGTTGCGAAGTCGAATGGCAGCGAGCTTTACACCACTCCAGCCGACGCTTGGCATTGCGCATGGTGAACTTAGGGGTGTGTGCGGCTGCTTGGCCATGGAAACCCATTCCATGAAGCTCCTGACTAACAGTTATTGTGCTGATGTTTCTTCCAGAGGAAGTTTGGAAGAAGAGTGTTGCAACTGAGGAGAGACGATTTCCCGTTCTGTGAGCTTGTGTGGCTACCACTTTGGGGCTGAGCCGTTGTTGCTCCTAGATGTTTCCATTTCACAATAACCTCACTTACAGTTGACCGGGGCTGCTCTAGCAGGCCATAATTTTGACAAACTGACATGTTGGAAAGGTGGCATCCTATGATGGTGCCACGTTAAAAGTCACTGAGCTCTTCAATAAGGCCATTCTACTACCAATGTTTGTCTATGGAGATTGCATGGCTGTGTGCTCGATTTTATACACCTGTCAGCAAAGGGTGTGGCGGAAATAACCATAGCAACTCATTTGAAGGGGTGTCCACATACTGTATATATAGTGTATGAGCTAACAGGTTATAAAGCAAACTATGCAATTATCACAACACATAGGTTGTAATGGCCTATGGCTTTTTTTCTGGCTTGGCTTCCCAGGGGATTTTACCCACGCAACACTACTGTACACAGAATCACAAAAACGAGAGGCTTTTATTCATATTAAGACCTGTCCCAGTGCAATATGCCTAGCTCTGCCTACAGGGACGTGGCTTATAGAGTGCTTTTTGAAATAAGCCCTTGTATCGCCATATTCCAACAAATCAAATTATCTCACCACACTGGTTTGGTCAGCATGTTAGACTTCGAAAATGGTATTACGACCATTGTATGGCTAAACTAGCTAGCTGGATCATTCCTACCAAGCGGCGTCTTTTCTGTCGCCAGGAAATATCACTTCCTATTTAGAGGAAAATGTGAATTCCAAAAGGCTTTAAATATAGCCCAAGTTAAATTCTCTCATCAATGTATTTAAGATTTTCTGTCCCTGATATCACTTTCCACCCTGTTAGTTTGTTGTAATTCTCCATTTAAGAAAACAACTCCTTCCTACAATGACACCATTCAGGAAGTGTCATAATTTCTTTGGTGGGAAAACTAGGGTGCAGAGCTAAATAAATATAAACACTCAGTTTTAGACATTTTTCCATGTTGTTAGTCTGTATGTCCCACTCATAAATGTCCATGCTGTTATTTTCAAAATATTGTCTGATAGTGAAGTTAAAATCCTGTTCAATTGTTCACCATTATGCTCACTCACAGAACTATGGCTAATTTAGGCTCCAAATTTCCACCCTGTTAGGTTCCGCCGTTAGGATTATGCACCTACTGTGACTTGCGAAAGTATTCACCCCTCTTGGCATTTTTCCTATTTTGTTGCCTTACAACCTGGAATTAAAATGGATTTTTGGGAGGTTTGTATCATTTGATTTACACAACATGCCTACCACTTTGAAGATGCAAAATATGTTTTATTGTGATACAAACAAGAAATAAGACAAAAAACAGAAAACTTGAGCGTGCATAACTATTCACCCCCCAAAGTCAATACTTTGTAGAGACACCTTTTGCAGCAATTACAGCTGAAAGTGTCTTGGGGTATGTCTCTATAGCTTGGCACATCTAGCCACTGGGATTTTTGCCCATTATTCAAGGCAAAACTGCTCCAGCTCCTTCAAGTTGGATGGGTTCCGCTGGTGTACAGCAATCTTTGTCATACCACAGATTCTCAATTGGATTGAGGTCTGGGCTTTGACTAGGCCATTTCAATACATTTAAATGTTTCCCCTTAAACCACTCGAGTGTTGCTTTAGCAGTATGCTTAGGGTCATTGTCCTGCTGGAAGGTCAACCTCCGTCCCCGTCTCAAATCTCTGGAAGACTGAAACAGGTTTCCCTCAAGAATTTCCCTGTATTTAGCACCATCCATCATTCCTCCAATTCTGACCAGTTTCCCAGTCCTTGCCGATGAAAAACATCCCCACAGCAAGATGCTGCCACCACCATGCTTCACTGTGGCGATGGTGTTCTCGGGGTGATGAGAGGTGTTGGGTTTGCGACAGACATAGCGTTTTCCTTGATGGCCAAAAAGCTCAATTTTAGCCTCATCTGACCAGAGTACCTTCTTCCATATGTTTGTCTCCCACATGCCTTTTTACCAAACACCAAACGTGTTTGCTTATTTTTTTCTTTAAGCAATGGATTTTTTTCTGGCCACTCTTCTGTAAAGCCCAGCCTGGTCTGTGAGTTTTGGTGGGCGGCCCTCTCTTGGCAGGTTTGTTGTGGTGCCATATTCTTTAAAAAATGTAATAATGGATTTAATGGTGTTCCGTGGGATGTTCAAAGTTTCTGATATTTTTTTATAACCCAACCCTGATCTGTACTTCTCCACAACTTTGTCCATGACCTGTTTGGCGAGCTCCTTGGTTTTCATGGTCCCACTTGCTTGGTGGTGCCCTTGCTTAGTGGTGTTGCAGACCCTGGGGCCTTTCAGAACAGGTGTATATAAACTGAGATCATGTGACACTTAAATAAAAACCACCTGTGTGCAATCTAACTAATTATGTGACTTCTGAATCTTATTTAGGGGCTTCATAGCAAAGGGGGTGAATAGATATGTACGCACCACTTTTCCGTTTAGAATTTTTTTGAAACAAATATTTTTTTTCATTTCACTTCACCAATTTGGACTATTTTGTGTATGTTGTTGGATTCAGGGTGAAACTTTGAACATTTTTATACTCAGAAGTATAGGAACATTAGTTACAAAAGAGACATGAGGGGTGCCATAATGAAGCTTGGGAAGGGCTGGGAACACATGCAGGGAATACGATCGCATGTGGCAGAGTGCCACATCCAAGGGAGCCGGAGGTGCGATGTGGGGTCCTGCACTACCCAGGGGACCAGCTGCCACCAGCCTGAGGAGAGATACATGAAATGAGGTTGAGATACGATAATTGACGGGGAGCTGTAATCTGTACGTCACCTCGTTGACTCTCCTCAGGACTTTGAACGGCTCCACAAACTGCGGGCTCAGCTTACGGCAGGGCAGACGGAGGGGCAGGTCTTTCGTTGAAAAACAGACCTTGTCACTGGGGTGAAAGACCGGGGCCACATTGTGGTGGCGATCGGCCTGCACCTTCTGCCGGAGGACAGAGGAGATGGATGTGCACTGTGCTCCATACCTCCTCGGCACGCCGGAACCAATCGTTCACCGTAGGAGCCTCGATCTGACTCCAGTGCCAGGGTTCCAGGGCCGGCTAATAGCCTAGAACCTCCTGAAAGGGTGTGAGGTTAGTAGAGGAGTGACGGAGGGAGTTTTGTGGGTATTCTGCCCAAGGCAGAAACACCGTCCAGTCCTGACAGTAACTACGAAGGTACCTACCCAGTTCCTGATTTACCCTTTCCACCAGCCCATTTGATTGGGGACGGTACCAGGAGGAGAGGCTGACTGTGACCCCCAGTCATTCCATGAAGGCCTTCCAGACACGGGATGTGAACTGAGGACCACGGTCAGAAACAGTGTCCTCTGGGATCCCGTAGTGCCGGAAGACGTAAGAAAAGAGAGCCTCCACAGTCTGCATGGCCATAGGGAGACGAGGCAGAGGAATCAAACGACAGGCCTTGAAAAACCGGTCCTCAACAACCAGGATGGTGGTGTGCCCCTCCAAGGGGGGAAGGTCTGTGACAAAGTCCACGGAGAGATGGGACCAGGGTCGTTGTGGAACCGGCAGTGGGTGGAGTTTGCCATAGGGGAGGTGTCTCGGTGTCTTGCTCTGTGCGCAGGTGGAACAGGAAGAGATGTAAACCCGGACGACAAAGGTGGGCCATCAGTACTTGGCGGAGAGACAGTCGATGGGCTATACCCGGGTGCCCCGACACAGGTGCTGTGTGTGCTCAGGCGAGGAGACAGCCCCGCACATCAGAGGGCACGTAGGTATGCCCCTCTGGACAGTGGGCAGGTGAAGGCTCCTGTTGCAGGGCTCGACAGATGTCCACATTCCACACAAGACGAACCCCAATGTGGGATAGGGGAATAATGGGTGTCTCTTTCTCCCGCCGATCCTCTGTGTCATGCACCCGGGACAACGCATCGGCCTTGACGTTCTTAGGTCCCGGCCGGTAGGAGAGGGTAAAGTCAAACCTGGCGAAGAATAGGGCCCACCTGGCCTGACGCGGATTCAGCCTCTTCGCTGCTCGAGTATACTCTAGGTTCCGGTGGTCCGTCCAAACAAGGAATGGGTGTTGAGCACCATCCAGCCAGTGCCGCTATGTTGTCAGTGCCTTCTCGACGGCCAGCACCTCACGATCCCCCACGTCCTAATTCCGCTCCGCAAGAGACAGCTTCCGTGAGTAGAAGGTGCATGGATGGAGTTTAGGGGGCGATCCAGTGCGTTGGGAGAGAACAGCCCCTACTCCAACCTCTGAGGCGTCCACCTCCACGATGAAGGGTGGAGACGGGTCAGGATGAGCCAGAACAGGTGCTTTCGTAAAACATTCATTGAACGCACGGAATGCTTTGTTGGCCTCCTCAGTCCAGTGCAGCTGTCTAAGACCTCCCTTCAGGAGGGAGGTGAGAGGGGCCACCACTGTGCTGAAACCCCCAATGAAGTACCTGAAATAGTTGGCAAAACCTAGGAAGTGCTGCACTGCCTTTATGTTGGATGTAACAGGCCACGACCGTACTGCACTGACCCTCTGCTCTTCCATCTCCACTCCCGCAGTGGATATCCGATAGCCCTACAAGGAGACCGCCTGCTGGAAGAAAAGGCACTTCTCCGCCTTGTCGTACAGGTGATGCCTTTTCAGCCTCTCTAAAACGGACCTGACATGAGAGACATGTTGCTCGCGTGTAGTGGAGTACACCAAAATGTCATCTATGTACACCACTGCACAGCAACCCAACATGTCTCTAAACACCTCGTTAATGAAGGATTGAAACACAGAGGGTGCAGGCCGTAGGGCATTACCCTGTATTCGTAGTGCACGGTGCTGAAGGCGGTCTTCCATTCATTCCCCTCTCTGATGTGCACCAGGTTGTAGGCACTGCGTAAATCCAATTTGGTAAAGTACTGAGCACCGTGCATTCGAGCCTTCGAAAAAGCCAACTGTAGGTCCCGGTATTCCTCCGGGATAGGGACGTAGGTGGCCTGGTGCGGACTTTCAACCTAGGTGGCACAGATAGACACCTCCCCTGACACTCCTGCGACCAACCCAACAACCTCCTCTCTGTCGATGATATCCTGGTTTTATGCAACTGTAACAAGGGGAAACCTAAAACTATGGGTTGCGCAAGAGAGTCTAAGATGAGGAGAGTGATGGATTCATGGTGGTTGTGAGCAACTGTGAGGGAAATGGGAATTATGGTCTGGCACGTCAGTCCTGTTCCTAGGGGACGGTTGTCTAGGGCATGGACTGGGATAGGCGTTGTAAAGGGACTAGAGGAATGCGTAATGATAAGGCCACTGAGCGGTCTAGGAAATTGCCTGCAGAACCTGAGTCCACTAGGGCAGGACTCAGTGGGGGGCCAGGATAGTCCAGAAAGGTGACAGGAAGGAAGACGGGCTGGGTGGACAGAGAGGAGCAAGGCATGTCCACGCTTACTTGGGTAGGTGCCAGAGCGCTCCTCTGCCTGTCGCTTCCTCGCCTGGTTCGCATTCTAGGACAGGTGTTCCAGGGGTGGTCCGACTCCCCGCAGTAGGATCAGAGACCCGATTGACGGCGGCGTTGACCTTCCTCTGGGGGAAGATGCGTTGTGCCCACCTCCATGGGCTCAGTCTCGCTAGAGGTCCCTGGTTGAGACCCGGGCGGATGTTCATGGCGATGAGCTGGTCCAGCGTGAGGTCCTCATCGTGACAGGCCAGCTCGGGAAAACCGTCAACAGGGCCTGGTCGTTCCAGCCAGTGGACACAGCCATTGTCCGGCAATCCAGAGCATACTCAGACGCTGTCCTTGACCCCTGGCGTAGACAGAGGAGATGTTCACCTCCCTCTCGGTCCTCTGTAGGGTGGTCAAAACGGCACAGAAGAGTTGGGTGAAGGGCTCATAAAAATTCTGGACCGTCCCTCTCCCAGACAGCGTGCAGCCTGACAGCACGGAGATCACCAAGGCCACCTTGTCCCTCTCGGAGGCTGTCCCAGCATGGTGGCAAGGTGGAGGTCACACTGCAGGGGTGCCGTCAAACCACTCCTACAGTGAGCTGGGGTGCCGTCAAACCACTCCGGGAGGGGCAGGTGGACATTGCTGATCGGACCGGGTGATGTAGATGGTGGTGGGGTGTCTGGAATGACCGCGGGGAGCTGAGGTGGTGGTGTAGCTTGCAGCTGGCGTACGGTCCGGAGCACCTTGTCCATGGCAGTCCCGAGGTGCTCTAGGCACGAGTCGTAGTATAGGAGCTTCGGTCCTATAGCGGAGAGGTTGGGATGTCCTGCTGCTTCCTGTTTTCTTGGGTTGGTCATTCTGTAAATCTTTGGAGGGAGCTGAAAGTCCGTATTGACCAGCGACAGCCCCGAAACCTGAAGGATCTGGAGAAGATCTGTATGGAGGAGTGGGCCAACATCCCTGCTGCAGTGTGTGCAAACCTGGTCAAGAACTACAGGAAACATATGATCTCTGTAATTGCAAACAAAGATTTCTGTACCAAATATTAAGTTCTGCTTTTCTGATGTATCAAATACTTATGTCATGCAATAAAATGCTAATTAATTACTTAAAAATCATACAATGTGATTTTCTGGATTTTTGTTTTAGATTCCGTCTCTCACAGTTGAAGTGTACCTATGATAAAAATTAAGTAGGAAAACCTGCAAAATTGGCAGTGTATCAAATACTTGTTCTTCCCACTGTATCTCCTCTATTACTTTACTTTATAAAACAAGTGTGTGAATTAAAAAGGAGACTACCATCAACCGTATATTAGTTTATTTTAAAAAATGCACATTTCAGTGGGACACTTATTATTATTATTGTTTCCATTCTGAAGCCAACTTCTATTGATCAATGGCTATCTTCCCAGAGGGCAGAGGAACACCTGGTACATCAGGGCAGTTGGCAGAGGAACCGGTTCTACCTGCTCTGTGCCACCTGAACCATGGAATATTAAATTAACCAATCCAATCACAAGACACGAGCGGAAATACCCTACTGCCATGGTCACATTTAACCCTTTACTTACAGTATGCAAATACAAATCATGTTTCTAATTGAGCCAAGTTGAATATCTAATTCAGCTTTAGGGACAAGGTTAAGAGACAGAATCAACCATGTCAATACAGATGTTCATAATGAGTGTACAAAGACAATGACCTTTTCAAAAAGCTTTTCACACATATAGAGTGCCCGATTTGCTATGTGTTTGCACCTGTTCCTGTTTAATGTGAAAATAAAACTAGTAATTGTATTCCCAAGTGTACGTTTATCAACACTTCCACTAATACAGTCATTCAAAACATTGCACATTAGACCTCAGTATACTGTAGCCTACTGTATGTGATTTGATGCACAGGGACAGGGAGCGACTGTGACCACTCCCACCATCTCAATATTAGAATCACTCCAGATTCTTCTTGAGAAATTCCACAAGCAGATGATGAGGAAAGGCAAAGTCTGTCTGGATAATCACAAAACCCTACAGACAGAAAGACAGATGACAATGAATAGTATCAGTTCTGTATAATATTTATTATATTTAATATTTATTTAACCATTTTATGATGAGTAAGAATGAAGTGAAGGTGTATGTATGAGTACTCACATCCTGAGAAACAACCTGGGGTTCGATGAGATCAAACAGATTTGCTCCCTGTTTGTCCAGTAGTGCAGTTAAACTTGGTTCTAGTTCTAAGACAACAGGGTCAAAAGAGGAACATATTGTTCACAACAACACACTTACAGTGCATTCGGAAAGTATTCAGACCCCTTGACTTTTTCCACATTTTGTTACGTTACAACCTTATTCTAAAATGGATTTTTTTTTAAATCCCCATCAATCTACACACAATACCCCATAATGACAGAGTGAAAACAGGTTTTTAGAAATGTTTGCAAATGTATAAAAAGTTAAAAACAGAAATACCTTACTTACACAAGTATTCAGACCCTTTGCTATGAGACTCGAAATTGAGCTCAGGTGTATCCTGTTTCCATTGATCATCCTTGAGATGTTTCTACAACTTGATTGGAGTCCACCTGTGGTAAATTCAATTGATTGAACACGATTGGGAAAGCCGCACACCTGTCTATATAAGGTCCCACAGTTGACATTGCATGTCAGAGAAAAAAAAAAGCCATGAGGTAGAAGGAATTGTCCGTAGAGCCCCGAGACAGGATTGTGTCGAGACACAGATCTGGGGAAGGGTTCCAAACAGCATTGAAGGTCCCCAAGAACACTGTGGCCTCCATCATTCTTAAATGGAAGAAGTTTGGAGCCACCAAGACTCTTCCTAGAGTTGGCCGCCAAACTGAGCAATCGGGGGAGAAGGGCCTTGGTCAGGGAGGTGACTAAGAACCCAATGGTCACTCTGACAGAGCTCCAGAGTTCCTCTGTGGAGATGGGAGAACCATCCAGAAGGACAACCATCTCTGTAGCACTCCACCAATCAGGCCTTTATGGTAGAGTGGCCAGACGGAAACCACTCCTCAGTAAAAGGCACATGACAGCCCGCTTGGAGTTTGCCAAAAGGACTCTCAGATCACAAGAAACAACATTCTCTGGTCTGATGAAACCAAGATTGAATGCCAATCGTCATGTTTGGAGGAAAACTGTCACCATCCTCATGGTGAAGCATGGCAGCATGCCGTGAGGATTTTTTCAGCAGCAGGGACTGGGAGTCTAGTCAGGATTGAGTGAAAGATGAATGGCGCAAAGTACAGAGAGATCCTTGATGAAAACCTGCTCCAGAGAGCTCATGACCTCAGACTGGGGTGAAGGCTCACCTTCCAACAGGACAATGACCCTAAACACACAGCCAAGACAATGCAGGAGTGGCATCAGGAAAAGTCTCTGAATGTCCTTGAGTGGCCCAGCCAGACCCCGGACTTGAACCCGATCGAACATCTCTGGAGAGACCTGGAAATAGCTGTGCAGCAACGCTCCCCATCCAACTTGACAGAGCTTGAGAGGATCTGTAGAGAAGAATGGGGGAAACTCCCCAAATACAGGTGTGCCAAGCTTGTAGCGTCATACCCAAGAAGACTCGAGGCTGTAATCGCTGCCAAAGGTGCTTCTACAAAGTACTGAGTAAAGGGTCTAAGTACTTACGTAAATGTAATATTTAAAAAAAACAGTTTTTGCTTTGTCTTTATTGGTATTGTATGTACAGTTGAAGTCGGAAGTCATTAACACTAGTTTTTCAACCACTCCACAAATTTCTTGTTAACAAACAATAGTTTTGCATGACACAAGTAATTTTTCCAACAAAAGTTTACAGACAGATTATTTAACTTATAATTCACTATCACAATTCCAGTGGGTCAGAAATGTACATACACTAAGTTGACTGTGGCTTTAAACAGCTTGGAAAATTCCAGAAAATGATGTCATGGCTTTAGAAGCTTCTGATAGGCTAATTGACATTATTTGAGTCAATTGGAGGTGTACCTGTGGATGTATTTCAAGGCCTACCTTCAAACTCATTGTCTCTTTGCTTGGCATCATGGGAAAATCAAAAGAAATCAGCCAAGACCTCAGAACAAAAATGTGTAGACCTCCACAAGTCTGGTTCATCCTTGGGAGCAGTTTCCAAACACCTGACGGTACCACATGTATCTGTACAAACAATAGTACGTAGTATAAACACCATGGGACCACTCAGCAGTCATACCGCTCAGAAAGGAGTCATACCGCTCAGTTCTCTGTCTCCTAGAGATGAACGTACTTTGGTGCGAAAAGTGCAAATCAATCCCAGAACAACAGCAAAGGACCTTGTGAAGATGCTGGAGGAAACAGGTACAAAAGTATGTAAATCCACAGTAAAACAAGTCCTATATCGACATAACCTGAAAGGCTGCTCAGCAAGGAAGAAGCCACTACTCCAAAACCGCCATAAAAAAGCCAGACTACGGTTTGCAACTGCACATGGGGACAAAGATCATACTTCATCAGACCAAATGTCCTCTGGTCTGATGAAACAAAAATAGAACTGTTTGGCCATAATGACCATCGTTATGTTTGGAGGAAAAAGGGGGAGGCTTGCAAGCCGAAGAACACCATCCCAACTGTGAAGCACGGGGGTGGCAGCATCATGTTGTGGGGGTGCTTTGCTGCAGGAGGGACTGGTGCACTTCACAAAATAGATGGCATCATGAGGGACAAAAATTATGTGGATATATTGAGGCAACATCGCAAGACATCAGTCAGGAAGGTAAAGCTTGGTCATAAATGGGTTTTCCAAATGGACAATGACCCCAAGCATACTTCCTAAGTTGTGGCAAAATGGCTTAAGGACAACAAAGTCAAGGTATTGGAGTGGCCATCACAAAGCCCTGACCTCAATCCTATAGAAAATTTGAAGGCAGAACTGAAAAAGCGTGTGCGAGTAAGGAGGCCTACAAACCTGACTCATTTACACCAGCTCTGTCAGGAGGAATGGGCCAAAATTCACCCAACTTATTGTGGGAAGCTTGTGGAAGGCTGCCTGAAACGTTTGACCCAAGTTAAACAATTTATTATAGGCAATGCTACGAAATACTAATTGAGTGTATGTAAACTTCTGACCCACTGGGAATGTGATGAAAGAAATAAAAGCTGAAATAAATCATTCTCTCTACTATTATTCTGACATTTCACATTCTTAAAATAAAGTGGTGATCCTAACTGACCTAAGACAAGGAATTTTTACTCTGATTAAATGTCAGGAATTGTGAAAAACTGAGTTTAAATGTATTTGGCTAAGGTGTGTGTAAACTGTAACTGTAGTTTGATGAGAACATTTTTTAATTTTAGAATAAGGCTGTAATGTAACAAAATGTGGGTCTGAATACTTTCAATATGCACTGTATATCACAATTAACTAAGCATGAGAGGATGAAACAGTACTCACCGGATATGACGTTTGGGACACCTATTTTCTCCACTGCCTCTTTCAAATAGTCAATGTGGGCTTCAACCATCTGGAGAGCATAAGGAAATGAGAAATAAAGCAATGTACCACCGCTACTGGTCACTTAGATTGGGATTCAGTATGCCTATTTAATTCTCACCTGCAGTGTGTCTGTGGACAGTGAATCCTTCATTATGGAAATTCTTTTGTGGGAAGAAGCAAAGTCACATAAGTGTTGTTTCTTTACTTGCACAGACATAGGCAGCAGTGTGAGGTACACTGAACAAAATTTTTAAACTCAACATGCAACAGTTTCTAAGATTTTACCAAGTTACAGTTCATATAAGGAAATCAGTAAGTTGAAATAAATAAATTAGGCACATGACTGGGAATACAGATATGCATCTGTTGGTCACAGGTAACTTTAAAAAAAATGAGGGGCGTGGATCGGAAAACCAGTCAGTATCCGGTGTGATCCCCATTTGCCTCATGCAGCGCGACACATCTCCTTCGCATAGAGTTGATCCGGCTCTTGATTGTGGCCTGTGGAATGTTGTCCCACTCCTCTTCAATGGCTGTGTGAAGTTGCTGGATATTGGTGGGAACTGGAACACGCTGTCATACAAGTCGTTCCAGAGCATCCCAAACATGCTCAATGGGTGACATGTTTGATGATTATGCAGGCCATGGAAGAACTGGGACATTTTTAGCCTCCAGGAATTGTGTACAGATCCTTGTGACATGAGGCCATGGATTATCATGCAGAAACATGAGGTGATGGTGGCTGATGAATGGCACGACAATCGGCCTCAGGATCTCGTCACAGTATCTCTGTGCATTCAAATTGCCATCGATAAAATGCACTTGTGTTCATTGTCCGTAGCTTATGCCTGCCTATACCATAACCCCACCATGGGGCACTCTTTTCACAACGTTGACATCAGCAAACCACTCGCCCACACAACGCCATGCACGCTGTCTGCCATCTGCCGGGTACAGTTGAAACCGGGATTCATGAAGAGCACACTTCTCCAGCGTGCCAGTGGCCGTTGAAGGTGATTATTTCCCCACTGAAATCAGTTACACCAAACTGCAGGCAGGTCAAGACCCTGGTGAGTACCTAAGAAAGCAAAGGTAACTAAACTAAATTACTTTTGCCCCGTAGCACTCACTTCTTTCATCATGAAGTGCTTTGAGAGGCTAGTTAAGGATCATATCACCTCTACCTTACCTGACACCCTAGACCCACTTCAATTTGCTTGCCGCTCAATAGATCCACAGATGATGCAATCGCCATTGCACTGCACACTGCCTTATCCCATCTGCACAAGAGGAATACCTATGTAAGAATGCTGTTCGTTGACAAGAGCTCAGCCTTCAACACCATAGTAAACTCCAAGCTCATCATAATGCTCGAGGCCCTGTGTCTGAACTCCGCTCTATGCAACTGGGTCCTGGACTTCCTGACGGGCCGCCCATAGGTGGTGAAGGTAGGAAACAACACCTCCACTTCCCTGATCCTCTACACAGGGGCCCCACAAGGGTACGTGCTCAGCCCCATCCTGTACTCTTTGTTCATCCATGACTGCGTGGCCACACACGCCTCCCACTCAGTCATCAAATTTGCAGACGACACAACCATAGTAAGCCTGATTACCAACAATGACGTGTGTCGTGGAAATTCAGTACTGAGAGAGACTTGGTTATTTCATCAAACAATCATATTTTTTAATATCAATTAATTATTGCAATAATGAAACCGTCAGCCCAACATTCTTGTTCTGACTGCTAGGCTGATAGCCTGAATCATACAGACAATGCACAGTTCATATAGCTAATACCCAGAATGTTTGGTTCCACCACTCCCATATAGATTGGGGGGCACCATAAGCCACTTTGGGCTCATCCTGCCTTTATCTGCCCCTGGCGTTATCTTAACCCCTGGCCTAATTTCCCAGATGCCGGGATGTCTAAGGACCATTGGGGCCTTTGTTCTACTCCTCTCTATCCCAGCTAAACATACACCATATCTTGTCCATGGAATGCAGGCTCAATCAGACCGGAGACATATGTCTCACATGCACCACTAACCATAAAATGGAATGTGGCTGTTTGATTTTTTTATCACAGAGACATCCATCAATTGTCAGCTTCAAGCTATCTCCAGTAAAACCAATGTCCTCGACACCCAGACTAGCTGCAGGAAGCTAGAGTGGACACCATAAAACTCAGCATTAGCAGGACAGAAATATCTTACTGTTTGTTAAGTAATTGTTAATTATCCAACAAATCAGGTAAATATGTAAATCTTCTATCAGACGAGACAGCCCACAGGGAGGAGGTGTGGGCCCTGGCGGAGTGGTGCCAGGAAAATAACCTCTCCCTCAACATCAACATAACGAAGGAGCTGATCGTGGACTTCAGGAAAAAGCTGAGAGAGCACGCCCCTAGCACGGTCCCATCCCACATTGATGGGACCGTCATGGAGAAGGTGGAAAGCTTCAAGTTCCTCGGCGTACACATCACTGATGATCTGAAAAGGTCCACCCACACAGACAGCGTGGTGAAGAAGGTGCAACAGTGCCTTTTCAACCTCAGGAGGCTGAAGAAATTTCTCTTGGCCCCTAAAACTTTACAGATGCACAATTGAGAGCATCCAGTCGGGCCATATCACCGCCTCCAGAGGGTGGTGCGGTCTGCCCAACGCATCACCGGGGGCACACTGCCTGCCCTTCAGGACACCTACAGCACCCGATGTCACAGGAAGGACAAAAAGATAATCAAGGACATCAACCACCCGAGCCACGGCCTGTTCACCCCGTTATCATCCAGAAGGCGATGTCAGTACAGGTGCATCAGACCGAGAGAAAAACTTTTTTTTCAGGGGGCAGATCAGCTTTAATATTGCAGATAGATTGTAGCTTCCATCAATGTAATTGTCTGCATCACTTCTAATCCTCCATATATATTTTTTCAAATATATATATATCCTCGGCGTACACATCACTGATGATCTGAAAAGGTCCACCCACACAGACAGCGTGGGTGGACATCCATCAATTGTCAGCTTCAAGCTATCTCCAAGAATGGCGTAGCAGTCGGATGTGTCTTTGTCCTGTCTTGTCCCGTGTAAATAGTATTCGTATTTTTCGTATACATTTCGTATTTATTTTAATTTCACTTTCCATCTAGGAACTGAATATACATTCCTACATTCCGCCTCACCCAATGTGGTACGGACCTGCTATTTTTTATATACTTTTGAACCGTAACCCCAATCAGAAGCTAGCCAGATAACTAGCTACTAGCTAGTAGTCAGTTAGCCACTGCTGCGGTCTTCGCCCTTAACTCGGACACAGCCAGCTTCAATACCGGGCCGATACCTGCCAGTCTGCAAGCGCGATATCAACCCAGAGCATATAGGACTGCTTTTTCTCTACCACATCACCGGATTCCTGACGCAAGCTCTGGACAATTACACCGTATTATCACAGCTAGCTAGCTGCAACCGAGTGGCTACTACTGGCTAACACCTCTGTCCCGAAGCAAGCACCAGTTAGCCTTGAGCTAGCCTCGAGCTAGGCCCATCTGCCGGCTAGCTGCAGCGCGATATCAACCCAGAGCATATAGGACTGCTTTTTCTCTACCACATCACCGGATTCCTGACGCAAGCTCTGGACAATTACACCGTATCATCACAGCTAGCTAGCTGCAACCGAGTGGCTACTACTGGCTAACACCTCTGTCCCGAAGCAAGCACCAGTTAGCCTTGAGCTAGCCTCGAGCTAGGCCCATCTGCCGGCTAGCTGCAAGCGCGATATCAACCCAGAGCATATAGGACTGCTTTTTCTCTACCACATCACCGGATTCCTGACGCAAGCTCTGGACAATTACACCGTATCATCACAGCTAGCTAGCTGCAACCGAGTGGCTACTACTGGCTAACACCTCTGTCCCGAAGCAAGCACCAGTTAGCCTTGAGCTAGCCTCGAGCTAGGCCCATCTGCCGGCTAGCTGAAGAGCTAGTGCCACTGCCACTGCCACGAAGCTAGCACCAGTTAGCAAACACTATTCTACAATTCACAACCTCTCTTTCGCCATCGCCATCTGGCTTGGATTCTCTGTCGACACAACCACGTCTGAGCAGACCCCCTCCGTCTGAGCAGACCACCCCCCGGGCTACTAACTTTACACGCCGCGTGCTAGCTTAGTGGAGGCCTCCTCTGCTCCATCTACGGCTGCCCCCTGGACACTATGATCACTTGGCTACATAGCTGATGCATGCTTGACTGTCCATTAATTCACGGTACTCCATTCACGGTACTCCATTCTGTTTATTTGTGTCTTATCTGTCGGCTCTGTGCTTTAACTCAGGATCTGTGTGTAGTTAATCCGACCCTCTCTGCCTAGTCATCGCCATTTTTTACCTGTTGTTGCTGTGTCAGACTAGCACCCTGTTATTGCTGCTGTTATCTTACCTGTTGTTTTAGCTAGCTCTCCCAATCAAGAACTGCAATCACTTTATGCCTTATTGTATGTCTCTCTCAAATATCAATATGCCTTGCATACTGTTGTTCAGGCTAGTTTTCATTGTCATTGTTTTGGTTTGCAATGGACCCTGTAGTTCCACTCTCCGTACCTCTGATACCCCCTTTGTCCCACCCCCCACACATGCGGTGACCTCACCCATTGAGACCAGCATGTCCAGAGATACAACCTCTCTTATCATCACCCAGTGCCTGGGCTTGCCTCCGCTGTACCCGCGCCCCTCCATACCCCTGTCTGCACATTATGCCCAGAATCTATTCTACCACGCCCATAAATCTGCTCCTTTTATTCTTTGTCCCCAACGCTCTAGGCGACCAGTTTTGATAGCCTTTAGCCGCACCCTCATCCTACTACTCCTCTGTTCCTCGGGTGATGTGGAGGTAAACCCAGGCCCTGCATGTCCCCAGTCACCCTCATTTGTTGACTTCTGCGATCGAAAAAGCCTTGGCCTCATGCATGTCAACATCAGAAGCCTCCTCCCTAAGTTTGCCTTACTCACCGCTTTAGCACACTCTGCCAATCCTGATGTCCTTGCCGTGTCCGAATCCTGGCTTAGGAAGGCCACCAAAAATTCTGAGATTTCCATACCCAACTATAACACTTTCCGTCAAGATAGAACTGCCAAAGGGGGAGGAGTTGCAATCTACTGCAGAGATAGCCTGCAAAGTTCTGTCATACTTTCCAGGTCTATGCCCAAACAGTTCGAACTTCTAATTTTAAAAATTAATCTCTCCAGAAATAAGTCTCTCACTGTTGCCGCCTGCTACCGACCCCCCTCAGCTCCCAGCTGTGCCCTGGACACCATCTGTGAATTGATCGCTCCCCATCTAGCTTCAGAGTTTGTTCTGTTAGGTGACCTAAACTGGGATATGCTTAACACCCCGGCAGTCCTACAATCCAAGCTTGATGCCCTCAATCTCACACAAATCATCAAGGAACCCACCAGGTACAACCCTAAATCCGTAAACATGGGCACCCTAATAGACATTATCCTGACCAACCTGCCCTCCAAATACACCTCTGCTGTCTTCAATCAAGATCTCAGCGATCACTGCCTCATTGCCTGTATCCGCCACGGGTCTGCGGTCAAACGACCACCCCTCATCACTGTCAAACGCTCCCTAAAACACTTCTGCGAGCAGGCCTTTCTAATCGACCTGGCCCGGGTACCCTGGAAGGATATTGACCTCATCCCGTCAGTTGAGGATGCCTGGTCATTCTTTAAATGTTACTTCCTCACCATATTAGACAAGCATGCTCCGTTCAAAAAATGCAGAACCAAGAACAGATATAGCCCTTGGTTCACTCCAGACCTGACTGCCCTCGACCAGCACAAAAACATCCTGTGGCGAACTGCAATAGCATCGAAGAGCCCCCGCGATATGCAACTGTTCAGGGAAGTCAGGAACCAATACACGCAGTCAGTCAGGAAAGCAAAGGCCAGCTTTTTCAAGCAGAAATTCGCATCCTGTAGCTCTAACTCCAAAAAGTTCTGGGATACTGTAAAGTCCATGGAGAACAAGAGCACCTCCTCCCAGCTGCCCACTGCACTGAGGCTAGGTAACACGGTCACCACCGATAAATCCGTGATAATCGAAGACTTCAACAAGCATTTCTCAATGGCTGGCCATGCCTTCTTCCTGGCGACTCCAACCTTGGCCAACAGCCCCGCCCCCCCCGCTGCTACTCGCCCAAGCCTCCCCAGCTTCTCCTTTACCCAAATCCAGATAGCAGATGTTCTGAAAGAGCTGGAAAACCTGGACCCATACAAATCAGCTGGGCTTGACAATCTGGACCCCCTATTTCTGAAACTGTCCGCCGCCATTGTCGCACCCCCTATTACCAGCCTGTTCAACCTCTCCTTCGTATCATCTGAGATCCCCAAGGATTGGAAAGCTGCCGCGGTCATCCCCCTCTTCAAAGGGGGAGACACCCTGGACCCAAACTGTTACAGACCTATATCCATCCTGCCCTGCCTATCTAAGGTCTTCGAAAGCCAAGTCAACAAACAGATCACTGACCATCTCGAATCCCACCGTACCTTCTCCGCTGTGCAATCCGGTTTCCGAGCCGGTCACGGATGCACCTCAGCCACGCTCAAGGTACTAAACGACATCATAACCGCCATCGATAAAAGACATTACTGTGCAGCCGTCTTCATCGACCTGGCCAAGGCTTTCGACTCTGTCAATCACCATATTCTTATCGGCAGACTCAGTAGCCTCGGTTTTTCTAATGACTGCCTTGCCTGGTTCACCAACTACTTTGCAGACAGAGTTCAGTGTGTCAAATCATTTTTTGTCCATTAAAATAACATCAAATTGATCAGAAATACAGTGTAGATATTGTTAATGTTGTAAACGACAGATTTTTAATGGAATATCTACATAGGCGTACAGAGGCCCATTATCAGCAACCATCACTCCTGTGTTCCAATGGCACGTTGTGTTAGCTAAGGCTAATTGATCAGAAACGTCGAAAATCTCTTCCCAACTATTTGCAATCTATGTGGCACGGCTGTCCATTTTTTGGTCCTTAAATGAAACTGATACTTTTTTATTTATCACAATTTTCTTTAACCAATGATGGTCTTTAATGCAGAGCCGACAGACAAGTTCCTTACTTTTTCCCTCTTCCATTTTTGCGATAATGCTGCAATTAGTTGGTTGTAATTTTGGATAGAGCATACATTTCCATATGTTTTTGTTAGATGCATGTGTGACACCAGTCATATTTATAATATAATTTACGAAGATTAGACCTTTTTAAAACATTTTTTTTAAACATACAGTTTTTTTTAATCAATTAGTATATTTGAGTTTAACCATAATATTTGTTGTATTATTTGTTGTCTTTTCTGGTGGATTAAATTTAAATTGCAACAAACTTTGGCTTGTTTTGAAAACAGCGATAATTGGGAGAGGATTTCCTTTTCAAATAACTGTGAGAGGTTGTGAGAGGTTGTAATCTGAATTAAGGGGGAAAAGGACTTTCTTGAACATAGGGTGAGACATTCTTACTAATTTGCTAGAGAACCAGTTCGGATTTAAGTATAACTTTTGTATGACTGAAGCCTTTAGTGAGAGGTATAATGCATTCATATTTAATAATTAATTGAATAATTCATACGATTTCATATTCATTATATAAATAGGCCCACTTAATTTTGTCTGGCTTGCCATTCCAAATAAACTTGAATATGTTTTTCTCATATAATTTTTAAAAACTGTTCTCTAGGTGTAAGCAAGACCATAAGCAAATAGGTAAACTGGGATATTACTAAAGAGTTAATGGTGATTTTTCCACAAATAGAAAGGTATTTACCTTTCCATGGCAGCAAGATCTTATCTATTTTTGCTAACTTTCTATAAAAATGTATTGGAGTGAGATCATGTATTTATTTCAGGATATGTATACCAAGTATATCTACATCACCATCAAACCATTTTATTGGTAAACTACACAGTAATGTAAACGTTTTTTTTTTTTGTGATCCAATACATGATATAGTACATTTATGATAATTTGGTTATCTAGTTATCTAGATCCTTATCTAATTATCTAGATCCTCTATGAGGCTGTGGAGGGATCCAAGTTGTGGATTTAAAAGAAAACATGAATCATCAGCGTACAATGACAACTTTGTTTTTAAGCCCTGTATTTCTAATCCCTTGATATTATTGTTGGATCTGGTTTTAATAGCTACCATTTTGATGGCCATAATACATAGATATGCCAATAGCGGACAACCTTGTTTTACTCCTCTTGACAGTTTACATCTTTCTGAGAAGTAGCCATTATTTACTATTTTACACCTAGGGTTAATATACATAATTTTATCCCATTTTATAAGAGATTCTCCAAAATTGTATGTTCCAGGCATGTATGTATAAACTTCAGTCATACTTTATCAAAAGCCTTTTCAAAGTCAGCTATGAAAGCAGGCCTGGTTTCCCAGATTTTTCATAGTGTTCTATTGTTTCAAGTACTTGCCTTATATTATCTCCAATGTTTCATCCATGTAAAAAGCCTGTCTGATTAGAATTAATAATGTCCGACAATACCTTTTAAATTCTATACGCTGTACATTTGGACTCTCTTTCAAAGATTATCCGCCGCCATTGTTGCATCCCCTATTAGCAGTCTGTTCAACCTCTCTTTCATTTCGTCCGAGATCCCTAAAGATTGGAAAGCTGCCGCGGTCATCCCCCTCTTCAAAGGGGGTGACACTCTAGACCCAAACTGTTACAGACCTATATCCATCCTGCCCTGCGTTTCCAAAGTCTTTGAAAGCCAAGTTAACAAACAGATCATCAACCATTTCGAATCCCCCCCTACCTTCTCCGCTATGCAATCTGGTTTACGAGCTGGTCACGGGTGCACCTCAGCCACGCTCAAGGTACTAAACGATATCATAACCGCCATCGATAAAAGACAGTACTGTGCAGCCGTCTTCATCGACCTGGCCAAGGCTTTCGACTCTGTCAATCACCGTATTCTTATTGGCAGACTCAATAGCCTTGGTTTCTCAAATGACTGCCTCGCCTGGTTCACCAACTACTTCGCAGATAGAGTTCAGTGTGTAAAATCGGAGGGCCTGTTGTCTGCACCTCTGACAGTCTCTATGGGGGTACCACAGGGTTCAATTCTCGGGCCGACTCTTTTCTCTGTATATATCAACGATGTCGCTCTTGCTGCGGGTGATTCCCTGATCCATCTCTACGCAGACGACACCATTCTGTATACATCTGGCCCTTCTTTGGACATTGTGTTAACTAACCTCCAAACGAGCTTCAATGCCATACAATACTCCTTCCGTGGCCTCCAACTGCTCTTAAACGCTAGCAAAACCAAATGCATGCTTTTCAACCGTTCCCTGCCCGCACCCGCTCGCCCGACTAGCATCACTACTCTAGACGGTTCTGACTTAGAATAGGTGGTCAACTACAAATACCTAGGTGTCTGGCTAGACTGTAAACTCTCCTTCCAGACTCATATCAAACCTCTCCAATCCAAAATCAAATCTAGAATCGGCTTTCTATTTCACAACAAAGCCTCCTTCACTCACGCTGCCAAACTTACCCTAGTAAAACTGACTATCCTACCGATCCTCGACTTCGGCGATGTCATCTACAAAATAGCTTCCAATACTCTACTCAGCAAACTGGATGCAGTCTATCACAGTGCCATCCGTTTTGTTACCAAATCACCTTATACCACCCACCACTGCGACCTGTATGCTCTAGTCGGCTGGCACTCGCTACATATTCGTCGCCAGACCCACTGGCTCCAGGTCATCTACAAGTCTATGCTAGGTAAAGCTCCGCCTTATCTCAGCTCACTGGTCATGATAACAACACCCGCCCATAGCACGTGCTCCAGCAGGTATATCTCACTGGTCATTCCCAAAGCCAACACCCCCTTTGGCTGCCTTTCCTTCCAGTTCTCTGCTGCCAGTGACTGGAACGAATTGCAAAAATCGCTGAAGCTGGAGACTTACATTTCCCTCACTAACTTTAAACATCAGCTATCTGAGCAGCTAACCGATCGCTGCAGCTGTACATAGTCCATCTGTAAATAGCCCACCCAATCTACCTACCTCATCCCCGTATTGTTTTTATTTACTTTTCTGCTCTTTTGCACACCAGTATCACTACTTACACACCATCATCTGCTCATCATCATCTGCTCATCTATCACTCCAGTGTTAATCTGCTAAATTGTAATTACTTTGCTACTATGGCCTATTTATTGCCATACCTCCTCATGCCATTTGCACACACTGTATATAGACTTTCTTTTTTTCCTATTGTGTTATTGACTGTACGCTTGTTTATTCCATGTAACTCTGTGTTGTTGTTTCTGTCGCACCGCTTTGCTTTATCTTGGCCAGGTGGCAAATTGTAAATGAGAACTTGTTCTCAACTAGCTTACCTGGTTAAATAAAGGTGAAATAAAAAAATTTAATAAAACATTTTGCTAGAATTGTTGCATCACAACACTGAATTGTAAGGGGCCTCCAAATTGTTTCAATGGACTGCATCTTTGTATTTCCCACTTGTACACTTGTATTACTTTCAGTAATAATGAAATCAGACCTTCTTGTTGAGTGTCTGATAATCTAACATTTACATAAGAGTGATTAAAACATGCTAATAATGGTCCTCTGAGTATATCAAAACAGTTTTGGTATACTTCCACTGGTATGCCATCCAGCCCTGGAGTTTTCCCGGACTTAAAGGCTTTAATTGCATCAAGAAGTTCCTCCTCTGTAATTTCACATGAGTCAGAAAGACTCGGCTGTTAATTAAAAAAAATATATATATATTTTTTAAATCCATACAATTAGCTTCGGTTAGAGGAGATGGAGGAGACTGAAACTAAAACATATCCTTAAAGTAGGCCTACTCCGCTTCCACTTTCAAAATATCATTTGGTGAATCATGGGTGACTGTCACTTGTAACAAGTTTCAGTAAATTATTTTTGATAGCATTTCTATGTTGAAGATTTAAAAATAATTTGGTGCATTTTTCCCCATATTCCATCCAGTTTGCTTTATTATTATAATATATTACTCTTGATCTTTGTTGAAGTAGTTCCTCCGTTTCTTTTTGTTTTTCCTCTAACTTATTCTGAGCCTCTATGGTACAGTTTTTATTGCTACCTATCTATTCTGTTAGTCTTTCTATTTCCTTTATTAGTTGGACTCCTTTGACCTAAATTGCTTTTGTTTTAGAGATGAGTACTCAATTGCATGGCCTCTAAAGGCACATTTAAAAAGTGTCCCATACAATAAGGGGATCTGCTGTATGTTATGTCTGAAACATTGTTATAAATAACTCTGTACTAGTTAAAAAACAAGTTATCATTCAAAAGGCTATGATTAAATGTCCAATATCCTCGCCCACGTGGAAATTCAATAAGAGTAATGTACAGTGGGGAGAACAAGTATTTGATACACTGCCGATTTTGCAGGTTTTCCTACTTACAAAGCATGTAGAGGTCTGTAATTTATATCATAGGTACACTTCAACTGTGAGAGACGGAATCTAAAACAAAAATCCAGAAAATCACATTGTATGATTTTTAAATAATTAATTTGCATTTTATTGCATGACATAAGTATTTGATCACCTACCAACCAGTAAGAATTCCGGCTCTCACAGACCTGTTAGTTTTTCTTTAAGAAGCCCTCCTGTTCTCCACTCATTACCTGTATTAACTGCACCTGTTTGAACTCGTTACCTGTATAAAAGACACCTGTCCACACACAATCAAACAGATTCCAACCTCTCCACAATGGCCAAGACCAGAGAGCTGTGTAAGGACATCAGGGATAAAATTGTAGACCTGCACAAGGCTGGGATGGGCTACAGGACAATAGGCAAGCAGCTTGGTGAGAAGGAAACAACTGTTGGCGCAATTATTAGAAAATGGAAGAAGTTCAAGATGACGGTCAATCACCCTCGGTCTGGGGCTCCATGCAAGATTTCACCTCGTGGGGCATCAATGATCATGAGGAAGGTGAGGGATCAGCCCAGAACTACACGGCAGGACCTGGTCAATGACCTGAAGAGAGCTGGGACCACAGTCTCAAAGAAAACCATTAGTAACACACTACGCCGTCATGGATTAAAATCCTGCAGCGCACGCAAGGTCCCCCTGCTTAAGCCAGTGCATGTCCAGGCCTGTCTGAAGTTTGCCAATGACCATCTGGATGATCCAGAGGAGGAATGGGAGAAGGTCATGTGGTCTGATGAGACAAAAATAGAGCTTTTTGGTCTAACTCCACTCGCCGTGTTTGGAGGAAGAAGAAGTATGAGTACAACCCCAAGAACACCATCCCAACCGTGAAGCATGGAGGTGGAAACATCATTCTTTGGGGATGCTTTTCTGCAAAGGGGACAGGACGACTGCACCGTATTGAGGGGAGGATGGATGGGGCCATGTATCGCGAGATCTTGGCCAACAACCTCCTTCCCTCAGTAAGAGCATTGAAGATGGGTCGTGGCTGGGTCTTCCAGCATGACAACGACACGAAGCACACAGCCATGGCAACTAAGGAGTGGCTCCGTAAGAAGCATCTCAAGGTCCTGGAGTGGCCTAGCCAGTCTCCAGACCTGAACCCAATAGAAAATCTTTGGAGGGAGCTGAAAGTCCGTATTGCCCAGCGACAGCCCCGAAACCTGAAGGATCTGGAGAAGATCTGTAGGGAGGAGTGGCCCAAAATCCCTGCTGCAGTGTGTGCAAACCTAGTCAAGAACTACAGGAAATGTATGATCTCTGTAATTGCAAACAAAGGTTTCTGTACCAAATATTAAGTTCTGCTTTTCTGATGTATCAAATACTTATGTCATGCAATAAAATGCTAATTAATTACTTAAAAATCATACAATGTGATTTTCTGGATTTTTGTTTTAGATTCCGTCTCTCATAGTTGAAGTGTACCTATGATAAAAATTACAGACCTCTACATGCTTTGTAAGTAGGAAAACCTGCAAAATCGGCAGTGTATCAAATACTTGTTCTCCCCACTGTATATGCCAATTATCTGATGGTTCGACAGCATTCTATCCCCTATCAACACCGTTTTTACTTTTGGTGCCAATGAGAATGACATAAGAAAGAAGTCAAGACAACTAGCTTGATTGAGCCTCCGCCATGTTTTTTTAGTTAACTAGGCAAGTTAGTTAAGGCCTACCCCGGCCAAACCCTAACCTGGACAACACTGAGCCCAATTGTGCGCTGCCCTATAGGACTCTCAATCATGGCCGGTTGTGATACACCCTGGAATCGAAACAGGGTCTGTAGTGACGCCTCTAGCACTGAGATGCAGTGCCTTAGACCGCTGCACCACTTGGGAGCCCCTGTATATCTCACTAGGTCAGGATATTTAAGCCTCCATATATCCACCAGTTCCATGACATTCATGATTTCCTTAAGAACACGAGGGTGATAGTTCGTAATGTGATTTTGATTACGGTCCATTAAGATATTTAAAACAGTATTACAATCTCCCACCATGATAATAGAGTCTTGTATTGCTTGCAGGGTTGATAATTTATTATATATATTTTCAAAGAAGCGTGAAAAGGTTTATGGTCCAATAACGTATTTAAAATCATCCATCTACCTTGCGGATCTGTTTGGACAATTTGCACATTCGGATCAAAATTACTGTTAATTAATATCATCGCCCCTTTCGAGTTACTTTGCCAATGGGAGAAGTATATTTCACCCCCCCACGTCATTTAAAATTGTTGAATGAGTTTCCTGTAAACATGAGATATTATATTCCTTCTCTTTGAGACAGGTAAATATTGTTCTTCTTTTCTTATTATTTGCTAAGCTATTACAATTATAATTGGCTATCCTTATTTCACCATTTACCATGAGATACAAGTTTCAAATCTATTTATCATAATACAGTGGGGCAAAAAAGTATTTAGTCAGCCACCAATTGTGCAAGTTCTCCCACTTAAAAAGATGAGAGAGGCCTGTAATTTTCATCATAGGTACACTTCAACTATGACAGACAAAATGAGAAAAAAAATCCAGAAAATCACATTGTAGGATTTTTTATGAATTTATTTGCAAATTATGGTGGAAAATAAGTATTTGGTCACTTACAAACAAGCAAGATTTCTGGCTCTCACAGACCTGTAACTTCTTCTTTAAGAGGCTCCTCTGTCCTCCACTCGTTACCTGTATTAATGGCACCTGTTTGAACTTGTTATCAGTATAAAAGACACCTGTCCACAACCTCAAACAGTCACACTCCAAACTCCACTATGGCCAAGACCAAAGAGCTGTCAAAGGACACCAGAAACAAAATTGTAGACCTGCACCAGGCTGGGAAGACTGAATCTGCAATAGGTAAGCAGCTTGGTTTGAAGAAATCAACTGTGGGAGCAATTATTAGGAAATGGAAGACATACAAGACCACTGATAATCTCCCTCGATCTGGGGCTCCACGCAAGATCTCACCCCGTGGGGTCAAAATGATCACAAGAACGGTGAGCAAAAATCCCAGAACCACAGTGAATGACCTGCAGAGAGCTGGGACCAAAGTAACAAAGCCTACCATCAGTAACACACTACGGCGCCAGGGACTCAAATCCTGCAGTGCCAGACGTGTCCCCCTGCTTAAGCCAGTACATGTCCAGGCCCGTCTGAAGTTTGCTAGAGAGCATTTGGATGATCCAGAAGAAGATTGGGAGAATGTCATATGGTCAGATGAAACCAAAATAGAACTTTTTGGTAAAAACTCAACTCGTCGTGTTTGGAGGACAAAGAATGCTGAGTTGCATCCAAAGAACACCATACCTACTGTGAAGCATGGGGGTGGAAACATCATGCTTTGGGGCTGTTTTTCTGCAAAGGGACCAGGACGACTGATCCGTGTAAAGGACAGAATGAATGGGGCCATGTATCGTGAGATTTTGAGTGAAAACCTCCTTCCATCAGCAAGGGCATTGAAGATGAAACGTGGCTGGGTCTTTCAGCATGACAATGATCCCAAACACATCGCCCGGGCAACGAAGGAGTGGCTTCGTAAGAAGCATTTCAAGGTCCTGGAGTGGCCTAGCCAGTCTCCAGATCTCAACCCCATAGAAAATCTTTGGAGGGAGTTGAAAGTCCGTGTTGCCCAGCAACAGCCCCAAAACATCACTGCTCTAGAGGAGATCTGCATGGAGGAATGGGCCAAAATACCAGCAACAGTGTGTGAAAACCTTGTGAAGACTTACAGAAAACGTTTGACCTCTGTCATTGCCAACAAAGGGTATATAACAAAGTATTGAGATAAACTTTTGTTATTGACCAAATACTTATTTTCCACCATAATTTGCAAATAAATTCATAAAAAATCCTACAATGTGATTTTCTGGATTTTTTTTCCTCATTTTGTCTGTCATAGTTGAAGTGTACCTATGATGAAAATTACAGGCCTCTCTCATCTTTTTAAGTGGGAGAACTTGCACAATTGGTGGCTGACTAAATACTTTTTTGCCCCACTGTATATGTTTGTAAATTTACCATTAAAAAGTACCATAGTGATTGAGTATCCATATAGCTGTACCATGATATTTGCATTGCTACTAAGTAACCCTCCAATTGTTCTCCACTATTCCACCCGCTAAAGCCCCTCCCCATCCCAAGTTGGGTTGTCATCCCAGTGACCGGCAGACCACCCCAGTCCCTCCGGATCCCTAGGCCTCCCCAGAGAGGCCAGGACCCATCCTTTGAAAAGAGCACACAGTGCCACCCACAGAACAGAAGCAGATCAACCGCTAAAAGTATTTCCAATGCTCTCACCTCAATTTGCGTCATATATAGCTATTAAAAATATTTATATATTCAAATATTTTGCGTATCTTAATTTCCATCATTAACAATTAATATGCATAATAATGTTGACAGTTCATGCAAAGGATTGTTACCTGTAACCAGAATTTCCAATGCATTACATTTTTGTCAAGCAATTATTATTTTAGCAAAGATTTGTGATTCCTCCAATATTGTCCCTAACATCCTTACCCCCTTGCAACAGATGTGGTGTATATACACACACTCTTACACACTCAACCCCGTTCCCCCACAATCAACCATAAGCTCAGATGCTCAGTGGTTGTTACATTCCAGAGCCCAACTCAAGAAAGGACCTGATTTACGAATGCATATACAGTTACAGCTGTTTGAGAAAGCATGCAAGACTTAACCAGTGTCAAGTCCTAGGTGATGGAGATCCATCCCATTCCCCTGAAACACACACACACTGGTCCCCGTTGTGACCATTTCCCCAAGCATCTCTGTGCAGTCAGATCTTTGATTATTTTGTGCCACCAGGGCCACAATAACATGCCCCCGCTCTGATTGTCCGAGTGTGACCCCCTCCCCATGGGTTACTGCAGCCAGTGTTGCGAGCACAGCTTCTATCTCAAGGCCATCAGACTTTAAAAATAGCCATCACTAGATGGCTACCACCTGGTTATTCAACCCTGCACCTTAGATGCTGCTACCCTATATACATAGACATGGAATCACTGCTCACTTTAATAATGGAACACTAGTCACTTTAATAATGTTTACATACTGCTTTACTCATTTCATATGTATATACTGTATTCTAATATACTGTATTTTAGTCAATGCCACTCCGACATTGCTCGTCCTAATATTTATACAGTACCAGTCAAAAGTTCAGACACATGGCCTCCGGAGCGGCACGGCAGTCTAAGGCACTGCATCGCAGTGCTAGCTGTGTCACTATAGATCCTGGTTTGATTCCAGGCTGTGTCGCAGCCGACCGGGAGACCCATGATGCGGCACATAATTGGCACAGCGTCGTCCTGGCTAGGGGAGGGTTTGGCCGGCCGGGATGTCCTTGTCCCATCTCGCTCTAGCGACTCCTGTGCGGTGCCGGGCGCAACAACGCTAACACGGTTGCCAGGTGTACTGTGTTTCCTCCGACACATTGCTGCGGCTGGCTTTCGGGGTTAAATGGGCAGTGTGTCAAGAAGCAGTGCGGCTTGGCCTGGTCGTGTTTCTGAGGACACACGGCTCTCGACCTTCGCCTCTCCCGAGTCCGTACGGGAGTTGCAGCGATGGGACAAGACTGTCACTACCAATTGGACACCACAAAAAAAGGGGTAAAAAAATAAAATAATTCCAGATTGACTAACCTTCATGTCTTAAATGATGGACTGTCATTTCTCTTTGCTTATTTGAGCTATTCTTGCCATAATATGGACTTGGTATTTTACCAAATAGGGCTGTCTTCTGTATACCACCCCTATCTTGTCACAACACAACTGATTGGCTCATACGCATTAAGAAGGAACTGTTTAACTGTTAATTGAAATGCATTCCAGGTGACTACCTCATGAAGCTGGTTGAGTGAATGCCAAGAGTGTGTAAAGCTGTCATCAAGGCAAGGGTGGCTACTTTGAATTATCTGTGTCTAACACATTTTTGGTTATTACTTGATTCCATGTGTTATTTCATAGTTTTGATGTCATCACTATTATTCTACTATGTAGAAAATAGTAAAAACAAAGAAAAACCCTTGAATGAGTAGGTGTGGACAAACTTTTGACTGGTACTGTATATTTCTTAATTCCATTATTTTACTTTTAGATTTGGGTGTATTGTTGTGAATTGTTAGATATTACTGCACTGTTGAAGCTAGGAACAAAAGCATTTCGCTACACCCGCAATATCATCTGGTAAATATGTGTATGTGACCAATAAAATTTGATTAGAGATTTGATTTGAGCATGCAGATGAGCTTCCCTGAGACGGTTGCTGACAGTTTGTGCAGAAATTCTTCAGTTGTGCAAACCCAGTTTCATCAGCTGTTCGGGTGGCTGGATTCAGACCATCCCTCAGGTGAAGAAGCCAGATGTGGAGGTTCTGGGCTGGCGTGGTTACATGTGGTCAGCATTTGTGAGGCCGGCGTTGAAGGCGGCTTATGGTAGAGAAATGGACATTAAATTCTCTGGCAACAGCTCTGGTGGACATTCCTGCATTCAGCATGCCAATTGCATGCTTGCTCAAAACTTGAGATATCTGAGGCATTGTGACAAAACTGGACATTTTAGAGTAGCCATTTATTGTCCCCAGCACTAGGTGCACATGTGTAATGATCATGCTGTTTAATCAGCTTCTTGATACGCCACATCTGTCATGTGGATGGATTATTTTGGCAAAGGAGAAATAGCAGGGATGTAAACAAATTTGTAGCCAGAATTTGAGAGAAATAAGCTTTTTGTGCATATCGAACATTTCTGGGATCTTTTATTTCAGCTCAGGAAACATGGGACCAGCACTTTACATGTTGCGTTTATATTTTTGTTCCGTATACTTGTTAGTAAACTGCCATGCAATCAGAAAGGGTTTTACTAAACCATTACAGTCTGTATCCCTTATAGAGGCACAGTGGAGTCAGTATCACAAGAACAATTAAAAGCATGGTCTTCATGTAATGCCTTTACTCACATATGCAGTTCATATACATGTGTATGTACATGTTCACTACAGTATAGGCGCGTAAATGGACTCACTGTGATGTTGTAGCGATTAGGATCAGTTTCTTCTTGGCGTAGGAAGCAGTCACAACAACCTCCACCTCCTAGACAACGAAAAATAAACATTCAGCTACTCTTCTTGGACACATTACTGTCTGATGCTAGGTTATCATTTAAAACATTAAAACAAGTGTTTGTTTGGCTGACCATCTCAAAGTAAAGTCCTGGGATGTCCTCAGCTCCGCTGGTCAGCTCTGCTGCAGCCACAGCTCTGACAGAGGTGCCCATTGGGGTTGTCCACAGGTGAGGCACTGACACACTCCACACCCTCAGCACTGGCTCCTCAGAGGACAGAAACTGACAAAGGGATACAGAGAGACAGGTTTCATACAGGCACAGACAGATAGAAACACTGACTTACCTGTGTACACAATATAAGAGGTTTGAAATACAATGAAACTCAAAACACCACTAAATTGCAGAGGCCAAGATAGGTCGCATGGTCTGTGGAGCTGATAAAAGCATGTTGTGTCTGTCTGAGGACTGTCCTGAGTGGGTTTGTCACATTACCTGGCTTAGGAACTCTGGAATGGGGGTAGACAAATTTGTCTTAAACAGTTCCTGAAATGAAATTGACCATGTTAAATAACTGGCATACATTAAAACAAACACAGTAATTCAGCTTGTAATGAACAAGAATTTCATTGCCTGTCACAGTGCTACAGTCAGTTTCCCTGCCTCTACCATATTGTAACACACCGTGGACCAAACACCAACAAAAGTCCTGATTACTGTTTTCCTGATAAATGCTGCCTTGGACACTAGTCCACATGACTTCCACTAGTCTGGTAGACACCTACTGTGAGCTCCAGGCCAGAGATGTTGAGGACAAAACGTCTATCTTGGTGGGCAGCTGTAATCAGGGGGTTGAAGACCTCATCAGAGATCCAGAAGTACAGCATGCGGTCCTCTGTCAGTTGGCTGGGGTCGAATACAGACTCATTGATGACAGCTGTCACGTTGTTGTATTTGGCCAGACCCTGGACATCATCGGAAGACAGAAGAAATTAGACATATAATAACAATTGGTATTGTGCATCATCATGTACAATGAATATGGATGCTAGATAATAAAGGGATATACAGTACCTTGTGGTATGATTCAATGTAATTGGATGTGATGACAGGGGCAGAAGTTACTCCAATATCCATGCTGATGTCACCATCACTAAGGAATTGCTCTGTGGGAATCAACACGGAGATGTAAACATAGTCACTGACAGATATTCTAAATAAGAGAAAGTCTTGTTACCTCTATAGGCTTTGTGTGTTATCTACCCAGGCTCCCCAAACGTGTCCATACCTGCTTGCTCCTGTATAAAGTCAGCCAATATGTTTGCCACATTATTGATCTCCTTACAGATCTAAGATGATGAAAACAGGGACATTGTTTCATTTTATGTTGCAGCTGATGTGACAATGTTTTTGCTGGGTTGCATTAACAAGACAGTAGAGGGCAGAGTTGAGCCATCAGTGAGGCCTCTGTCCAATACCTTGATACGCTGCAGGTTTATTTAACTAGGCAAGTCAGTTAAGAACAAATTCTTATTTACAATGACGGCCTACCCTAGGTCCAACAGTACATTATTCTCCTATATTTCCCTCTAATCATCACTCACCTGGCTTTTAATAACCAGCCTCACAGTGAAGGTGATGAAGTTTGTGAACAGCCTCTTGAGCCAGCCAGGCCTAAAGCCAGAATGTAAAGCACAGGGTTTGTCCTTCATGTCGCAGTTACTTCCCTTGAAGGAAGAGGACATTACAGATATACCATTTTACACTATGTGTATAAAACTATCTGGGTTCCAGAACGTGCCACTTACTCCCTGTCTCCCTGCAGCAGGAGATCCAGCTTGTGGAACGTGAGGTAGCAGTCTGATGTGTCTGCAGCAACTTTCCCCTTTCCACAATCTGAGACAGAGAAAGCACATGATCACTGGCAGGAAATACATTACAAAAGGTAAGATAAGATTCCTGTAAACTCTTAGGAAGAATGAGAAGGAAGAGTGAACATTGAACACCACAAAAACAATGGGCAGAAAAAGGTACTTACAGAGTTTGGGGTTAATGCCAAGATCAATGTGCGAATCAATTTCAAAATCTACTGAATGTCCCACATTGACACTGCAAAACAGATTACACATGGCAGTGTCATGACCACGCAGCTATTCAAGGTCAACATACAAAACTTCAGTAGTAGCCAACATGACATTTGGATAAATCACAACATACGTAACTGTAAGATCTAGAAAGTTATATCTATTCATATCACAAACTATTTCCATCCCTCTCATCCTCCCTGTTCACAATGACTGATGGAAGGACTCACAGCCAGCTTCCATATCCATACTGGATGGTTCCCTTGAAAACAGCAGACACGTTGGAGATGGCAATCTCAATGCCTTCACCTGCTATGAGCTCAAACTCACTCCGCCCAATCGACAGGTTATGGATCTCCAGACTGAGAGGGCAAAGGTCAGGTGAGGACATTATTATTGGTTGTTCATTTTAGTAAGAATAAAGGAGCAAACCAACAAAGCAATGGCAACATTGTTAACATTCAATCTGTTATTGATTGAAAATGAGTGCTTATGCATTCATCCAATCATGTGTCGTATACATGATCTATGGTAAGTGAATACAGGATAAAAGGAGAGCATGTGAGGTAATGGAGGAGGATGAAAGGAACAGCATAAGCGCGTGCATGTGGTGCAGGTACACTGACTGTCGGGTCCACTCACTTGGCAAGCCCATATTTCACCTTTCCAACAAAGATAATAGACTTCTCGTTGCTGATGCTTGGATATTTGGCATGCTGGAATGCAGCCTGGATGACCTTGGTCGTCTTTTCATTTACTGAAGAGAAAATACACAATTTATCTATATATAGACTAAAGACAATACTTAACAAAACAGTTAACTACCCTGACAGTAACAGTTCTAGTGAAAAACATTTGAGAGAACACCATAGGGAGACAGGAATAAATAAGATACTCACAGACCACCGCTGCAGGGTAGGTCAGCCTACAGACAGCCCCAGTGAACCTGTATGCAGAGGCTGGCTCCAGACAGGACCGGGACATCACAACCAGGCCCAGGAACAGCAGCAGGACTGGGAGTGTCATCACACACTTATCCATCTCACCAGTAGCTAAATGAACACTGACTTCAAACTGGATCCCAGAGCTGTGTAGTGCCTCCTCAGAACCTCTGAACTAACTGATCCAGGCTGTGTTGAGCATGCACAAGAGACAAGGGGAGGAAGAGGGAGGGAACAGAAAACACCTCTAGGGAGATGGGGTTCGGACTGAGGCAAACTTGACTGAACTAAACTTCACAACACTGACCCTGTAGTCTGTGATTGGGCCTCAACCAGGCCAGAGCGGGATATTTGGGAGTGGGTGTTGTTACGTGTTCTATCTGGGCTCAGGGGGATACTTCTGTCCATGCGAGGTAGGGTTATTATCGGGCAGTAAATAACAGATGTACAGACACTTTTTCTAGGGCACATTCTCAGAAACTCCCATACCTTACAGTCACAGAAATGCCAATCTTGACCCAGAATGATGGAACCATACAGCTAAACTTTCGCGAAAATCTTTCATTTTTATGTCAAGAAAATTGGAATTGTGGTACTATTTCTGCAAATATTCATCAATCATGAACACGTTGGTCAATACAACTTCCTAAGAAAATATGTACTTTTCAGTAAATATGTAGTTACATGACATATATTACCAGTTGCAGAGTGGGCTAGGTTAGAGGGAGCAAGTCTCTATGGACCAAATGTACTAGCTGAACTCCCTAGCCTGCCTGGATAACTCAGAGGAAGTAATGGGGACAATACATGGAATGTACTACAGTAAACCCCACATTGTAAACACAGAATGCAGTTTGCAATTCCCACATTTCTCCAACAGGTCAATGAACTCTGGATAGCAAAAGCTGTAGAGTTGAAGCGGAGGCTTAAGGGATCTAGACAGCAGTCCAAAAATTCAGCCGCACAAATGTACGTAGAACTACGTAGTGACCCAAACTGACCTCCGTCGGCTACGTTTGCGTATACCGTGTAGACCCTTTTACCCCCGTGAACAATTTTTTTTACAAGAGATGTTATGAAAATGTTAAATCTATTTTTGTTGATTGTTCTCAAACATGTTATCTAAAACAAGCTTGTGTGTTTGAGTACTTTAGATGTGGTAAAGTATTTTTGTTCTGTTAGTTATTTACTAGACTACAGTCACCTATCTAAAGAAGCAATCCTTTTAAATAAGTAAGTTTATTGCAAGTCTCCACAAAATATTCTTGATACAGTAGCATCCATTAAAAAGCTGTTTTACCAAAATAAAAACAAAAAGATAAATCACATTAGAACGTACTAGGGGGGAATTACACTTAGTGTATGTGTACAGTTAAAGGCATTCCAAAAGGAATCACAATATATATTTTTCTCATTGTGTAACAAGGGAGCGAGGTTGCTATGCATGATTCCATTTCAATTGCAAAAACAGTCTGGCCTAAGCCCCACACAACTGCATATTCCCGTGTTTAACATAATTCAACTTTCAGAAGATCTTTAACCAGTCTAATGAATTAAAGCCACACTATGTTAACACTGCCTTCCATTTCACATCTGAGACAACCAGAGAAACATTCAATACTCATGCACAACCCTGTATAGCACTTCCATCTCTGAGCAAGAGCAATACAAACTATTTTATCATACAGCACTATAAGCATCTCAGAATTTAACCCAGATTAAAGCAAGCTTGCATAATAAGTATGGCCGGCACAATACCAGTATTGCGATACTCGTTAGTATCGTGGCAAAGAAACAAAACACAAAGCGGATTGAACTATTTCGGAAAACAGACCCATGTATGTTGGAAACATACAATCAGTGGCCAGTTTATTAGGTACACCACCCCGTTCATGAAACCCCTGCTCCTACAGACAGTGAGTCACGTGGCCGTGGCCTGCTATATAAAGCAGTCAAGAAACAGGTCGCAACGTGAGCTAAGTGACACAGGATGCACTTCCTGACAGACTGTCATCGAGGCATTCAGTTACTGTTCAACTGAATGTTAGAATGGGCAAAACGAGTGACCTAAGTGACTTTAAGCATGGTATGATCTTCGGTGTCATGCGTGCCGGTTCTCAGAAACGGCCGGCCTCCAGGGCGTTTCACACACGACAGTGTCTAGGGTTAACTGAGAATGGTGCGGGGGAAAAAACATCCAGTCAGCGGCAGGCCTGTGGGCGAAAACAGCTCGTTGATGAGAGGTCGTAGGAGAATGGCAAGAATCGTGCAAGCTACGAGGCAGGCCACAAACTGGCAAATAGTGGCACAGTACAAGTGGTGTACAGAACGGCATTTCGGAACGCACAACTCGTCGGTCCTTGTCACGGATGGAATTTTGCAGCCCATCCGGTTTCTACTATCAGCTAAAAACAAGAAGAAGCGGCTCCAGTGGGCACGCGATCACAAACATTGAACAATTGAGGAGTGAAAAAACATTGCCCGGTCCGACAAATCTCGGTTCCTGTTGAGTCATGCTGATGGCAAAGTCAAGATCTGGCATTTAGCAACATGAGTCTGACTACGTTGATATCCTGCCTGGTGTCAACGGTACAGACTGGTGGCGGTGGTGTAATGGTGTGGGGAATGGTTTCCCTAGCACGCATCAGGTCCATTGATACCAATTGAGTAATGTTTGAACGCCACACCTTGTAGAATCCATGACCCTGAAAATTCAGGCTGTTCTGGAGGCAAAAGGGGTCTGACTCGGCACTAGATGGGTGTTCCTAATAAACTGGCTGCTGAGTGTACATTACTACTCATCCAGAATCACATTTATTTATTTTCCAAGATAAAGCAGACAATATTTTACATACAGAAGGTTTTTAAAGGGCCAAAGAGTTTGATCTGCTTCGTGTTTACATTTTTGCAATGGAAACAATATTGCGATATTAGTATTGTCCCAGCCCTAATAATAAGATAAGTTTAGTAAAGTGCTGTGTACAGACAATACAATAATATTTAAATGTTTTGTTCCAATAAACATTTACAGCATTTACAACCATTTGGCAGAGCGAGGTGTATGTACTGTACTGTATATACAACCATTTGGTCACTATCATAAGGCAGGAAGCGCCGAATGAATCATCATATCCCTAAACACACACCCATAACAGACTACAGCCAGGGCTTTGTATGCATTGACGCTTTTAATCATTCATGATTTCTCACAAAATGTCCAGGCATCCATCCAGGCATCCATCTAGAAGGCCAGAGAGAGGACTTCCCGTGACAGAGAGGCAGGTCTGATACTGAGGGTAACTTCAGTTCCAGTGTGCCTGCTGGAAGAGTCGATTATTCAGTTAGCCACTCCCGGGGCCTCTGGGATGAGGGAGGCAAAGAAGGCTTTGAAGAAGATCCAGGCACTCCAAACGATGGACACCCTGTGTTGAGGCACAGGTACTGCAGTCAGGGGGTGTGGTTCATCAGGTCCAACCTCTGCCTCGGCCCCCTCTTCTCCTGCAGGGACCTCCGCCTGCGGGAAGAGGAGAAACTGTGTTAGCCCCACCACCAGAGTTCAGATATAAAATATATACACTTAAACTGTATTTTTTTCAACGCAGTTAAATGAAACTATATCAGGGGAGTCAAACTGGGCCAGGATGATACCAGTATAACTAATATTTTTCCATGGCAAAAATGAAAACACGAATTAGACCATTCTCTTTGGTCCTTTGAAAACGTACTGTACGGTGCATTCGGAAAGTATTCAGACCCCTTGACTTTTTCCACATTTTGTTAAGTTACAACCTTATTCTAAAATGGATTAAATAGTTTTCCCCCCTTATCAATCTACACACAATACCTCATAATGACAAAGCAAAAACTGTTTTTTATTTATTTATTTTTTTAAATATCACATTTACATCAGTATTCAGACTCTTTACTCGGTACTTTGTTGAAGAACTTTTGGCAGCAATTACAGCCTCGAGTCTTCTTGGGTATGACGCTACAAGCTTAGCACGTGTATTTGGGCAGTTTTTCCCCATTCTTCTCTGCAGATCATTTCAACCTCTGTCAGGTTGGATGGGCAGAATCTCTGCACATCTATTTTCAGGTCTCTCCAGAGACGTTCGATCGGGTTCAAGTCCGGGCTCTGGCTGGACCACTCAAGGACATTCAGAGACTTGTCCCGAAGCCAGTCCTGCGTTGTCTTGGCTGTGTGCTTAGGGCCATTGTCCTGTTGGAAGTCCGAGGTCCTGAGCGCTCTGGAGCAAGTTTTCATCAAGGATCTCATTAATCTTTCCCTCGATCCTGATTAGTCTCCCAGTCCCTGCCGCTAAAAAACATCCCCACAGTAGTGGTTAGAGCGTTGGACTAGTAACCGGAAGGTTGCAAGATCAAATCCCCGAGCTGACAAGGTAAAAATCTGTCGTTCTGCCCCTGAACAAGGCAGTTAACCCACTGTTCCTAGGCTGTCATTGAAAATAAGAATTTGTTCTTAACTGACTTGCCCAGTTAAATAAAGGTAAAAAATAAAATAATTTTAAAATGCTTCACCGTACAGATGGTGCCAGGTTTCATCCAGACGTGACACTTGGCATTCAGGCCAAAGAGTTCAATCTTGGTTTCATCAGACCATCATGGTCTGAGAGTCCTTTCGGTGCCTTCCATCTGGCCACTCTACCATAAAGACACGATTGGTGGAGTGCTACGGTGATGGTTGTCCTTCTGGAAGGTTCTCCCATCTCCACAGAGGAACTCTGGAGCCCTGACCAAGGCACTTCTCCCACAATTGCTAAGTTTGGCCGAGCAGTCAGCTCTAGGAACAGTCTTGGTGGTTCCAAACTTCTTCCATTTAGGAATGTTGGAGGCCACTGTGTTCTTAAGACCTTCAATGCTGCAGACATTTTTTGGTACCCTTCTCCAGATCTGTGCCTCGACACAATCCTGTCTCGGAGCTCTACGGACAATTCCTTCGACCTCATGGCTTGATTTTTTTTCTGACATGCACTGTCAACTGTGGGACCTTATATAGACAGGTGTGTGCCTTTCCAAATCATTTCCAATCAATTGAATTTACCACAAGTGGACTCCAATCAAGTTGTGGAAACATCTCAAGGATGATCAATGGAAACAGGATGCACCTGAGCTCAATTTTGAGTCTCATAGCAAAGGGTCTGAATACTTGAGTAAGTAAGGTATTTCTGTTTTTAAAAACCCGTTTTCACTTCATCATTATGTGGTATTGTGTGTAGATTGATGATAAAAAATTTTTTTTAATAGATTTTAGAATAAGGCTGTAACGTAACAAAATGTGAAAAGGGAATACTTTCCGAATGCACTGTATATAACATATTGTGTGCTATAGCTTGGAAAATCAATAAATGTGACTGGATGACAACATAATAATGTTTGTTTCCAAAATTAGGGCTGTTTTCGTAAAGAAGTTAAATCCGCTTGTTTCCTGGGACACAAACTCAATATACTTCAAAATGACTAAAACCAAATCTAAACTGTGTAGAAATGACAATGGACCAACATTTATACAGTTATTGACTGTCCAGCTTGCTAATAATCCCCGAAATGAAAGCTAGACAGTCAGGGAGTATTGAAAATTACAAAAACAATGGATAGAGGACTATCTTTTGCTAATTCTGACAGCTAGGAAGTATAACCAATTTTCAGTGCACCCCTCTGGACCACGTTGAAGAACGAATACGACCCCTGGGACAAAATTAGTTTGACACCCCTGCTCTACACGCTGTGTGACGAATGTTACTACATAAGGCAGTACACGCCTTGTAATGAAGCCATATCTGTTTTCTACCCACAGAGACCCATCCCCTGAGGAAATGTGTCTTACCGGTGGCACTGGGTTCCTGTCCTGGTTCTGGATGACCTCAGGGACCTGGTTGTTTGGACCTCTGACCAGGGGCCTTTGTCTGAAGGGGAACCAGCCTGCTGTGTGCCTGAGAGGAAGACAACTGGGATTAATAAAGTAGAACTGCATGATTCTTCTCAAACTGTGCATCTATTACACAGTCAGAGTATACAGGATATTTGTGGTGGTCCCTATTTGCATTTCCAGTTAAGACCAGGTGGTGCAAACAAAGAGGAAGTACAGACTGACTGACATGTTAATAATGGTCACTCTATTTACATTCCTATAACCAGGCCAACTCTCCTTCCAACATACCGAGACCAGTCTAATCATTAGCGTGGGCGGTGGAGTACTAGCGGCTAAACCTTGTTACACGTAAAGATAAGGCTTAGGTCCCATTCTGCCACGTCTGTCCAGATTAGTTGATCAGGGAGTGAGTAGTGCACTTGAGCTGACGCCCATATCTATAGTAACCGTAGCAGAGATGAGGCCTGCTGTACCAGGCAGCTCTCAGCAGCACACAGAGAAACACTCAACCAGCACTACATATCCTCACATTAGACTGAAATATGGGAGGACATTCAGGACACTGAGGTCACAACGACCTCACAGACTGTGTTAGTGTATGTCGAGGCCGTGCCTCTCTCGCTCTCCCTCAACATCTCTCAAACACACACAGCTTTGTCTTCACTCATACTTTTGGAATGTGTGGTTTGGATGAGAGAGCTGATTCCAGAGCCTGAGGGAGTTGCACAATGGACAGAGCGTGTGACTGCAACACATTGAGCTAAGGACATCTCTTCTTTGCTGATAAGCACAACATATGGCCCTCATTCTCTCAGGACTACTGTACGGGTGCCTTCATCTGCCCATCACCCACGGCTAATGCCAGCCTCACCATTAGCAGACAGGCTATACACAGAGCCATGTATTTAGAGAGTTGGGCCATTGAGGTTTCTGCATTATGATGCATTTAGATGACTCTACAACATGCTATGGCAGCCATGTTAGCGCCCCATTAACATTACATTGGGAATAATGTCTAGAATGAGCATTATGACACATTTACATGACACTTGAAAACATTATTGTCAGCCATGTTAGTGCCGATTAACATAACATGGAGAATATGAACCATATTCAAATTTCTAAAAGTTGGCCAAACTCTCTAAATACATGGCTCTGGCTACAGAGTACCACAGTATGAGTCAAAACACCCATAAAACCTAGCGGTCAAACAGGGAAATGGTTCCAATCGTATTTCCACCATTAATTTTCCCCATTGGGCATTTTAGAAACACTTCAAATAAGGGTTGTTTATTGTCTAAGCTTACCCTGGTGTGACGTTTTGATAACCATGTAAATCTCTGTAGGACAAGGTGACTTTTATCAATATATTTACACCCAAAAAATGTAATACTAATTAGCTGCTAATATGGCTATCAAAAAAAACAAAAAACGCCATGATGGTCTGGAGAAGACTGACGAATCGAGGCAAAAGTTCATCCAGAGATTCTTCCCATCTAATGTTAGCTAAATGTAGTAATGAATAAATTGGCTACATTTCTTTCAACGGACAATTCTGTGAACTGTCTTGTGCAAGTTTTAAATGGACACAATACCTGTTAGCAAAGGTGTCCGCTAGAGTTGACATGCAGGAGCTTGCAGGGATTTGTAGTTTGCATGATGCCTACTTGGATGCTAATTAGCATTTTTTGAATATGAGTGTAAACAGAGCCGAACAGATAAAGAAGTCACCTTGTCCAAGAGAGATTTACATGGTTATAAAAATGTCACGCCATGGTAAGCCTACACGAAACACAGACCTTATTTTATGTGTTGATTAAATCCTCTATTAATGGTGGGAAAGACAATTGGAACCATTTCCCTGTTTGACCGCTAGGTTTTATGGGTATAATGACACCTCCACTGTTGGGCTTTATACAGTTATAGACATAGTACACAACAACATACCTTGTTTAACAACAAACAAACACTGTCACATCAACAGTCAACTCACAGGTACATAAGGAGCAGGCTGCTCATGACAAGGGCGAAGCGGCTCAGGCTGGAGTAGAAGTAGACAATACTGAGAAACACTCCCAGACGGGCAGCCGTGTACACCCAGTCCAGCCAATCACGATCCATTTCCTCCTCATCCTCCATCACAGGCCCACCCTGGGCATTCATCCTCAGGTTCTGATTGGCTGCTCCCGGGTTGATAAAGGCGCCGTCCTGCGCATTCTGATTGGCTGGCAGGTTGTCAATGGGGGCCTGATTGGGCAGGGCTGCTGGGACAGCGGCTTGGTGGGGAGCAGCAGGCAGGGATGGGCCTGCAGCTGGGGCAAAGGGGGCAGAAGCTGCTGCTGCGTAGGCTGCATGGCTATGGGACAAAAGACAGACACGGTTTCTCAATATGCATACTACCATGCTCCACACTCTCATTCTCCGACTACGTTCTCTTGAGTACGTTCTTGTGAGGACGAGAGTGTGGTGAATGCATAAAACATTAGAGAAGCACTCGCACTCCCCCTACTGTATTACCTCACACTACACCTCCTATTCACTGAACCTTCTTCCAGCCAGGTCAATGACAACAATAGACTAAACAAGATAAACACAAAGCAAATGTTTAACTTCATAATTATCAGCTAACGTTAGATATGTGAATCATAATAATCTAGCTAGCCAGCCAGTTAGCTACACATTTACTGAACGGTTTTCCTGCCAGGACAATGGCAATAGAGACTAAACAAGATACACACAAAGCAAACGTTTTACGTCATAACTATCTACTAGCTGTGTGAATCGTAATAATGTAGCTAACTAGATAGTTTAACAAGCAAAAATGACCTAAAACGAATATTATACAAGGTAGATGTCAATTCTTCGGGGGTAGCTAGCTAAAACTTATTTGTGGCTATCTGGCTAACAGTCGTAGCTAGCCAGTTAGCCCAATTTACTTATCATGGGCTTGCGATCTATGGTGCATCGATGCATGCTTCAAAATATGTACAAATTGAGTATGCATTCAAGAAGTGCCCTCCGCGCTCCGTTTCGCATACTTTGATCTGGACTCATACTACGACCCTCCCGTGCTCCAATTTGCATGATCGGAGCACGGTACTATGTATTTTGAGAAACACCCACAGTAAGCCAGGAGTGTCAAACTAATTTTGCGCCGCATTTGTTTTCGATCACTTAGCAAGCTGGACAGAGTGAAGAGATTCGATCCAGGATTGCTCTAGGATTTTTTTTTATATTTGCGGGCAAAAATGCTTGATCTTGCAGCTGTAAATCTGACATTTTGCATGGCAATATGCAGTGTTTTTGCCCGATCTGTTGAAAAATTGTGCTAACGAGGAAAAAGGTTGGTCAATGTGTGGCTTGATTGAACCATACTATGCAGTAAATATGCGGTGATTGGTTGAAATCGCGAGCCCTCTTTTTGTACTGCAGTGATGGCTCAGTTTTATGCAATAATATTGCTATGATTTGACTGTTTATTGAGCTAATAGTGCGGTAATTGTTCAAATTCGCAACCCTCGCATAATATGCAGGGAATTGTTGATTTAAAAAAAAAATGCGATTGTAGAGGGACTGCTAAATGTAGGCCCATTATCATTTCTCCACAGTTGGTTTTAGTCATTTTAATGTTAATTGAGATCTCTCTCTATAGCATATGGCCCTGCGGGCTTACACCCCTGGTCTAAGCCAAACATACTTCATTAAGTATTTTCCCTGCTTCTGGGTTCGCGCCCAGGCTCTGTCGCAGCCGGCCGCGACCGGGAGGTCCGTGGGGCGACGCACAATTGGCATAGCGTCGTCCGGGTTAGGGAGGGTTTGGCCGGTAGGGATATCCTTGTCTCATCGCGCTCCAGCGACTCCTGTGGCGGGCCGGGCGCAGTGCGCGCTAACCGAGGGGGGCGGGTGCACGGTGTTTCCTCCGACACATTGGTGCGGCTGGCTTCCGGGTTGGAGGCGCGCTGTGTTAAGAAGCAGTGCGGCTTGGTTGGGTTGTGCTTCGGAGGACGCATGGCTTTCGACCTTCGTCTCTCCCGAGCCCGTACGGGAGTTGTAGCGATGAGACAAGATAGTAATTACTAGCGATTGGATACCACGAAAATTGGGGAGAAAAGGGGAGAAAATTTATTTTAAAAAATAAAATAAAAAGTATTTTCCCTGCTTAATATTATGCTATAGCAAGACAGTAGGAAGTCATAATATGCTTGGGATTGAATACTTACTACTGCATGTAGTATTGGCGAGCATACATGTGCTGCAGCCAGAGCAGCTGTTGAGGGCTGTAGAGGGAGTAGGTGGGGAAGGTTGGGTTGGTTATCTCTGCTGCCCCTGGCCTAGAGACACACAGGATAATAGCAGTGTGAATTGCATGTCGTGTCAGATTGAAGGATAGACCAACGTATTACATCTCTCCCAGCAATATAACTTTCCATAAAGCAACTCAAGTAATAGAGCTATACTTAAATCCAAACTGGTTCTCTAGCAGATTAGTAAGAATGTCTCACCCCATGTTCAAGAATGGCCTTTTTCCCTTTATTCAGATTACAAACGGTCACTTTTGGTTATTTGAAAACAAAATAATCTCAAAGATATTGTTATTTTTTAAACAAGCCATAGAAAGTTGGTTGCAATTTCAGTTTACTCCACCAGAAAAGACAGAACAAATAATACAACAAATATTGTGGTTAAACTCAAATATACTAATTGATAAAAAAAAAAACGTAATTTTTCGATAAAATGTATGTCACACATGCAGCTAATACAAATATATGGAAATGTCTGCTCTATCCAAAATTACAACCAACTAATTGCAGCACTACCACAAAAATGGAAGAGGCAAGGGGGAAGGGAGAAAAAGTAAGGAACTTGTCTGTCAGCCAAAATTGGTTAAAGAAAATTGTGATAAATAAAAATATATACCTGTTTCATTTAAGAACCAAAAAATTGACAGCTGTGCCATATAGATTGCAAAATAGTTGGGAAGAGATTTTCGATGTAACGATTACATGGCACATGGCTTATGAATTGACACGCAAAATGACGCCAGATTCAAAACTTAGAATTTTTCAATTTATATGTATACAAAATTATATGGGGGATAAAACCTTCCCAGCTCTGCAGATTTTGCTGCGAGGAGGCAGAGTCATTAGATCATGTATTTTGGTACTGTCCATATGTAGCTCGTTTTTGGTCAAGGTCCAGGAATGGCTGAAGAATTGCAACAATTACCTGGAGCTAACCCCGCAGATAGCACTCCTGGGTGATTTGAAAAGTCATAGTCAAATCGATCAATAATAATACTTTAAGCAAAAATTTGTATCTTTAATTTACAATCTGTAGAAACTATGAGAATAGAAAGGTTTAGAACTTTGGTGAAGCATCACAGCTCAGTTGAAAAATATATGGCAAACAGAAATCCAATTTGGATGGTGTTAAGAGATACAGTTGAAGTCGGAAGTTTACATACACTTAGGCTCGTGTCATTAAAACTCATTTTTCAACCACTCCACAAATTTCTTGTTAACAAACTATAGTTTTGGCAAGTCGGTTAGGACATCTACCTTGTGCATGACAAGTAATTTTTCCAACAATTGTTTACAGACAGATTATTTCACTTATAATTCACTGTATCACAATTCCAGTGGGTCAGAAGTTTACATACACTAAGTTGACTGTGCCTTTAAAGAGCTTTGAAAATCCCAGAAAATGATGTCATGGCTTTAGAAGCTTCTGATAGGCTAATTGACATAATTTGAGTCAATTGGAGGTGTATCTGTGGATGTATTTCAAGGCCTACCTTCAAACTCAGTGTCTCTTTGCTTGACATCATGGGGAAATCAAAAGAAATCAGCCAAGACCTCAGAAAAAAAATTGTAGACCTCCACAAGTCTTGTTCATCCTTGGGGGCGATTTCCTAACGCCTGAAGGTACCACTTCATCTATACAAACAATAGTACGCAAGTATAAACACCATGGGACCACGCAGCCGTCATACTGCTCAGGAAGGAGACGCGTTCTGTCTCCTAGAGATGAACGTACTTTGGTACGAAAAGTGAAAATCAATCCCAGAACAACAGCAAAGGACCTTGTGAAGATGCTGGAGGAAACAGGAACAAAAGTATCTATATCCACAGTAAAACAAGTCCTATATCGACATAACCTGAAAGGCCACTCAGCAAGGAAGAAGCCACTGCTCCAAAACCGCCATAAAAAAGCCAGACTACGGTTTGCAACTGCACATAGGAACAAAGATCGTACTTTTTGGAGAAATGTCCTCTGGTCTGATGAAACATAAATAGAACTGTTTGGTCATAATGACCATCGTTATGTTTGGAGGAAAAAGGGCGAGGCTTCCAAATGGACAATGACCCCAAGCATACTTCCTAAGTTGTGGCAAAATGGCTTAAGGACAACAAAGTCAAGGTATTGGAGTGGCCATCACAAAGCCCTGACCTCAATCCTATAGAAAATTTGTGGGCAGAACTGAAAAAGCGTGTGCGAGCAAGGAGGCCTACAAACCTGACTCAGTTACACCAGCTCTGTCAGGAGGAATGAGCCAAAATTCACCCAACTTATTGTGGGAAGCTTGTGGAAGGCTACCTGAAACGTTTGACCAAAGTTAAACAATTTAAAGGCAATGCTACCAAATACTAATTGAGTGTATGTAAACTTCTGACCCGCTGGGAATGTGATGAAAGAAATAAAAGCTGAAATAAATCATTCTCTCTACTATTATTCTGACATTTCATATTCTTAAAATAGTGGTGTCCTAACTGACTGAAGACAGGGAATTTTTACTAGTATTAAATGTCAGGAATTGTGAAAAACTGAGTTTAAATGTATTTGGCTAAGGTGTATGTAAACTTCTGACTTCAACTGTAGATGGGAGGGGTTGAATGGAGCTGAAGGTTGGGACTAATGACAACAAGATAACAAATGTAAAATATACTGTGTCTGTAAAATGTATATAGGTTCAGAACTTTTGCAAAACAGCACAGTGAAAAATATATGGCAAATAGAAATCAAACTGGGTGGACATCAGAAATAGATGGGAGAGATGGAGGTTAAAGGGAGGCTAGGACTAAAAACAAACAAAATATAAGTATTGTAAAATGTATATATTACATATAAGCCGAAGTGTTGTTGTTTATTAGTTTATATGGTACTAATATCACCAGCATTATGCAAAGAATTCACTTGTCCAGTTAACTCACGTTGTAGTGCCAGGCCATGCGGGTGGGGCGGGAGAGGTGGAAGTGTACCTGCGTTGTCTCAGCTCTGGTTCAGTGGGCACAGATGGGGCTGGGGTGGCACCCTCTGGGTTCTGTCTGGTTGGCATGGCAGAGGGTTGTGGTTCTGGCTCTCTGACCTGAATCAAAAGTGAGACATGGTGTTAACACCACATGTGCGGACATACATACTGTACAAAGTGGCTGCAGTGAATTTTCAGAGAAGCAATGTTATGGTCTCCAGAGATTCCTAATGAGAGTAGTTGTGCACCTGTCTCCTGCTATCCACTGAGCTGGGACTCCTCTCTCCAGAGGCCAGAACAGCCTCAGCTCTGACACCTCCTCAACCACTGACTGGGGTAATAATTTAGACGATTTAGCTGATAGGGCGTTTTGGCTTATCAAATTATCCCTTATCAACCGTGTGAGGTGTCTTTTTCCTAATCTGAATGTCTGGCTTTGATTGTCCGTTGTCAGCTCCGGGAGTTCCCAATTATAGCTACTAGATAATATTCATGAGGTGTGTAGGGTTTCTAAAGGAGAACACAAGGGAATCACAGGCACGGCAGAACTAAAAACAAAAAAGTTTCCTGGTTTGGCACAATATCTAGGGGAGCAACAACTGAGGCTATTTAATGAGTATATTTCAAATAGCTTCACCTAGGTCTACATCATAACCTTCACATAGAGTACATGTCACAGTTTGAGATGGGGTTTCATATGGGGTACTTTACCTTTGGTCTTGCTCCTAGTGGACCTCTGGGCTGAGTTCTGACTGCACACACCAGGTGCACAGTGGGTGTTAGGTCCGTCTGTGAAGACATACATACATGATGCAATATCCCAGGTGGCATAAGACACAGTAACATCAAATCCATTCATGGCACGGAACATAGAGGGAGACTCATTCAACCTTTTGAAGTAAAAAATGTATAACAAAGAATGGCTATTGAAAAATCTTGAGAAAAGTAGTGAATGCAACATTAAACATGAACCGAGTGATCAAAATATGACTGATCTGTAGTTCAGAAAAGGGGACTGCATTCGCAACAGTCCTGACACAGAACAATAGTTCTGAGGGGCTTCTATGGGCTTGAACTCCAGGGATGTCAAAGCCCAGTTCAGTTTACTGTCTAGGTTTTGCTCTCTGCATTAATCTGAGCTTCTAGCATAGTAATTAATTGACATAATATACACACTGTTCAGCACAGCTGTATAGGTAATCCAGTAATACTAAAAAATAACTAGGACCTAGGTTGAGCAATTCTCTGCCTAATTTCACATATTTGTGGATCCCTGGAGGCAGACTGAATCCCTAGGCACATAATGTTGAATCAATAACTTTTTTTACTGACGATACCAGCAATCTGACCAGATGGCACATAACTCAGTATATAGATAGAGTTCTGAGAATATGTCTAGTTAATATTTAGGTGAATAGGCACACACACGTACCTTTCTGAAAATATCTCTGACATGCAGTTGGTCTGGGAGCAGCTTGCCAGAGTAAATGAGTCTCTGATCGCTTTCAGTCTGTGGGGGGAAAGGGGGACAGATGTCAACACAACACACACTGACAGCAACCACGATTTATACATACACAACTATTTATAGCCTAGCTAGCTGTTTGGATTGCATGATTGTTATTGACAGTAGCTAACGTTACTAGTATGACATTATAGCTGGCTAACTTACTGGACCAGTCTAACTTGGCGAGGACTGGCTAGCTTGCTAGTTATGGGGTAGCTAGCTAGCCAAGTTAGCTAGCTAGCTATCACAATCACTCACCGGGTTGTTTGGGTACACCCTCGATAAATGATTCTTCAACTCTTTCACTGTCCAGTCCGTGTCAACTCCTTCAATCGTTTGATCCCCGTGGGCTTGATTCGGTGTTTTTATCACAAGAGTGATTGTCTTTTGTCTAACGTTAGGAAAACCACTGTTGTCCATTTTTGTTTTCTAGTGACCTCTCCAACGCGACCTCTTAGTTATAATATCAATGGAGTAAGTAACTACAGCATCTAATCATCTAGCTAAAATGTCAGATAAACAAAGTAGGAATAAATTTATTCAGCCGACAACTTTTTAGTTGAGATGATGAGGAAGTAAGTAGCTAGCTACACAGCCTGTAGTTCTGTGAAAAGGGATGTTGTTTGGAAACACACGGTGGCTTGCTGTGATTGGATAACCAAGGCTCGTGATCAGACGTGGAGGCTCCTGCTCCAGGAGCAGTCTGTATTGCACACGCTCTGCAAAGATTAACATACTAGCTATGAAGTTGAAGTTCATCAGCGGTTCGCAAACTTTTTCTGCACACGACCCCAAATTGACAGTAGAAAATACAGGGGACCCCACTTGAAAATAAGTATATTCCCTAGTTAACGCCGTGTGTTCACATTCTCTCAGTTTTAGGTCTTGCAGGCTGTCCCAACACATGACATTAAAGCGCATTATATTACCCTAAAATGCCCTTAGTTGTGAAAAAAGTTGTGAAAAAAGTACCCAATTGTCATACTTGAGTAAAAGTAAAGATACCTTAATAGAAAATGACTCAAGTAAAAGTCACCCAGTAAAATACTACTTGAGTAAAAGTCAAAAAGTATTTGGTTTTAAATATACTTAAATATCAAAAGTAAATGTAATTGCTAAAATATACTTAAGTATCAAAAGTAAAAGTATAAATCATTTCAAATTCCTTCTATTAAGCAAACCAGACTTCACAATTATTTTTATATTTTTTATTTACTGATAGCCAGGGGCACACTCCAACACTCAGACATAATTTACAAAGTATTTGTGTTTAGTTAGTCTGCCAGATCAGATGCAGTAGGGATGACCAGGGATGTTCTCTTGATAAGTGTGTGAATTTGATGATTTTCCTGTCCTGCTAAGCTTTAAAAATGTAACGAGGGCTTTTGGGTGTCAGGGGAAATGTATGGAGTAAAACGTACATTATTTTCTTTAGGAATATAGCAGAGTAAAAGTCAAAGTTGTCAAAAATATAAATAGTAAAGTAAAGTACAGATAACCCAAAAAACGTAGTACTTTAAAGTATTTTTACTTTACACCTCTGTGTATTCTATACCCATTTGAATAGAAAAGAAAGTTCTTACTTTGTTTGATAAGATTACTGTTTTTCTCAGGGGACTCAAGGGGACATTTCAATTTCAAACTGGAATGTTCTGGAATGATGATTGTGACATTGGGATGTTTTCAAGGGGGTACACAATACAAGAAGCCTAGTTATCCCATTTACCTGTGTTGCTTACGTTCCAAATTAAATAGGCACAATAAAAATGTATAGACAATTAAAAATACACACTGGTGTTACACTTCAAAACTTCTATCATCAAGCACACGTTTAACAATCAAGAATGTTTTTTTTTTACTACTGCTTAATGATGATAATGACAACAATGCTTCTGGTACTGATGATGATGATAATGATGATGACGTTAAATCTAATCACATTTTTCACAGATGGCTAATGTGTCTAGTACTGATGATAATGAATGAAGTGAAATGTCATAACCAGACGACTTCTACCAGAGCACATCTAATGCATTATCATTTATGACAATAACAATGTTATTTTCCTTGACCATTGGGGGATTTCATTGAACATGGTTAAAACAGATATCACTGACAATAGAAGGTGAGCACATTCTCTTGGTTTCCCCTCACCAGTAAGACTGGTGGGCGCAGGTCACGAGACAAAGTCTCCAGCCATGCCATGTACAGAGCACTGGGACATTGCCCTCTCCTTCCCACAGGCATGGTCCTGTCAATGAGAGAACATAGATCCGTTATCACTCTCACCTGTGTTAGCTTTGTCATGGGATGGGGTGGGTTCAAGTCAATGAATGTAATAAAAACATCTGGTTTGCAAAAACAGAGTACGTACACAAATATAATGGCGGCGTCCCTTGAGTAATCTTGAAGAACTTCATTCAGACGAATCTGTCGAAGGGTCTGGTGCACAAACACACATTTAGAAGGGACTGTAACCAGTCTGTCTGAGAACAGTGAAACTGTCATAACCAAATGTTCCACATCTAGCTATGCTACATTTAAAAGTTTGGCAATAGAGTAGTCCTGACCAATGAAACCCAGATAATGGTCACCTTGGGCTTATTTGTCTCTATCTCCTCATCAGACACCATCCAGGGACAGTCCTGATTCAGCTGCTCAGCTGTTACATGTCCATCCTTCTGGGCTGTGTTAATCCTGTAGGGCCCTATCAGATCCTCAAACCTCCTCACACTGTCAGAGAAAGAAAGAGGAAAGGGTCTCAACAGAGCATTGCCCTGCATACATTGTGAATGGACGTAGATTAAATTAATAATTGTGGGTGTTGAATCACTGTGCAACTGAACTCTTATGCAATAATAAGAAAGTACAATTCTGAATAGTAACAATTATACAGTATATAGTGAGTGACAGGGAACCATACTGTTCAGGTTGTGGTCTCGCATTGATATCAGGCAGAACCTCAACGTCATGGAAACCAAGGCGAAACTTGCTGATGAGGTCCATGACTCTAAAATTGGACACAAGGACATGGTCAGTTGAACTATTCAAATCAAAATCAAAGTTTATTGGTCGCGTACACAGATTTGCAGATGTTATTGCAGGTGCAGCGAAATGCTTATATTCAAAGGAGGATGAAAGGCCAAGGGGATATCATGATATCATGTCTCTACCACACACTATGGCCTTAAACACACTACACTCACTCTTTTCTTTGCTCCTCCTTTCGCTGGATGTCTCCGCCCACAAAGACGCGTACCTTGCACCTTGCCCAGCGCTTCTTCCGTGTGAGCAGGTAGGGAAGTAGCAATGTCAGACCTTTAAGAGCACAACAGACTTAACATTTACCTTTCACACATAACATAGACCCCTCTGCCTGATGTGACCATGACATAATTCTATCCTATGTTATCTCTCTGACCTGGGGTACTTGGCATGTAACAACATTGTATGATTTATGACCCCACATTATCAATCTGACTATGTTATAAAACCTATTTGATTTGTGGAAGGGCACAATGAAATCCAGAACAATAATCTCACCTCCATCATCGAACAGCCAGTACACATCAATGGTCTTTTTCCCCTGCTGAGACTGGAACACAGTAGAAGGCTGAGGCTGAGGCTCAGTCACCATGGCATCAGGGTCCACTATAACCAATACAAAATATCTCTGTCAATACTATAGAAAAATAGGAATGTCATAGACTACAAACTGTATACTCTAAATATGATCATACATACATGAAAAGTTTGCAGGGGGTGCAGGGGGGACACAGGTGTTGACACTGCTCTCTGGGCTTGCCTCAAACCCAGGGTTAACTGCAATAAAAGGAAGCAATGATAAATAAAGATATATTGTAAAAGAACATGACATCTTCATGGTTGTTGGGTTCCTCACCGTGTGTTTGTGCCTGCCGAAACACGTCCAGACCCTCCCTCATCCGCAGCACACACACTCCATACTGCAGGTCAAACGCATCACTGAAACAAATGCACAAAGACATATTAAACTGCATCCTTACTCCGTCACATCCATTATGAACTCATCTTGCTGATTTGATTGAGTGATTCACTCACTGTAGAATTCCAATGTAGTTGTCAATGCAGGATGGTTTGTCCTTACGCCAGTCCCTTTTGAAGCCCGTCAAGAGGACATTCGGCCTGATCCGACCCAAACCTGCACCCTGGAGTTAGACACAGTATAACACATTCAGTAAATCCACATTCAGTAAAACCACATGATGAAATGGACCTGATAGATAAGGCTTGGCAGTTGGCCCACCTGGAGCAGCATCTTAACCCCAGTGCGCAGGTCATTAGCCACCACACCGTGATAGAAGGATTTGATCTGCCGTTTGTTCAGCCAGGTAACATGACTGTTGCTACTGGCAGTGTCCAAGGTTGCGGGAGAAGGACCTCCCTGTTGACACAGCAGCAGGGTGACAGAGGGAGTTAGAGGTTAATGACATAGAATATAAAAATAGGCAATGTACAATCAACAATTGCCATTGTGTTCTGTGTGGCTCTGTTGGTGGTGGCAACGCCAACAGTCGTGGGTTTGATTCCCACTGCGGCCACCCATACTTAAAAATGTATCCACGCATGACTGTAAATAACTTGGATAAAAGCATCTGCTATATTATTAACATTAACATATTCATGAAGGAGTATTTTTTGGTTGCCAGAAGATTGTGATCACTTGCCTGGAAATGTAAAGTAGCTATTTTCACCCACACACAATGGAGGAACCAGAAAGACCAGACTACTGAAATTCTTAGCATTTTGGTTGTTATCAGTAAAATAAATACTTGACTACTGGGGCAACCTCAGAGCAGGCTCAACTTGCGTGACTGCTCAGGTCACTTTCCCTGGGTAATAGGGCAACCCTTAATGATCCCTGTACAGTGATTCAAGTTGAAAACTCACAGTGACAACATTCCCGCATATCATCAGGCTTAGATTTTTGGTGAAGGTTCCAACAAAGTCGACCAATGCAGGACGACAACTGGGCGGACCAGTGAGGACCAAGCACTGAGGTCTGAGAAAGGTAAGAATAAAGGGAATAAGAAAATCACATACAAAGTGAGAAATGGTTATTCAGTTGGAACAGCAACAAAAGGCTGACATTGTTCTCATTAGGTCCTCAGAGAGAGATCAGGTCTGACCTGTAATTCTTGATATGATCGTCCACCTGGTTCAGGCTCACACAGTAGGACAATGCCATGTTGTATGACCCAGCTTGTACTGATGATCCCCAGTTTACAGCTAAAAATAAATCAATAACCGATTGAGTTGGTGAATATTCAATGAAAAACAATGCTTGCCAAAAACCTGCTACATATTTTATGGGGGGAATGAATTTGAAACTTTGTATGTGTGTGTTTTCTCACAGGGTCTCTTGTAGAGCACATATCCCAACAGGAAGATGACGATGCCAATAGCGATGAGCGCCGCCCACCAGGTGAGCAGGAACATGATGATCACAGACACCACGGCACCCAGCAGGGACATCCACTTACTGTAGAACCTGAAGGAGGGACGCCAGCCTGCAACACAGTCAATCACACACATTGAACATGACGCAAATATAATTAGGCAATAAGATACTGAATTTGTTTCTTTTGTAACAGGTGTTAGGTTAGAACATCAGACCAGGACTTTTAATGGTCATGATACCATGTCCTGGTCATGACACCATGTCCTGGTTGAGATACCATGTCCTGGTCATGATACCATGTCCTGGTCATGATACCATGTCCTGGTTGAGATACCATGTCCTGATTGAGATACCATGTCCTGGTCATGATACCATGTCCTGGTTGAGATACCATGTCCTGGTCATGACACCATGTCCTGGTCATGACACCATGTCCTGGTCATGACACCATGGTTGAGCTCCTGACCTGGGGAGTTGGTGATGGAGGCATGGAAGCAGCTGAAGTTGATGAGAGCGTAGGAGCACAGGAAGAAGTTAGAGATGATGGGAGCGATGGTGTTGAGCTCAGCTGAAGGGTGAGAAGACAGGGCAGGGCTGTGTTACTGTAACAACATCTCCTTTTCACTCTGCATCTATCTTGACAGGTCTTTATCATACCAATGAGAACGAAGCAGACAGCAATGATGTACGCCAGGACGTAGCCTCTGATTGGTTCGTCGTTTTTTCCATTACCCTTCCCAAAGAAACCAATGACTGGATACAGGTTGTCTTTGCAGAGACACTGTAAGTGAGAAGAGAACAAGATAATGCTAATAGAATAACACACAATGCCTCTTTATTTGCAGTAAACGTGTTTCCCTAAGAAAACCTACCTGGAAGACTTTGGGTGCAGAGACCAGGCAGGCCAGGGCTGAGGAGAGAGTGGCCCCAAATATCCCAGCAGTGATCAGAGGGGCGAACCCTGACACCAAACTCATACTCTGACCACAGAAAGAAGGGGAAGTGAAACAGATACAATGCACCAAGGCCATACTTGTGCATTGAACATTGAAACATGGTAATCAATCATTTGTATTAGGTCACCTGGTACTGGTTGCTGAGGCCATAAGTGCAGGTTCTGTTAGTAATACAGTTAGTGAAGTCCCAGCCGTATTGACAGGCCAGACCCTGGCAGCTATCAGCACTAGAGATGGTCAAGGTGTCATTCATGATTCCAGACGCATCTCGTACCAGACAGGCTCCTAAACCAGGACAGAGAGAGGCCCATACACAGCACATATTGACAGAAAGGAAGCACCAATAAAATCATGAGGAGACACTTTGTGCATGTGTACAACTCACCAATAGTTGCTGCTATGATGAGATAAGATAAAGTGGTCCAGAATATAGCCATCAATGTTCCTCTTGGAATAGCTACTGTAGGGTCCTATATTGTGTAGAAATACGGGGGGGATATATAATGACTAGTCAACAGTCAAACATTTGCTATAATAAGCATCTGAATTAAACATCTCCCTTTCATCCAAAGAGCCCTTCTCTCCTAGAGTGAGGAGAATATACAGTAGACATTTATAGAGAGATCAGAGTAAGGAACCTGCCTTTAGGTCCCCAGAGATGTTGGCTCCTGCCAGGATCCCTGTGGCTGAGGGGAAGAAGATGGAGAACATGCCAAAGAAGTTGCCTTCAGGCCCACGCCAGCTGGGTACAAAGTTTTCAGCAAATATATCCGCTGAGGGGAAAGAATAGTTAGTGTGTCTATTTTAATGATAGAGGAAAACAAAAATAACTGGAATCTAATATGACATATGAAATTCACAACACTCTGTCGAAATGCCATGGAGCTCTGACCTTGGTAACTGAAAAAGCCCTTGGCTTGCTTCTGAGGTGTAGCGGGAATAATGGTCCCCACTATGTAATTAGCAAAGGACACCAAGATGACGATGAAGAAGAGAACCTGGGCCTGTATAGTTGGCAAAGAACACAATGCACCACATGATAACATGCCATCTATCCAGAGACTCCATAGTCAGAGGCTTACAATAAACAATCCTTCCCAAACAAATTAAATACATCTTATAGTAAAACATGTCTTTTACAAATTCATAGAAAATGGCCAGGATCAACCAACTGTATTGAGTTCTAACATCAGACCTGGTCTATTGTGACAAGGCATGTTCTGTAGTTATTTAGAAAGAGTGCCTCCTAGTGGCAGTTTGAACAGACCTTGGCCTCCCATTCCATCCCAGCCAATGAGATGGCCAGCAGACATGTGACAGTGATCACTCCAATGATGCGAATATCATTAATGGGGTCCACTATGCTAGCACCACTCTCCTGAGGTGGGAGGTTTGGGAGACAAATTAAAACAAGGGTACAGTTAAAAAGGGAACGCCAACTCAGAGGTTGGCTATAAGTGATGTGGGTATAGGCCTATGTGAAAACACACTGACTTGCATCAATGCTTGCACAGTCTCAGCGAAGCCCACAGTGTGCATGGCAACCGCCACAGCATTTGCAAAGGCAAAGATGAGTCCAATGGATCCTCCCAGCTCTGGCCCCAGGCTACGAGAGATTAGGAAGTAGGTTCCACCTGCAAGAGGGACAAAAGAGGATCAGTGTTGTAAATATTTGAGTATAAGAAGCCTGTACAGAGCCGGCCCCAGGCATAAGCAACATAAGCGGTTTAGGAACTTTTCTCTTGTTATGTCAGTCACTGACAGTCACTCAATTAGCCATGTCAGCTAACAATTTTTAGATTGGTAGTTCATCTAGCCAGTTATCTAAACATGTAGTAATCATGGCCGAATACCGACCAGGCATGCAGGGCACGTGCCCAGGGGCCCTGACCTCCAGGGGCCCTGACCTCCAGGGGCCCTGACCTCCAGGGGTGATTTTGTTAGTCATTCTCACTCAGTTAAAAAAAAATCCAATCCTTAATAACATGGCATAAATCATGGCAATATGTGAAGAATTACTGTAAAAATAGCTTTAAAACGCCAAACATTTCTCTCCACCTCATGGCAAAATTGGTGAAATTAACTTTAAAACTTAAATGTTTCTCTCCGCCATCAAGAGGGGGGCCACTAAAATGTTTTGCCATGAGGTGGGAGGCCCACCAACCAAATCACTTAGGGCCCCCCAAAAGGCCAGGGCCAGCTTGAACCTGTGTTATTATTGTATTATTTCAGCGAAGGGATAATGCACCTCCTTTGACCCTTCCGTTGGTGGCGATGGCGGAGGTGGACAGGCCAGTGATGCCAGTGATGCAGGTGGACAGCAGAATGATGACCCAGGTCAAACCTAAGAGGAGGAATATCACATACAATCCAGTAAACCATACAAATACAGTCCCAGAAATACACAATCACCATCAATGCAAAAATTGACACTTTAATGAAATAAAAGCGTTGAGACCTATCGCTTGACCCACCAATCCCTGCTTGCGCAGTGATCCAGGGCAGCCGCAGGTACAGGATCACCCCCCAGATGTTGAGCATGCAGCGGATCTAGGGGGAATTCACTTCTCCTTAGCATGTTGTCATGACTACCAGTATAATGGATTATGTATAGTGTTGTATGGAATCTCAGTTGTTTTGTGTCTGTCGTGTCTTACCATGACTCCCTTCACCCATCCAAACCTGGTGGGTTCTAACTGAGGCTCGTCAACATCATCTTCTGAGCTGTCCCCAGGTGTTCTGCCTGTGTTGGTCTCCTCATACAGAGGAGGGGGACAGGAATCCTCCTTATGGGTGGTTTAGGGGAAATAGGGATGTAACCATACTGTCTATCAGTCTGTACAATTTGCAGTATTAAAAAAACAGTATAGAAGGCCTGACATATTGCAGGTGTGTTGCCTAGAGGCCAAATGTGTCGAACTTACTTCAATGTTGGAGTGAAGCTGAAAGAGGGATGGTCTTGATCGACGCACCCTCCCTTGGACATTTGTGTTCGCATAGAAGTCATAATTTGGGCCAACATCCAGAGTGTCGTAACCTGTGAGGATCTGTGTGGAGTTCTGAGAAGCCACGCTGGTCCCATCGCCGTAGTGATATCTGCTGCCATCAAAGCCATACTTGGGTCCTTCTTCCCCATTCACGGAGAACTGGCTTCTAAGAGCAGAAAGGCTTATCCCCTCATTTGGTGCTGCTGGTACTTCTTCCATTTGGAGTGGAAGACCAAAGTTTTCATGTAATAGGAAACAAATGGTGGCATGAGGGGCTTTATATGTCTTGAAAAAGGCAGGAAGTGCCTTTGGCCATGTTGAGATAAGTCAATGTTCAGTTCACTAAACCTATTTGGAACTCCATGAGAGCAATTTGTATTTATAACTAACCCCCTGAGGGCTTGTGAACCTCCTTATTACATAGATTAACTTGTGATCTAAGGCAAGATAACCTTGGCAGAAAGTCACAAAGATAGAAGAGGTAAACCCTTCTCCATAAGGTATTGCTTCTGAGGAGGAACTGTTACCTTCCTCTTATTCCATATTGATGTAAAGGGGCCTCCCAAGGATGGGAGAAATTGAAAATATTTATATTGAAGACATGGAAAGGCAACAAGTTTGGGAGACAGCTCCATCACCTTCAAAATCTCCATTTAAATGATCCCTGACTTCTCCTGAGCCCAGCCATTCAGTATTAAACCAAACAATAGACAAAGGGGATCCTTATAAAATAATTGAATATTTATATCTTGATAAACTTGCCACTACGGAATAACTTTCAGGTGACCTCATTCTTGCTATGTAAAAGTCATCCCCTAAACAGTCATGCTTGGAATGTTTTGGTGTGTGTTTACCACTTCACTGCCTCAGTTAAAGGATGACCTTGGTATCAGTTGGTCATGTTGTGTAAAACACCATGGTAAATGACTGTTACAGTCTCAGCTGAGCAACCATGTTGTGCCAGCAGCAGTATATGTTCCCTTTCATTGAGTTTCCATTAAACCGCTGACCCTGCAGACAATTCTTGGTATAGAAGCCTTACTATTCAAAACTGTTGATCCCCCTGACTGCATTTGGGCCAAAATGTAACTTTGTTTTATTACTTACAGTATATCCTGAAAATATAACTTTTTAACAAAGCATTTCCTCCTGGAATACAAATAAATTAGTGTATTTGCCTCCTTGGGGCATAATTGTCCTCCATTATTAAATAAAGTAAAAACTCACAATATCATAAAACAAGTTTAATCAAATGCTTTTACACGACAGTGAATTTAAAATCACAGCAGACATTTCATCAGGTGAACCGTAGGAACTCTTCCGCTCCTCAAAGCTGCTTCTGTTGCTTGCCCATTGGCGTCTCGTTGGCAGTGGTGCAGTGCCACCCTGGTGTTGTGAAATAGCCGGGTTATAGCAGGTGTGTGGCATCGGCCTGATTCACAACACCAGCTGCAGCACACACACCTGAGAGTGGATCAACCTTGGCAGAAGTCCATGTCTTTTCCACAGAGAGCTCCAGACTGATCTTCACCAGAGCAGATGTGGTGCGTAGCAAGGGCATTGTCTCCAGAACTCATGATGATAAGGGCTGTGAGTGAAGTTAAAAAACTGCATTAAAAGAGCCTGCACAGTCAATTTGGTTCTCTCCATAATGAAGACAAGTCCCCTGTGGTGACAATAGAATCAGTTTGAGAGGAAAGGCTTCTCGACAATCTAGCGCAGCCAAGCAGACTCCCATCTGTGTTCTCTCAGGGCATTTCCTTGCTTTCTAACCATCTGCCAATAAGTGTAGCAGTGTCATACATGATAGGGCCCATCACAATGTACGTTCAATACAGTTCCTCTCACCTACTCAGAGTAGTATTTCTCCAGCTGCTGATAGTGTAGTCATAGAAAGGGGAGATGTTATCCAAAGAAACAGACCTTTCTAAGCAAATCAATCAGGTATAACTAGTAGCAAAGATTGGTATATCATCATGTAATTCCTTATAGATAACCACCAGCAGGGATACAATTTTGTATGTGTGGGTGTGCAGTTTGACCAATTTACAGAGTACACAGTGGATGCTGAATTGTCGTTCTAGCACCCACAAAATCGTATTAGCTGCCGGTTTCAGTTTGACATGATACCTTGATAAAATCATTGGTTTTTCCAAATGACATTTTTATCGACTGTGGAGGTGGATTCAATGTAGAACACACATCTTCTGGTGAAGACAAAACTGCTTGCAAGATTTAGTTCTTCCTGGACCACTGGATTATGGTTAGTTCAATATGATTCCCAATTTCCTGTTGCTTCTATGACTATAGGCAGGCCATGTCTGAGGAATAGTTGGAGATCCTGGCAATTAAGCCCTTTTTTCTATTTAGTCAGATTAACTCATGGGTACCATTTTTATGGTACAGTGTGCAGTTTTAGCAGCAAGAGTTCATCTGACTCTGGGTAAATAGAAAAAAGGGCTTCATTGCCAAAATCTCAAAATATGCCTTTTACCATAAAATAATATCAAAAGGCACAATTAAATCAAAAATTCCAAATGACTCTAACAGTACTTCCTTCAGTTTACTTTAAATCCAGGTAGTACTCATACTACTAATAATTGTATAGATGACCATGACGCATAATAATAATTTAAAAAAAAGCAAACTGAAATACTAAATGCAAATGAATCAAATTAAATGAAGGCGTAAGAAATTAAATTTAACTGACATTTTATTTCAATTTATGAAAAAAATACAAATATGGAGCAACGAATAAGGACAAAGAAACATAAAATGGGGACGAAGCAAAACAAAATCTGACAGTTGATGAAAAGGGTGGGTGTGGCTGGGGCTTGAAGGTATTTTGGGGTCAGTTCATCAGGACCTCCATCTGCACCAGCCGGGCATTGGTGTCGCCTGCCATGCGGTACGGGATAATCCCAGCAAATGTGATCAGTGCACGGGCTTGGCTGCGCAGTTGCTGTTGACACACACAGAAAAGACATCTTAGAGCTGACAGAGAAATCAATAATGTGTGAAAACAGATAAAAACTAGACAAGATAGATAGACAAGATAGCCCCCAATAAGTACTCCTTATTCAATGAAATATCACATAATGGAGCAGAGGCATGTCTTTACTGCCCAGTTCATCACAATGCACAGCCCCCAAAAGTCTTTATACATTTCCTCAGGTTTTATCCCATGGCCAGTATTGCCCTGAGAAGTCACCATCTCCTCACCGAGTCTCTGTCCTCGATGGACCTCTGTGGTCGACCAGGGGTTCCTGCTGTGGCCCCCTTCAGGCGCTTGCACTGCGTGAACAGGATATTCATGGTGGCCAGGAGTACCTCCGCCAGATTATGCCTGACCTGGAAGAAGATTCAAATGAGAATAAGACAGAGACAGTAGGAAAAAAAGGACAAGAGAAGATTACATGTACACTTTGAAAGTGTAGTGTTGCATACTGAGTATAATTATATATACATTCATATTTTATATACACACACACAACCGGTCAAAAGTTTTAGAACATCAACTCATTCAAGGGTTTTTCTTTATTTTCTACATTGTAGAATAATTGTCAAGACATAAAAACTATGAAATAGTTTTTTCTTGTAACGAAAAAAAGTGTTTAAAATATATTTTGATTTGTTTTAGTTGAGATTCTTCAAATAGCCACCTTTGCCTTGACAGCTTTGCACTCTTGGCATTCCCTCAACTGTCTTGTTGATACCATCGATCACCACATTCTTTTGGAGAGATTGGAAACCCAAATTGGTCTACACGGACAACTTCTGGCCTGGTTTAGATCTTATCTATCGGAAAGATATCAGTTTGTCTCTGTGGGTGGTTTGTCCTCTGACAAATCAACTGTAAATGTAGGTGTTCCTCAAGGCTCCGTTTTAGGACCACTATTCTTTTCACTATATATTTTACCTCTTGGTGATGTCATTCGGAAACATAATGTTAACTTTCACTGCTATGCGGATGACACACAGCTGTACATTTCAATGAAACATGGTGAAGCCCCAAAATTGCCCTCGCTAGAAGCCTGTGTTTCAGACATAAGGAAGTGGATGGCTGAAAACGTTCTACTTTTGAACTCGGACAAAACAGAGATGCTTGTTCTAGGTCCCAAGAAACAAAGAGATCTTCTGTTGAATCTGACAATTAATCTTGATGGTTGTACAGTCGTCTAAAAAAAACAAACAGTGAAGGACCTCGGCGTTACAAGACTGTTTCAAGGACAGCTTTATTCCATCTACGTAACATTGCAAAAATCAGAAAGAAACTTTCTGTTATAAAATGATGCAGAAAAATGAATCCATGCTCTTGTCACTTCTAGGTTAGACTACTGCAATGCTCTACTTTCCGGCTACCCGGATAAAGCACTAAATAAACCTCAGTTAGTGCTAAACACGGCTGCTAGAATCTTGACAAGAACCAAAAAATGTATCATATAAATCCAGTGCTAGCCTCTCTACACTGGTTTCCTGTTAAGGCAAGGGCTGATTTCAAGGCTTTACTGCTAACCTACAAAGCATTACATGGGCTTGCTCCTACCCATCTTTCCGACTTGGTCCTGCCGTACATACCTACACGTACGCTACGGTCACAAGACGCAGGCCTCCTAACTGTCCCTAGAATTTCTAAGCAAACAGCTGGAGGCAGGGCCTTCTCCTATAGAGCTCCATTTTTATGGAATGGTCTGCCTATCCATGTGAGAGACGCAGACTCGGTCTCAACCTTTAAGTCTTTATTGAAGACTCATCTCTTCAATAGGTCCTATGATTGAGTGTAGTCTGTCTCAGGAGTGTGAAGGTGAACGGAAAGGCACTGGAACAACGAACCGCCCTTGCCATCTCTGCCTGGCCGGCTCTCCTCTCTCCACTGGGATTCTCTGCCTCTGACCCTATTACAGGGGCTGAGACACTGGCTTACTGGTGCTCTTCCATGCCGTCCCTAAGAGGGGTGCGTCACTTGAGTCACTGACGTGATCTTCCTGTCCGGGTTGGCCCCCCCCCTTGGGTTGTGCCGTGGAGGAGATCTTTGTGGGCTATACTCGGCCTTGTGGGCTATACTCGGCCTTGTCTCAGGGGTGCGTCACTTGAGTCACTGACGTGATCTTCCTGTCCGGGTTGCCCCCCCCTCCCCTTGGGTTGTGCCGTGGAGGAGATCTTTGTGGGCTATACTCGGCCTTGTCTCAGGATGGGCTTTCTCCTGTGGTTGAAGATATCCCTCTAGTGGTGTGGGGGCTGTGCTTTGGCAAAGTGGGTGGGGTTATATCCTGCCTGTTTGGCCCTGTCCGGGGGTATCGTCGGACAGGGCCACAGTGTCTCCTGACCCCTCCTGTCTCAGCCTCCAGTATTGATGCTGCAGTAGTTTGTGTCGGGGGGCTAGGGTCAGTCTGTTATATCTGGAGTATTTCTCCTGTCTTATCCGGTGTCCTGTGTGAATTTAAGTATGCGCTCTCTCTCTCTCTCTTTCTCTTGGAGGACCATGCCTCAGGACTACCTGGCCTAATGACCCCTTGCTGTTCCCAGTCCACCTGGCCGTGCTGCTGCTCCAGTTTCAACTGATCTGCCTGCGGCTATGGAACCCTGACCTGTTCACCGGACATGCTACCTGTCCCAGACCTGCTGTTTTCAACTCTCTAGAGACAGCAGGAGCGGTAGAGATACTCTCAATGATCGGCTATGAAAAGCCAACTGACATTTACTCCTGAGGTGCTGACCTGTTGCACCCTCGACAACCACTGTGATTATTATTATTTGACCCTGCTGGTCATCTACGAACATTTGAATATCTTGGCTCTGTTATAATCTCCACCCGGCACAGCCAGAAGAGGACTGGCTACCCCGCATAGCCTGGTTCCTCTCTAGGTTTCTTCCTAGGTTCTGGCCTTTCTAGGGAGTTTTTCATAGCCACCGTGCTTCTACACCTGCATTGCTTGCTGTTTGGGGTTTTAGGCTGGGTTTCTGTACAGCACTTTGTGACATCAGCTGATGTAAGAAGGGCTTTATAAATACATTTGATTGATTGTGTACATATATACACAGTACCAGTGAAAAGTTTGGACACACCTACTTATATATATATCTCACCTCATCACTGAAATTGCGAAATGCAGCGACCCTTTCCTCCACACTGTCTTGACTCAGAGGGACCAGCTTCAGTCTCTCCATCACCTGAGAGAGACAAAGAGAGAGTTGGAGGGGAGAAGTTAGGGACAGTTAAAGGAAAGATTCACCCATTTTAAACATATCGTTTTTGTGCATCTAAACACTCAAAAACGACATAACATTCAAAAAGGTGACTCTTTCCTTTAACCCCTAGAGTCAGTGCTTCAATCTAAGTTACATACCAAAAAAATTCCCATCAAAATCTGTCAGTTTAAACTAGAGATTTTTTTTTTTTTGCATTGGATACGTCTCAATCCACCACTGTCGCACTTCAGCATCTGCTGTGAAAGGTGGCAGGGCTAGCAAGGTGTTTGTCAGACCATGATACATCCCAAAAATCGGTCTTTTCGGGAAAACGTTCATAGCGTCCGAATGGTTTGCCCTAAAAACTATTATGGAAAGGGGAGACTCTCACATTGTCGTTCTCCGTTTTGGTCTACAACCCCCACAAGTGTCAAGGGACTCACCTGAAGGTAAAACATGGAAGTATGAAGGTAGCTTTGTGCTTACCCCAAAAAAGGGGATAAATATGTGTAAATCAAATCAAATGTATATACAGTGGGGCAAAAAAGTATTTAGTCAGCCACCAATTGTGCAAGTTCTCCCACTTAAAAAGATGAGAGCGGCCTGTAATTTTCATCATAGGTACACTTCAACTATGACAGACAAAATGAGAAAACAAATCCAGAAAATCACATTGTAGGATTTTTTATGAATTTATTTGCAAATTATGGTGGAAAATAAGTATTTGGTCACCTACAAACAAGCAAGATTTCTGGCTCTCACAGACCTGTAACTTCTTCTTTAAGAGGCTCCTCTGTCCTCCACTCGTTACCTGTATTAATGGCACCTGTTTGAACTTGTTATCAGTATAAAAGACACCTGTCCACAACCTCAAACAGTCACACTCCAAACTCCACTATGGCCAAGACCAAAGAGCGGTCAAAGGACACCAGAAACAAAATTGTAGACCTGCACCAGGCTGGGAAGACTGAATCTGCAATAGGTAAGCAGCTTGGTTTGAAGAAATCAACTGTGGGAGCAATTATTAGGAAATGGAAGACATACAAGACCACTGATAATCTCCCTCGATCTGGGGCTCCACGCAAGATCTCACCCCGTGGGGTCAAAATGATCACAAGAACGGTGAGCAAAAATCCCAGAACCACATGGGGGGACCTAGTGAATGACCTGCAGAGAGCTGGGACCAAAGTAACAAAGCCTACCATCAGTAACACACTACGCCGCCAGGGACTCAAATCCTGCAGTGCCAGACGTGTCCCCCTGCTTAAGCCAGTACATGTCCAGGCCCGTCTGAAGTTTGCTAGAGAGCATTTGGATGATCCAGAAGAAGATTGGGAGAATGTCATATGGTCAGATGAAACCAAAATAGAACTTTTTGGTAAAAACTCAACTCGTCGTGTTTGGAGGACAAAGAATGCTGAGTTGCATCCAAAGAACACCATACCTACTGTGAAGCATGGGGGTGGAAACATCATGCTTTGGGGCTGTTTTTCTGCAAAGGGACCAGGACGACTGATCCGTGTAAAGGACAGAATGAATGGGGCCATGTATCGTGAGATTTTGAGTGAAAACCTCCTTCCATCAGCAAGGGCATTGAAGATGAAACGTGGCTGGGTCTTTCAGCATGACAATGATCCCAAACACACCGCCCGGGCAACGAAGGAGTGGCTTCGTAAGAAGCATTTCAAGGTCCTGGAGTGGCCTAGCCAGTCTCCAGATCTCAACCCCATAGAAAATCTTTGGAGGGACTTGAAAGTCCGTGTTGCCCAGCAACAGCCCCAAAACATCACTGCTCTAGAGGAGATCTGCATGGAGGAATGGGCCAAAATACCAGCAACAGTGTGTGAAAACCTTGTGAAGACTTACAGAAAACGTTTGACCTCTGTCATTGCCAACAAAGGGTATATAACAAAGTATTGAGATAAACTTTTGTTATTGACCAAATACTTATTTTCCACCATAATTTGCAAATAAATTCATTAAAAATCCTACAATGTGATTTTCTGGATTTTTTCCCCTCATTTTGTCTGTCATAGTTGAAGTGTACCTATGATGAAAATTACAGGCCTCTCTCATCTTTTTAAGTGGGAGAACTTGCAAAATTGGTGGCTGACTAAATACCTTTTTGCCCCACTGTATATATTTTTTAATATCTCCTAGATTTAGGACAGACACTTCAAAACCTTGTTTATTATAAACAAAATTACTGGCCTTTTTGCCATTTATGAATGTGTTATTCAATGCATTTTTATGGGATTAAGTTGTAAAGGGCAAAATCTATATTTTATCAAATAAAATCTGAAAAATCATATATAATTGTTTTCCATTCAAAAAAGTGGGACAATAGGGCTTGAAATTACATAAATGTTTTTTAAGATATAGTTACAATAAAATTATAAACAATTTACTAAAAGATTTTACATTTCTGATAACTAAAATAAATATGATCAAACTTTTTCATAACTGCAGAAAGAAATTTCTCTTAAATGTCCACTAAGAGGCGCAGAGACACCATTCCCATGTGTGCAGACTTGTTACACCTTCAGCTTTAAGCACAAAGTGATTTCGTCCGTCTGTGACCAAGATAAAGTGGTCTTAGTTTAATTATACACAATTATTTTCATGTTGAGCGCTCTAAATCCGGCTGACAATATACTACTGTTGCATCCACTAGATTATCCCGTTTCATGTGCGCTATTGCAAGCACAGATGTGAGTTTCCCAGACACCGGAAATCGTTCCTTGTCTGGATGGGCAAGAAAATGGGACACGTCACTCCCTATGCAAATGTTGGGTCTGAAACCTGACACTTCAAGTCAGCTCCGCTGGGAGAGTGGGAGCGGAGAGCAGAGAGATGGGGATTTCTGGCACTGTAAGATGACGTTCACAGAGAGCTTTGTACACCAAAATGTCCCCTAGTCTCCAAATAGGGGACTTAACATCTAAGAGGAGAGGAGGCTATCATAACGTTTCTCAATGCCATCTGAATAAACAGCATTGTAAGCCATCAGGCAGGAAGCCCTGGGTGATAAGGCTCACATCATAGGCCCGGTCTATGTTTCCAGCATGGTACTCATCAAAGAAGGTCATGAGGTCCAGCAGCAGGTAGAAGGTGCTGTCTGCAGACTTCTCTCCAGCAACACCCTGGGTCCGGTACCTGAGTCCGTAAACAAGACCACACACTAAAGTTAGAACTGGGCCTAAATGGTCCACTTTTGATGAGGTCCACTTGTCTTTTTAACAATTGCTTTCAGTAAGCCTATATGATGCAACGTCAAACATTATCTAATTTCAGTGGCAATGCAGAATGTAAATGATGCACAGTAAGTATGTGAGTGAGAGTAGGTGGCGAGGATAGTACCGCTCAGCGATGGCAACAGCAGTGTTCTTCAGTCTCTCCTTGTTGGACTGGGCAGCGCTGACTTGGGCGATAACAGGACTCAGCAGCCTGTTCATCAGCTCTAAGACCTTGTCTGGATTCTAAAGATCAGAGGAGAAAAACAGAGGAATGTGATGTGACATTTCATTATTTCCTACTCTTCCTCTATCCAGCCTGTACCTTCACCTAGACTAAACCCACTGGCACAGCTTGACCTCAACCTTTCCCAGAGCCCGGCTCACCTTGGCCAGCTCATACAGTCTGACTGCTTCCTCAAACAGGCCCTTGTTCTCAGCCTCCAGCGCCACTTTTGTGATAATGGCTCGAGTGTCTCCGGCAAATTTATCAATCACTCCAGGCTGGGGGAGAAGCACAACTCACAATCAGCTCTTTGAACCGCCTGAATACAAATGTTCTGGGGTGCCACGAGCACAATGGAAAAACCAGCAGCACCACAAATGCTTTCACAAAAGGGATCATAAATAATAATTAATTCAATTAAATAACAAAATTGAAAATGAAGGTGTGACCATTACCTTTCTGCTGCCATCTTTTTCCAGTCTTCCTAGAAGCATGTCAAACTCTCGACTCTCAATCACCAGCTCGCTAACACAGCACATGAACATGTTCTCTCCTTGGTTGTTTTTTTCATTCCTGTGTCCAAAAGGAATAGAGGATACACATTCACATATTTGGTTAACAAACTGAATGATTATATACACATTACATCTTTTAAATAATGATAGAGGTCTGAAGGCTCTCATCAAAATGAACCTGAATAGAAAGAGTAAACCAACCAATGGCATGTGTGAAAGCCTGTATTATTCATGGTGAACTCATTCATGGCCCACTGGGTTATTCATATGTATTGTGATTACATATTTTGATATTACTGCGATTTGAGGTTCCAAACATATTGCTAACCATATATCTGCAAGACAAGAGTGAGCATGAGAAAACAAGGCTTTGATCAGTCACGGAAATAAGTGCTGAAAACAAGTTGGCTCATTATTTAAAAAGAAGAGGGAGAACAAGCTTTAGGATGAAAAATACTGGAGTTTTGGCGCAGGTACAGCCGACTAATGCTAGATAAAGCTACCTACAGTAGCAATAAATAAATAATCAAATAGATACTTGGGAGTCAAATATCAAAACAATACTGAGATATGCAACTGTATCGATCCGCCCATGACTAAGCTTAAGTACAGTAGGAAGTCTACCGCCATGCCTCCAAGTCCTATTGACACTCAGTGGACTGGTGGAGAGAAGAGGTCCCCTCACCTGAGAACAGCATCTGTTAGGAGGATGGCCGCAACGTAGCGCAACGTACCGTAGGAAGTAGAAGTACTGTAGAGCCTCCCGGGGGTCTGTGGACTCAAACTTGCGCGTGTAGAGCATGAGCAGCCGGATGAAGTTGAGCCGACGCACCATAGGGGGGTCCCCAGCTTCCTGACTCACTGAAAGGTAGAAAACATTCACTTATAAGTATCAGCTTCAAAACTACAATGATGTTTACCTAGAAATTAAGCCCCTTTTAAAAAAGGAATCAAGCTTTGCATCCCTAATGAACAAGACCACATACTTCATGCAACAGTAAGTCAAGTGTCCTTCCAATATCTGTGAACTAAGACATCCTTTGTAGAACATGACTGATTGTCAATGTAGAGAAAGGTCAGACAGGTAGGTATCCTGACAGGACGTACACAGTTGTGCGCTCTGTCCTGATGACTTGAGCAGCAGCCGTAGCTCGTAGAGAACCAGAGCCACGTGAACTGCATGACTGCGTAGACGCTCCACCCGGAACAGGAAGGCCACAGCAGCCTCAAACTGGGCCGTGAGGAACAGCACCTGGAAGTATAGAAACGGCTGTTGGCTGGCCGAGAAGTGGGACTCTCCTATAGATTGGAAAGGAACAGAAATAAACTCAAAATCATTAGGATCACATTCACAACATGGAAAATGGAATATAGAACATGCTAATTCAATATAGATAAAGTCAGCAATTTACTGCCAAAACAACTTAATCACTTTCGTAAATGAGGGATAAAAAGTATATTGAAAGCAGGTATATTAAGCAATTAACATCCCATCATGCTTAGGGTCATGTATAAAAATGCTGGGCAGGCCATTATTTTGGCTACCATGGCTATGCCTCCATGGGATGACAATGCCCCTATCCACAGGGCATGAGTGGTTACTGAATGGTTTGATGAGGATGAAAAAGATGTAAACCATATGCCATGGCCTTCTCAGTCACCAGATCTCAACCCAATTGAAAGACGCTGCTTGAGACAGCGTTTTCCACCACCATCAACAAAACACCAAATTATGCAATTTCTCGTGGAAGAATGGTGTCGCATCCCTCCAACAAAGTTCCAGACACTGGTAGAATCTATACCAAGGTGCATTGAAGCCGTTCTGGCTCGTGGTGGCCCAATGCCCTCTTATGACACTGTATGTTGGGGTTTCCTTTATTTTGGCAGTCACCTGTAGTTGCTCAGTATTACAAATATTAAAACATTTTCAAACAAACTATTCCACTACATAGTCATCACATCAACTTGCATTAATCCCTCTCAGTGAAGTTCATGTTCAACTGAGTAGGAAGAAAACATGAATACATCAGCCATTTTGAAAGGCAGCAGGCTTATCTATGAGTCACAGTCACCTTTTAATACACTGTGTTAAAATGAGAGAGATAGCAAGCCATGACTCATCCTCCAGGTGGGAGAGCTTGCCTCCCTCTGTGGGATAAAACTAAAGAAAAGTTGAAGCTTTAAGAGTGAACAATGAAGCACTTCTTTATCTGAACAGAGCAGATCCCAGGGGGGGCTGAGAAGTGGTGCCATTACACAACCCTACTTTAAAAGTCTAGGATTGGACGGTATACCGTCTATCGGGGTATTTTGAAATACAGACCATATGATTTTCAATACCACTACGCCCCTGCTTATAACTATCTAAAATGTGCCTAATAATGTATCTCCAGCTCAGGGCTCCAGCTACGCAGGTATGGTTTGCTAACTTGATAGCTAAGAGGCTAGCGTGTAAGATCAAGCTTCTTGGTTACAGCAGAGACAAACAATCCAATCCTGGATCAAGATCCCTTCTGCCTAATTTGTTATGTGCGTCAAAATAAATAAAATAAATGTTTTAACGTTTGGAAAGAAATAGTGCTCGTATGCACTGCTGGTAATATTGTATACCCCGGTACGGTATGGTACAGGAACGGTATGAAAGTATTAAAATCTGAATACCGCCCAACCCTAAGAGTCCTCCAGTCCTAGCCAGTATTCTCTCTTAGAACAGAATTAGTATCCAGGTCAATTTTCACTTCAGTAGTCTGGCTGTCATGTATCCTGCAGTGTTCTGAACTCACCGTAGTCCTCTAGAAGCTGTTTCTGTAGCTGGGCCAGTGTCAGTCTGTCCTGAGGAGCACTGCTGCCGTCGTCATCGAAGCACACCTGGTTGAGCTGTGGGCATGATGGAAAGAACAGGTCTACATTAATGTCAGGGAGTATTGACAAGAGGCAAACCTATTTTACCTGATCCTCCCTAACTGGGCGGCAGGTAGTGCAGCAGTTAAGAGCGTTGGACCAGCAATCGAAAGGTCGCTGGTTCAAATTCCAGAGCCAACTAGGTGACAAATCTGTCGAGGTGCCCTTGAGCAAGTCACTTAACTCTAATTGTTCCTTTAAGTCACTGGATAAGAGGATCTGCTAAATGACTACAATGTAAATGGAGTATTGCTGTGTTTAAGGCACTATGTATCATGTACACAGGTAATATTAACATACATGCTACAGACTGGTATTCAGACAGCACCTTAAGCCACAGGTAGTCCTCGGTCTTGTCAGCCACCTCTCCATGGTTGTCTGCGATGTCACACTTCCCGATGAGGCAGTAGACGGCCCTCTTGTAGGGGTCAGCACAGTTCCTCAGCACTCTGCGGTAGTGGAGACGCAGCTTGTTCTCTGTGGCGGGGGCCAGGCTGAGGAGAGGACACAGCATAGGTCAGACAGAGCTTAAGACAGAGACAAATAGTTGGAGAGAGGATGAGTACTAAGCAGATTAGTTTCTATTCATATGAGAAAAGCAATCACAATGGTGGTTTGGTGTTCTGAGCCATGGTGTTACAGCACTTCAAGTTGCAGGAGAAAGTGAAACAGAGAACCTAACCCAGGTGACTACACACAGTGGAGGTACACAGTATGTGTGAGGTTCCTACCGTCTGTCAGGGCTGTTCATGTACTCCTGGAACCAGGTCTTGAAGTCTCCCAGCTGGTGCTGAGCCCGGTTCACCACCTGCATGGCAGCCCCCAGGTCCCCACAGCGCAGGCAGTAGTAGATCAGAGCCCAGACTGGGTGACCCTCCACCTCACCATCCTGTTATAACACACACGGCTGAGTTTAGCTGTGCGTATTGTTTTTTATTTAACTAGGTAAGTCAGTTAAGAACAAATTCTTATTTACAGTGACAGCCTATCCCGGCCAAACCCTATCCCAGACAAAGCTGGGCCAATTGTGCGCCACCCTATGGGACTCCCAATCACGGTCGGGTGTAATACAGCCTGGAATCGAACCAGGGTCTGTAGTGACACCTCTAGCACTGAGATGCAGTGCCTTAGACTGCTGCGACACTCGGGAGCCCTACACGGATCTACACTACACTTAGTAAAAACACCATCTTGAATAATACAGTGCTATGTAAGGCTGTGCACATCGCTGATGTCGTCTCTAGCAGAATGTGCTGCAGTGTGGGGGCAGTACAGTACCTGCATGCCTGGCAGAGGCCCTGGCAGTTTGATGTTGAGGAAGCTGCGCACCAGCTGATAGGTGCCAGGGACTCCTCCTAGCTGGGCCTGGTGCAGGTTCCCAAACACCGTCACCATGGTGTAGTTCTTATAGCTACCGTAGTGGAAAGACAAAGAGAAATGTTAGTGGGAGGGGGGGTAACTACATGAGTGTAGTTTTATAATACATTAAGGGAGTGTTCTCATTCTAATTTGATGGTTCTGTCCTCCTCCGACCTGTTCTGCAGGAATTGAAGGGCCTGCGTGACGAAAGCCATCTGCATGTCCAAGGCCGTGCGGCTCTTCAGCGTGTCTTTGGCTGGGACCAGCAGCACGTCTGTCATCTGCTTCACCATTAACCACATGTCTGACACATTCTGGAGACACAAATACATCCATAAAAATGCCATAATTAGCCATTGAAGGGGAAGAAGAACCAACTAACGTATGCAGATGGGGGGATAATAATGTGGAATGGAGACGTGGATTAGCTTACCTTGTCATCCAGGCTGTCTGCCACTGAGGCACAGAGGTCTCCCAGGTTGGGCTGGACATGTCCATTCACTATCTTCTCATTAAAAACGTAGATCTGAGGCACAATAAAAGGAGAGAAAACACTGATGGAGCAGAGGAGAGTGATCAGTGCTGACACACTGAATGGCGACTGTTTCAGCACTAATGCCAGCAGGGCCCAGCCCTGATCCTGGTCACCACGATCCAGTCACCCAGGGGGGGCTACGATCGCATAGTAAAGTGATGGATGACAAGAAATAGAACAAAAAAGACGAAAACATTCAGGAGGTCATCAAAGGAGATCACAAAGACCTGTGGAAGATGACACCGCTGGCGATGTGGCGACACATTATGTCCTCTTTTACCAGCAGATGCTTTCCTCTTTCACCCAGAATGTACAGACTGGAGAGGACGAGACAGAGACAGGCTATCCTACACCTGTGCAGTGGGGCAGAGAAATTACCCAGCATGCCCTGGCTCTTTCAGCTAATCAATTTCTCTGATCTGTTGCTGCCTTGCTTAGCATGACCCCATTACTATGAAGTGGACTACAGTGCAGCTGCATCCTGACTGAGGCTGTGCTTCCATTCAGCTCATTAGGTCAAATCAAATCTTATTTATCATACACATAGTTAGCAGATATTAATGCGAGTGTAGCGAAATGCTTGCGCTTCTAGTTCCGACAGTGCAGTAATATCTAACAAGTAATCTAACAATTCCACAACAACTACTTTATACACACAAAAGTAAGGTTCCAGGGCACTTAGCTCCAGGCTGACTGGATGCATTACAGCCTATTGAAGTCTAAAATCATAACATAGGGAAATATGTAAAATACACAAGAGGATGGGTTTTGGTGATTCACATCTTTGAACATTTGAAATTAGATTAATTGAGGACTGCACTTCCCTTTTGGGCCATTTACTGTAGGTATCTCAGGCTAATCGTTATAAGTGGTACTGCAGCGCAATCAGCGTCAAGCCAAATTACTGACCTGTCGTCCATAGGCCACCTCCACGCTGTCAAGAGCACTCCGTCCAGGAACTCCTGCGTCACTCACAAAGCTGGGCTGCAACATAGACACACAGGGAGACGAATCATGACTACCGTATGTACGTGAATGTAAAAAACAGAAGTGATTTCTGACTAAATAGAAAAAGCTAAAGTAAATGGAAAACATAAGAAGAGTGAAGAGTGTTCGCTTGGTTGCTCATAATTGTAAAGCCATGGCCAATGTAGCGTGAAAGCCATTGTGAACAAAGTTCACGCTTGAATGCAGACACATTCTAAATGCGAGCACGCACAAACATTTATCCAGATCGACCTTGCATTCTTCAGAAACAAAAGGGACACACCCATACAATGTATGTTAAACGTAGAGGGTTGTCCAGGTAAGGGATAATCAATGAGGGGCTATGCGTTCTATGGAAAAGCATGAACGACGTGGAAGGTGTGTGTGTGGAACTGACTTTCCACGGAGTTGCATTATTTTCCAGAGAACACTTAGAACCACGAGTTGATTATCCCTTTTATACCATGGCTATAATTTATGTGTTCATTTGCCAGTAGAAATGTGTTCATTTGCCAGTAGAAATGTGTTCATTTGCCAGTAGAAATGTGTTAATTTGCCACCAGAAATGTGTTCATTTGCCACCAGAAACGTGTTCATTTGCCACTAGAAATGTGTTCATTTGCTCATTTGCCACTAGAAATGTGTTCATTTGCCACTAGAAATGTGTTCATTTGCCACTAGAAATGTGTTCATTTGCCACTAAATGTGTTCATTTGCCACTAGAAATGTGTTCATTTGCCAGTAGAAATGTGCTCATTTTCCACTAGAAATGTGTTCAAAATCCACTGAAGTAGCTAGCAAGTTTGCTAGATAGCTGCAGTAGTTGCCGTGGTAACCAAACAGACTGGCTAGTTTAGCTAAACAAACCATCAGTCCTAGTAGCTTGCCATTATGAAAATCTAATTCAACAATGCCAATGTTTTTAATTCGACTTTTGCTTTCAAAAGCAGCTCAAACATAGAACATGTAAGAACTATAGCCATTGAATTCTACCGTGCAAACATACAGCGCTTTACAAGGAAATAATGCACGCTCTAGAATGCCCTTCAAGCCAATCAGAAACAAGTATTCAAGAATGCCATGGTATAATGCAGTATAAGGCTGTATGAGACATGGCATTATAAGAGGAGAGCATATGAGCAAGAACTGAACACAGTAGAGGGTGTGTTTCTGACATAGGGAGTGAACAGCAGGTCAGACGTGGACAATTTAACTGTTGGATAATAATGCAATAAGCACAGAGAAGGACAAAATCCCCCAAAAATCCAAGTGTCAACTCCAACACACACTCCACTGGAGAATGTGCCAGAGCTACAGTTTAGGAAAGCAATGTAGCTACTGTGCTAAATACAGGAGCCCTGAAGGTAACCTAAACAAAGCTGTCTGCATAAAACCAAGCTTGCTTTGGTAAAGACCGATAACATGGTGGAAAACCAAAGCCGAATGTGGCTTTTCTTTATCCATTATTAAAAACAGGAGTACTTGCCATATCTTTTTTTTGGAAACGTATCAATTTTTTATGGAAATTCTTGCAAATTGGAGGCGGTCATTGAATTTCGCAACATTCATGTGGGTTAGTATCAGTTTTTGACGAGTGTGTATTTTTCTAAATGTGTGCAAGTCATATATTAAGTATAGAAATTATATCTGGATGTGTGAAATTATATCTGGATGTGTGCTTTACGTACTGGAGTTCATAGGGTCTATATGGCGAGACTGACCTCTATGTCTTGGCTGAAGTCCAGAGCATCTTCCCCTGCTCCCAACAAGGTGTGCAGTACTCTCTGTTTCACCTGCTCCCACTGAACCAGCATGGACTCGCGGTGGTACTCCTCTGCCAAGAGGAACGTCTGACAGAGAACAAGAACATGTGAGCACGAAATAGAGAGAGAGAAAAAGAGAAATGTAACTTGGACAGACCAATTTGAAAGAATTTGAGAGAACCAGGCTAGGATGCATAAATGGGATAGAGACCTTGTGATTTGTTAAAAATAGCTAACACTGCAAAACCTCTCGCCATGAGAGATATCTATGCACAATAAACACCTCCAATCATCACAGTCACCCATGCAGGTATCCTGGGGCCCCACACAGTGAAAGTGAGATCTGGGACTTCAAACTGGGTCACGCCCTGTGATGCCTGGGTGTGTGGAGGGATGGGATTGTGACGCTAAATGGGTCTGCATTCATGGCTGGTCCAGATTTAGCCAAGAACAGATTAGACAAGAAATAGACAAGGTCTCTGGATTCTATCTCAATCCCACCGGGACAGAGGATGATAATTGGAACTGTTCCTAATTAAAGCCGCTCTGAAGTCATGCAGAGGAAACCATTTTAGAAAGATAATAGGCTAAGGGTTTAATCGGAACAAGGTGAGCAAATCATGATTGGCAACCGAGGGTATGGGTTTATTATTTTTATTCAAAAGTGTGAGACTGATTGAAAATATAGCGTACGTATTTGAAAATTAGGTATGCCACGCTGTCACGGAGAGAAAAGTTGGGAGATACAATCTATGACCGAAACAAATCTGTCCCATCTATTCAACAGGTATGTAAAAGAAAATGTAAAAAATGTAAAACAAATGGGATTATTAGATGTGGACATGGGGTGCAATGAGGGTGTGGTCATGGCAACTAGTCAGAGGAGAGTGTGCCACCTACTCTGCGACGTGACTCCTCGATGGCAGAGAGCAGCGCATTGTCCCTCTCATTCTTCAGAAAGCCCTGGAAGGAGAGAAATGGCTGGAGGTTAACCTACTTTCCACTTGACCACACATACACGGCTCCTGCAAGACGCTAGCTGCAAGGGCTCCTAAGGAGAAGAAAGAACTATCATTATCATGATCGCTGTGCTAAAAATGGGAGAAGCTAACAATCAGGGCGTAGCCCGTAGAAGCCTCCTCCAGACCTGACATTCTGAACATTCAAAAATAACTTCTGTTACATATCTTCTCAAGCGTTAAGACATTTTCATGCTCATTCTATACAGCTCCAGCCCATCTACCAATCCCCCACAGTTCAACAGAGCAAAAACCCAGAGCCCATCAAGGCATTTTACAGTTATTTCAACAGCCTGACTGATAAGCACCAGCCGATTAGGCTCACAGCACCTGTCCCTTTGTCCCCATATCATCCCATCTTCAATTTCCTACCTTAGGGAACAAACTCCAGTGGGCTGACATTCATCAGCATCTACATTCAACTGGCTAACATCATATACAAGAGATGGATGGATGCATCTTGAAGAGACTAAAATGTACAATGTCCGTCTGCGGTCAAAATGGTGATATAGCAAGCTTACCATTAGGTACCCCCAGAAATGGCAGTACTATTGCTGTTACAATACCTACACACCTAAATTGGCCTCGTTTTCTCAAGTTAACAACATAATGAGGTTAACGAGCAAATTTGCACACTGTAGACTGTGCTCATCCCTTACAGAGTAAGCTAATTAATGTACACTTTGGAAGGCAGAGAAACAGCCTCAGCTCCCTTCGATGCACGAAGAAAAAGAGAAAACATTTTGTACCCAGAACAGGCAGAACCGCCCTCAGAGTAGAGCTGTAGGCTTGCACCAGGCAGCCAGAGTGGCAGGGGGAATGAAACTCACACACCCACACATACAGCAAAGATGTAGAACAGGGCGGTGGTGGAGGGGTCAATGCATCTAAATCAGGGTGGGGCTGGCTATGGGCAAGAATAAGAGCTAGCTTACTGTATGCCAAATGGTGGTGATGAAATCACCCATAGAAACATTGTGGATCGGGAGTAACCAAAGCCAAGCCCATGACTTTGACGCATAGTGACCACCAGCCTGCCACAATGACACAGATACCCTGATAAGACACAGTCATCACAATGGATTAAGCCCACCCTCTGTGATACTGGACACTGTCTTAATATAATCTAGGCTAAACACCGGCCACACCCTTCCACAATGTGAGGACACCAACTTGCCCTAAAAATCTGATAATTTAGCCTATAGTTGCTTTCCATATTCCATAAGAGTCGGTTACGTAAGAGACAGTCTCATGCATTTTAGAGAGGAATTACCTTTTATGCAGACGTGACATTTTCAAAGCTGAATAGGGTAATGTCATACTTGAGTCTGCGATTAAAGGGGCAATCCAGTGCAAAAAGTGATTTTCCTTTTTAAATGTGTTATTTTATTTTCACACTAGGAGGTTGAAATAACACTGAAATTGTAGAAATGATCATTCCCTTTTAGAGCTATTTGAATAAATAAAAAACACCTGGAATTTCGGCCTGTTGAGGGAGAATAAACTTTTTGTCCCAAAGCACATCACAATCTGATCTAATTAGTCTGACCAATGACCAGTAATCTTTTATTTGCATATGTATGCTCCTACTTTGAAAGGGTAAGCTCTAGAGTTTAGACGATACTATCCACCATTTAGGGCTGAGTATGTAAATATATTTACATTTGTATCAACACGATCAGACTGAGCATTTCAATAGCAAAAGGAAGCTCATGGAAATAAATGATCAAATCTATATTTGGAGCTATTTTCATGAAAAAAAGTGAAATATTTGACATAGTGATTTTAAAAGATGGCATGGGGGCTTTAAGGCCTGCAGGCACACATGTACACTTCCTCGTCTAACATTAGGAGATACTATAGAAATATGTGAACATTCAGAAACGGCAGACTAGGCAACAAAAAAAAGAGCAAAACTAAGCCTATTCGGTCCTTTTACAGGTGTCAATAGGATATATAATAATATATAGCAGCCTATGCATTCTTTCAGATAATGGGCCTTTCCCTGCACACCGTCTCGGTCTTGGCGCCCGTCATCTCCAGGACGGACGGAGCAGCATCCCCCTTCCCCCTCACAGCTGCTTCAGCACCACAGCCCTCCCCCGTGCCACAGGCTCAAACCCTCGCCCCTGCCTGTCCACTCCATCGCATCACCAGACCAGACATCAGAGTTGCAGCCGTCCGCGTCTTGACTGACAGCTATAAATTATCATTGAAATAATACTTCTTCAGCAGCCGACCGTCAAATGACAAGTGTAAATGCACAGTGCGGAGAGAGCCAAGAGAGGGGGGGGGGGGGGCTGAGGCTTTTCAGTATCACAAGTAATAAGAGCAGTAACTATCATCTATTCAATAGATAAATCAAAAGGATGATTTCCTGCTGTATCTTGCCAATTACATTTCTTGCTCAGTCATTGTGCTGGGTCCTCCCATCCTCCTGTCGTCTGTGGCAGAGAGAGGAGCGCCCCCCTCAGGAGATTCTGCTCTCCAAATGAAACAGGTTCTACCCAGTTTGCACCCTAGGAGCTGACAATGGAGCTATTTATATACCAGGAGAGCTCAGGTCATGTCTCCACACACAGCAAGACACACAAAGAGGAGAAATCTGAATAAATGTATACATTTCCTAGTGATGTGGCATTGTGTGAAGAACAAAACGGATAATGCGTTTCAGTCTATGGTTTCCAGAAAGCGAAGGGTCCAAAAGGGAGGGGGAACTTATCCGCATTTTCAGCGATTAATGCATTTCCAAATAAACCTTAATTGAAATCATACACTGTAGGCCATCATTTCATATTTAGGCAACAATAGAAGCTCTAAACTCCATGAGTAACACACAAAGAAGCTGTAAACTCCCTGGATCTTATATTCATGGAATTTATCCAGCGAAATACACATATGCACTATGTAACCCAATATAGCCAGCGTGTCAATCTCTAGAACCTTCTAGATAATTGCATTGTCCCTCACAATTTGTATTGCGCATACTGCTTACGGTTTTGCAAGAACAGAAAACATTCACTATTGTTTACTAAAGTAGAACTCGAGAAAAGAAAAGGTAAAGCATAGGAAGAAATACACACATTACACATGCTCCATAACACGGTGCTGATACGTGTCACATACATGCGCACATACAATATTTGGCAGGGCTCGGTCAAACGAGCAGTCTAAAGCAATCTACGGGTTCAAAAATTATGCATTTTTAATTCACAAATGATCGTGATTGTACTGTCTGCACATGGTTATACCACCACAAACAGAAAGCATTCTATAACATCTTAAAATAAATGATCTGTCATCTGGATTTGTTTAATTCTGTTTCAACATTTTCCCTTAGTGTAATGCTGCTCAGCAGTTCCACAGAGACAATAAAAAAACTACGTGTGACGGGTCAGTAGCTAAAAACCTGCAGCTCATCTTCATTTACTCTGAGACAATGAGTGGAGTACGGGAGGTGAAACCCCACCCTTGTGCCACCACTTCCTGTGTAGAGAATAAGCATTCATTTAAGTGAACACCACCATAATCATCGTTATCATCTCCATAGTCACAGACAGAGTGACAGGAAGCGAGAAAAAGTAAAGAGAAGGTGACAGACAGATCTTGACACAGACAGATGTACGAACGCAGTGGGTCTGTGTGTGGAGGCAATACTTACTCATGCTGTGGCTCAGCCTGCCAGGCAGGGAGAGAAGAGGCGCAGGTAGCCAGGCGTAGACAGACCTATACCTGACACTAAACACACTGCCCCGTCTCTCCAGCTGAAGAACTGAGCCGGAACCATTCTGGGGCGTTTTCGGACCCGCCGACAGGCCGGCATCGCAGATGCTGCACCTTCCTCACGCAATGTGGGCCACCGGTGTGAACCCAGATATGTACCACATGAAGGGTTACTGTAGGCTGTTTTATTGTTGGAGGACTGTACCAAGTCATCCCTCAGACACAGGGGGGGATCAAGGAGGAGTGATCACTCAACCTCACAGGTCTTCCCCTCTCCATCAGTAGATCCTTCCCCGCCGCCTGCTTCTTTCCAGCATCCCCGCTGTCCTCTTCTCTCAGTACCACTCATTTCTTCCTTTTTATACATATGCATCATACTCTTTTTCCCTCCTCCCCCAGCGCAATGCAATTAATGTAATGGATTTTCTCTCCCTCTGCTGATGGCTTCCGACATCCTGTCCAGAAAGTGGGCTAATAATCCTCTTAAGAGTCATGTTTAGTTAATGAGAAGGGTGCAGTGGCTTCTCAGGGGGGTATACACCGAGTCCACGGCTGCACAGTCCAAGACACAGGCTGCACAGACCAAAACACAGGCTGCACATGTGAAGCTATTTCCCCAAAGTCTGCTGTAGCAGCAGCTGCGCTTATCAGACTCTGTCAAGAGAATGCATGCCATCACTATAGCTGCTCTCAGAGAAAGAGGGGGGAGGGAGAGAAAGGAGGAGCAGAAAAAGATGGAATAGAGAAACAGAGCAGGAGAGAAATACTTCTCTCTGCCATTTTATCATTCCACTCTTTTTCTCACCCCTATTCTATTTTCCTTTGGGTTTTATTCTGTCCATCGTTTCTCTTATTGCTCCCTCTTTCTCTCCATCCTTCCCTTGGTTATTTCTATCACCCCTTTCTCACCCTCAAATTGTTTTCCTTTGTCTCCATTCTCACTGACGTGACCCACATCAACACATACAAATATAACAAATGGCCAGAAATGCAGAGTAGGCTACATAAATCATATGCATTCGCAACCATGTATACTACAGACATCATTCACACCTCAATTCCTTTCTCTGAGCCACCCACATAGAGACAGAGGCTACGCCTCATCAGCATCCAGCTTTTCCTTTGTGTTAGCCAAGCTAACCCTTCAGCACATGAACATACAGTAAGTACTACACAGTGGAATCATGCTCAATGTAAAGAACACTACACAATATTATCACCAGGGCCTAGGCTACTGAAAAGACCAAGCTATGGATGCAGTGCAGACAATGGGGAGAATGTCAATCAGTACCACCTCACATACAAGTATAATTTCCTCGGCCTAATTGTCGTGATCAAAGAATAGCTCAAAGGTTGGCAATACATAGGCTAGGTATGAAAGATATATTACTTAGCAATCAAGGAACACACAGTTTGTATTGTAACATAGGCTATTTGAGAATTTCATTGTCCCCCAGTTTGAGAACAATCAATCTAATAGCTTTTCTGTACCTTGACTAAACTTTACAAAGGCTCCCTGCCCTTGAGGTTAACACGAGCCACCAGTAATGTGAGAGTAATTGTGGCTTTATACAGCAAGGCCACATAGGTTTCCAAAACATATGTCCCATTAATTGCCTATGAAAACTATCATGTGAAAAATAGACAGAAATACAGCTATGCATAGTGGATAGGGAGTACAGTACAGTAGAAGGCCAGCCACTTCCCACTGTGTCTGGCCCAAGCACTCAACTGAGTCCAGCTAAAAGGGCCTGGTTAAATCCTGCCAAGAGGCTAAGTGCACTTCCAGTAAAACCAAGGCTCCACCCGGCCGGCCCACCACATGTCAGGTTGAAGATTATGGAGAGGGAGCACTGGGGTCATCAGAAAATGAGGAGATCAATACAACACCCCACTCATTCCTTGACTATCTGTGGCCTTCCCATCCCCCCTCAGAGACCCACTCAGCCCATGTTAAAGGCCTAATTGGAATCATAATTTTCTGATAGTGTGGATGCAACCTCTTCTAGAACAGGCTAATCAATGCATTTGATTTTGCAATATTATGAACACTGCTAAAATAAATATTGTAGTGTCAATGTCTTTTTACCCAGTTAAGAGCAAAAGAGAACATTGTATGTTATAGTTTGACGGTCTGGGAGTGGCCAGAGGATGGCAGCCTTCTTAAAACTGATTTAACTTCTTTAGGAAAACAGCCCTAATGTTGGAAACAAATATGTTGTCATCCAGCCACATGCATTTATTTTCCAAGCTATAGCACACAATATTTTACATATAGCAGGTTTTTAAAGGACCAAAGAGTTTAGTCTGCTTCATGTTATCATGTTTGCCATGGAAAAAATATTGCGCTACTAGTATCGTCCCGGCCCTACAGTCTGAAGGCCACTAACACAATGGAATAACTGTATAGTAATGGTGCTAAACATATTTTTCTTATTATATTTCAACATACTGTATACTGACTGGAGGTTATTCCCCCATCTTCTATTCCTCATCTGAGACAGTTCAGACTGTTCCCACTAAATAGCTTCAGATTTGCAGAAACATAATCCGTTGATGTAACACAATTGTCAGAAGTGCTACCATTAACTAATTAGCAGGCATCTCACATTTCATTTACTTCCATAGAAAATCATATAAATGAGTAAGATGGCGCCGACAGATGGCAGCTCTGCTTCTAGCTCCTAAGCAACTCTGCAGTATTTAGTTTTTGTGTGTGTTATTTCTTACATTATTAGACCAAAAAATGTTTTGTGTTATTACATACAGCCGGAAATAACTTTTGGATATCAGAGTGGTGGTAACTCACCAGCATTACGACCAGGAATACGACTTTCCTGAATTGGATCCTTTGTTCGTACCCCCCAGGGCAATTGAACTTATTCCAGAGGCTGATCCAAATCACCGCCATTGGAGAATGGACTTCTAGTATGACTCAGGAGGCGTGCACACCATCCACCACTTCAGAGTATATTACTCGCTAATGTTCAGTCTCTGGATAATAAAGTAGACAAGCTCAGAGGATCTCCTTCCAGAGAGAGATCAGGGATTGTAACATACTGTTTCACGGAAACATGGCTCTTTCTGGATATACTGTCCCTGTCCATACAGCCAGCTGGGTTCTCAGTACAACGCGCAGACAGGAATAAAGAACTCACCGGGAAGAAGGCGGGGTGTATGTTTCATGATTAATTACTCATGGTGTGATTGTGATAACGTACAGAAACTCAAGTCCTTTTGTTCATCTGACCTAGAATAGCTTACAATCAAATGCCGACCGTATAACCTCCCAAGAGAATTCTCTTCGGTTATAGTCACTGCCGTGTATATTCCCCGTCAAGCCGATACCATGACAGCCCTCAAACAACAACAGTGGACTTTATGCAAACTGGAAACCACATATCCTGGGGCTGCATTTATTGTAGCTGGGGATTTTAACAAAGCAAATGAGGAAAACGCTACTGAAGTTATACCAACACACTGAGTGTAGTACTCGCGCTGGTAAAACATTGGTCCACTGCTACTCAACTTTCGAAATGCCTACAAGTCCCTCCACCGCCCTCCCTTTGGCAAATCTGATCACGACTCCATTTTGCTCCTCCCTTCCTATAAGCAGAAACTATAACAGGAAGTACCAGTGCTAAGGTCTATTCAACGCTGGTCTGACCAATCGGAATCCATGCTTCAAGATTGTTTTTATCAGTCGGACTGGGATATGTTCCGGGTAGACTCTGAGAATAACATCAACGAATACACGGATACAGTGACAGAGTTCATCAGGAAATGTATAGGAGATGTTGTACCCACTGTGACTTTTAAACCTACCCAAACCAGAAACCGTGGATAGATGGCAGCATTTGCTGTAAACTGAAAGCGTGAACCACCGTATTTAACCATGGCAAGGTGACTGGGAATATGGCCGAATACAAACAGTGTAGTTAATCCCTCCTTAAGGCAATCAAACAGGCAAAACGTCAGTGCACTGCAGAGACAAAGTGGAGTCGCAATTCAACGGCTCAGACACGAGACCTATGTGGCAAAGTCTACAGACAATCACGGACCACAAAGGGAAAACCAGCCACGTCGCGGACATTGACATCTTGCTTCCGGACAAGCTAAACACCTTCTTCGCCTGCTTTGAGGATAACAAGGACAGCGGGCTCTCCTTTTCCGTGGCCGACGTAAGTAAGACATTTAAGGGTGTTAACCCTCGCAAGGCTGGTGGCCCAGGGGGCATCCCTTGCCCCGTCCTCAGAGCATGTGCAGACCAGCTGGCTGGAGTGCTTACGGACATATTCAATCTCTCCCTATCCCAGTCTGCTGTCCCCACTTGCTTCAAGATGTCCACGATTGTTCCTGTACCCAAGAAAGCAAAGGTAACTGAACTAAATGTTTATCGCCCCGTAGCACTCACTTCTGTCATCATGAAGTGCTTTGAGGGGCTACTTAACCTCTACCTTTCCTGACACTTCAATTTGCTTAACGCCCTAATAGAGTCACAGATGATACAATCGCCATTGCACTGCACACGACCCTATCCCATCTGGAAAAGAGGAATACCTATGTAAGAATGCTGATCATTGACTATACCTCAACATTCAACACCATATTACCCTCCAAGCTCATCATTAAGCTTGAGGCCCTGGGTCTGAACCCCGCCCTGTGCAACTGGGTCCTGGACTTCCTGACGGGCCGCCCCCAGGCGGTGAAGGTAGGAAACAACACCTCCACTTCGCTGATCCTCAACACAGGGGCTCCACAAGGGTGCGTGCTCGACCCCCTCCTGTACTGTACTCCGTTCACCCATGACTGCGTGGCCACGCACACCTCCAACTCAATCATCAAGTTTTCAGACGCCACAACAGTAGTAGGCCTGATTACCAACAACGATGAGACAGCCTACAGGGAGGAGGTGAGGACCCTGGGAGAGCGGTGCCAGGAAAATAACCTCTCACGCAACGTCAACAGTACAAAGGAGCTGATCGCGGACTTCAGGAAACAGCAGAGGGAGCACGCCCCTATCCACATTGATGGGACCGCAGTGGAGAAGTTCCTGACCTCATCCAGAAGGCGAGGTCAGTACAGGTGCATCAAAGCTGGAACCAAGAGACTGAAAAACAGCTTATATCTCAAGGCCATCAGACCTTTAAATAGCCATCGCTAGCCGGCTTCCACCAGGTTAACCAACCCTGCACCTTAGAGGCTGCTGCCCTTGGAATCACTGGCCACTTTAATAATGGAACACTAGTCACTAGGGTTGCACATTTTAGGGAATATTCAGAGGTGGAAACTTTCCGTGGGAATTAACAGGGATATATGGGCATTAACGGAAATATATGCAAATGAATATTAATACCATTTAAATGTAGATGTTTTTTGCATTGGATATATTTACCATATCATATGGAGACAAACATAAACCTTTTACCTTATCATAAGTAGACAATTGCAAATTATTAAATCCTTCCAATTGAAATGAAATAAAAATTTGTTACGAATTGAACTTTAATTAAATGAGTTGACTCTTCACATGGGACGATTTCACTGAACAACAAAAGGGAATATTGAATGATCCCGAATGATCCATCGCATCTCCCAAAAACATTTTCAACATACATCTGTAAAATAATAGTGTAGAAACTAAAGTTAAGGTTGTCTTCCTCTCAGGCTTCCATGTCTTCACCCTGGACCTCCTCAATGTCCACCCCTTGAACATCAGACTGAGGCCTCATCGTCACTGTCACTTTCCAACCTCTTTGAGGATGGCTCATTGTCAGGCTCAAAAAGCCTAAAATTTGCCCAGATGGCCACCAATTGTTCCCATCTTGTATTTGTCAGCCTGTTGCGTGCTTTGGTGTGTGTGTTCCTAAACAAGAACCAGTTTTGCTCTAAGGCGGCTGACGTTGGTGGGATTTGGAGGATGATGGAGGCACCAGGGGAAAGAGCCTGAGATCCACAAAGTCCCTTCCACCAGGTGGCTGATTGGCACGACTGCCATATTGAATCTCCATCCCAAAGCCCTTTCTTGGAAGTGTACTTCGCCAGACTGTCAAGAACATTGCCCTCATTCAGGCCAAGGTGGTGAGACATGGTCGTGATGACACCATAGGCCTTGTTGATCTCTGCACCAGACAGGATGCTCTTGCCAGCATACTTGGGGTCCAACATGTATGCTGCGGCGTGTATGGGCTTTAGGCAGGAGTCTTCATTTCAGAACTGCAGTTTCCGATGCTTGGAGCAACAGTAAAGTGGGCAGGACAGTACGGATTTATACTTTTACATCTGCAAGCAGAATCTGAACATCAGACAGGATGGCATTGTCTCCCTCAATCCGTGCAATGGCTTCTGCTATAGGTTTCAAGAGTTTCAGACTGCTTAACACTCTCTCCCAAAATACATCATCCAGGAGGATCCCCCTGAACAAGGCAGTTAACCCACTGTTCCTCGGTAGGCCGTCATTGTAAACAAGAAGTTGTTCTTAACTGACTTGCCTAGTTAAATAAAAGTACAATTTAAAAAAAGATGGGGCTGTCTATATCGGCAGACTGTGATATGGCCATTTCTTGGAGAGACTCTTTCCCCTCCAGGAGACTGTCAAACATGATGACAACACCACCCCAACAGGTGTTGCTGGGCAGCTGCAATGTGGTGTTCTTATTCTTCTCACTTTGCTTGGTGAGGTAGATTGCTACTATAACTTGATGACACTTTACATACCTAACCATTTCCTTGGCTCTCTTGTATACTGTATTTCCTTTATTTTCAGTGCCATGATGTCCTTGAGGAGCAGATTCAATGCATGAGCAGCACAGCCAATGGGTGTGATGTGAGGGTAGGACTCCTCCACTTTAGACCAAGCAGCCTTCATGTTCGCAGCATTGTCTGTCACCAGTGCAAATACCTTCTGTGGTCCAATTTCATTGATGACTGCCTTCAGCAATGTAGAGACCGGTGTGTCTGTAGTTCATTGTGTCTGTGCTCTTGTAGAATACTGGTTGAGGGTTGGAGATTGTGTAGTTAATTATTCCTTGCCCACGAACATTCGACCACCCATCAGAGATGATTGCAATACAGTCTGCTTTCTCTATGATTTGCTTGACCTTCACTTGAACTCTGCATCCAGCAAATGAGTAGATAAAGCATGTCTGGTTGGAGGGGTGTATGCTGGGCGAAGAACATTCAGAAATCTCTTATACACATTGCCTGTGAGCATCAGAGGTGAACCAGTTGCATACACAGTTCGAGTACGACATTCATCAGCATTTCTCTGACTACGTTCCTCCATTGAGTCAAAACTTCTGATCCCAGGAGGACCATGAGCTGTTGCTATCGATAAGGTGTCTGATTCATAATTTTCAGCTCGAATAGAAGTAGAGGTCAGAGTTTGCTTGTTGTGAGTGCTGAGGGAACTTTATGCACTTGGCCTGATGATTCTGCATCTTTGTTGCATTCTTCACATATGATTTGGCACAGTATTTGCAAACGTACACAGCTTTTCCTTCTACATTAGCTGCAGTGAAATGTCTCCACACATCAGATAGTGCCCGTGGCTTTTTCCCTGTAAAGATTAGGAAAAGAATGGTAAAAAAAATATATATATACAATTCCATGTACAGATAAATAGTTAAGCAGTTAGATTAAACAACTCCTATGTAAGATAAATGTTTTAAAATTAAACAGGTATGGAAACAGGTGAATTAACACTCCTCAGTTAGCAGGCTCAAGCAAGCTAAAATCCACATGGTAGCAAAAACTAACCAGCAGAAATTGTTTACAAGTTAGAAATGATTTCAACACACTTTGCTGTAGGCTACTATTTACTAGTTAACAACAAATCATGTATGTCATATAAAATATATTCTCCCCACCCAGTATTGTAATCATAACTTACCAGAAAGCATGTAGTCCTCGGCTCAGACAGTGTAGTAGTGTGGGCTCAATAGCATCTCATTAGTGTGCAAGATCTTGAGAATCAGCTGTACATGTGATGTAAGTGAGCACTGTGCATGCAGAGGGTTGCAATTCCATTGAATTGAGAATAGTTTAATCAAAATATGCCACAAGACCTAGAATTGCCTTATGTGTATCCCACAAAAACGTTTCACTGTTATAAGCTAACTTTGATGAATTAAGTCCAGTGCTTAACCTCCCATGGAAAATTTCCGGAAAATTTCCAGAAATTTACCAGAAGGTTTCTGATCCTTTGCAACCTTACCAGTCACTTTAATAATGTTTACATACTGCTTTACTTATCTCATATGTACAGTTGAAGTCTGAAGTTTACACCTTAGCCAAATACATTTAAACTCAGTTTTTCACAATTCCTGACATTTAAAAATTCCCTGTCTTAGGTTAGTTAGGATCACCACTTTATTTTATGAACGTGAAATGTCAGTAATATTAGAGAGAATTATTTATTTCAGCTTTTATTTCTTTCATCACATTCCCAGTGGGTCAGAAACTTACATACACTCAATTAGTATTTGGTAGCATTGCCTTTAAATTGTTTAACTTGGGTCAAACGTTTCAGGTAGCCTTCCACAAGCTTCCCACAATAAGTTGGGTGAATTTTGGCCCATTCCTCCTGACAGAGCTGGTGTAACTGCGTCAGGATCGTGGACCTCTTTCCTCGCACACGATTTTTCAGTGCTACCCACAAATTTTCTATAGGATTGAGGTCAGGGCTTTGTGATGGCCACTCCAATACCTTGACTTTGTTGTCCTTAAGCCATTTGCCACAACTTTGGAAGTAAGCTTGGGGTCACTGTCCATTTGGAAGACCCATTTGCGACCAAGCTTTAACTTCCTGACTGATGTCTTGCGATGTTGCTTCAATATATTCACATAATTTTCTTTCCTCATGATGCCATCTATTTTGTGAAGTGCACCAGTCCCTCCTGCAGCAAAGCACTCCCACAACATGACGCTGCCACCCCCGTGCTTCATGGTTGGAATGGTGTTCTTCGGCTTGCAAGCCCCCCCCTTTTTCCTCCAAACATAACCGTGGTCATGATGGCCAAACAGTTATATTTTTGTTTCATCAGACCAGAGGATCAGTTTGCAGTTGCAAACCGTAGTCTGGATTTTTTATGACGGTTTTGGAGCAGTGGCTTCTTCCTTGCTGAGCGGCCTTTCAGGTTATGTCGACATAGGACTCATTTTTACTGTGGATATAGATACTTTTGTACCTGTTTCCTCCAGCATTTTCACAAGGTCCTTTGCTGTTGTTCTGGGATTGATTTGCACTTTTTGCACCAAAGTACGTTCATCTCTAGGAGACAGAACGCATCTCCTTCCTGAGCAGTTTGACGGCTGTGTGGTCCCATGGTGTTTATACTTGCGTACTATTGTTTGTACAGATGAAGTGGTACCTTCAGGTGTTTGGAAATTGCTCCCAAGGATGAACCAGACCTGTGGAGGTCTACAATCATTGTTTTTGAGGTCCTGGCTGATTTCTTCTGATTTTCCCATGATGTCAAGCAAAGAGGCAGTGAGTTTGAAGGCAGGCCTTGAAATACATACACAGGTACACCTCCAATTGACTCAAATGATGTCAATCAGCCTATCAGAAGCTTCTAAAGCCATGACATCATTTTCTGGAATTGTCCGAGCTGTTTAAAGGCACAGTCAACTTAGTGTATGTAAACTTCTGACCCACTGGAATTGTGATAGTGAATTAAAAGTGAAATAATCTGTCTGTAAACAATTGTAAAAATTACTTGTGTCATGCGCAAAGTAGATGTCCTATCCGACTTGCCAAAACTATAGTTTGTTAACAAGAAATTTGTGGAGAAGTTGAAAAACAAGTTTTAATGACTCCAACCTAAGTGTAAGTAAACTTCCGACTTCACCTGTATATACTGTATTCTATTCTACTGTATTTTAGTCAATGCCACTCCAACATTGCTCAATCTAATATTTATATATTTTTACTTTTAGATGTGTGTATTGTTGTGAATTGTTTTTTGATAAATCTTCTAAATAGGTGTTTGTGACCAATAAACAGTGTTTTGAACATCAGCCCAGCTGCAATTCCACAGCACACATGGAGGATAGGATAAAGCCAGTGTAGATAAAAGAAAAACAGAAAATAACTCCATAGTGCCTTTTCTATAACAGTCACAGATCAAGAGTGAACACTGGACAGGGTTTGAAACCCACTAATATGCCATGTATCTATTTTGGTTCTGAACAGATGACATCAATGGGTAATTCCATAATATGAAACCAGTAAAAGTATGGTTGTTTCTGACCCCTGATTATTATGACAATGGCCAGAAATATTTGTCCATGTTTTTTTTTTTTTTTTTCAAATCACTAGTCATGAGTCTGAGGGCTTAGAGCCCAAATTCGTGTGACAGACGGTGGTAAGCAATAACTATCTTTATCCGCAATTTGGAATACCATCATTCCTACTAAAAATGTTCTGAGAAATTAGCCCTATTCATATTTGACCTATTTCAACTCTAAATATATTAACATGTGGCAGTTATGAATCTTATTAATGCTCTATTTAATGAATTTTTTATCAGTTGAGGCAGAGCAATTACTCCAATTCTGATGCTAGCAAAATTCCTCCGTTGGAGGATTAAGAATCAGAAGGGAAAATCAGGAATCCTCCAACCAGGATTTCTGAAAATTTTACAACCCTACATCGCCACCAATTTGAATCAAATAGGGATCTACCGAAGATAATTCAACTCAAAGGATGTTGGGTTAACTTTTGTGAATGCATTTAAATAACAAACTCAGCATTTCAGACAGTGGGTTTGATATAGGCTACAGAACAATGAGTAGAGATTTGGACACTATACACATGTCAGACATCTTTCCCTAGACAGAAAACATTTCTAATCCTCCCACCAGCAAGAGACTGCAATGATCCTCCAACTGAATCCATCAGCCTTTTGCTTATTAGCATAAAAATCATTACACAGTAAACCTCAGCTGTGACATTAACAGAACCAGATATGAATCCGCCAGTCTGACTAAAAGCATAATCTAAAAAACATTAAATTACCATCACCTGGCCGGCTGCCCTTGACTCTGAAAAACACAAACGCGAAGGTCCTGACATACAACAGGACAGGTGTGGATGAAAAAGTAGCCCAAAAGCTCAAACAGCCCCACAATCGTAAAGAGAGTGTGAATACCTGGATGTCAGTGTCCTTCACTGGCTCTAGAGGTTCAAAGGTGGTGGCAGCACTCAGGCTCTCCAGACGCTGGGAGATGTGGAAGATGTCCAGGCCTCTGGACCCCAGGAGGATGGACCTACAGGGAACAGAGGAAACAGCAAATTACATTTGTTTAGTAGACTATCCTCTAGAGCCCCCTATACTTGGTTGGGCTTCGACCACTGGTATCATATAAACACACATAAGACATGGAAAGATTTGTAGAATTTCAGGAAAGTATCTTAAAACTGCTACATTTTCTCTCCGGCAACAAGAGGGGTGTGAACAGTTTGGGGTCGCATTGGTTGTGAGGTTGGGGATCATTACTACGCCGAGAAATCAATTTCTATCTGAACCTTCGCCACCTAGGACATTTGTGTGACTGGACCTTCTCAAATAGCACTTGAGAACCCCTGCTCTAGAGGGCATAAAGTAAGTTGAATGCAATGCAGAACATAACACAGAGCTACACATCTCTAACATAAGATAGCTCCCATAAACTTGATGTCCCAGAGTACAAATACAGATGACAATGTAAGATGAAACATCTGCCCACTATCTCACACAATAGTGACCAGATCACGTAATTGCAAGCAGCCTATAAGCAGTCATATGTATTGTCATCTGAATAATAGCCAGTCATAATGATGAGCTTTGTGCAGGTAACATCAAAATCTTACTACCCTCAGCCTCATTCATGACAGGGGAAATCATAAAATAATAAAAGAGACTTTTATTAGAAAAGGCCCACACTTCATATCTGATTTTACATCATATCACAGACTATGAGGATCATCTCTACAATGAGTATGTTTACATGCACATAATTGGATATTAAACCTAATCATGTAAACGCCTTACTCTGCTTATCTTAAATAGGCATAAGGTAATAATCAAAATAAGCATAAGCCGATTTAAAACACCTGATTTTCTGCACAATCTTTCCGAATTATTAGGACATGATAACAGTTTAATCGGCGTTCCAGTGGTGTATTTGATCTGCACATGTGCCAGCACCAGGCAGCCTCTTATGCACAAGTGAAGTGAGTTTGGAAAAACTGAAAGTATGCATTTTAGAAATAGTAAACATACAAACTTTATATGTCCAAACTCAGAATCAAATAGTCTTCACAAAATAACAAGTCCCATTAGTAGCCTGATTTCAGATGTGTCCATGTAAACAGGATTATTAGAGAAATTGTGCTTCTTGCAAAGCATGTAAACGTTTTAAACAAACTATTATATTAACCTGACTATGCACAATCATTATTGTGTGCATGTAACAGTGCTCAATAAGAAAATATCAGTGACTGATACCCAAGAGAGAACTTACGCTTTCACGTCAGCAGCGTCTTGTGATGTTCGAGTTAAGGTGCGGGAGCGTAGCCTCTCTCCAGCCTGCTGGATCTCCTGAAGGTTCCTCTCAACATGAGGAAGCTCAGACACGGCCTCAGTCTCTGCTGCAAGCTGCTCTGCCTGCTGCAGGAGTTCTCCAAAGCCCTCCGCTTCCATGGCAACAACTGGGAGTCAACAGACAGGATGGCTGGATTAAAACAAATATAACTACACTGGATTAAATGGCATGCAGTCTTCATGACTCTAGCATAACTATTAAAAATACTACCTAGTCAAACCATTACTCTGTTCCAGCTGGCTGATAGGAGTTATTAGATCGGTATGGTTTGGCACAGCACAGAGAACTTGATCAATGAGAAGATTTGAAATAGACAATATGGCGGCCTACACGTTGTTGGATGACTTCATGGAGCAATGTTTTGTTTTTTAACCTAACGCTGTCAATAAATGTTCTAAAACATTTGTTGTCTTCTTCCAAGTTGGGAATTGAGGAAGTCGAAAATTCTCTGTAATACACCAACAAGTACCTAACCTGTAAGTAAAGCTGAGTTAGCCTGTAACAATCTGACTGCTAGCTATCCTAATCCTGGCTGGGAACATGCCATTTAAACTAATCAGTGACTGTCTGCTGTTTAGGCCTAATGACTGATTCCAGATATCAATCACTCCAGATACCACGAAAAGAATGTCTGTATGTAATGTTAGTGTATGTAACTATGTTGTCCAGACCAGGACTGATCACTGGACTGGTTCTATATAAATCAGTGTTTATTAATCTGTCACGGGCCACACCATGTACAAACTAATCTCATTTGTGTTTGGACCCTTTTCCCCAGTCGTCTGAAAATCGAACGATAGGCGCGCCTGCCCCCTTAGCACGATTAGCTATTAGGCTAGCTTGCTATCGTGGTGAGCCTCTTACTACGAATAGATTTTGATATGACTGTCTACAAAAAGTCAAATACGAATTACAAATTTTATGCCATCAACATTTTAAAATAAGTCCTTCGTTTAGCTAACGTTAGACAGGTACAAAGGAAAGCACATTAGCAAACGGGCTAGTGTCATGCTTGGCAAGGACAGACCGCGTACTGATGAATGGTGCTAGTATCAGCTAGCAGGATAACTACAATAACTAGTATCATTCCTTGCTAGTTATAACGCGTATTAGCTGGGCAACTTACAAGAAGCCTAGCTAGCAAATGATCCTTTCCCTTGTTCCACAACTAGTAGTTATAACAGTTATTTTCACTCTTTTGCGCTTATCTCATTTTCTCCACCGTCGTACATACATTTTACCCCGGCACTTCTGAGGTCTACGGTGATTGGATGATGTCTCGTTTTCCAAAACGACATGCGCTTTTTACTTGTGGGCACCTCTCTGCCGCCACCTGCTGCGCCGGAGTGTAATGGAGGTGGTAGATCGAGAAGTCACGCAACCTTGTGCCTACACCGTCATCATGGAGTGGGATCTCAGCCTCCAACCAAACCCCTTTTGGTTGAGTCTGCCTCATCCTCATTAGGGATGGGGACAAAATTATCATGTATTGCAATTGTCATTTTTCAATCAATTCAATGTGCTGGCATAACTGACTTGCCTAGTTAAATGAATACAATATGCCTTTTTTATAACCCCTTAGTGTGACAGGCCTGCTATGCCTAATTGGTAACTAAACACCCAAAAAGTACACACTCAACCTAATCTATTAATCACTTCTCAAAGCAGTGTTGACATGCAGGTTGAACTGATAAAACAGTTTATTCACATGTCACAATGTGTGCACATCATTTTCGTGATGTCGGCCAACCCATCTATACATACACAAAATAGTAGTGGAAAAAGGACAATTAGGCACTTAAACTTATGTATGACAGACCTGTGTGTAGTATTTAGATTTGCATTGGAGAAGATTAGATACCAGAAGGTAGCAGACACTTAGTCAAGGACAGGTATTAAGATTAGACTTGCAGGAACCACTGAGTCAGGACTGTGAGTGTGACCTTCATTGTTCCCACAATTACTCTGCAACAGCCTACTTGAGGGGCATACTTTGGTCCCCAGCAGCAATTGGTTCACATGTGTCTCCCATCCAAGTACTTCCAAGCCTATTCTAGCCTTCATTGTTAGGGAGACACAGTATAGCATATTGTGGATACATTTAGTACTCAGGCCATTTACCATTAAAAAAAGGGTTGTTGTGTCTGAGGTGGCTGTCCATCCTGGTTTCGTAGACTAGACATTACAGGACACAAATTGTTTTGATAGGCAACTTGTAACCTAAGAGGGTAACCAGAATCTCACAGACAACTAGCATTTTAACTTGATAAGCTAACCCCTTCCCAAACCTAACTAGCTAAATATTAACCACGAACTGCTTGGAGTAACCCTGGATTGTAAATTGTCATGATCAAAACTGTGATACAACAGTAGCTTAGACTTAGAAGTCTGTCCATAAAGCACTGCTCTACCTTATCGCTAACAAGGCAGGTCCTACCGGCCCTAGTTGTCACAGCTGGACTACTGTTCAGTAGTGTGGTCAGGTGCCACAGAGACTTAGGAAATGTACAATTTGCTCAGAACAGGGCAGCTCGGACACCCATGCCACAAGACATGCTTAAAGGTCTTAAAATCCCGAAGACTATGGGAGGCACACAGTATTACATAGAACAGTCCACAGGTAACTGATGCAAGCAGTAAGATCAGATTCAAAACTAATAATTCACCTTACGGAACAGCAGGTAATGTTAAGACATGCTAGCACACACGGTTTAGTGTAATACATTTTGTATGTGTAACGCTATTTACTGTTCTCTTGTTTGATGTAAGAGCCTTAGTGTTTCGACCCCAAGAACAGCTAATGGGGATCTGTTAAGAATTCAATTTTGTATTTAGACAAATTGCCAGTACAAAAAATAAAATCTTAAATGGAAACCTATGGTTAACTATGTGAATCCCCCACTTTTAATTTGGGAGGGAATCAAGAAACATGTAGACATCGGAAGGTAACTAAACATTGTGTTGTTGCCCACCCCCAGTAACCCAAATGAAAGTCAAACTCGAATAAGTTATATGCAATTTATTTTCTTACATTTAACAGACAAAGTACTAAATCTAGGCTCAAGATGGTACAACCAATTTCGTAGGGAATGACTGCATTGTCACAGTCATGCACCAGGCCTCACTGACAGCAGCTGGTATCGCAGGTCTTGCCCTTGCACACACAGCCTGAAGCACATTTACTGCAGTCGGAAGGACAGCAGGGGCAGCAACCTGATGGGACAAAAACAATCGATTATTGATGACCAATGACAGACTATTGACCAATGACAGACAAACCCATTAATAAGGCTCTAAGATGAGTTGTCAACTTGTCTCCCCAGGTGTGGTCAACTTAATCAAAGCCTTCCTTGTTCAGAGTCCTCTTGAAGAGCCTAATTAGGCTACCAGGTGTTCATAACTAAGTGGGAAGATGGTATTGACCAACCATGCTTTGAACTCATTGAGAAACACATGTTCTAATGGCCAACAGTGTCAACCATCAAGTACAGCCATCATGCTGGTAAACAAATGATAGTATTAAAAAATTACATTTCTTTTTATAAGTTGTGCAGTTGAATTTCTGCCGAAATTGCAGTTATCAAGTCATTTCCTTAGGTGAAGCCAGCATGAGAGAGAAGTCGGCGCTCAGAACATGACGAGTTTATTTGACGAGTGGTATTTACAACGTAACAAAACCAAAAAACTTACTTTTCTTACAACTGGTGCATGCGCAGTTGGAACACTTGCAGGATCCACCGCAGTTGCAAGAGCCAGCTACAAATAGACAGTTGCGTTAATAGATAATCAAAATGACAGGTAATTGGTTTTCGAATAAATAGGCCTACATTATGATTATATTAATCAATATACATGAAAACTTACTTTTAGAGCATTCACAAGGATCCATTTTTTCAGTTTTTGATCGCGATTATTTTTCCAAATGAAGTATTTCAGCTTAATTTCACTGTTGAGTTGTAAGCTTTAAATTTCTCTTTGGCGAAGCACCGTTTTTATAGCGTCAGGACAGACGGGTGCCGTGTGCAAAACAGTCTCGCGTTCAGACGCTCAGGGTTTGCACCCGGGTTATTTCATTATACTGCGCGAAAATAATCAAGGAAGAGTTTCCTATTGTTTCCAAATTCCATAGCCTGTTACATAACCTGATTACCACGTTGATCATCGATTAATTAAGGCTACACCCTTATTTATTTAACTATACAAACATTTATTGGGATCTTTTTTGTTTTTAGGAATGCCTTCAATAACCCCCAGGGTCTGGAGTGTTGTAATCAATCAAGCCATTATATTGTTATTTTACAGGCACGATCTAAATGTAATGTTCAAATTCATGATGATTTTAATTGTTATATACTATAATCTAATCTAGACATAGGCCTATAGATTAGAATGCGAAAAGTTAATATAATTATATTACTTGTCGGGAAGAATTTGAATAGGCCTAGTGTATTTGGAAATATATATTAAAACTACGATTTACAAATCACTACATTGTTGACTGGTTTTCGGTTGGACAGTCATCGTTACCGTGCACAGTGCACACGGTACGCAAATTATTAAACGGTTCAGTTGTCACTTTTTCGGGAGTGGTGTTGTCATTGGTGCTGTGTTGAGAGCTTCCAGTCCCGTGCTTCCTTTATCTGCACACGAGCTGTGCTCATGAGCAACATTCGAATGTGAATGAATCACTTTGCGCATGTCGACTGAGTGTTAGTATTTTTCTAGAATATCTTGCCTGAGTAAATGAGCTGTGTCATACCACAAACATTGTGCGACGTGATAAGAATAGTCACCGTCAGCAGCCAGACCTACAATTAATTACAAATGACAGTTAAGAAAACAAAAACAATGATGCATTCAGAACTATTCTATAAGCCTTTCATAAATACTTTCATCTTCCATCATGTATATATATAAAACAAATTTACCCTAATAAGAATCATGATCAATACAGAAATATATTTTAAACTCCATGAACGATGATGACTTCAAAGCACTTGTTTGGTACTGTGGAATAATGTGTTCGCGACAAAGTAACTTGAGCAGCTTTGAGTGATAAGTGAAGTCATTTGCAATATATATTTTTTATTTTTTTTAAATAACTGCCTTTGCATGGTTGTAGCTAGCTAGCTAACCCAGAAACATTGACAGTTAAAGGTCGAGGACTTCGGTAAGATATCGTCTCGCTTTATCAAATGGGCTAACTATATGAAATGCTTTGTATGTTCTGTCGACATATCTCATGTATCGTTGCATATGGAAATGGGGGAATAAATATACCTAACTATAGTAAGTAGTGAACGTCGTTATCTCTGATGAGTTACAATCGCTGACTGTCTTGTGGATGTGTTCATTTGGGAAAGATAATTACTGAAATGTTGCACTCTATTATTAACAATATTTTAATTAGTCATAGCTATGCCATCTATCTAGGTATCTGTTTATCTTTGTTGGCTATTTTCGAAGGCTAGGAGGAGCCAATGCAATGAACATGGAACGCCGGGACACCCAGCGGGCGCCTGGAGTAAGCCGTTTCAAAATCAAATGTTATTTACCGAGTACAACAGGTGTAGTAGACCTTACCGTGAAATGTTTACTTACAAGCCCTTAACCAACAATTCAGTTCAAGAAATATAGTTAAGAAAATATTTACGAAATAAACTAAAGTAAAAAATAAAAAGTCACACAATAACAATAAAGAGGCTATGTACAGGGGGAACCGGTACCGGGTAAATGTGCAGTGGTGCAGGTTAGTCGATGTAATTTGTACATGTAGGTAGGGGTAAAGTGACTATGCATAGATAGTCAACAGTGAGTAGCAGCAGTGTAAAAACAAAGTTTATGAGGGTAGTTTGCAAGTGGATGCAACATGCATGCATCTCCAGCAGTGATGATTAGATTTCTTACTCACCTCAGAACAAGCATCCAGTAGAACAAACTCACAATATGTACTGTGATTGGTTATTTTTGTTTTAGTATTGTGCCACCACTTTGGTGCCTACAGTGCCTTCGCAAATAATTCAGACCCCTTGACTTTTTCCAAATTTTATTAGGTTACAGCCTTATTCTAAAATGGATTCAATATTTTTTTCATCCTCAATCTACACACAATACCTCATAATGACAAAGCAAAAACAGGTTTAGAAAGTTTTGCTAATTTATACAAATTTAAAAATGGAAATATCACATTTACATTAGTATTCAGACCCTTTACTCAGTACATTGTTGAAGCACCTTTGGCAGCGATTGCAGCCTTGAGTCTTCTTGGGTATGACGCTACAAGCTGGGCACACCTCTATTTGGGGAGTTTCTCCCATTCTTCTCTGCAGATCCTCTCAAGCTCTGTCAGGTTGGATGGAGAGTGTTGCTGCACAGCTATTTTTAGGTCTCTCCAGAGATGTCTGATCGGGTTCAAGTCCGGGTTCTGGCAGGGCCACTCAAGGACATTCAGAGACTTGTCCTGAATCATTGTGCACTCTGGAGCAGGTTTTCATCAAGGATCTCTCTGTACTCTGCTCTGTTCATCTTTGCCTCAATCCTGACTGGTCTCCCAGTTCCTGCCGCTGAAAACATCCCCACGGCGTGATGCTACCACCACCATGCTTCACCATAGGGATGGTGCCAGGTTTCCTCCAGACACGACGCTTGGCAATCATGCCAAAGAGTTCAATCTTGGTTTCATCAGACAAGATAATCTTGTTTCTCATGGTCTGAGAGTCTTTAGGTGCCTTTTGGCAAACTCCAAGCGGGCTGTCATGTGCTTTTTTACTGAAGAGTGGCTTCCATCTGGCCACTCTAGCACAAAGGTCTGATTGGTGGAGTTCTGCAGAGAGGGTTGTCTTTCTGGAAGTGTCTGCCATCTCCACAGAGGAACTCTGGAGCTCTGTCAGAGTGACCATCAGGTTCTTGGTCACCTCCCTGACCAAGGCACTTCTCCCACGATTGCTCAGTTTGGCCGGGCGGTCAGCTCTAGGAAGAGTCTTGGTGGTTCCAAACTTTTTCCATTTAAGAATGATTTTTGGTACCCTTCTCCAGATCTGTGCCTCGACACAATCTTGTCTCTGAGCTCTACTGACAATTCCTTCACCCTCATGGGGTGGTATTTGTTCTGACATGCACTGTCAACTGTGAGACCTTATATAGACAGGTGTGTGCCTTTCCAAATCATGTCATATCAATTGAATTTACAACAGGTGGACTCCAATCAAGTTGTGGAAACATCTCAAGGAATATCAATGGAAACAGGATGCACCTGAGCTCAATTTCGAGTCTCAAAGCAAAGAGTCTGAATACTTATCTAAATTAGGTATTTCAGTTTTTTTATTTTTAATACATTTGAAAAAAAATCTAAAAACCTGTTTTCACTTTTCGTTATGGGGTATTGTGTGTAGGCACTCACCCTCAAGATGAACCATAAAATAAACCCTTGCATGGTTACAATGGGCAAGTTTAAAGGGATCCACCCATGCCTCACTGCAGTCACACAATCAGGGAAGGTATGGCCTCGCCCAGTTCCCTTTGGTAGTTGCCATTTACATGTATGCATGAAGCTTGATGCATCGTAATATAGCACTCCAGCTCAAGTAATTCAATCTTCTCTCTTCTATTAGGTGTTCATCCATAACCCTCACATGTGTGGCCAGTGGCAGGCAGCCTACCGTCTAAGCCAGAGTGCCCAGGACTCAGACATCTCTTTGCTCAACATCAACCAGGCATTGAGCTGCTTGACAGCTGGTACTCGAGGACCCAACACCACTGGAGACACGCTCCTCGTGGGCACCCAGACAAACCTGGCCTATGATGTACACGAAATTGCTGACATCTTCAACAGAGAGGTGAGCCAAGGACTGGACAGGAAGCAATGATACAACATAATCATGCTTCTGTTGTAGTAGTATTACATAATAATAACGTTTTGCAAATAATGATGCTATTTCCTTTCCTCTAGGTGACAGATGGGGACAATGCCATCGCTTTAGGGAAATTGGCGAATATTGAGTCCCCCCTCACCATCATCGGAGGAAACTGTGCCTTACAAGGATTTGACTGTGAGGGGAACGACCAGTTCTGGACGGTATGGATTGTGTTCCTCTTCATCATGTGAACTGTTGTCTAACATTGAAATAGGAATAGTTTTACCACAATTAAGGACATTATATGTTTGTTTGTTTGTCTGGGTTCCTTTTCAGGACACGGGGGATAATGTCCGGTCATTGGTTCTCTGTGTTTTTACTGGCAATTGAAAAAATGAGGTGACATTTTATTTAGCAGAAGTTTCATCCAAAGATGAAAGCAAGTACTTTGCAATGTATAGCTAGACGACTTTAAATGTTGTTATTACATAAATATACTAGATCCTAAAATGGGTAATATACTGTGTATATTTTATTTTGTCAGGTCTTTGCAGCTTCTTGTCAGATCAGAGGACTTTGACATTAGGGTATACAGATGCACAATTGCATCCTGTCGGGCTGTATCACTGCCTGGTACGGCAACTGCACCGCCCACAACCGCAAAGCTTTCCAGAGGGTGGTGTGGTATGCCCAACGCATTCCCGGGGGGAAACTTCCTGCCCTCCTGGACACCTACAGCACCCGATGCCATAGGAAGGCCAAAAAGATCATCAACCACCCGAGCCACTGCCTGTTCACCCCGCTATCATCCAGAAAGCGAGGTCAGTACAGGTGCATCAAAGCTGGGACCGAGAGACTAAAAAACATCTTCTATCGCAAGGCCATCAGACTGCTAAACAGCCATTACTAGCACATCAGAGGCAGATGCCTATAGACATAGATTAGGAATCACAGGCCACTTTAATGAAATGAAACACTAGCCCTTTAATAATGTTAGATATTACTTGTTAGATATTACTGCACTGTCGGAGCTAGAAGCACAAGCATTTCTCTACACCCGCAATAACTATCTGCTAAACACATGTGACCAATAAATTTGATTTGATTTTGATCAAAGAAGATGAACTTGTGAAAATGAGGTATAGCTCATATTACATACCTAGAGTTGTGTTTCTGCAGCTATTTGATGTTTAAAACTTAAACAAATCTTGCTGTGTATAGTACAGAAAATGTCAGCAAAGAGAGGATGTGTGCTGATTGTTCTCTCTTTGTATCTTTCAGAAGGTTACCTCCCTCTGTCATAAGCATGGCAGCAGGTTTGCTTATGCACTGGCCAATGGAACAGTGCAGTGCACTGGCCAATGACCACACTGCTCACTACTGGATAATCAAGGTACTGCAAGTTTTGAATGGGTGGAATATTAGTTTCCTTCTTAATGCATCCCTGTCACTTTACACAAAACGTATTGAATTTGAATCAGCATTATGTTTAAAGATGTGCCAATAACTGTCCCACTTTCCCTCTGCAGTCTAAGAACCATGCAATGAGCGTTCATGTATTTGACCTTAATGCTGACGGTGTTGTAGAACTCATCAAGGGCTGGTCCAATGGAAAGGTAAACCACCTTGATGTGTCAGTCAACAATCAATTTAGGGCAATTGAGAAGACCTATTTGTTAAAATGAGTACAGAACCAATCAAGGAGAGTCTTCAAAGTCCTCTAATCCTTCACTTTGTCACATTGCCTAGGACTGGTTGACACTTGGCACCAGCCTTTCCTCCAAGTGTAAGGAATGTTGTAAGGCCCCTTGACTTCACCTTAATTTACAGATTGATGCACGGAGCGATCGAAACAGGTGAAGTCATCTTCAAAGACATCTTCTCGTCCTCTGTGGCTGGAGTGGTGGAGAGGGACTATCGCATGGATGGACAGATCCAGCTCATCTGTACCTCTGTGGAGGGAGAAGGTAAAGACATGAGTAACACTACTAGTACTTCGTATAGGCCTAGTTTATTTGTGTGTATTCTCTCAGAATTTGTCTTTGACATCCAATGTGTTGTGTGCTGGTTGTCAGTGCGTGGCTACCTGCCTGCCAGTAAGGAGATGAAGGGGAACCTGATGGACTCCAGTGTGGAGCAGGATCTGATCCGAGAGTTGAGCCAACTCAGGCAGAACCTGCTACTGGAACTACGCAACTATAAGGAGAATGCCAAGGTTTCTAAGATCTAGGGCTGACCCCATTTAGTCCACTGGTCGATAGGCTGTTGGTCGACCGAGATTTTGTTTGTCGAGCTGTGGCAACCATATTTAAAAAATGTATGGCACACGAGACACCTGTCTGATTCACGCCTTTCTGAGCAGACTAATCCATTGCAGGCCGCGGGAATGGTACACCAGTACCAGTAGTACATTTAGCCTACTATTAATTTCCATAATTTCTCATCTACATTGTTTGTTTAATTACGGTCATTTCTGTTGTCATTGTAGGAGTGGAAATGTTGTCTGCAGAGCGCCCAACGTAGGCTACACTTGTGAGAAAAAGGTTTGGGTTTATTTAATTCCATTTATGAGTTGTCAATGTATTATTTGTCTTGTTTGGAGTGCTCCTGTCAATCTTGAGTAAAGACACACACCTGATTACACATAGAAGTAGGCCTAGGATACCTGGCCTGCGTGCAAATGTAGGCCTATGTGCCCATTTGGGGATCTCATACTATTTATGATAGTCTTAACTCACCATTACTGTGGAGCTTCTCAAAGTCATTTTTTCTTCGCCTCAAACAGCAAGTAAATTAAGTCTGTTTTTTACATCCATTGAGAAGGACAATCGTTCCTCAACGTAGCCTATTAGAAACATCTTTCCAGCTCTCTCCCTTTCCATAACTACTCAGCATGAAAGGGGAAAAAATGTCATTAAATATGCCTATCTGATTAATTCTTATCCATTCCGCAAATAGCCTACAGCTGTGTCTGTCCGGAGCTCACTGGAGCAGGAAACTCTGAGGGCCCAGAATATTTTATACAATGTTGCAAGTTTGCTCGCCTCATGCTGGATCAAGTTAATAGTTGACACAATGTGTCAAGTTCCTTGTAGACAGGCCATGCGTAGCCAATGTGATTCATAGGATATTTATTTTTATCAGGATATTTTCTACCTGCAATGTTTTTATTTGTTGGCTTTATATAGGCTACTTTTACATATTGGCAATAGAAGTTACTTTTAGATTTGTATCATTTTCATAGAATTTTGATTAACCAAATGATATTGATTTACTATAAATGAAATGAAACTGTTCTGGTTAGGTGATATTGATCTCTGGCTCCCTCTTTAGTCATTTTATGTCTTCATTTTTAATTGCAGTGCTTTAAGCATCAGACAGGCTCAGTAGTCTATATATAGTTGATTTTATTCAAACATAGGGTGTGTCTATATATATTTTAACATTTCGACCAATCGATTGGTCAAAAGAACAGACGACTCTCCTTCGACCAACATTTATTTTAGTCGGGGACAGCCCTACTAAGAACAGACACTGACGAACACTTTCACAGAATCAACTATGAGGATAAAGCTACAACCAAACACACGTTTACATTTATATATACACACTGAAACTCTCTGAAATAACTAATATTAGAAGAAAATGATAAAGCCCACATGTGCAATCAAACACCCACACCTCAGACAAACATTACCAGACCTATCAGTTACTGTACTCTGAGGAGAACATTGATCCTCCCACTCTATGTACAAACATACACACGCATAGTGTTTGTACCTTAGTGTAAAGGACTGTGTGTCTTGTGTCTCTGGTAGCAGGCTGTCCCAGGGACTTCAGAAGGTGATACCCAGATGGGGGTGATATCAGCCAATACCCAGCTCTAGACTGCCCTCTGTCAGAGCTGCCACGGAGTCCCAGAGGGCACACATAGAGCTCAGCATCTCCACGCCCAATGGTAAACACCATCACCCCAAACAGATACCCTCCCTACTAACCACTAACACATTCATGCACTGTCATCAAAACACAGTAAGCAGCTCACCTACACAGCCCTAAAACCACACAGAAACTCACCATGCTGACCAAACTTCAGCCTGTCCCACATTGAACCCAATCACTCTCTCCACTCACCATCCTATAATCCAGAATGTGCAGCCTCATGTGGCTTGCTGTGGTAACTGAGTGGGCTGAGTACTGTCCTCTTGGATTTCCCCCTACAGAGACCATCATTAGAGCCGTGCTGATTTTCGCTGAGGAAATTTTCAAGGGTGAAAGTCATGTGGTACACCCCAGTGCCCAGAATTGGTCTGGTTGTATCCGTGTTCACATCATTCCTCCCAAAGATATCCTTGTGGATCTACACATCAAAGCTTTTGTTGGCGGCAAGAGCAGGTACACATATTTTAATTATGAACGAGACAGCTGAGTCCTTTGCATAGATGTGTTAGTGAAGTGATTTGCCAGTGAAATTCACACTTTAAAACAACCAATCATTGATTTTGACTATCAATTACTTTCCAACTTTGTAAGTTTAGCAGTACTTTAGCTCTGTCTAATGACAACAATAAATCGTTTTGTAATTTGAATGTGCTTATTCTTTCTCTTCCTTTTCCTCCAGCGTTCAGTTCCACGTCTTTGAGATCATGCGTCAGCTGCCTGGCTTCTCCATGTATGATCTTAATGTTGATCCTGAGGTATCTCAACCTACTGGGAAAGTCACCTTCGCCAGGCCACAGAGAGTAAGCACATTCATTCTTTGTATCTCTCGTTCTCTTACTCTAACTTACACACACACACTTCCATGTGCTGTCACGCTCCTCTACAGACTCTTCCAAGCCCCTCTGGCATTCTGCTTCACAGTAATGTTAACTGTTATTACAGAAAATCTGTATTCTCGTCTTTAGGTCGTCATGTGGCTGAACCAGATCTTCCTCCTACCGGAGGGCATTGATACCCCAGTTGTGACGTTCAACTTTCTGCGCCGTGGGCAGAGGTATGTCTACATGTGTTAACACACATCTTCGTGCACAGGAGATCTGTAGTATTTCAAAATGGCCCCTTCAGTGGTTCTTTGTTTTCCAATCAGATCACACTAATCACAGACGACATAGACCTACAGGCAAAGGCAGACTTTCCCACGTACTTTGGGAAGCTGCGGACCACCATGACTGAGGTGAACAAACCTGTTCCCACACAACCCACCTCAACCTTCACACCAATAGCATTTCTCTCGTTACCAACCTCACAACACCTTTGATATCGCTTTATTTTTGTGTAGTTGGCCTAACATTTCAATGTTATTTTTCAGTCGACTCGGTTCGACGTCTCACTATGGGACACACCCACTTTTACGGGTCATTGGTTGAAGCCTTATTCAATCAAACCTAACAGGCCATTCAGAGCTTTGTGGGTGTATGCCCCTCGTGTCTATATAACATCCTGCACTGCTCTGGTTTCCTATTTCTTTGCATCATCACAAGTCTATTTGGGTACTAGCTCATTAAGCAACGTTCTTCAGAAAACTAGCTCTCAACTTAACTTTTCTTTCCTGGTGGGTTACCACCCCACCATGGAGAATTGGGTGGCTTATTTTCTATTTTCAGGAATTCTGAAATCTTCAGCTTCACTTTACAGAGTGAAAATACCTTAGTTAGCTTGTTAGCAGCACTTTTTGTCGTTGGCTAGCTACAGTACATCTGTTGCCTGGCCTTGTTAGCTAGCTTGCTCCACTGCTTTAGCATCCCGCTAATTGCAGGTTCCCACAAATTTAAGCTACTTATACCTGGGGTCTCTAGCTCTCTGTCGGATTCCACCGTTCGGAGCTAGCTAGCTAAACTTTTGAATGTCTTGGCTGTGTAGTGTGCTAACGGATCCGCTGGTGTTTTAGCTAGAATCCTTTGGGCTAAACCCTCATTCGGTTTGTTTGGCTAGCACGAGCGGTGCTGTTTCTTCAGTGTGTTACCCCACCATTGAAGCACCATCCCTTTTACCTTCCCCTGTGAATGATAGCCCAGCCGTTCGTTCTACCTCGAGTTATTTGGTTTACACACCGAGTCGGCACTTGGTATCTCATGCGACGGCTCGGCTAGCTGGCTATCGTCACTCAGGTGAAGATTGCGGGCATTACAATTGCGAGCATTACATGTCCGGGACAGATTCCCATCCACTCTGTAATACTTGGCTAGGCGTCGAACACGCCATGGAGGCTCTCGTCGACCCCACTAGTTGTGTGCATTGCGCTCAGATGGGCTCCGGTGGCCTAAGACGTAGAGCCAAGTACATGGAAAGTATTGCCCAGGCCTCGTCCTTGCTCGAAGACGACTCTGTTGACAATGAAGTCCCTGAGGAGGGAGAAGCTACCGCCTCTGTCTGAGGCGGACCTTAATTCTGATGAATCCGGAAGTGAGGACGACAGCATGTCTCTTGCCGCATCAGCCTCTCTAACCAGGAGATGGATTACGCCCCTGAATAATTTCTCCCCTCTACTCAGTTTGTGCTACCCAGCCAGACTGCAGAGGTAGGACATGAGTCAATAACTGACCTCTCCTTCTTCGAGGCAATCAGATGCACTGCAACCAAATTTGATGTTGAGTATTCAACGCCTCCCACACCTTACAAGAAGACTAGGATGGATGGAATCTCCTCTCAGAGTAATTCTACATCCGTCTGACAGCGTGTACCAGCCTTCCTAGACTGTCTGGCGTTGTTGGAGTCTTCCTGGGTGTGCCCCTCAAGTCACCTTCTCCTGTGACTGGCTACCCCTACTTGGATATGCACAACATGGAGTCGTCGGGATGGCTCAGCCCGCCTCCCGTGGAGCCATCCCTGGCTGAGCTCCTCTTCCTCTGCCCCCAAGCTCGCTCATCCCAATGACCGCTTCACCGCGTCAATGTATGAGAGGATCTACCGATCTGCATCTCAGGTGGGGCGCTCCGTGAACGCTGCTGCCCTCCTCTCCATATACATGGCGGTACAGAGTGCGCAATCTCTGTCCGGTCTCCAAGCCACTTTCCTCATCATGGGATTTGGCACTGGTTCTGGATGAACTTACAGGCAATCACTTTGAATCCCTGGAGACAGTGGATCTTAAGACTCTGTCATATAAAACAGCCCAGTTGCTCGCCTTGGCTATGGCCAAGTGTGTTAGCGACCTTCATGTGCTCTCGGTTCATCCTTCATGCACTCAGTTTCCCCCCCGACTACTCCAAGGCTATGAAACATCCTTACGCCACGTTCATTCCTAAGGTCATTCCCATGACTTATAGTAGTCAAACCACTGACCTTTTTTCCCTTCCACCCTCCGCCGTTCTCTTCTCCAGAGCAGCGGCGCCTTAAGTGCGTGCACTGCGCAGCTACTGAACATGGACAGCACTAGGCCATTCCGAAGTTGTGACCAACTTTTTGTTTGCTTTTCCACCCCTGATCTGGGTAGGGCTTTGTCCAAACAATGCCTCACCCATTGGGTAGTGGAGGCTATTGCCAAGGTGTACAGTTGTCTGGGATTGCAGTCTCCCCTGGGTGTCCGCGCACATTTCACTTGAGGAATTGCCACGTCATGGGCACTGTATATAGGCATCTCCGTCTTGGAGATTTGTGCGGCTAGTTAGGCTTCTTCTCACACCTTTGTGAGGTTCTATTGCGTGGACGTTACTGCGCCCTCCCTGGCGCACAGAGTCCTTGGACTGAAGCTGAGTAGGATGGATCAGGTACATTACCATGTACCACAACAGGCTTCTCAGGAAAGGTACTATTGGCAATCGGGGAGCTTTGCAAGTGTCCCATAGTGAAATGTCCAACCGAGTTGACTGAAAGAAAACTTTGGGTTACGGTATGTAACCCCGGTTCTCTGAAGGAGATCTCACCAGATTGCCCCTCTTGCACGATTTGTGTAAGAGGTAGTTCTTAGAATGAGGAAACCAGAGCAGTGAATGGTGTTATATATAAAGCTCTGATATGGGGCGTACACCCATAAAGCTCTGATATGTCTGTTAGGCATGATTGGTTTCAACCAATGACCAACAAAATAGGGCGTGTCCCATAGTGAGATGTCTTCCTCATCTCCTTCAGAGAAACGGGGTTACATACCGTTACGCAAAGTTACCTATTGTTTGAACAGGTAGATGACTATCACTCTGTCCACCAAATGCTGATGGTGGCCATTGCAGATCATTCTAATCACATCCGTAACATGCTGGAGCAGGCAGAGGACGCACAACTCATGGGGGACAAGTTAGTGACGCCATAACAACCACCATGATTTCTCTGCTTGGCTTTTCTTTTCATCCCTTCATCTTTTTGCATGACAGGAGGAACATGAAGAAGCTCTACATTGAGCTCTATGACCTGAACAGAGACCTGATCAATGAGTACAAGATCGGATCCAACAATCACAATGTTCTTAAGTCTGTCAACCAGGCCCATTCAGAGGGCAGGGAGACTGAGAGGTGAGTAGGGGTTGACAGGGTGATCAGTGGGGGATAGCAATTGTAGAGGTTTGAATGTGTTTTGAAGGGTTCAGGTCTTTCCTAACCTCTACTACTATGTGTCTCTCTCAGTGGGTAAGCCAAAGAATCAGGTTATCACAGCCTGCCGAGACACTATCAAAAACAACAATGTCAATGCCCTGTTCAAGATCATGAGAGCAGGCACAGCCTCTTCCTGAGGGTACCCCCTGTGTGAGAGGGGGGAGCCAGTCCGGGGGGAGCCAGGAGAGGAGGCTTTATAAGTGTGAAGAAAGTCTAGTTCACTAGTGACAAGGCCTGAAGAAAAGACAGGCCTCTCCTGCACCCCTAGATGTCATATTGGTCAGCAGTGATGTTTTAGAAGAGTCAGTGGGTGGGAGTAACTGTCACGTTGTAAATGTGGTTTTCTAGCCAAAGAAATCTATACTCCTTTAATGTTAAATGGGACCAGCATAGTGTGATACACGTTTACATTTTATAGATTGTAAATAGTCAGGGAACTTTGTGTGTGCAGAAAATGTAACCCTAAATTAAATGGTCTTTTAACTTAATATGTCTGTTTTTGGTTTTCATTGTAGTATTTTCATTCAAGTCTTGTTGGTTGAATGAATGTCTTCAATGTCTCTCAGGCCAGATTGCTGTTAAGTGAATCCAGCTCCTAAATTGCAGCCATTTAAGACAGCTAGGGGCTAGAAGTGCATATGGTGCTGTATTGCAAGAACATCAATCACCACGATAAAAGTACAAAGTGTCTGACAAAAAAATAAGTCTGCTAGGTCCGGATCATTATGCTCCCCCCTTTCCCCTTCCTTCATATTCTTGGAGAGTCCGCTTCCAGTTGCTGCGTTGGCATCTGGCGTACAGCTGGACCAGCGACTCCCACACGTGTCACGTGACCAGTGAAATGAATACCGTTAAAATGCTGTCTTGCCAATTTTGCACGTTTTTCAAAAAGTTAACTTTACCTTACTGAGCCTCCCTCCATACACCATGTAGGTCTGTATTCATTTCATGTATTTTTCTCTCTCCATTTTAAACTTCGTTTTTGTTGGACCCCAGCACTGTCAGAGACTGCAGTTTTCATACAGAAACCAGATGTTCCCGGGTTTGGCAGTGTCGCTATAAATTGCTTTGGTGACTTTCATCTGTTGTGGTAAGTATGATGACTGATGCGTAGATTGAATACTTTGTACACATATACTGATACAATACAAACGCTGTCATTCAATATAGGGCTCCCTGTATTATGCAAACATGCAACAGTCTGGCAATTATATGTAAATCTAATGCGTCATGGTCGGCTTTTTCTTTTTTTACATGCGACAAAAGCTTTCCTTTGAGTTAACGCATACATGTCTGAAAAATTATGCATTTTAAGATGCATTTTTGCAAATTATAAACTGCATGGTGAACCAATAAATAGTTACATTTGTGAAGGAGATTAAGATAGGGACATTGAGTTCGGAACACTATGTTCTAACGCACACAAGAAAGAATTTTCTATTTAGAAATCTTATGTAGAGTTTACATACGATCCGACAGCCCTCATAATAGCCGAATTGACCAGATTTGGGGTTAGGTCCTATAGGAGAGGGGTGGCAATGAAGTCGTTCTTCAAAATCTTTTGGAACATTTTGGTCTGGCTTAACATTTGCTTCTGAGGTGTCATTTGAACGCTAACTTGGAAACCGTGGTCAATTTCTGTAGACTACTGGGAGATGATCTGTTCTGTTCCTTTGAGGGGGCGTGTCTGCTATAGGAAAAGGTATGAACATTCTTGCATTAGTTCTGGAAACTTGGGGAAATGAGTTTGAACTGCAGATATCCCTGTAATGGCGCCTCAGATAATTTATGAATAATAAAGTCAAAGAAAAATAAGAACAAAATATACAAAGTAACTGCAAATATAAAAGTAACAACAACAACAAAAACTTTTGTCAAATATATTTTGTTATTTTCCTTGTTTGTGTACAATGTAATTCTCGTGATTTATTTTCATATTTAGGATTACAGCCTGCCGAAGAGATTAAATGGAATGAATTTTGCAGACTAAAGGGAAAACCCCTCTGAGATACTGGAGTAGAAACATAAGGACTGCAGAGTGTTGGGTTACTGAGCATTATCCAGCAGGACCTCAGGGTCCCCCAGAAAACCTCTCGGGAATTGCTCTTGCATGGGTGATCAGTATTGTGAACTCTTCACAGGATGCTGTATGGAGCTTTCTGATCTCAGAGATCCTGAGGAAGAGGAAAATACAAATTAATGGGAAAAGCCTTTGAAGGGAAATAGGTTCAGTAGGACACAATGAGGAGAATTCACATAAAAGGAGATGTTCTGTGCACCCTGCTCATGCTGGGGCTACTCTGTCTGCTGTTGTACGCCCACCAATGCTTCACTCCCACCTGGGACACTTGGCACTTAGAGCAGGGCTCTACAAGCTCCCGTGCTCTTCTAGGGGCTCTACCAGAGAGCCACGTGACTAAACTGGTCCCCTCTACGCACCCAGATAAGACAAAGTGCCAGTCTGAGCCTCAGTCACATCCGAAGTCCAAACTTCAGTCTAAATCCAAACCTAAGGCCAAGACCAAATCTAGATCCAAGTCAAAGAAAGATGAGGGGACAAAGAAGGTTGCTCCAACAAAGGCTGCTCCTGTTTTACCCACACAACCACCTTTTGACTTTGAGGGTTACCTACGAGATAAGGACAACCGGGACTTCAGACTGCTGATAGACCAGCCAGGGAAGTGCTCAGGCGAGCTCTACATGCTCATTACTATCAAGTCCGTAGCAGCAGACTTTGAAAGAAGGCAGGTAGTGCGGCACACCTGGGGAAGAGAGGGTGTTCTCCCGGATTTGCAGACAGTGAAGACTGTATTCCTCCTTGGGGTACCCAGGAACAAGACAGCCCTGCCTTTATGGGACCGGCTCCTTGCCTATGAGAGCCACACCTTTGGGGACATTCTCCTCTGGGACTTTGATGACACATTTTTCAATTTGACACTTAAAGAGACCCACTTCCTCCAGTGGGTGAATGACAGCTGCTCCAATGTCCAGTTTATCTTCAAAGGTGATGCTGATGTCTACGTGAATATAGACAACATTTTGCAGATGCTGAAGGGTCAGAAGCCTGACAAGGACCTCTTTGTGGGTGACATAATCCACCACGCCCGCCCCATCCGCCGGCGCAGCAGCAAGTACTTTGTGCCTGAGTTTGTGTACGGCCAGACGATGTATCCATCATATGCAGGAGGGGGAGGCTTTGTGATGTCCGGCCACACCGCCAGGCGGCTGAGTGGAGCGTGTCAGCAGGTAGAACTATTCCCCATCGACGATGTGTTCTTAGGCATGTGCTTAAAGAGAATCGGAGTCAAACCGTCACGCCATGAAGGTTTCCGTACATTTGGAATTGTGCGCCCCTCGGCTGCTCCCCACCTCCAGGTGTTTGACCCTTGTTTCTACAGGGAGCTGATGGTGGTACACAGCTTGACAGTGCCACAGATCTGGCTCATGTGGAACCTGCTGCATGACCCCCAACTGAGCTGTCACAGTAACCTGGCCCCCACCCCATGGCCCTTTAAGTGGAGGGGCAAGGTACTCGGAACAACAGGACAGAAGGACTCCGAGACTACAGTGGAACAGGACTATGATGTTACAGTGTTTGTAAAGCATTGAGGGCTTTGTGTTATGTCGATTAGAGGGACTACACTGTGAAAGAGCCATTGGGATATGGAAGCTGTGATTGAATGTTTGGTACAGTTATTTTTAGGTAATACAGTGGTTTTTGCTTAACAGTTTACAGCCATGGTAAATGTGCATCGTCTCTAGGAAACAGTATTTTTTCTTATCTTTTTCTTGGAAACATCCTGGATGTAAAACCAGTTGGTAAATGTATTGTGGTGGTAATGTTTTAAAAACACCCCTGCTCCATTTAGGTACAGTATGACTTACTTTGTTTATTTTATTGCACAGAGCCTCAATAAGGTCAATATAGATTGAAACATGTGCCAGGTTGATTTTGTGCAGTTGAATATACAGTACAGCGTTGTAAATTAAGAATCTTTGGGTGCGTTCGTAAATTCACTCTGGCTATCTACTCTGATTTCAGAGCACTCTTGTCTGAGTGTGTCAGAGCGCAGAATAACTGATGAATTTACGAACACTCAACACCCGTTGAATATGGCCGGTGTCAGTAAACGTCGGCAAAAAAAAGTAATTAAATTGTTTCCAGCAGCACAGTTACAGTCACCAACGCTCTGGATAGCTCTGCTAGGGCGAGTAAAATGGTTCGAGTGAGGTGTTCTCTAATTTGTGTCTGGAAGTAGCTAGCAAGCTCTGAAGCGCAACGCTCTGAATTTACGAACGGACAATCTGACAACGCTCTGAATTTACGAACACCCAGAGCGCACTCTGAGTGCACTCTGGCAATCCAGATTGAATGTACGAACACACCCTTTGTGTGCGATTACACATCAGATGATACATGTAGGTAGACTTGAATCTGAAATGAAGGGAGACAAAGCTCAAAGCATCAACTGTAGCTGTGGCAGGAAGTCCCCAATGGACCTCATTATATATATACTGAACAAAAATATAAATGCAACAATTTCAAAGAAATGTTGTTCCACTCCTCTTCAAAGGCTATGCGAAGTTGCTGGTATCTTTGCATTCAAATTGCCATTGATAAAATGCAATTGTGTTTGTTGTCCGTAGCTTATGCCTGCCCATATCATAACCCCATCGCCACCATGGGGCACTCTGCTCACAATGTTGACATAAGCAAACCACTCGCCAACACAACGCCATACATGTGGTCTGCGATTGTAAGGCCGGTTGGACGTACTGCCAAATTCTCTAAAATGACGTTGGAGGCGGCTTATGGTAGAGAAATGAACATTCAATTATGTGGCAACAGCTCTGGTGGACATTCCTGCAGTCAGCATGCCAATTGCGCGCTCCCTCAACTTGAGACATCTGTGGCATTGTGTTGTGTGGCAAAACTGTACACCTACCTTTTATTGGCACCAGCACAAGGTGTACCTGTGTAATGATCATGCTTTTTAATCAGCTTCTTGATGTTCCACACCTGTCAGGTGGGTGGATTATCTTGGCAAGGGAGAAATGCTCACTAACAGGGATATAAACAAATTTGTGCACAACATTTTAGAGAAATAAGCTTTTTCTGCATATGGAACATTTCTAGGATCTTATATTTCAGCTCATGAAACATGGGACCAACACTTTACATGTTGCGTTTATATTTTTGTTCAGTGTATTCTTAGAAACGTTCCAACAGAGGTACAGTTTACATATTCATGAATGTTATGTGCACAGCACCTACTTTAGTTCACAATTAGCTACACTGAAGATGACAATCACCAAGAAACAAACCAAAGCCCAGAGTAAACCCTGAAAAGTTAAGGGAGGGTGGTGTGCTTTCACTTACAATACTTCTGATAATCAGAATCCTTACATGCTGTTTCTTTTTAAACGTGTTATGTTCAGCTATACCTCCAACTGTAGTCCAAATGCTGTAAGTAGACGACATGCTGTTGATATCAAAATGTAAAGCAATCCGTTAACACTGAAATTGTCCCTGGTGGAAAACATGTGCATGTACTGCTTTTTTTGTTCTTTAAAAAGAAAAAAATACAGCTCAAGACCTTTCTTGTCATAGTTATTTATCAATATTTTCATATCCTTTTTGTACACACAGTAACAGGATTTTTTTAAATGAACAAAATTCAGAATGAGCAGTTTTATAAAATTCAAAATGTTGAGTTTCAGACAGTAGATTTTATGATGAGCTCATCTTAATCACAGCATTCTCGCATCATTCAGGAGCATTGTGTAAGCTTTAAGCAGACCGTTCTGATTCACCGTAGCAACGGTTATTGCTTTTTATGACATGCTTGATAATGTTGATCTACATGTTCTTTATTGTACAGAAGTAAAGCTATCCAATATCTGACACCAGATCCCAACTAATTTGATTCACATGTTGAATTAAGGATAACTCCCATTTCCAGAACTGGGTTAAATTGACTGAATCCACCAAAAATAACTACTTTGGGGAATGGGGATAAAACATACAATATAAAGGGAGACAATACATAGCATTAATAGAGTATTAAACTCAACTGAAGTTGTTCATTTAAAATTACAGTCTTAATTACAGTCATTAATTCAATCCAATGCAAAAATAGGATCAGTTGAGAGGAAATAAAACAGCCAAAGCCAACAGCTGAAAAGGAAGCATTCACTTTCTCCTGGCATTTAAAACAATATCTATGTCCACCTGAGATTGGGCAAACACAGCCCAGCTCATGCTCAGCAGTAACATTCCAGTAACGTTACCACAACATTGGTTGTGTTGCATTCATTTGCTCGCTACTATAAATGCAAACTCATCTACAGTGAGTTATAACAGATGCAACAAATGTACCAGGCCGGGAGTGCATTGCATTGTATTTGAACTCCAACAACCAGTGTGTGTAGCTCAGGTCATGAATGGTTGGCCGGTGGTGATGGTTAGACTGATGTTAAAACCATAGTCTTGCTATGAGATGTTCAGTGATATACATGTTTCTGTGTCCAGCAACTAGAACAAACCAAAACAATGTATTGTGCAAATCTTCCAATCAGAATGCCAGGGGTTGTTGAGAGATGAGGATTAGCCCTTCATGACTGAGCTCAGGACCTGCACTGTACATCAAGTCTTTATTCTACAATTTGACATGTTTTTTGGAGCAAGAGGGAAATGATGGCCTATGGGTGACAGTCAGTCGATCATGTTAGCTTGTCATGCTCAGTCATACTCAATGCTGTTCAATAGTTTCATTTACAGAGAGAAGTCAAGACAGGCTTGGTAGGAAATGAGGCACAACGTTAACAAAGGATTGTAGCTTTTTTTTTTGTATACATCTTGAACAAAGCAAGGGATACAATTTTAACAACATCAACAGCAGTACAGGCTTTTTTCATAGCAACTCATGAAACAAGTCAATGTAACAGCATAAACCATGCCCATGTAATACGCCTGCATCACACGCTGCAAAGCTGAGGGCTGGTTGAGTGGGGCTGGCACCAGTACATGATCAACCCACTATAACAGGGCGACTGACCACACACACATCCGGGGGTTCTAAACAGTGTACAGGGCTACCTTCCCTATCCATCTTTGTCTCTGATTTATCCTATTTTCAGCATCGATCTCTAGTACTAATAGTGGTTAAAGCTGAGCTATAGAGATGAATGAACCATTCAGGCCCAGGGTTTAGGAGCCAGACCGTGTTCTCTCCACTAGGGGGGGAGAGACATCAAACAGAATTCCTATGTAATACAAGTGTCGTGTCTTGCGTGTGCTCTGACCTTAAAACAATTCAGGCCCGCATCGTACCATTATCTTAACATGACAAGCCAAAAGAAAAGGGCACACTATTTACAAATCTGTACAAACACCGAACACCAGAAGAGACTGCTGCACATAGTCCCAAATCTACCTGCTACACATATAGAAGACATCTTGGTTAGAGTAAAAACTGAATGATAAAAGATCTGCATTAAAAAGCACAAAGCAATTATAAAGAATATATATTCAAGAAGTACTAAGATGAGATCAAGATTATGGTTCCTGGGCCTGCAATAAAAAATGATATTGTTTTAGGAGGGAATGTCTGCTCTTCTGGGCAAGAGGTCAAGTTGACAACAAACTAAAATGACAATAACTTAAAACATGCTAAAACATCTTTGGCTAAAATGTTGTCAAATTAACAAAATGAATGACAGCAATGATGAAGTATATCTAAGGGGTTTAGCTGGATTCATTTAGATATATATTGTGAATAGAAAAAGAGATAAGGGAAATGGATGGCGAAAGGGAGCAATGATGAGAGCGCATGGGGAGGAAGGTTGTAAAGGACAGTGGTAGCAGTGGACGTCGGAGGAGATGGTGTACATCTGGAAGGAAGTAGCAGTGGACGTCGGAGGAGATGGTGTACATCTGGAAGGAAGCAAGCATGGCTTTTCTGTCCAAAGTCAATTCAGGTGACAGAGGAGCGAGAGCCTTTCCTCAGTCATCACTAATGGAAACAAAATACACAATCCGCAGTGGATAGGAGACAAGAATCAAGTAAATATGGTGTATCTTAGTGCAAATGTCAAAACCAATGTTTTTATCGTTCCATGCAAAAACACAAAACAAACTATAAATGTATTTGGTGCTTCACTGCCTTGCAATAGGAGGTGGCTTATGCTGTGGACTTGGTCATGGCATGAGTGTATGAATGTGTGTGTATGGGCCAGTATGTGTGTGTTTGTTCATGTACCAAGACAGTACACCTCACAGCATGCAAAGCACTAGGACACTCTAAGGTGTGGCCAGTTTGTGCTTGTAATCTTAAAAATAAAAACTATGTTCATGCAATTGTTTGTTTGTGTGTGCATGCATTGGTTTATGTTGATGTGCATGCATGGTTGTTTCTGTATATGTCTGCGTATGAAATGATGTACGTGATATGTTAGTGCTGCAGATGAGCCTGCATCCATATGCATGTTTTAAAATCGGTAACATGAACATATAGTGGAGAAAGGATTGAAATGGTTTTGGTATCTGTGGCAGGCTTTTGGTATCTGTTTCTGATGTATATTAATCATGTATTAAAATGTCAATTAAAAAAACTACAGCATGCACGCAGGTGAGCATTTGTTTCTGCTCGCAGTCATATAAATGTACACTGTCAACACATCTAACAAGTGTTCTGATGATGAAGAGCATTGGGACAGGGTGAGTCAGAGGGAGAAGGGATGATGGCTGCCGTAAGGCTCCTAGCAGGACCCTGCATGAGGCGCCCGTCACACAGGGGCAGATGGGTCCAGAGGAGCTCCTAGCGGGCCTCTCTGGTGTGAAGATGGCAGTGGCTGAGACAGAGAGTACACTGCTGATCAGCCCAGGGCTGTGTGGAGCGGACTGGAGCGGTGGGGAGACAGTCCTCAGGCCGGGTATGGGTTGGGGCTGGGGCTTGGGGTGCCAGTGGGATGCTGTTCAGTGGCCGATGGCCTCGGCTCTGGCCCTGCTGCTGGGTCTGGGGGCTCCGTACAGGGTCACTGAAGCTATGTGGTTGTTCTGCATCACCTGGGACGACAAATTGGCACAGTTCAGACACATACCTTACATAGTTTACATACATCCAGGCCTTTGTACTTCTCAATCTAATACCGTCATCACTCGACTCACACACCAAGTGTTCTTACCTCAAAGATCATTCGCTGTAGTCCAAAACAGAATGTAGAGCCGAAGGGGTTGGTGTTATTTGCCGAGGATGACCTGTGAAACACATCGTTTTTTACACCTTTTTGTTAACTGCAGGGCCAGCAGTCAGATGTCCAGTGAAAATGTTTCAACTGACAGAAGTCATGTAAACTATAACCCAGGCATCTCTTACCTGTGGAGCACGACAGGCTTCTCCATGGGGTGTCCAAGCAGCTCCTGAATCTGATCCCACTACGGGAGAAACAACCATAGTCAGTCAGAAGAACACAAACCTCGTCTGAAGTAGCTATAACATTCACCCATAGTTGCTCTTTTAACTACTCTTGAGTGAGCTAGGCAAAGACTGAGCAGTGTAGGCATGTCTGACCTTGCTGTAGGTAGTGAGGGTGCAGTCCTCCCCCTGAGCGGCAGCACCTTCTGAAAGACAGACAGGGATACGTGAGGAGACAGACAGAGTTCACCAAATACAATAAAAAGGCTGATTAGAAAACTCACCTTTCTTGATGACAAGTGGAATCTTGAAATCGCATCGATGATATCTAGTGTTGAGAGAGACAGTTACATGTTACTGAGAGTAGTGAACAGCACTCCTGTGACTAAATTACTTCACCACTAAGGAGTTTAATAGCCTCTTTTGGCTCTACTGGAAATAATTTATTCAAATGGATCATATGTCTGAAAATTGTATACTTGAGCCAAGGACCAATGAGGTGCCAGCTGTCTTAACTGAAGCAGAGAGAGGCTTACATGTTGAAATTGTAATGGCCGGGGAAGTTAGTATGAAGGACAAACTTCTTCACCAGGTGTGTGCTAGAATCAAAGAGTAAGTCCTGGAAAACAAAAAGGGACCAATCAAACAGTGGTAAGAAACAAGCAACATCCTACATTGAGCTTTAATGTCAACATAATTAAGGCAAGCCCTCTCTAACCAGCCCCCATGGAACACCAATACCCACCACCCCCAGGGTGAAGTAGTTGAAGAAGTAGTCATTGCATTTGGACGGGACCTGCTTGTGAGGTGACGGAGAGTGGATCTTCATCTGAAACAGGAAACCCAAACATGAAGAGAGCTTGTTTATCAACATAGAGAGGACCATATCAACTGCTGAAAGGAGCAGGTCAAGGGAAAGGAAGAGACAGGAAGCAGAGTAGAGGGCCAAACCTTGTCTTCGGACTTGTAGAATACTTTGTGTGGCGAGCCCAGAGCGCTCAGCACATCCTGACAGGAGTCTCCAAAGTAAATGTTCCTCTCCACGGCACGCACCTTGGCATCAGCCATCACCCCGGGCCCACATCCTGAGGATAGGAAGAAGACCATTCATTATGCAAGCTTAATATGACCTGGTGTTGCAAAACTGTTGGAGCACATCTTCCTCTCAGATGTTTCATTAGGACTGTATATCATACATCAAACCACAGAGACAAACAAAACAGCTGGTCTAAGGAGACACGTCTAAACACAGAGATTGATGAGGGCATATTTTGATAGACCTCCTCCCCATCTAATAAAGGGTGTAGTAGGTCATTTGTTTTGCTCAGCCTCCCCAGGGAGGGGCATGTCAGAGGTGATATATGGTGACGAGATTAACGGGCTAATGTGTGGACTGAAGAGAGCATGGAACGTGATAGACCTGAGGGACTGGCAGGAAAGCATTATATTGTAGCTCCAGAACATGAGGCTCTATTACAGCCATTATAACAGTACTGGAGGAATTCATTAATTAAAGGGAGGAAGGGAAGAGTAGCCTGATCCAATTAGAATTGAGGACTGATTGCGCTACAGGAGGAAAATACCTACTTCCTCCAGTCCCTTCAGTGGCATGTACTCAGGAAGCCTCAAAAGGAATACCAACCTGAACAGATTTAGCTTGAATTCCACAGTTCTGATGGTGTTGTACTCAAGGGACACGAGTGGGTTCAAATGTCCCCTTGCTAAGTACCTGCAGTGAGGAGGCGAAGTCTCAGACCAAGTGGCCCCACCCCATCCCTCAGCACATCCACACACTCTGCATAAACGTTGCCAAGGAAACAGGCAAGGGGCATCACTGGGGCCCTGAGGAACGACAGAGTGAGTCATAGTCAGGTCATTACAAATTCATGTTCTTCTCTCAATACTTAATAATAAGTATTTAGATAACTCAAATGCATCAGATTTAAACCTAATCATATTCAAAGGAGATGGTGGTGTTAGTTGAATAATTTACATCTGAGTAAACAAGCTAACCAAACACACAGTATCTTCTAGAGGTCAACCGATTAATCGGAATGGCCGATTAATTAGGGCCGATTTCAAGTTCTCATAACAATCGGAAATCGGTAATTTTGGACGCCGATTTTGCCGTTTTTAAAATATATTTTTTTACACCTTTATTTAACTAGGCAAGTCAGTTAAGAACACATTCTTATTTTCAATGACAGCCTAGGAACGGTGGGTTAACTGCCTTGTTCAGGGGCAGAACGACAGATTTTTACCTTGTCAGCTCAGGGATTCAATCTTGCAACCTTACGGTTAACTAGTCCAACGCTCTAACCACCTGCCTCACGAGGAGCCCGCCTGTTACGCGAATGCAGTAAGAAGCCAAGGTAAGTTGCTAGCTAGCATTAAACGTATCTCATAAAAAACAATTAATCAATCAATCATCACTAGTTATAACTACACATGGTTGATGGTATATCTAATTTATCTAGCGTGTCCTGCGTTGCATATAATTGATGTGGTGCGCATTCGCGAAAAAGGACTGCTGTTGCTCCAACGTGTACCTAACCATAAACATCAATGCCTTTCTTAAAATCAATACACAGAAGTATATATTTTTAAACCTGCATATTTAGCTAAAAGAAATCCAGGTTAGCAGGCAATATTAACCAGGTGAAATTGTGTCACTTCTCTTGCGTTCATTGCACGCAGAGTCAGGGTATATGCAACAGTTTGGGCCGCCTGGCTCATTGCGAACTAATTTGCCAGAATTTTACGTAATTATGACATAACATTGAAGGTTGTGCAATGTAACAGGAATATTTAGACTTATGGATGCCACCCGTTAGATAAAATACGGAACGGTTCCGTATTTCACTAAAATAATAAATGTTTTGTTTTCGAGATGATAGTTTCCGGATTCGACCATATTAATGACCTAAGGCTCGTATTTCTGAGTGTTATTATGTTATAATTAAGTCTATGATTTGATAGAGCAGTCTGACTGAGCGATGGTAGGCACCAGCAGGCTCGTAAGCATTCATTCAAACAGCACTTTCGTGCGTTTTGCCAGCAGCTCTTCGCTGTGCTTCAAGCCTATCAACTCCCAAGATTAGGCTGGTGTAACTGATGTGAAATGGCTAGCTAGTTAGCGTGGTGCGCGCTAATAGCGTTTCAAACGTCACTCGCTCTGAGACTTGGAGTAGTTGTTCCCCTTGCTCTGCATGGGTAACGCTGCTTTGAGGGTGGCTGTTGTCGATGTGTTCCTGGTTCGAGCCCAGGTAGGGGCGAGGAGAGGGACGGAAGCTATACTGTTACACTGGCAATACTAAAGTGCCTATAAGAACATCCAATAGTCAAAGGTATATGAAATACAAATCGTATAGAGAGAAATAATCCTATAATTCCTATAATAACTACAACCTAAAACTTCTTACCTGGGAATATTGAAGACTCATGTTAAAAGGAACCACCAGCTTTCATATGTTCTCATGTTCTGAGCAAGGAACTTAAACGTTAGCTTTCTTACATGGCACATATTGCACTTTTACTTTCTTCTCCAACACTTTGTTTTTGCATTATTTAAACCAAATTGAACATGTTTCATTATTTATTTGAGGCTAAATTGATTTTATTGATGTATTATATTAATTAAAAATAAGTGTTCATTCAGTATTGTTGTAATTGTCATTATTACAAATATATATATATATATATTTTTTTTAAATCAGCCGATTAATCGGTATAGGCTTTTTTTGGTCCTCCAATAATCGGTATCGGTATCGGCGTTGAAAAATCATAATCGGTCAACCTCTAGTATCTTCCCCTTCACCCTATCCTCCACCTGCTTCCTCCATCTCCCCATAAACTTGCCATGCTCAAACATTATTCCAGGTGTCCTTGTGAATACATTGTGTTCTTACTTGGTGTCCTGTAGGTTGTTCCCAGCCGAGATGTACATCCGTTTCACTGTGGCCCCGTGTGGAATCTGCAGGGAGGCCAAGCCATGGGCAAAGTTAGGCTGTCAAAGCAAAACAACTGGGAGTAGACTGGCGTGTGCATTTCAACAGCTCATATTCAATACATGGATATACAAGTACTCACATCAACAGCTTTATAACAACGTATTTTCATAATAAAGACATAGTGAGTCATTTTTGGGGCCAATTTGTTTTGTATTTCAGCATTACCAAATGCTTCAAAACCAAATACTCATGCTGTATTGGTAATGAAGTATGTACATTTGTTTGTTCATTGCCAAGGGGTCGAAAAGAGGCACAGGGGTTCTCATTACCGCTAACAGAAATAATTTTCTAAGACAAAAAGACTAGTTCTTTATCTGGTAAACAAGGTCTATTAGGGGTTGTCGGCCAGGTAAAGTAAAGCACATAAAATCAGTGAGGGAAACCAGTAAGGTTTGAACAAGAAGAACAAGTTATGGAAGACAGTTGCTGTGTAGCAGCTATGTCAAACAGGGTTAACCATAAAGCCAGTCAGAAAAACAGCACACTAGAGATAAATATAGCAGGGTAAGGTAATAGTCTCACCTCATACTTGGGAGCTTCATTCCATGAGTCAAGCTGGAAGGAGAAGGAGAGTCCTCGAAAGTTCAGGTGGAACAGTTGCTCTGCAGCATTGTATACTGGGGAGTGAGGAAAACATGGTCAAAAACAACAAGCCTTGCAGCATTCCACAGTACTATCAATAAGACAAAAAGTTGTATCTTCCCATACCTCCAGGGTGTGTGGCGCCAAAGGACTGATCAATCTGCTCTATGGTGGGTGCTATAGCCTGAGTGTTGAAATGTACTCCACTGCAAGACAATGACAATTTAGGCCTAGATACTATTACAGTATATGTAGTAGCACAAAATCTCACATCCAACATAAGCTGAACAATTTGCAAAACAAGTTATTCTCATGGACTACAACAAACTATTCCAGTCTGACAAACTGTCAGATACACTATATGACCAAAAGTATGTGGAAACCTGCTCGTCGAACATCTCATTCCAAAATCATGGGCATTAATATGGAATTGGTCCCCCCTTTGCTGCTATAACAGCGTCCCCTCTTCTGGGAAGGCTTTCCACTAGATGTTGGAACATTGCTGCGGGGACTTGCTTTCATTCAGCCACACGAGCATTAGTGAGGTCAGGTGATTAGGCTTGCCTCGCAGTCGGTATTCAAACTCATCCCAAAGGTGTTTGATGGGGTTGAGGTCAGGGCTCTGTGCAGGCCAGTCAAGTTCTTCCACACCGATCTTGACAAACCATTTCTAACAACACTTACAGTTGACCGGGGCAGCTCTAGCAGGGCAGAAATTTGACAAACTGATTGTTGGAAAGGTGGCATCTTATGACGGTGCCAGATTGAAAGTCACTGAGCTCTTCAGTAAGGCCATTCTACGGCCGATGTTTGTATATAGAGATTGCATGGCTGTGTGCTCGATTTTATACACCTGTCAGCAACGGTATGGCTGAAATAGCCAAATCCACTCATTTGAAGGGGTGTCCACATACTTTTGTATATATAGTGAATACATTTGCTATGACACAACTCCAGTCACACTGGTATTAGCACAAGTAACTAGAGATCACTCACCAGTATTTCAATTTAACTTTGCTCAAGTCGTATACTTCAATCACCTAAACATGAGTAATGAGAGACTTGATAAGTCAACATAGACAGCCTTATTGTCTGTAGCGCCATGATCAACCAGAGCATGTCTCCCTCACCTTCAGTCTCTGGTTACAGGCATCAAACAGCAGTTTAATTCCATCCTGAGTCAAGTTGAGTATGAGGTCATGACTAAGTGGTGTCTAGAAGCACAGAAACATAACATATCATTTCAATGGACAGTCAATCAAAAAACGGTCAAATTAATCTGACAGCCCACACCCTATATCACACACAATAGTAGTTAACTAATCACTTACTTGTTCACTGTAAAGAACCTGGACATTCTTGATGATGCGGCAGTGTTTCTGTAAAATGGAAATGGCCTGGGCCAATGGCATCCCTGTGACAAGAACATGGACAATATATTAAAGATTGCTTTAGTTCTCATTTACAAATGACAAATAAACATTAAAAACAACTGACTGGGAAAACATGCATATTAGTTGAGGTGTGTGGTAGGTTGAAGAAATACCCAATAGTCTCTTCAGGAGTCACTTACCTAACGCGAATTCCCATTGTTCATTTCCTAAAGATCTTTCAGGAACAACTTCCAGATCCAGCATTGGCAAGTAGGGAGAAGGATTTTCAACAAGGTTCTCTGCCTGTGCCTGAACTGGACCTTTCTTTAATACTAGACTGCCTAATCCTCTTCTTAAACACTCCTATTGTTTCTATACAACATGAAGTTAACAAAATAAATACTTCATTCATAAACAATACGGCTTTACATAAAACACCATGAAATATATTGACAGCGGGACAAATGGTACGTTCTCAGAGACCAAGACACAACATATTTAGCGACGAGCGATTACTGTTAGCATACTTTGAAGTGATCCTTGCTGACAAGTAGCTAGCATACAAGAATTGCGCAACCAACTTGCTAAGTTACACACAAAGCCAACTGAGACTTAGGTTGGTGGCTGACATGTACGTTAGCTAGTTCTACCAACAGGTCGCAGATGAGCTAACTGACGCGCAAATGACGACCACACAACAACTAGACTGAAGTCTTTCCACACTCGTCACTATCTAAACATCTCAGCTGTCTCGCTTATGATCAGACTATACAGGACAACTCAGCAGCTTGACAACAATTGTCGGTAACTTGTAGTTATGCTAGCTAGCTATCGTTAACATTAGTTAGTTCCCCTGTAACGTTATTGTAATCGATATTCACGTACAATTATAAACAAATATAAAGCGATCTTCAAAAAGACAAACCAAACACTGCAGCTTTGTCTGGCACAACATAAACAAAGAACGTCTCAAAGCGTTGACTAACGTCAGCTACGTTGCTATTTTCTTCATTATCGAGGACTCAATAGCAATACAGGCAGCTATGAATTGAAATTACAACCGTGTCACTTAGCTAATATTCAAAACCTCACTATTAGTTCAAAGTCCACCGAATTCCTTTAATCTTTTGATGTGTCTTTATAATGAATTGAAGAGAAGAAATAAAACTCTCCACAAACAACAGCAACTTCCATCAAAACACCTCCAGTATCAGCTGATTATTCAACTTCCTGTGCATCGCGAAGAAACACCCACTTCCTGGTCAGCTGACCAAGTGGGAGGTTCTGACGAATTTTGTTCAACATACACTACATGACCAAAAGTATGTGGACACCTGCTCGTCGAGCATCTCATTCCAAAGTCATCGGTATTAAGGAGTTGGTCGCACCTTTGCTGCTATAACAGCCTCCACTCTTCTGGGAAGGCTTTCCACTAGAAGCTGGAACATTTCTCCTGGGACTTTTTAAATTTTTGTATTTAACTAGGCAAGTCAGTTAAGGACAAGTTCTTATTTACAATGACGGCCTACCCCGGACGACGCTGGGCCAGTTGTGCACTGCCCTATGGGACTCCCAATCACGGCCGGATGTGATGCAGCCTGGATACAAACCTGGTACTGCAGTAACTCCTCTTGTACTGAGATGCAGTGTCTTTGACCACTGCGCCACTCGGGAGCCCAAATGCTTCCATTCAGCCACAAGAGCATTAGTGAGGTCGGGCACTGACGTAGGGTGATTACGTCTGGCTCGCAGTCGGCGTTCCAATTTATCCCAAAGGTGTTCGATGGGGCTGAGGTCAGGGCCCTGTACAGGTCAGTCAAGTTCTTTCACACTGATCTTGACAAACCATTCATGTATGGACCTCGCTTTGTGCACTAGGGCATTGACTTGCACGGGGACCATCCCCAAACTGTTGCCACAAAATTGGATGCACAGAATCGTCTAGAATGTCATTGTATGCTGTAGCGTTAAGATTTCCCTTCACTGGAACTAAGCTGTCTGAACCATGAAAAACAGCCCCAGACCATTATTCCTCCACTACCAAACTTTACAGTTGGCACTATGCATTGGGGCAGGTATCATTCTCCTGGCATCCGCCAAACTCAGATTCATCCGTCGGCCTGCCAGATGGTGAAGCGTGATTTATCACTCCAGAGATGGCGTTTCCACTGCTCCAGAGTCCAATGGCGGCAAGCTTTACACCACTCCAGATGATGCTTGGCATCGCGTATGGTGATCTTAAGCTTGTGTGCAGCTGCTCGGCTATGGAAACACATTTCATGAAGCACCCGAAAAACAGTTATTGTGCTGAAGTTGCTTCCAGAGGCAGTTTGGAACTCGGTAGTGAGTGTTGCAACCGAGGACAGACGTTTTTTTATGCCCCATGCTCTTCAGCACTCTGCGGTCCCATTCTGTGACCTTATGTGGCCCACCACTTTGCGGCTGAGCCGTTGTTGATCCAATTCACAATAACAACACTTACAGTTGACCGGGTCAGCTCTAGTAGGGCAGAAATTTGACGAACTGACTTGTTTTCCAGCATTCTATGACGGTGCCACATTGAAAGTCACTGAGCTTCTCAGTAATGGCCATTCTACTGCAAATGTTTTGTATATGGAGATTGCATGGTTGTGTGCTAGATGTTATATATCTGTCAGCAACAGGTATGCTGAAAAAGCCAAATCCACTAATTTGAAGGGGTGTCCACATACTTTTGTAAATATAGAGTATATATATATATATATATATATATATATATATATACAGTGGGGAGAACAAGTATTTGATACACTGCCGATTTTGCAGGTTTTCCTACTTACAAAGCATGTAGAGGTCTGTAATTTTTATCATAGGTACACTTCAACTGTGAGAGACGGAATCTAAAACAAAAATCCAGAAAATCACATTGTATGATTTTTAAGTAATTAATTTGCATTTTATTGCAAGACATAAGTATTTGATCACCTTCCAACCAGTAAGAATTCCGGCTCTCACAGACCTGTTAGTTTTTCTTTAAGAAGCCCTCCTGTTCTCCACTCATTACCTGTATTAACTGCACCTGTTTGAACTCGTTACCTGTATAAAAGACACCTGTCCACACACTCAATCAAGCAGACTCCAACCTCTCCACAATGGCCAAGACCAGAGAGCTGTGTAAGGACATCAGGGATAAAATTGTAGACCTGCACAAGGCTGGGATGGGCTACAGGACAATAGGCAAGCAGCTTGGTGAGAAGGCAACAACTGTTGGCGCAATTATTAGAAAATGGAAGAAGTTCAAGATGACGGTCAATCATCCTCGGTCTGGGGCTCCATGCAAGATCTCACCTCGTGGGGCATCATTGATCATGAGGAAGGTGAGGGATCAGCCCAGAACTACACGGCAGGACCTGGTCAATGACCTGAAGAGAGCTGGGACCACAGTCTCAAAGAAAACCATTAGTAACACACTATGCCGTCATGGATTAAAATACTGCAGCGCACGCAAGGTCCCCCTGCTCAAGCCAGGGCATGTCCAGGCCCGTCTGAAGTTTGCCAATGACCATCTGGATGATCCAGAGGAAGAATGGGAGAAGGTCATGTGGTCTGATGAGACAAAAATTGAGCTTTTTGGTCTAAACTCCACTCGACGTGTTTGGAGGAAGAAGAAGGATGAGTACAACCCCAAGAACACCATCCCAACCGTGAAGCATGGAGGTGGAAACATCATTCTTTGGGGATGCTTTTCTGCAAAGGGGACAGGACGACTGCACCGTATTGAGGGGAGGATGGATGGGGCCATGTATCGCGAGATCTTGGCCAACAACCTCCTTCCCTCAGTAAGAGCATTGAAGATGGGTCGTGGCTGGGTCTTCCAGCATGACAACGACCCGAAACACACAGCCAGGGAAACTAAGGACTGTAAGAAGCATCTCAAGGTCCTGGAGTGGCCTAGCCAGTCTCCAGACCTGAACCCAATAGAAAATCTTTGGAGGGCGCTGAAAGTCCGTATTGCCCAGCGACAGCCCCGAAACCTGAAGGATCTGGAGAAGGTCTGTATGGAGGAGTGGGACAAAATCCCTGCTGCAGTGTGTGCAAACCTGGTCAAGAACTCCAGGAAACGTATGATCTCTGTAATTGCAAACAAAGGTTTGTGTACCAAATATTAAGTTCTGCTTTTCTGATGTATCAAATACTTATGTCATGCAATAAAATGCAAATTAATTACTTAAAAATCATACAATGTGATTTTCTGGATTCATTTTTTAGATTCCGTCTCTCACAGTTGAAGTGTACAGACCTCTACATGCTTTGTAAGTAGGAAAACCTGCAAAATCGGCAGTGTATCAAATACTTGTTCTCCCCACTGTGTGTATATATATATATAGTACCAGTCAAAAGTTTGGAAACACCGACTCATTCAAAGGTTTTTCTTTATTTGTACTATTTTCTACATTGTAGAATAATAGTGAAGACATCAAAACTATGAAACAGCACATATGGAATCATGTAGTAACCAAAAAAGTGTTAAACAAATCAACATATATTTTAGATTCTTCAAAGTATCACCCTTTGCCTTGATGACAGCTTTGCGCACTCTTGGCATTCTCTCAACCAGCTTCACCTGGAATGCTTTCCCAACAGTCTTGAAGGAGTTCTAACATATACTGAGCACTTGTTGGCTGCTTTTCCATCACTTTGCGGTCCCACTCATCCAAAACCATCTCAATTGGGTTGAGGTCGGGTGATTGTGGAGGCCAGGTCTTCTGATGCAAGCACTCCATCGCTCTCCTTCTTGGTCAAATAGCCTTTACACAGCCTGGATGTGTGTTGGGTCATTGTCCTGTTGAAAAACAAATGACAAATGATAGTCTCACTAAGTGCAAACCAGATGGGATGGAGTATCGCGGCAGAATGCTGTGGTAGCCATCCTGGTTAAGTGTGCCTTGAATTATAAATAAAACACAGACAGTGTCACCAGTAAAGCACCCCCACACCATTACACCTCCCTCCATGCTTCATGGTGGGAACCACACATGCAGAGATCATCTGTTCACCTACTCTGCGTCTCACAAAGACACGCCGGTTGGAATCAGAAATCTCCAATTTGGACTCATCAGACCAAAGGACAGATTCCCACTGGTCTAATGTTCATTGCTTGTGTTTCTTGCCCAAGCAAGTCTCTTCTTCTTATTGGTGTCCTTTAGTAGTTGTTTCTTTGCAGCAATTCAACAATGAAGGCCTGATTCACGCAGTCTCCTCTGAACAGTTGATGTTGAGATGTGTCTGTTACTTGAACTCTGTGAAGCATTTTTTTGGGCTGCAATTTCTGAGGCTGGTAACTCTAATGAACTTATCCTGTGCAACAGAGATAACTCTGGGTCATCCTTTCCTGTGGCTGTCTACATGAGAGCCAGTTTCATCATAGCGCTTGATGGTTTTTGCGACTGCACTTGAAGAAACTTTCAAAGTTCTTGAAATGTTCCGTATTGACTGACTTTCATGTCTTAAAGTAATGATGGACTGTCGTTCCTCTTTGGTTATTTGAGCTGTTCTTGCCATAATATGGACTTGGTCTTTTACCAAATAGGGCTATCTTCTGTATACCACCCCTACCTTGTCACAGCACAACTGATTGGCTCAAACGCATTAAGAAGGAAAGTGTCACGTTCTGACCTTTATTTTCCTTTGTTTTTGTCTTTAGTTAGTATGGTCAGGGTGTGAGTTGGGGTGGGCAGTCTATGTTATGTGTTTCTATGTTGAGGTTTGTCATTTGGCCTGATATGGTTCTCAATCAGAGGCAGGTGTTTTGCATTGTCTCTGACTGGGAACCATATTAAGGTAGCCTGTTTTCACTGTTGGTTGGTGGGTGATTGTTCCTGTTCGTGCGTTCATGTGTTTTATGTTCACTAGTTCAGGACTGTAGCGTCGTTGGTTTTCGTCTGTTTATTGTTTTTGTTCGTATTGAAAAAGTATTCCAATAAATATGGAAACGTACCATGCTGCGCTTTGGTCCTCCTCTCTTTCCACCGACGAAAGTCATTACAGAAAGAAATTCCACAAATTAACTTTTAAGAAGGCACACCTGTTAATTGAAATGCATTCCAGGTGACTACCTCATAAAAGTGGTTGAGAGAATGCCAAGAGTGTGCAAAGCTGTCATCAAGGCAAAGGGTGGCTACTTTGAAAAATCTCAAATATATTTTTGGTTACTACATAATTCCATTATTCATACAGTGTAGAAATTAGTGAAAATAAAGAAAAACCCTTGAATGAGTAGGTGTGTCCAAACTTTTGATTGGTGCTGTATATATTTTCATTTTCATTTAATCTTTCATTTTTAAATTATAGGCTACAACATCTATGTGGAAATGTCTGTGTTTGCACATTTATATAATTAGTACAATTAACACAAATCATTTATAATCAAACTGTATTTCTGTGGCTAGGCTATATAATATTTAAAATCTAATTAATATTCACTTGCAATATTAAACAAAAATATTTGGACTTAAAATTCATGCTTATTATTTTCACTCATTATTCTATATTTACCTCAATGAGCATACAGGTGTAGCCTAGACCTAGTGCACTGGTAACGGGCTTTGCTGGTAGTGCATGGTTGTAATAGCCTACAAAGAAGTGCCTATCTGTCCCACAGTAGGTTGACTGTTATGAGTGTCTGTTTGAGTACGTTCTGGGTAGCATAATTTGGAGAATTGTTTGGGGGGGAATACAAGCTTCACAAAAAAATGAAATTGTTAAAACATTTCTAGACCGTCTGTCTATGGGTAACAGGGTTGACATGTTATGCTCGACCCAACACCACAAAACACCAGAACATAACCAAACAAGAGTATAACCAGCTTACCTGCTTTTACACCATGATGTGACTATTAGATCTAATAAATAATAATACATCTTCAGAAATCACTTTGTCAAAACAACAAAATAACTAGGGCTTTACAATGATGGTGAAAACTTGGGGTTCAGTGGGTTAAAATCTTCCTAGAAGTCACAGAGGGACATGTGAAAATGCTGGATTTTGGCACTTTAGTAGGTCTTCTTTATTCAAATAAAAAATCACATTTATTCCATTTTCCATGTGGTCTATATTAAAGGGAACTTCATTTAATATAATAGTCTTTTCAAATGCAATATTGGTGCACAATTTCAACTTAAAATATCAAAGGGACACAAAAGGTAATCTCCAGTTCTGTTTACCAACTCATGTGTTTACACACTTCAGAGTCTTGTGACTGAATGATGCAAGACTTGTTCTGAGCACACATAGAACTGGCTAGACCTGAGACTAGCAACTTGTTGAGCACAGTAACTATTCATAGGGCCATCAAATAATTTCCTTCCACAAGCTTCCCACAATAAGTTGGGTGAATTTTGGCCCATTCCTCCTGACAGAGCTGGTGTAACTGAGTCAGGTTTGTATGCCTCCTTGCTCGCACACGCTTTTTCAGTTCTGCCCACAAATTTTCTATAGGATTGAGGTCAGGGCTTTGTGATGGCCACTCCAATACCTTGACTTTGTTGGCCTCAAGCCAATTTGCCAAAACTTTGGAAATATGCTTGGGGTCATTGTCCATTTGGAAGACCCATTTGCGACCAAGCTTTAATTTCCTGACTGATGTCTTGAGATGTTGCTTCAATATATCCACATAATTTTCCTCCCTCATGATGCCATCTATTTTGTGAAGTCCCCCAGTCCCTCCTGCAGCAAAGCACCCCCACAACATGACGCTGCCACCTCTGTGCTTCACTGTTGGGATGGTGTTCTTCGGCTTGCAAGCCTCCCCCTTTTTCCTCCAAACATAACGATGGTCATTATGGCCAAACAGTTCTATTTCATCAGACCAGAGGACATTTCTCCAAAAAGTACGATCTTTGTCCCCATGTGCAGTTGCAAACCGTAGTCTGGCTTTTTTATGGCGGTTTTGGAGCAGTGGCTTCTTCCTTGCTGAGTGGCCTTTCAGGTTATGTCGATATTGGACTCGTTTTACTGTGGATATAGATACTTTTGCACCTGTTTCCTCCAGCATCTTCACAAGGTGCTTTGCTGTTGTTCTGGGATTGATTTGCACTTTTCGCACCAAAGTACGTTCATCTCCAGGAGACAGAACGCGTCTCCTTCCTGAGCAGTTTGATGGCTGCGTGGTCCCATGGTGTTTATACTTGCGTACTATTGTTTGTACAGATGAACGTGGTACCTTCAGGTGTTTGGAAATTGCTCCCAAGGATGAACCAGACTTGTGGAGGTCTACAATCTTTTTTTTTTGAGGTCTTGGCTGATTTCTTTTGATTTTCCCATGATGTCAAGCAAAGAGGCAGTGAGTTTGAAGGCAGGCCTTGAAATACATCCACAGGTACACCACCAATTGACTCAATTGGCCTATCAGAAGCTTCTGGAATTTTCCAAGCTGTTTAAAGGCACAGTCAACTTAGTGTATGTAAACTTCTGACCCACTGGAAGTGTGACACAGTGAATTATAAGTGAAATAATCTGTCTGTAAACTATTGTTGGAAAAATTACTTGTGTCATGCACAAAGTAGATGTCCTAACCGACTTGCCAAAACTATAGTTTGTTAACAAGACATTTGTGGAGTGGTTGAAAAACGAGTTTTAATGACTCCAACCTAAGTGTATGTAAACTTCCGACTTCAACTGTACAATACCAGTCAAAGGTGTGCGCTATAGACAGTTTTAAAGTCAGTAATAAATGAGTGTTACTGGTAAGAGTGATTCTTAAAAAGGCACAAGACCAAGTACAACGATTGTTACAAATTTATTACGAAACATGTCAAATTCAACACTTCATATTTAAGTTTCCCCTTAACAAAACAAGCCATACAAGCTAAACCATAAAACAGAGAGAAAGAAACCTAAATTATTCAGTAAAATGTTAAAAGATAGGCCATTAAACAAAGAAATACACAGTTCTTCATTGCGTAACCTGAACAAAACAAAGGTCAACCTGTATCAATAACTTAAAACAAATAATAAAATAAACAATTTATAAAAATAACTAGGACAGTCTCTGGTGTTAATGCCAGCATTAATGCCAGCATTAAAGTGACGGGAGAAGCTCAGACAGGGGTACCAGCTAGCTGGGGCTCTGGGGAGTAGGCCTACACATGAAGGGAGAGACGAGAGGAGGACCTGTTCTCCAGGGATTGTAATCAGTTATGTTGGAAATCTAGGCTGTGACACCATCACTAAGTAGGGTATATCATAACTCCAGTGTTTTGGACATTCCTGACCTCATGCACACAGATCACACTATTTACAGATGTAGGATCTTAATTTGATCGCCCTGTTGCAGGATAACTTTCCTGCATGTACAACATTTAAAACGTGTTGTGTATTTGAGATGTATTTCCACTTTGACATTTCAGACTTGATTTTCACTTAAGAAACATTTATCAACCCCTGCAAAAATGTCCATTAATTAAAATCCACATAGTAATTCACATTTCCTGTTGCTGCAGGATTATTTTCCTGCTGTAGCAAACTGGTTCAAATTATTATCCTACATCTGTAACAAACATTTAAATGAAAAAAAGATTCACAAAATCGTGAGGTAAAAAATACCCAAGATTTCTATTTGTTTTTGGTTGTAGCTGGAGGTAGGCCAGTTAGTTTTTGAGTGTCCAACATGTTTTGTGCACTGACACTTATCAGGTAATCTATACACTGGAGTAGATATCAAACAAACCACTTGAAATAGAGCTCCCAGAATATTGTGAAATACTGTACACATTGTTTAAACATCACAATGGTCTATGGAAGATAACGTAAACATGTTCGTTCCTGTTACCCACATTGGTATGATACCTTGAGATGACCGACTGTGTAAATCTTTGATACACTAAAGCAACACGCTAAGGCCGTACACATTGTTTTTATGAGATGTAAATGCAAAAGAACTGCATCATTAGTGGGATGTGAAACATTATGCAAATATTTGGGATAAAAACATAAGAACCTAACTCAAGGAAATACAATCCCATGCTGTATGAAAATAGAACTTGCTTCGATAGCAAAGTGTGACAACCCACTGCCTCTCCCTCTGTCCACCTAAACCCCATTATTTCTGACCAGCACAACAACATCTTACAACTTGCTGTCTAACATTTGTCCCTTTACAAAACATAGGCTACTTCCTCCACCTTTCTTCTTTATTCAAATTAAAGCAAATTCATTTTGAATAAAATACTGAGCTGATGCATTACAAATTAATGGGAGAAAACCACAGGTTCATCACTGCTGCTAGACTTGACCATAGAGCTCTCCTTTAATTTCATATGCAGTTTGTTGAGCCCCAGACTGTACAATCCATCTCTGTTCAAACTGATTTACATACTGCCTATATTACTTATTTTGAGGAAAAAATCTCCTGACTGACTCTTGGTCTATTTCATCCCAATATTTCATGACTGGTTGAAACAGTGCTGGATTGCAATCAATGGTTTATATAAACCCTGGATATTGCTGATTCTATGTATTGGCCATTGAGAGCCTTTGAAGCCACCGGTCAACCATATTGGCACTCCCCAGTAGGAGCAGTCCTCCATAGATGCGTTAAAGGAGTCAATGGAAGGCAGACATTCCATATACTAGATTGGCGCACAGTCAACAAATCTTATCTAACAAAGTGAGTATTCATCAAATCCGTCATTCTATATGTATTGTAACAGGTACACAATGTGGTTTCTTAAGTCCGATTTGGATATATTTGTCTGTAGAAATTGTCCCTTTTCAGGTTTAGAAGACGTGACTGCTATATGCTAACTCCTGTTCGTATAAGCTGGTGAGAATAGCTAGCATATATAAATATAGCTAGCATACAGAAATATAGCCAGCATACAGAAATCGTTGGTGGTAGTCAAATTCGTTTTTAACTGTAATGCAATTGATTGGTAAAGATGACATGAACAAGTGTTGGGGTTGACATCCATAAAAGCGTTATACTCCGATTTTCACCTCAACATAGTGTGAAATACACATATAAACAATAGCCTAAATGTAGGCTATCTTTCCCCCATGGCCCTTTCCCCCACACGTTTCCATGGCAATTCCATTGTTTTGGTCAAGTTCGATTGACCTCTTTACCGCATCTATAGGAATGAATGATTCTACAGTATAAAAAAAAAAATGTACGGTCAAAATTAAATGTATTTGAGTATTTTTGTTGTTGTAGTGGGGACAGTAACATTAGTACTCTCTAAATAAAAGTTTAGAGATTATTCATTTTTTTTATGTTTAACTCGCATATAATTTAAAAGTATGCATTAATGTGTCTGTAATAGAATAAATGTGTCAAAAACAAATGTAGACATTAATAAATTCATTTCTATAGCTTCCAAAATCTTTTACAACGGAGAAGGAGTACCAAGATGGCTGCATGGTGGCTTCAATACAGCACCCCGTGTTAGCCATTCAGGGTTTACACACACCATTTATTGCAATAGAGAGTCTTCAATCTCTTTAAAGATGTTGCTCTCTCTAAACCCCAGTACAGACAACTTCATATGAATGAACTGTTAAAACTGTATTCCTGTAAAGAAAGAGGAAGAAACACTGACAACAGCACAATAGTTGATGAAACTCAAAGATATTCAGATTACCTGAAACATACCAAACAAAACTGGAGGATAAGTTAGTGAGATAATGTTGCTGTGTTCTTGCATAATTTTCAGGGAGATAGATCCCAGAGCTGGATCAAAATGTGCGACAAATCTCTGGAATGAAGCCGCAATGGATCAAAAAAAGAGAAAGTTACTGCTTAGACGTTACAAACTCTGATCTGGATGAAACGTGAAATAAAGAGAATAATTTAAAAAGCAATGCAAAGGAGATGGCCTCTTTGCCTCAACTTCCAAAGAGCGAGCTCAGAGACACTGACCTCATTGTGCGCTATGTGCTGCTAGAGTCATGTTCAAAGACTGTTAAAATATGCTGCTAACATGGAGGAGACAGGAAGACAGAAAGCGCTGAGGATGATAGACCTTCCTCATCCGGCAAATCAACAGTCTCTTTGTAAAAGTAACTTTTTTTTAACACAACTTTACATATTCTACTGATATCCCATACGATAGCATAAAGACATACAAATACAGTATTTATATATAGAGAAAAGAAATAAAAAAGTAAACATCATGACTTTCACACAAAACATGAATAAAATAATAAAAAATACAATTTCATTAAAATAGTGCTATAATATGATAAATTATAGCTGTTAAGCAATCTTTTATAGTCCTTTATAAATACAAAATCAATAGGTGATTGATTGGTAACTATTTGTACTTGAAGGTGCTATCTGGAACATAAAATTGTTATTTTTTGAACCCTTTCTGGTACTAGATAGAACCCTTTTGGTTCCAGGTAGAACCCTTCCCACAGAGGGTTCTACATGAAAACAAAAATGGTTCCACCTGGAATCAAAAATGGTTCTTCTACCTGGAACCAAAAAAGGCCTATTTCCAAACTACAGTTGCTACATTCATTTTTGGACATATAAACTATTTGGCCAAAAGTATGTGGACACCCTTCATATTAGTGGATTTGGCTGTGTGGATTGCACACAGCCATGTGCAATCTTCATAGACAAACATTGGTAGTAGAATGGCCCGTACCGAAGAGCTCAGTGACTTCAAACATGGAACTGTCATAGGATGCCAACTTCCCAACAAGTCAGTTTGTACAATTTCTAGAGCTGCCCCGGTCAACTGCAACTGCTGTTATTGTGAAGTGGAAATGTCTAGGAACAACAACGGCTCAGCCACAAAGTGGTAGGCCACACAAGCTCACAGAACAGGACCGGCGAGTGCTGAATCACACTTCACCATCTGGCAGTCCGAAGGACAAATCTGGGTTTGGTGGATGCCAGGAGAATGCTACCTTCCCGAATAAATAGTGCCAGGAATAATGGTCTGGGGCTGTTATTCATGGTTTGGGCTAGGCTCCTTAGTTCCAGTGAAGGGAAATCTTAACCCTACAGCGTACAATGACATTCTAGACGATTCTGTGCATCCAACTTTGTAGCAAAAGTTTGTGGAAGGCCCTTACCTGTTTCAGCATGACAATGCCCCCGTGCACAAAGCGAGGTCCATATAGAAATGGTTTGTCGAGATCGATGTGGAAGAACTTGACTGGCCTGCACAGAGCCCTGACCTCAACTCCATCGAACACCTTTGGGATGAATTAGAACGCCGACTGCGAGCCAGGCCTAATCGCCCAATATCAGTGCCCAACCTCACTAATGCTTTTGTGGCTGAGTGGAAACAAAGTCCTCGCAGCAATGTTCCAACATCTAGTGGAAAGCCTTCCCAGGAGAGTGGAGGCTGTTATAGCAGCAAAGGGGGGACCAACTCCATATTAATGCCCATGATGTTGGAATGAGATGTTTGATAAGCAGGTGTCCACATACTTTAGGTTATGTAGTGAAAATGAATGATACATACCCATTGATTCTTGAAAAATGTAATTTATAAATGCCTCATAAGCTTAGTTCAACTGTCGTACCGCATCAGAACCCAAAATATAACCCACTGGGCACAGACGTCATTTCAAAGTCTATTCCACGTTGTTTCAATGTAATTTAATTGAAATTATGTTGAAACAACATTGATTTAATCAGTATGTGCCCAGTGGGAAGCTTGTTTTACTCCAATGTTTCAAAACAAAATAAATGTAAACAAAGACTATATAGCCTCAAAACATGGTTAAAACTATAATTTTGATATTATGGATAGTCAGTCCTTGCATCCATAGCTCTGTCTATGAATTTGAGAGTGGTTACATTTCTCCAGCCCCATCCCTCAGCTTTTTACCGAAACAGGGGCAGGGTGGACGCTTTGTTATTGTTTCAACTTCTGATTGCCGCTTTAATAAGTAATTATCAATAGATTAGAATTTAGCGTGAAATACATTTATGCTCAGTGCTCCTCAGGTGCTACCTGATTTGAAACAAACTTTATGGGAAACAATAAGGAAGATGGAAGAAGATATTTGGAATTATTAGAAATGTAACAATTTAGGAAGAATATGTAATTATTTAAGAACAAATGTGTTCCATTTAATCACCCAGTAATTTCCTATTTATAAAGCATTGTAAAAGAAAGTGCTGCCGAAATAGCTTGCATAGAGGGACAAAAGAAAACATAGGTAGGCAGGTGCTCCATGCATACAGAAGGCAATGTGGGTACTAAACTGAATGTATCAGATAGTGCAAAACCCACCAGAAGACAAGGAGGTCTGGGTCGATCCCCTTACACCACACTTAAAAATGGACACCCACCTCACCCATTCCCTTTTTAAAATTAAAAAGGGCCCCACCCCCACCCACCCCCAAATCCCTAGAAATGTGGACTTTGGTCTCTCCAGTTAACAGCTTGGTGACAGGGTGTGAGATTGGCATAGAACGATGGACAGGTCACCCTGACCCCACCCTCTGCGTCTCTCTGGCCTCTAGCGCATCTTGTGATCATCAGCGTTGTTGCCCATGTTGGTGCCAGGGCTGGGGTCCTGCTGTCGCCTGGGCTGTTGGCACAGGGAGAGAGAGATGGAGGGGGGGAGGGGGGGGCAGATTTAATATAGCACACAATATCATGAGTGTGTGTGTGTAATGTGTTGAGAATGGCCTTAGATGGGGCAAAAGTGAGTGCAGTATATGTCATACAGTATATTCGGCAGAGGGCACCAGAGAGCTTCCAGCTGAGGCTAAAAATTGATTTTCTTTTTTGGGACGAATAGCAGACAGTCAGTAGTCGTTGGGGAAGTCTTCAACATAGCATGCTTTAAAAATAAAAAATGACTTGTCTGCCTGTCACAGATACATATGTTTATGTGTCTGCGTCTACATCTCTCCCAACATAGATATCTGTGAAACAGACGGACAGACAGGCAGACAGACAGGCAGACAGAGGGAGAAAGCAGACGCTGGTCTCTCAGCTGAAATGGCATGTAGTCGTCATCCAAATGACTCACCATAATAGCTCCTTCTAACCCTGGTTCAGTCTACTACTTTAATCCTAAATGAGACACTGATGCTCATCCATTCTTCCACTTCAGAATCATAAACGTAAATAGAGTGTCTTCAAAACAATTAATAGCCCTATAGTTAAATATATAGAATTTAAGAAGATTTTTATGAACTAGCCGATCAAAGTTTTACTCAGTAGTTGCAGAGTGATTTTGACAACAACAAACACACATATGCATGGGCACACACACAAACACACATATGCATGGGCACACACACAAACACACATATGCATGGGCACACACACAAACACACATACACACGAATGCTTCTGCCTTAGTTATCACTCATATTCACCCAGATTACAAACGGAAGGCGTCAGAGCTGTCCTTGAGTCAGTGAGCCAAATACACCAGTTACGGTTTGGTAACGGTTGAAGAAAAAACATTGTCTCAGGCCACACACCATGCAATGTGAACAGGACCAACCTCCAAAACAAGCAGAGTTAAGGAGTAATATAAAGAAACATCAGGAAGGATTCAACTTTTTATCATGATTTGAAACATGGACTCAATACGTGATAATATACTGTATGAAGTGCAGCAAGTACTCTACAGACAAAGGATTATTCTTTTGAGGAGAAGCGTTACAGTAAGCCTCAGCCCTGAGTGGAGTGCTGTCGTAGTTACAGTAAGCCTCAGCCCTGAGTGGAGTGCTGTCGTAGTTACAGTAAGCCTCAGCCCTGAGTGGAGTGCTGTCGTAGTTACAGTAAGCCTCAGCCCTGAGTGGAGTGCTGTCGTAGTTACAGTAAGCCTCAGCCCTGAGTGGAGTGCTGTCGTAGTTACAGTAAGCCTCAGCCCTGAGTGGAGTGCTGTCGTAGTTACAGTAAGCCTCAGCCCTGAGTGGAGTGCTGTCGTAGTTACAGTAAGCCTCAGCCCTGAGTGGAGTGCTGTCGTAGTTACAGTAAGCCTCAGCCCTGAGTGGAGTGCTGTCGTAGTTACAGTAAGCCTCAGCCCTGAGTGGAGTGCTGTCGTAGTTACAGTAAGCCTCAGCCCTGAGTGGAGTGCTGTCGTAGTTACAGTAAGCCTCAGCCCTGAGTGGAGTGCTGTCGTAGTTACAGTAAGCCTCAGCCCTGAGTGGAGTGCTGTCGTAGTTACAGTAAGCCTCAGCCCTGAGTGGAGTGCTGTCGTAGTTACAGTAAGCCTCAGCCCTGAGTGGAGTGCTGTCGTAGTTACAGTAAGCCTCAGCCCTGAGTGGAGTGCTGTCGTAGTTACAGTAAGCCTCAGCCCTGAGTGGAGTGCTGTCGTAGTTACAGTAAGCCTCAGCCCTGAGTGGAGTGCTGTCGTAGTTACAGTAAGCCTCAGCCCTGAGTGGAGTGCTGTCGTAGTTACAGTAAGCCTCAGCCCTGAGTGGAGTGCTGTCGTAGTTACAGTAAGCCTCAGCCCTGAGTGGAGTGCTGTCGTAGTTACAGTAAGCCTCAGCCCTGAGTGGAGTGCTGTCGTAGTTACAGGGGGAGTGGGGGTGGCTGGAGAGGAGAGGACAAGCACAGTGATCGATCATTGAGCCAGCCGGCAGAGCGCTAGCCTGTACCACAAGTCAATAGAGCTGAGATTAGGCAGGGTAGACAGGGATCCTAATAAAAATCAATACTAATGCTATATTAATACTTTTACTGGCAGCACATCATTCATCCTCTAACTCCACCAGCAGAATGGGGCCTAATGAACACTGGACCATTTATTCTGCATCCATCTTATCTTCATCAATCATCTAGATGGCCATCACTGTCCTGTCCTGAATCGCTCTCACACACGCACACACACAGGAAAAACATAAAACCTGGACAATATTCATTATACATATTCATTATACAGTGATCAAAACAAGTACAGGCCACACAGCAGAGGAATTAACCTTATATGCTGTACTTAGACATACATACTCAAGAGCTGACACTGATATCCCTGCTAGAGAAGAGCTGTGATTTCTGAACTAAATGACAGGTTTATAAACCCTTAAGAGGCCTCCCAGCTACCACTGATGGCAGACTGTCATTGTGCTGTTGGCCTTGAGTTATAGTGGACTGAGTATAAGTTCAGACCACAGAAATGTAACGGCTGAATGTACTCAAGAGCCAGGCGCCCATATCACATAAAAACAGGGTCCTGATGTCCAAATGCAAATCTTTATCTAAAATAAAACCAACAATATCATCTATCTCCTTCCCTGAGAGGACAACAGAGCAAGGGGATTCACTAATTAAAGAAATCACTAAATACTACAGTCCAATCAGAAAATTCTGGATCACAGCAGTTTATGAGATGACATACTGTAACTTGGATTAAAAAAAACATTTAAATGTAATGAAAATGATTAGGGGGTTTCATGTTTCCACCACAGTCAGTATTTGAGAATGAAACACATGGAAAGTCTTCCGTTAGAATACAGTATATGTCATACGTTGACCATGTATGCACACCTTCCACACACTGTTCTGTTTGAGACTCCTCCAGGCTCGATGTCAGTAGACAAAATAATGATATGTTATTTTTCTTTGACCAATACATAATATCTCCATAAAGAGCATTGCCTTATAGATTTTCAGAAGAAAAGAGACAATTCTTCCTGAGGGAGCTGGAAGGTATGTTTCTGAGGTAAGAAATACTAGATGTGAACATGAAAGCCCTGCTTCAGATCTCCCTCCCTTCCTCTCCCTCATCATGTGCTGCCAAGCTGTGGCAGATATGTCCCAGCAGGCCTTGCAGCGTACTCCTCCGGCAGCAGGGTGAGGGTGGGTGGTGTGTGTGTGGAGGTCTGTTCTCCATTAGGCACTGGGGGAAAGTGTGTGTGGGGGGTCTGTCTTCCAGTCTTCCAGCTTATACCCTGGTAGGATGTCCTGACCTGCACACGTCCCACTATCATAAAATGCATAAAAAAATCCATAAAGCATATTCATATGACTGACCCAGAGACAGTTTATGGGGGATGAGAGGGAAGGAACCCACATTATCACTAAGCATTCATTACACAGTGTGTTAACAGATACAGTTCATATGTAACTTTCTTTCTCTCTCTGTCATTCACTCATTCTCTCTCTGCACATGCAGGCACTAAAACAGGCAGACTCAGATACTTCAAATTGTTCACATACATGCACATGCTCTCGTGTTGATTCACAAACACACTCACACAGACAACACACCACACACAGGGTTTAGTGCATGACAGAGGGACATTGAAAAGCAAAGAAGACAGACCCTGGTCCTTGAATGCCATCAGTCCCAGATTTTTGATGCCACAGGGTCCTAAAAAAACACAATTTGGTTTTCATCTTAGAGGGGTTGCATTTAGGGTCTGTGTGTTCTAATCATGAATAAACTCTTCATGCACTAAACCTACATACCATAAAAATGCTTTAAGATGAAATACAAACACACACACACACACACACACACACACACACACACACACACACACACACACACACACACACACACACACACACACACACACACACACACACACACACACACACACACACACACACACACACACACACACACACACACAACCTCTTAGACAAACACACAATGAGTTCATGATTGTGTTAATGGTAAATATAAAAAACGAAATGGGTTATTCACACAATAAGAGTTCTCATGGTAACAAACACACAGGGGACACAACCAATCATCATATTCCAACAACACTTCTTAGCGTTAGCAGTGATCATGTGACTAGGGGGGACATCACCACCCCCTCCAGGCCTGTCAGTCAGTCCAGCCCATCTCACCTCCAGGTCCTCTCGGTGCGAGCGGTCTCTGTCCTCAAAGTCCCGGGTCCTCCTACGCGACTCCTCAAAGGATGCTAGCGCCAGGGCATCCTCATGCTGAACACACACAGAGTGGGAGAGACACACAGAGACACATAGTTTGTTTGGACTGGTGAGTGGGTGTTTTGTTTGTATATGGATAGGGGTAGGGGCGCAACCTGCTTAGTTGAGTTTTAGTTTTAAGTCATTCAAAAGTAGTTTGTCTAGAGGTGTATGTCAATGTGTGTATATACTGTAGCCAATTGTTCTATCTAGTTGTGTGTTTTGTGTTGGTGTGGTTGGAGACCAGGGGGTGTAATGTAATGGTATGATACAGTACCTGTGCTCTCTCCTCATCGAACTCCAAACAGCCCATCCCATCCAAGCGCTGCAGGTCTATGCAGCCCTTCCAGATCACACACACTCCATTCAGGATCATAGGGGCCTTGAGGTACACCTGCAGACAGACCACACAGACACAACAATGCTCTGGCTCAAACATCGAGGAAAACATACACTTCAGAATGAATGCACAGACCTTGATACATTACTCAACCACAGTCATTGTGGCTCACTTTCAACCACTCAGATAAAAGTAGTAAGGTTTTCTCAAATACAGGGTCACTCAGTTCACTATCAGAGACACATGTCTGTGTCTGTCCTCTCCCACTCAATCTAAGGCCCAGTGGAGAGGTTAGAGGGATGGGGATTGGAAGGCGAAATAGGACAGTGGTTAGCGTCCCCCACATACATACACTAACATTTTCACTTTCTCTCTCTTCCCGTCTCACCTCAGGCCCAGCCAAGGCACAGAGTAGCACACTGAGAGGTTTGCTTCCTGCCATGTTGCTGTTTATTTATAAAGGCTGCTGTAGGATGGAGAAATAAAAAACCAAGGCTCTCCTATGACAGATCAGAAAATCCTGACTTTATTTATACAAATTAGTGCGTGCGTATACATTAATACATTAATTAAGTATGTGAATATCCATAATAGAAGAGAAGAGAGAGAGAGAGATAGAGGGAAGGAGGGAGAGAGACGTAGAGAGGGAAACAGGGAGAGGGGGGAGAGAGAGAGTGACAGAGAAAGAGGGAGAGGGAGTGTATATGTATAGGACTCCTTACCAGAGAGTGGGAAAGAGTAATGCATAGTTTTTACCAACAAGGAATTTGGCAGGAAAAGTCCCAACCCCCTTCATTTTCAATGAGGGCATGCAGAGAAATGTGAAAGGGATTGTGGGAAGGTGAATGGCGAGATCTCTGCTAGCGGAGTGGTAGAAAAAGATGAGCTCTGCTCTACTTTATGCAAATTGCAAGCGGAGTGAAGCGTTGTCAAGACGAGGTGCCACTTCTGGTCAAAACCCACTGTGAGAGGTTTTAGTATATGGCTGTCTGTTTGGGTTAGGGCCATAGAAATATCACATCCCTGAGACTCTGGAATTCAGTCCCAGACAAAAGCGTGCAGTCTGTCAGTCTGTGGGGTGATGTTTATTTCTGTAGATGGGAGTATAGGGCAGGAGGAAGAGAGGGGAGGTGGCTTTGGCTATAAACACGTATAACCTCTTTCAGACATACTCACACACACGCAAACCTAATCACTCTGAAACACAAACACCGATCCTAGCCATAAACACGAACCACTTATTTATTTCACAGGATAGCCAAGTTCACAGTGTCAGGAGAGTCTAGCACCTAGAACCATAGCCTCTGTCCTCTCCGCTTCTATTCTTCCAACTCTTTGTCATCGCACCACTCCCACATCAATCCCGACTCTCCATCCAAACGATAATTCTTCCTCGCTGGCAACTTACTCTCTTCCTTCATCACCATCTTCTCCATCTGTACTCCCTCCTCTCTCTATTAGGTCCACACCTCACATATCAGGCTCTTTACTGGGGTTCCATTAGGGCTGGGCGAGATGGCAAAAATATTATATCATGGTATTTTTCAAATTTTTGATGGTATTTTATGTTTTTTTTTATAATAAAAGTTCTAAATTTGCTTTATGAGTAGTACGTGACCCTAGGGTGGCAACACATATTCTCAGTGATTTCAATGGGTCTTTCTCCATTCTGATTGTTTTATACTGTTCAATTCAACTTCAACCTAAAAGTATTTCCTGCACTCATATGAGATCATTTCCACACTGCCACTATATGGGCAAAAATACTAGGCCTTATTTTTAACCAAATGTTGCAATTGCGATTTAGATCAAAACCCTTGGGTGAACTTTTGGAATCATGGAAATACAATGTTTATTATAATTATATAGTAAGAATATAAATAATAGTGGGCACTTTGATTACAGTGTTGTTTGACATTACAACAAATGAAAATGCCATGGATGAGTTATTGTGACAGGTTAATAACCAAAGTAATGTGCAGTGTTTCCTAGGAGACCCTATAATCTTTGACAACATTACATCTTTATTCAAATAGCCACATATTCATGTCTATTCCTCTTTGATTTAGAAGATACCGCTGCACAAACAACATGCTGATTTAAGCCTCCACCAGTACTGGTATCAGGCCGTATTAGCTAGCTACGTTTGCTCTGACTCAGTACTTTTATTAGCTAGTTAGCTAGCGATTAGCATTAGTGGCTAACACGATTTAGCTTAATTTGCTAAGAAAATACAAACTAGCTATTTGCAGATGTAAGAAACACAAACTAATATTGTAATTGTAGAACACTTGTGGATTTATATTGATCAAAGTTGAAACAACATCGTTGTCAACACTGATGCATGTGCTGTATTGACCATGCAGACTTTGAAAGTGTCTCGTGGTCAAGCAACAACAAATGCGCTCCTTGAGTGACAGTGGGTGGGGCTAGGTCTGTGTGGAAAGCGGCGTGGAGAGAGATGACTCAAGTAGCGGAGTAAACTATAAAAATGGACGTTACACACGGCGCATTACATTTAACAAACACAACATTAAAATACCGGTATAGAAGGTAAAATAAAAACCCTAACCGGTCTGTGCATAAATACCGGTATATAGCTGTTTCATTACAATACGGTATACCGCCCAGCCCTAGGTTCCATTACAAAAAGTGTTCACATTTTCCACTGAACACAAGGGATATAGAGAAAACTAAGCCCATTCCAACCTTCTCTGAAAGCAATGAATCCATTTACACAGGGTGGTTCTTTAATTTGTCAGAGGCAAAGTGAAATCTTTAACTATCAACTGAATAGATCTAGTACACAAGCTGCACCTAATACACACTACACTACACTACAACACAGTGTTTGACAAAGACACATAGGCTACAAGTATAACAAATAATGCATGGACAAGAATGAATGTGAAAACTGCACCACAGCACATGCACATGGTTATGCGTGATATAACATTTCCAAGGACTTAAATGTGCACCATAAGTGGTTCTGAGAATCCATATACCATGGGGCAGTGAGTTTAAAATAAACAGAAGATGAATGTCTGCATACATACGGTATATTTTTATCATTTTGGACCTCTCCACCTTTTTTGCCCTCCACCGGCCAACTTAAACAGAGCTTCCCCCCAACCAATACAGTCCTTTTAGCCATCAATAACACATTTAAACAGTTTGTCTCAGGTCCTTCCAGAAGGAAAATTCATGACTCTATCAGGCTAAACACACAGTTTTTATTGGGGGGATGCCAATAATGCAGACATACGAGAAAAGCAGCTCCACTCAACCCCCCCCCCTTTCCCCCAGGTTATTTTGAGGCGGTAATACAGTATATACTATGTACAGTGCATTTGGAAAGTATTCAGACCGCTTCACTTTTTCCACATTTTATTACATTACACCCTTATTCTAAAATGGATTAAATAAAAAAAATACTTGTCAATCTACACAAAATACCCCATAATGACAAAGAGAAAACAGGTTTTGGATTTCTTTGCAAATTTATTACAAATAAAAATCAGAAATACCTAATTTACATAAGTATTCAGACCCTTTGCTATAAGACTCGAAATTGAGCTCAGGTGCATCCTGTTTCCATTGATCATCCTTGAGATGTTTCTACAACTTGCTTGGAGTCCACTTGTGGAAAATTCAATTGATTGGACATGATTTGGAAAGGCACACACCTGTCTATATAAGGTCCCACAGTTGACAGTGCATGTCAGAGCAAAAACCAAGCCATGAGGTTGAAGGAATTGTCCGTAGAGCTCCGAGACAGGATTGTGTCGGGGCACAGATCTGGGGAAGTGTAGCAAAAAATGTCTTCAGCATTGAAGATCCCCAAGAACACGGTGGCCTTCATCATTCTTAAATGGAAGAAGTTTGGAATCACCAAGACTCTTCCGAGAGCTGGCCACCCGGCCAAACTGAGCAATCAGGGGAGAAGGGCCATGGTCAGGGAGGTGACCAAGAACCCGATGGTCACTCTGACAGAGCTCCAGAGTTCCTCTGTGGGGATGGGAGAACCTTCCAGAAGGACAACCATCTCTGCAGCAATCCACCAATCAGGCCTTTATGCTTGAGTGGCCAGACGGAATCCACTTCTCAGTGAAAGGCACATGACAGCTCACTTGGAGTTTGCCAAAAGGCATCTACAGGACTCTGACCATGAGAAACAAGATTCTCTGGTCTGTTGAAACCAAGATTGAACTCTTTGTCCTGAATGCCAAGCGTCACGTCTGGAGGAAACCTGGCACCATCCCTACGGTGAAGCATGGTGGTGGCAGCATCATGCTGTGGGGATATGTTTCAGTGGCAGGGAGACTAGTCAGGATCGAGGGAAAGATGAATGGAGCAAAGTACAGAGAGTTTCTTGATGAAAACCTGCTCCAGAGCGCTCAGGACCTCGGACTGGGGCAAAGGTTTTCCTTCCATCAGGACAATGACACTAAGCACACAGCCAAGACAATGCAGGAGTGGCTTCGGGACAAGTCTCTGAATGTTCTTGAGTGGCCCAGCCAGAGCCCGGACTTGAACCCGATTGGACATCTCTGGAGAGACCTGAAACTAGCTGTGCAGCGACGCTCCCCATCCAACCTGACAGAGCTTGAGAGGATCTGCAGAGAAGAATGTGAGAAATTCCCCAAATACAGGTGTACCAAGCTTGTAGCGTCATACCCAAGAAGACTCAAGGCTGTAATCGCTGCCAAAGGTGCTTCAACAAAGTACCGAGTAAAGGGTCTGAATACTTATGTAAATGTGATATTTCAGTTTTTTAGTTGTAATAAATTTACAAAATAATCTAAAAACCTGTTTTTGCTTTGTCATTATGGGATATTGTGTGTAGATTGATGAGTGAAAAAAATTATTTCATCCATTTTAGAATAAGGTTGTAACGTAACAAAACGTTAAAAAAGTCAAGGGGTCTAAATACTTTCCAAATGCACTGTATACATACAGACATACACTATATGGCCAAAAGTATGTGGACAGGTGTATAAAAACGAGCACACAGCCATGCAATCTCCATAGATAAACATGGTCAGTGAATGGCCCGTACTGAAGAGCTCAGTGACTTTCAGCGTGGCACCGTCAAGTCAGTTTGTCAAATTTTTGCCCTGATAGAGCTACCCTGGTCAACTGTTATTGTGAAGTGGAAACGTCTAGGACCAAGAAGTAGGCCACACATGCTCACAGAACGGGACCGCCGAGTGCTGAAAAATTGTCTGTCCTCTGTTGCAACACTCATTGCCGAGTTCCAAACTGCCTCTGGAAGCAACGTCAGCACAATAACTGCTCGTCGGGAGTTACAGTTACTAATGAAATTCGTTTCCGTGGCCGAGCAACCGCACACAAGCCTAAGATCACCATGCGCAATGCAAAGCGTCGGCTGGAGTGGTGTAAAGCTCACCATAATTGGAGCAGTGGAAACGAGTTCTCTGGATTGATAAATCACGCTACCTGCCCCAATGCATAGTGCCATCTGTAAAGTTTGGTGGAGGAGGAATAATGGTCTGGGGCTGTTTCTCATAGTTCGAGCTTGGCCCTTAGTTCCAGTAAAGGGATCTTAACGCTACAGCGTACAATGACATTCTAGACGATTCAGTGCTTCCAACTTTGTGGCAACAGTTTGGGGAAGGCCCTTTCCAGTTTCAGCATGACAATGCCCCCGTGCACAAAGCGAGGTCCATATAGAAATGGTTTGTCGATACAGTGGAGCTGCTCAACTATCCACTCTCACAAAAAACAGGGCACTGGGTTTAAGAGGAAGGTCTAAGTGATATCAGTGAAAATCTGTTCTAGCTATATATAGTGTTTACATACAGCATATTATCAGTGATTTGATGTGTGTGAACTGATCTCTGATTTACTGCTTCACACAAACCCTATTGGGCTTGAGTGGAACCAGACCATGTAGTTTAGAGAGAGAGGGGAAAGTGATGGGGAGGGGGGCAGATTGAGTGGAGTTGAGCTGAGGTGGTGTTGGAGTGATTTATGGCCTGTTGAGTGGGCACTGGTGTCTTGGAGAGAGAATTTGCACAGAGTGACACACAGGGAGGAGGGAGGCTGGAGGTAACATAGTGGTTTATCGGTTGGGTAAGGCTACATAGTTAACCTACCTAGTTAATCTACTTTATCATAGACATAATGGCCATAGACAGTGTCACGCCCTGATCTGTTCCACCTGTCCTCTTTATTGTCTCCACCCCCTCCAGGTGTCGCTTATTTTCCCCAGTGTATTTATCCCTGTGTTTCCTGTCTCTCTGTGCCAGTTCGTCTTGTATGTCCAAGCCTACCAGCGGTTTTTCCCGTTTTCCTACTTTGCCTTTTCTCCTTTTTCTAGTCCTCCCAGTTTTGACCCTTGCCTGTTCTGGACTCTGTTTCTGCCTGCCCTGACCTCAAGCCTGCCTGCCACTCTGTACCTCCTGGACTCTGATCTGGTTATGACCTTTTGCCTGTCCACAACCATTCTCTTGCCTATTCCCTTTGGATTTATTAAACATCTTAAACTCCAACCATCTGCCTCCTGTGTCTGCATTTGGGTCTTGCATAGTGTCATGATACAGAGGGGGGAGGATGGAGAAATGGAAAAGAGAAAGAAAAATAGCTACAATTATTTTTACAGTAAAATAGAGACAGACAGAGATGTGTGGTGCAACAAGTTTGGAGGGAGGTGGAGGCTGCCTGCTCAGAGGGAGGCAGTAGATGCCTGCAGGGTGGGACTGGTTTAGGGGATAACACACAGAGGATCAGTGTGTTTGTGAAGACGGGTGTGTGTGTGTGTGTGTTTGTGTGTGTGTGTGTGTGTGTGTGTGAGAGAGAGAGCTTGCTTTGGCAATGTTGACATATGTTTCCCATGCAGATAGAGCCCCTTGAATTTAATTGAATTGAGAGTGTGAGAGAGAGAGATGGGGTGGGGGTTAATACTGGGATTCAATTCATTGGAAGCTGTTGATTCCTAGAGCCAAAACAATCCTGATCTTCTCTTTGAGACATTATTTGCTCATAAATGCCCAGAGGTACCGGACATCCATTTAGATACGCCCCTGTCCGTCTCAGTCTTTGAAAAATGCTTTAAATAAGTGCAGGTAAGTGAATACAATGCTTTGTATAAGCATTCCATATATTCCTCAACAGCACAGCTCAAATGTGCCTTTTACCTTGGCTCTGGTCGTTATGTACACTATGTGTTTATAGTCAAGACTAGCCAGACTCTGTGATAATAAAGTAGGTGTTATGTACGATATGTGTTTATAGTCAAGACTACCCAGACTCTGTGATAATAAAGTATGTGTTATGTACGATATGTGTTTATAGTCAAGACTACCCAGACTCTGTGATAATAAAGTATGTGTTATGTACGATATGTGTTTATAGTCAAGACTACCCAGACTCTGTGATAATAAAGTATGTGTTATGTACGATATGTGTTTATAGTCAAGACTACCCAGACTCTGTGATAATAAAGCTACACAAGACCACTACAAATAAGAAGCACAAATGAATGTGCTCATGAACAAACAACATGGGCACATTCTCTGCACACAAAGCCCTATACGATTAACAAGCTCAAACACACAGGAAATAAGGCAAAGCTGAGACAGAAGTCTGAACATGTCTGTCTCTAGTGCTTGAATGTATACACTGAGAGGTGCTGAGATACATGGTAGATATGCAGACTTAATGAGATACATTGACTCACACTCTAGGCAGTATGTCTGAGAGGAGAGGGAGGTGTGGACTAGCCAAAACACGGCCAGAGTAGTCATAATGGAGCCTTCAGACCAGATAATGTAGTAACACACTTTCACACGCCATGTGTCTGTTAAGGCTATACTGTATAAGTCCCTCCCCAATCAACCACTCCCAAAGTATAGAGAGCAGGAAGTAGAAGACAGACGTGTCACCCTGTGTGACATCCTGCTTCCAACGATGCAGTTCTCTACAAAGTAAGACAGAAGAGACAGACTCGAAGCAGATGTCATATGCTCCAGCAATGGGGAAGTGATCATTTATAAAATCATCCAATTACAGCGACCCAGGAGAGTGGGGTGCACCCCTCATCTATCTATCTCAGAGACATTAAAGGTGTGTGTGCGTGTGTGTGTGTGTGTGTGCCTGTATACCATTGCCCGATGTTTAGACGCTGTCAGACATACACCGATGTCAACAAATCGGCAGCTTTACGGCTGGGGAAAGCAGTATTTCTATCTAGATAAACAAATGATCAGGAATAAATTAGAAATGAAAACACAAACACACATGAGATGTGGATTCTGGTGAAGTTTGTTTTTTCTGTCAGATACATGCCCAGTCCCACGTTCCTGCATTTCTTTAGAGGCTATTTCTAGCAAGCCTCAAACAGGGGCTTCATTTACGAGAGGGCCAAGCCCAGACCTTCCCATGCTGCACTTGGGCGAGGCGGGGGAGCCTCTCGGCTCTCAGATTGGAGTCGGCTCAGTGTGCTCAGCCCTCAGCCCAGACTCAGCAGCGTCTAAAGGCAGAACAAAAACTCCTCCAGTCGTTACAAAAGCACTGCTGAAATGACTTCCACATCTGTAAGAAACTGTATGGCTTTTAAAAAGCACGACTACTTGGAGAGGGAAAAATTTAGACGGGAGCGCAGAAACGATCTAACCACAAACTTCCTCTTCAGAAATAAATGTCAACCCCCACATCCCCCACACCCCAGTGACTAACACACGATCATGTGTGCGCAGGCACGCACACGCACACACGCACGCACGCACACGCGCACGCACACACACACACACACACACACACACACACACACACACACACACACACACACACACACACACACACACACACACACACACACACACACACACAGACATAGCATACCAAATAGGTACATTGTGAATAAAAGTGGCAAAGAACTTGAATTGATGAAACACCCAAGTCTAAACAGGGCAGTTATTGGGTATGCAATACTGGGTCCAATGATGTCACCGTGGCAGAGTCTAACTAACTCAGCAGAACCTAAACCATGAGGACAAAGATAGGAACACAAATATAAAACCCCTGGTTGAGACTACAGACTCTGGCTAGAGAGGTCCATTGTCCACAGATCCACAAAGGAAATGAAACCATCACAGCCATGATTTGTGAGCAGCACCAACTCTGGTCCAAGTACCTCCATAAAGATGGCCGAAAAGACTGAGAGAAGAGCACCCTTGACCTCTAAAACACAAGAGAGATCCTATGCAGGACCAGGATCTTTGGCTTTTCAGAAATGCAATACACAGAGCCACAGGGAGGGATTTGTTGTATTTTGTATTTGTTTTACCTTTATTTAACAAGGCAAGTCAGTTAAGAACAAATTATTATTTGCAATGACGGCCTACACCGGCCAAACCCGGACGACGCTGGGCCTATTGTGCGCCGTCCTATGGGACTCCCAATCACAGCCAGTTGTGATACAGCCTAGATGACACAGTAAACTACTGTAAAGTCTCAAAGTTAAGTATGGATTTGACCAACATTCTGCTGTGGTCTAAGCAACAGTATTATATTAGAAAAGCACACAAGGAGTGGTGCTGTATACTGTCCTGTGGTCAGTGTGGTGTCCCTGCCCTGGCCAGCCCTGGGAGACACTGACCCCATCCCAGGTCAGCTCCACTCCACTGGGGCACTCCTCCCCTTCCTCCCCTCTACAGCCCAACCCCAACTGGCCTGAGGCTGAGCCGTCCTCCCATCCCATCCATCCATCCTCCCATCCCATCCATCCCAGCCACCCTCAGTCTCTCTGTGAGTCTCTGAGCTTTAAGAGCAGTTGCACAACATTCATGCTCTTAGGGAACGCCTTAGATTTGAGGAAAAAAAACAGCAGATGAAGGAATGTAGGGACTGGAGCTCAATCACTCAACATCACACAGCAGGACAGTATGACGGGTGGGCGTCCATATTTCTGAGGCCTTGTTTTGCACTTGACAATAGCAATCATGTTGGGGTACAACAGGACAGTAGTATACTCGGATGAGAGTGGAGGATAGCCGGTCTCTTTCAGGCTGTGCACACGGTTGTTTGCAGAGCCTTGGCACAGGGCCTGGCAACAAGCATGACGCAGCTGAGCCACTGGCACAGGGCTCCTCATTTAGACACGTGCCAAAGGCTCGTCAGCAGATCTGGGTGCTCTCAGAGTAAAATAAAAGCACTTCAGAGAGAAGGAGAAAGAAGGAGAGCAGGGCTGCAGTCCCAGCCACAGGGGGCAGAGAGGGCAGTGAGCCCGCACACAGAGGACCATTGTCCTCACACACCTCGTGGGTGCTAGTTTGTGTGAATGTGTCTGTGTGTGTGTGTGTGTGTGTGAGTGAGTGAATGCACGTCTGAATGCTAGGAAACAACTAATATAACACAGTACTAATTATGCTATTGAGTGTCTGGGACGTGTGTGGATGTGTGAGTGTATTATTCACACAGTGACCATGAGCATGTGGGGATGACAGATCCCACTCAGGGCCTGAGCTCTCTCTGACTCTCTCTCTGATTCTCTCTCTCTGTGTCTCCAGGGTAAGTATGATGTGGTACCCCCCTGTAATGTGTGTGTATTTCTAGGCAGTCACCATGCTGTGTCATCATGGCTGTTCTGAAGTCATGCCTAAAAACATGTCAAGTTGATGGATTTAAGCCAACCCTAACCCCTTTCCTAACCTTACAGTAAATTATTCTCCTAACCTGCTACGTTAATTCTCCTGACCTGCTACATTAATTATCCTAACCTGCTGTGTAAGTTCTGACATAAGCTGTATATTATCTAGTCGAAAACCCTGTTCTGATTCCACCCTCCTGACTCGACCCTCTGACCCCCATCCTCCCATAAGCCTCCACCACAACCCCACAATGCTGTGCTCTGGGCAGGGCTACATCTAGGTTGGGAGTCTTCAGGTTCCGGTCCAAAGTTACAAACACACAGAGACAGATGCCCATGTTCCCCTCTCCTCCCCTCTCACCTCCAGGTCTGTGAAACCATGCCAGCTGCCTACCCTGCACTACTCTCTCCCCTTTCCCCTCACCTTGCCCTCTGGCTGGGCTGTGACAGCTGCCTCTGTGCCCCCCTGGTGACTCAGCAACCCCCCCTTGGCAGGTCAGCAACCTGCAGGAATTGACAAACACACTGGTGCCCAGTTCTACCACCACGTCCTCACCAATAGCCCATTCATACTGTACACTCCCACCCACCCAACCTTAACGAGCAAAACAGGAACATAGTCACAAACCACCATATGGGCTTAAACAAACTGGTCTTAAATAGGTACCAGTGCCCACACACTAGCGCTGGCAATGGTAATTACAGGGTAGAATACCCACACACTAGCGCTGGCAATGGTAATTACAGGGTAGAATACCCACACACTAACGCTGGCAATGGTAACCACAGGGTAGAATACCCACACACTAACGCTGGCAATGGTAATTACAGGGTAGAATACCCACACACTAACGCTGGCAATGGTAACTACAGGGTAGATTACCCACACACTAACGCTGGCAATGGTAACCACAGGGTAGAATACCCACACACTAACGCTGGCAATGGTAATTACAGGGTAGAATACCCACACACTAACGCTGGCAATGGTAACCACAGGGTAGAATACCCACACACTAACGCTGGCAATGGTAACTACAGGGTAGAATACCCACACACTAACGCTGGCAATGGTAACTACAGGGTAGAATACCCACACACTAACGCTGGCAATGGTAACTACAGGGTAGAATACCCACACACTAACGCTGGCAATGGTAACTACAGGGTAGAATACCCACACACTAACGCTGGCAATGGTAACTACAGGGTAGACTACCCACACACTAACGCTGGCAATGGTAACTACAGGGTAGAATACCCACACACTAACGCTGGCAATGGTAACTACAGGGTAGAATACCCACACACTAAGTCTGCAATGGTAACTACAGGGTAGGATACCCACACACTAACGCTGGCAATGGTAACTACAGGGTAGAATGCCCACACACTAACGCTGGCAATGGTAACTACAGGGTAGAATACCCACACACTAACGCTGGCAATGGTAACCACAGGGTAGACTACCCACACACTAACGCTGGCAATGGTAACTACAGGGTAGAATACCCACACACTAACGCTGGCAATGGTAACTACAGGGTAGAATACCCACACACTACAATCTGTAATGGTAACTGTAGGACAGAATACCGACACACTACAGTCTGTAATGGTAACTACAGGACAGAATACCGACACACTACAGTCTGTAATGGTAACTACAGGACAGAATACCGACACACTACAGTCTGTAATGGTAACTACAGGACAGAATACCGACACACTACAGTCTGTAATGGTAACTACAGGACAGAATACCGACACACTACAGTCTGTAATGGTAACTACAGGACAGAATACCGACACACTACAGTCTGTAATGCAATACTACACAGTGTGAGTGACTTCACCTTTGCCCCGAAGATGACTTAGATGTGGATATGTGAATGTGTACTGTGTGGGTGTTTTTGTAATGGTGTGTGTGTGGATGTGTAGTTTGTGTGTGTGTGAGTAAGGCCTCCCAGGCCCGGGCCAGTCAGCCTGGCCCTCTACAGCAGGGACCCAGAGGGGCCGGCCGGGGGCTCCAGCCATGGGAGGGAGGGACCCTATCAGACTGTACTGATGGACATTCATTGTCTACAGCAACTGAACCACAGCTGCTTCTCAACCTGGCTACCCAACCCCCAGCCTCCATCTCCCCCTCCCCCTATCACAGTATCTCTATCTGTTCCCTCCCCTCTGCTCCGCTAGATATGGAGAAGCAGGAAGTCCCTGGGAGTCGAGTCAGCACAGTTCCTTTACGGGAGTAGTGTGTGCAATCCTAATCAGGGCTGAGTTGTTTTTTTTAGATGCAGTATCAGTCTATCCATATCTATGAGCACACACACATCCTTCATCGTTGAGATCAAACCCGCCCACCCACCCACCCACCCACCCACCCACCCACCCACCCACCCACCCACCCACACACCCACCCACCCACCCACACACACACACACACACACACACACACACACACACACACACACACACACACACACACACACACACACACACACACACACACACACACACACACACACACACACACACACACACAGAAACAGGTGTGACCAGGTGCAGTTGAGATGCATACAAAGCAAAATGAGATAGAGCACGCTTCTCTCTGTAATCAGAGCGGATGAAGTTGAACGTTTACACTATTGTCTCGGGCACATATACCCATCCACACCCACACATCAATACTCAGACAAACACCCTCACACACAACTCTCCGTTACTCCACCCACACCACCTGCCAGAGAAACAAAGAAACAGAGGTATTAGCCTTGTTTTGCCCCGTGCGCTCACCCATTCTCCCCGCCCCTCCAAGCCCTATAATTACCCCTCACCACTGAGTCACGACAGGGCGGTTATAGCCCTTTTACTGACCACCTCCCGCCCAAACCCAGTTATAGCCCCCTAACTGACCCCCTCCCGCCCAAACCCAGTTATAGCCCCCTAACTGACCCCCTCCCGCCCAAACCCAGTTATAGCCCCCTAACTGACCCCCTCCCGCCCAAACCCAGTTATAGCCCCCTAACTGACCCCCTCCCGCCCAAACCCAGTTATAGCCCCCTAACTGACCCCCTCCCGCCCAAACCCAGTTATAGCCCCCTAACTGACCTCCTCCCGCCCAAACCCAGTTATAGCCACCTAACTGACCACCTCCCGCCCAAACCCAGTTATAGCCCCCTAACTGACCCCCTCCCGCCCAAACCCAGTTATAGCCCCCTAACTGACCCCCTCCCGCCCAAACCCAGTTATAGCCCCCTAACTGACCCCCTCCCGCCCAAACCCAGTTATAGCCCCCTAACTGACCCCCTCCCGCCCAAACCCAGTTATAGCCCCCTAACTGACCTCCTCCCGCCCAAACCCAGTTATAGCCCCCTAACTGACCCCTCCCGCCCAAACCCAGTTATAGCCCCCTAACTGACCCCCTCCCGCCCAAACCCAGTTATAGCCCCCTAACTGACCTCCTCCCGCCCAAACCCAGTTATAGCCCCCTAACTGACCCCCTCCTGCCCAAACCCAGTTATAGCCCCCTAACTGACCCCCTCCCGCCCAAACCCAGTTATAGCCCCCTAACTGACTCCCTCCTGCCCAAACCCAGTTATAGCCCCCTAACTGACCCCCTCCCGCCCAAACCCAGTTATAGCCCCCTAACTGATCCCCTCCCGCCCAAACCCAGTTATAGCCCCCTAACTGACCCTCTCCCGCCCAAACCCAGTTATAGCCCCCTAACTGACCCCCTCCCGCCCAAACCCAGTTATAGCCCCCTAACTGACCCTCTCCCGCCCAAACCCAGTTATAGCCCCCTAACTGACCACCTCCCGCCCAAACCCAGTTATAGCCCCCTAACTGACCCCCTCCCGCCCAAACCCAGTTATAGCCCCCTAACTGACCACCTCCCGCCCAAACCCAGTTATAGCCCCCTAACTGACCCCCTCCCGCCCAAACCCAGTTATAGCCCCCTAACTGACCCCCTCCCGCCCAAACCCAGTTATAGCCCCCTAACTGACCCCCTCCCGCCAAACCCAGTTATAGCCCCCTAACTGACCCCCTCCCGCCCAAACCCAGTTATAGCCCCCTAACTGACCCTCTCCCGCCCAAACCCAGTTATAGCCCCCTAACTGACCCCTCCCGCCCAAACCCAGTTATAGCCCCCTAACTGACCCCCTCCCGCCCAAACCCAGTTATAGCCCCCTAACTGACACCTCCCGCCCAAACCCAGTTATAGCCCCTTAACTGACCCCCTCCTGCCCAAACCCAGTTATAGCCCCCTAACTGACCCCTCCCGCCCAAACCCAGTTATAGCCCCTTAACTGACCCCCTCCTGCCCAAACCCAGTTATAGCCCCCTAACTGACCCTCTCCCGCCCAAACCCAGTTATAGCCCCCTAACTGACCCTCTCCCGCCCAAACCCAGTTATAGCCCCCTAACTGACCACTTCCCGCCCAAACCCAGTTATAGCCCCCTAACTGACCCCCTCCCGCCCAAACCCAGTTATAGCCCCCTAACTGACCCTCTCCCGCCCAAACCCAGTTATAGCCCCCTAACTGACCCCCTCCCGCCCAAACCCAGTTATAGCCCCCTAACTGACCCCCTCCCGCCCAAACCCAGTTATAGCCCCCTAACTGACCCCCTCCCGCCCAAACCCAGTTATAGCCCCCTAACTGACCCCCTCCCGCCCAAACCCAGTTATAGCCCCCTAACTGACCCCCTCCCGCCCAAACCCAGTTATAGCCCCCTAACTGACCCCTCCCGCCCAAACCCAGTTATAGCCCCCTAACTGACCCCCTCCCGCCCAAACCCAGTTATAGCCCCCTAACTGACCCTCTCCCGCCCAAACCCAGTTATAGCCCCCTAACTGACCACTTCCCGCCCAAACCCAGTTATAGCCCCCTAACTGACCCCCTCCCGCCCAAACCCAGTTATAGCCCCCTAACTGACCCTCTCCCGCCCAAACCCAGTTATAGCCCCCTAACTGACCACTTCCCGCCCAAAACGAGGTATAGCCCCCTAACTGACCCTCTCCCGCCCAAACCCAGTTATAGCCCCCTAACTGACCCTCTCCCGCCCAAACCCAGTTATAGCCCCCTAACTGACCCCCTCCCGCCCAAACCCAGTTATAGCCCCCTAACTGACCCTCTCCCGCCCAAACCCAGTTATAGCCCCCTAACTGACCCTCTCCCGCCCAAACCCAGTTATAGCCCCCTAACTGACCCCCTCCCGCCCAAACCCAGTTATAGCCCCCTAACTGACCCCCTCCCGCCCAAACCCAGTTATAGCCCCCTAACTGACCCCCACCCGCCCAAACCCAGTTATAGCCCCCTAACTGACCCCCCCCCGCCCAAACCCAGTTATAGCCCCCTAACTGACCTCCTCCCGCCCAAACCCAGTTATAGCCCCCTAACTGACCCCCTCCCGCCCAAACCCAGTTATAGCCCCCTAACTGACCCCCTCCCGCCCAAACCCAGTTATAGCCCCCTAACTGACCTCCTCCCGCCCAAACCCAGTTATAGCCCCCTAACTGACCCCCTCCTGCCCAAACCCAGTTATAGCCCCCTAACTGACCCCCTCCCGCCCAAACCCAGTTATAGCCCCCTAACTGACTCCCTCCTGCCCAAACCCAGTTATAGCCCCCTAACTGACCCCCTCCCGCCCAAACCCAGTTATAGCCCCCTAACTGATCCCCTCCCGCCCAAACCCAGTTATAGCCCCCTAACTGACCCTCTCCCGCCCAAACCCAGTTATAGCCCCCTAACTGACCCCCTCCCGCCCAAACCCAGTTATAGCCCCCTAACTGACCCTCTCCCGCCCAAACCCAGTTATAGCCCCCTAACTGACCACCTCCCGCCCAAACCCAGTTATAGCCCCCTAACTGACCCCCTCCCGCCCAAACCCAGTTATAGCCCCCTAACTGACCACCTCCCGCCCAAACCCAGTTATAGCCCCCTAACTGACCCCCTCCCGCCCAAACCCAGTTATAGCCCCCTAACTGACCCCCTCCCGCCCAAACCCAGTTATAGCCCCCTAACTGACCCCCTCCCGCCAAACCCAGTTATAGCCCCCTAACTGACCCCCTCCCGCCCAAACCCAGTTATAGCCCCCTAACTGACCCTCTCCCGCCCAAACCCAGTTATAGCCCCCTAACTGACCCCTCCCGCCCAAACCCAGTTATAGCCCCCTAACTGACCCCCTCCCGCCCAAACCCAGTTATAGCCCCCTAACTGACCCCTCCCGCCCAAACCCAGTTATAGCCCCTTAACTGACCCCCTCCTGCCCAAACCCAGTTATAGCCCCCTAACTGACCCTCTCCCGCCCAAACCCAGTTATAGCCCCCTAACTGACCCTCTCCCGCCCAAACCCAGTTATAGCCCCCTAACTGACCACTTCCCGCCCAAACCCAGTTATAGCCCCCTAACTGACCCCCTCCCGCCCAAACCCAGTTATAGCCCCCTAACTGACCCTCTCCCGCCCAAACCCAGTTATAGCCCCCTAACTGACCCCCTCCCGCCCAAACCCAGTTATAGCCCCCTAACTGACCCCCTCCCGCCCAAACCCAGTTATAGCCCCCTAACTGACCCCCTCCCGCCCAAACCCAGTTATAGCCCCCTAACTGACCCCCTCCCGCCCAAACCCAGTTATAGCCCCCTAACTGACCTCCTCCCGCCCAAACCCAGTTATAGCCCCCTAACTGACCCCTCCCGCCCAAACCCAGTTATAGCCCCCTAACTGACCCCCTCCCGCCCAAACCCAGTTATAGCCCCCTAACTGACCCCCTCCCGCCCAAACCCAGTTATAGCCCCCTAACTGACCCTCTCCCGCCCAAACCCAGTTATAGCCCCCTAACTGACCACTTCCCGCCCAAACCCAGTTATAGCCCCCTAACTGACCCCCTCCCGCCCAAACCCAGTTATAGCCCCCTAACTGACCCCCTCCCGCCCAAACCCAGTTATAGCCCCCTAACTGCCCTGCATTCACCTGACACCATGCCAGGGCAGAACTCACAAACATACATATATACAATCACAGACAGCCTGGCAGACAGTCTGGCAGACAGCCTGGTAGACAGACAGCTTGGAAGACAGCCTGGCAGACAGACTATTCCTCGGATATATGTTCCTAATCAGAGGATAACTGCGCCTGCTAAGCCTGATTCTGTAATGCAGTAACACTGACTCAAATTCAGTGAGGCTTCCTCTACGTCATTTCCCAATTCAATTGTAAAAGTCATCAAAATGGATTGTTTCTATCTTGCCAATCCAGCCGGTGATACAGCTTTACTTTATCCTTTATATTATTTATAATATAATGTACAATATAATGTACACCCAAAAAGCTATCCAATTTAATAGAAGACTTATTATCTTGGTGGTAAGGAAAACGTAGTCTTTGTCACTTTGTCAACCAGATTATGAGTCAGTTTGGTTATGATTCCACTTTTTTCTACCATTTATACTTTTACTGGGAATCAGGTATAGGGTAGTTGGGGACACAGAGTACACTATGTAAAATAATTTTTCGCACGAACACCATACACATGATATCCATTTCTCAGTTTTTACAGATGGCTGTTTAACTTAAGTAAATATCATGCAAAGGCAAATTCAGCATTTGGATAAAGTTTCTAACCACAGGAGAATGGGAGAGAGACTGCAGGGACAGGCTACAGAGGAGAATTGGCTGAGTCTACAAAACCCCGGAGGATTCTGAGAATAGTCAGATAGTCACAGACACTAATATAAACATCACTCGTAGATATGGAATTGTTATTATCTAAAAGTAGTCAATTAACTCAATTTTTAACAATAAATGAACAAATGAACAAAATAATGGTTGAAAATACAATAGAAGAATATTAGCATTTCAAAAGAACGTGTTGGCGGGCTCAGTTTTCACGGAAAGAGGTAACGACAGTCAAAATAGAGAATCAGCAGGCTTTCCAAGAGCATCTTTGGGGACTTGATTTCTCAGGCACTCTAGAAATACTTGGACACAAGTCCAGCTTCACGTCTGCCATTTTCCCTCTCTGTACAATACTATCAGGGAGACATAGGAACTGGACAGGGAATACTGGGTTGTAGGGTGCCGCTTGGCCCCTCCCAAGACACACCCATTACAGTGTCAGGTTGGAAGCAGAGGGGCGAGACACGACCCTACAGGCCAAGTGACCACACAGGTCTCCCTCTGCGGCCAGAAGAGAACATTGTTCCTGGAATAGTGACCAGGAATGCTGTCGGCAAATACACGCTGTATTTCTCACCTGTGTCCTGAGGCTTCTGGAGAAACAAATCCCAAACAGGATGCTTCCCTCTCCTCTCTCCCAGACAACAACGCTGTCTGACTGCTCCCACTCAGGGGGATGGAAGGAGGGTGGGAGGTTCAGACTTGCATCAGTACAGACACTGAAGTCTTTCACCTACTCATCTGGGCTATCCATCTATGACATTTACGCAGGAACAATTTAGTGTAATTAATATTTAATTAATTCATGAAATGTTGATTAAGTGACCTGCAACATCACCATCCAGTTAGGTCCCCATGTTCCAAACTCCAAGGAATCAGAATCAGTTGAAGAATTCCACAGTATCATGGAATGTTCATTATTCTGGAGGGCAAGGCGATTGGAAAACAAAGGAAAGAAAATCTTTAAATTGGCAGGAGGAGAGCGAGAAGGAGAGGGTGAGAGTGGTCAACTGAAACACCTCACTTTTGGTGGAAAAGTGTGATGTCTATATAAAGAAAACAAAAGAAATGAAAAACTCTTGTAACTCTTGCCATTAACCTCAGACTGAGCAATAGATGTTTGCAACCAGGACTCAGGGGTAGACGTAACATAGTAAAAGTAAATACGGGACACTCCATTTAGTCTGATATGTTACGTTTCGTATGGTATGTATTAACTTGTGGATGTCCATCATCCATTTCATATGATATATCACAAATTACAATTCATATGATATGTTATGAATTCCAATTTGTTGTGGCTAATGTAATCTAGCTAGGTGGCTAAGTGGCTAACGCTAATGTCCAGTTATGAGTCAACATGCTCTCACGTCTCATTATGAAATGAACAATGCTCCTGTAGGTAGCGGAACAGTAATAACAGCCAAATGTTATGTTTTTTGTACATCTTCGAAACTAGCCATGATAATGGCCAACCAGAGCTCACCTGTTTCATTTGACTGTAAGATTACATTTTTAATTCAGGAAGCCATGAAACCTTCCATTTCTTTGTACCCCACAATAAAGCCTGCGAGTGGTCATTGATCTGAGGCTTGGGATAGAGGAAGAGGACATTTGAGCTGGGGAGCTATAACGAGAACCCTATGGGAAGACTAGAGGAAGGAGTATGATTGACTTGTGCTGGGAAAAAACAAAGCTTCTCTTTCCCCAGCACAGACAGTTCTGTCCCAACAGACAGTCAAAACAGGAACATTTTTGTGAAAACCTAATTCAAGAAAAGGACATGGCATAGCCAAGAATACAAAGAACCCCTCTTTTTAACAAACATCAAAGAATTAACATCAGATCAGAGGAACACGAGGAGGGCTCAGTGCACAATGGGCATGACAGAGCAGCAGGAATCAATTAGTGGGCTCCCTTTGATGATGTCATTGACAAGTAATCTGCTAGTGGAGTAGCTTCTGTTTGAGGGAGACGGAAACAAGAGCCCCCACCACAGAACGAGCCGGCCCACTGCGCTCCTCGCAGAGACGCTAGTCCATCATCCTCCCTCTGCTCTGGCCTTCGCCCAGTCGCCCCTCTCCTCATCAGTGTCAGGAGTGAGGGCTGATGCCTCCCTACTCCCTCCCCCATCATACACTCATTACTACCAGGTCCACTTCAGCCAGACTTAAGTACAAACTCCATTAAATATGTATGGACTAACTATAGTAGCTTTATGACATTAAGGACGTAAACTTTAAACTTAGCAACCGACCAATTGGTATTTGTGTGGCTTCCTGAGATAATTTCGTAGCCCTTCCCAAACACCACACCCTGCTTCATGTTGGGGCTGAAGATGAGAGAGATTCATTTGCTCAACATTTTGTTTCCTTCAATAACCACCACCGCCAGCAGAAGCAGCAGCAAGCTGTTCCCCCTCTCTGGCTCTGTAACAGGGTTAACTGTCACGCGGTTCCCCCTCTCTGGCTCTGTAACAGGGTTAACTGTCAAGCTGTTCCCCCTCTCTGGCTCTGTAACAGGGTTAACTGTCAAGCTGTTCCCCCTCTCTGGCTCTGTAACAGGGTTAACTGTCACGCGGTTCCCCCTCTCTGGCTCTGTAACAGGGTTAACTGTCACGCTGTTCCCCCTCTCTGACTCTGTAACAGGGTTAACTGTCAAGCTGTTCCCCCTCTCTGGCTCTGTAACAGGGTTAACTGTCAAGCTGTTCCCCCTCTCTGGCTCTGTAACAGGGTTAACTGTCAAGCAGTTCCCTCTCTGGCTCTGTAACAGGGTTAACTGTCAAGCTGTTCCCCCTCTCTGGCTCTGTAACAGGGTTAACTGTCAAGCTGTTCGCCCTCTCTGGCTCTGTAACAGGGTTAACTGTCAAGCTGTTCGCCCTCTCTGGCTCTGTAACAGGGTTAACTGTCAAGCTGTTCGCCCTCTCTGGCTCTGTAACAGGGTTAACTGTCAAGCTGTTCGCCCTCTCTGGCTCTGTAACAGGGTTAACTGTCAAGCTGTTCGCCCTCTCTGGCTCTGTAACAGGGTTAACTGTCAAGCTGTTCGCCCTCTCTGGCTCTGTAACAGGGTTAACTGTCAAGCTGTTCGCCCTCTCTGGCTCTGTAACAGGGTTAACTGTCAAGCTGTTCGCCCTCTCTGGCTCTGTAACAGGGTTAACTGTCAAGCTGTTCGCCCTCTCTGGCTCTGTAACAGGGTTAACTGTCAAGCTGTTCGCCCTCTCTGGCTCTGTAACAGGGTTAACTGTCAAGCTGTTCGCCCTCTCTGGCTCTGTAACAGGGTTAACTGTCAAGCTGTTCGCCCTCTCTGGCTCTGTAACAGGGTTAACTGTCAAGCTGTTCGCCCTCTCTGGCTCTGTAACAGGGTTAACTGTCAAGCTGTTCGCCCTCTCTGGCTCTGTAACAGGGTTAACTGTCAAGCTGTTCGCCCTCTCTGGCTCTGTAACAGGGTTAACTGTCAAGCTGTTCGCCCTCTCTGGCTCTGTAACAGGGTTAACTGTCAAGCTATTCGCCCTCTCTGGCTCTGTAACAGGGTTAACTGTCAAGCTGTTCGCCCTCTCTGGCTCTGTAACAGGGTTAACTGTCAAGCTGTTCGCCCTCTCTGGCTCTGTAACAGGGTTAACTGTCAAGCTGTTCGCCCTCTCTGGCTCTGTAACAGGGTTAACTGTCAAGCTGTTCGCCCTCTCTGGCTCTGTAACAGGGTTAACTGTCAAGCTGTTCCCCCTCTCTGGCTCTGTAACAGGGTTAACTGTCAAGCTGTTCGCCCTCTCTGGCTCTGTAACAAGGTTAATTGTCAAGCTGGCGCCAGGCAGCTCAAAAACATGTTTTGTGGCACATGACCCATCATGAATATGGAGATTGGCTCCGTAAGTGCAATGCTAGGCAGACAAACACATACATAAAAACACAGTCACAAACACACACACAATCCCGCGCACACACACACCCACTCACACACACACACGCACACACACACACACTGGCTGGTCTTGGGAACAAGCGAAGAAGCTAACTATTAAAACTCCAATTCCTGTGGTGACGCCTCAGACTGCAGTCCCTTTCATAATGGAGTCATTTACTGTGAATCTTCCCTGTGCTATCTGCCCCCGAGCGAACATTCTTACATCCAGAGACAGGCCAAAGATTTATAGAGTCTGCTGCCTCTGAGGCCCGCTCTCTGTCTCTCTCTGTTCTAGCCCTATGACAGACACCAACACACCTACACAGTCTCACTATGGCTTACTGTTGTAATACCGAGACTGTAGCTCAAAAGTTTAGGAGTCATTCTGCCACTTTCTTCATGTATTTGTGCTCTTAGCTCTTAACACAGAGTGGAAGCACACTGTGGATGGTCTACACCAGTAGCAAGAGGCCAATCAGTTAACAAGCCTCCAAACCCAACCTTGTGGCATGGCCATGCAGACGGAACCCAATTTGTGCTTTGTATAAAGGGAAACCACACACAAGTGCTACTGATGAACAGAGTAGAGAGGGAGATTTGGACAAGATGCCAAACATAATATCTCTTAAACCCTTAAAGCTGAACCACGCTCCAAAACCCTAAAAGTCTCACATTTCAACAAGATTGAGTTGAGGAGACAGAGTTCATATTTAAGAGTCTATCTCCCCTTCTCTTGTTACAGTAAAAATCCTATTTTATCAAACTTCAATCCAGGTAGTCTGTGTAGAGGTTCTTGACCTAGCCTAAAGAGATACCCTACAATCCCATGGTGGGTCATCAGTATCAATGCAGTTCCATAACAACAAAGCATCAATCAGTGGTGTAAAGCACTTAAGTAAAAATAATTTAAAGTACTACTTAAGTCGTTTTTTGGGGTATCTGTACTTTACTTTACTATATATATTTTGATTACTTTTATTTTTACTTACTACATTCTTAAAGAAAATAATGTACTTTTTACTCCTTACATTTTGAATGCTTAGCAGAACAGGAAAATTGTCCAATTCACACACTTATCAAGAGAACATCCCTGGTCATCCCTAATGCTTCTGATTTGGCAGACTCACTAAACACAAATGCTTCATTTGTAAATTATGTCAGTGTTGGATTGTGCTCCTGACTATCCGTAAATTAAAAAAAACAAGAAAATGGTGCCGTCTGGTTTGCCTAATATAAGGAATTTGAGATGATTTATACTTTTACTTTTCATACTTAAGTATATTTAAAATCAAATACTTTTAGACTTTTATTCAAGTAGTATTTTACTGGGTGACTTTCACTTTTAGTTGAGTCATTTTCTGTTAAGGTATCTTTACTTTTACTCAAGTATGACAATTGTGTACTTTTCCCACCACTGGCATCAATGGAGGATCCTCATCAATGGAGGATGAACTCATGTCTGAGGTAAGCTAACTTCACTTGGAACAGATTAATAATTGACTACGACACATTGAATCATCCCCCTCCTCCTGTCTGCTACTGTAGAAATTCAAACACCCTGCACTTCTGCTGCCTGTCACAGTATGAGGACCTGCGTTAAGGACTCTATACTCGATGCTTCTGTGGCAGTTATACAACTTCCTGTTCTGCTCTGTGAATTTTGAACAGTATGCTGCTGTGTATTCATTTCTGTCTCTGATGATTTTCTGAAGGCACTGTTAGCTATCCTTTGGCACTCCAATCTAATCAACTTAATATTGGACTAGGGAGTTAGGATCCATGACCATTAGGGCAGTGTGGATGATCCACTGGACTGACCAGGGTTCTGGTACGAAACAGTCGGCTACTGGGAGCCCCTGGCTGGGACAGGGTTAGCGGCTCCTCCCCAGGCCCTGCTAGCTACCTCTAAAATGAACCTCCCACACAGCTGGTTCCCATTAGCCTGTAGTGACACTCAGAGTCTGTACTTAAGCTCTACTGGGGGGGCTCCAGTGGAGCTGGGCTCACCGCCCCACTCAGATAATACTACTGTCCTCCACCAGCGTCCAAGTTTAAACTGGCCCCGTTCTGCTGGCACCGTCTGTTTTCAATGGTTTATTCACCCGCGCACGAGAGAGAAATGTGAGAGAGAGACCAAGAGTGAGAGACCTGAACAGCGAGTGAGAGAAACACCACAAAGGAGATATAGAAAGAAAGAAAAGACAGACTAAAAAAGAGAGAGACCAGAAGAGATAAAGAGAGAGCGGTAGAGAGACCTAAAGAAACCAAGAGAGTGAGAGAGAGAGAGAGAGAGAGAGAGAGAGAGAGAGAAGAGAGAGAGAGAGAGAGAGAGAGTGAGAGGAAGAGAGAGAGAGAGAGAGAGCAGAAGAGAGGGAAAGACAGAGAGTCCCTGGGCTCACACTGCGCTGTGGTTGGTTCTGACTCCATCAATCAGAAACACCAAGACCCATAAAATCACTCACTTTTCATGGAAAGAATATTATAACTGCTCCCTATTCATCTGTTACTCTGGGCTGGTGTTGGGTGGTGGTGAGGGGAGAGCTGCATGCTATATGCTCTTTATGGACCTCACACTTCAACTGGGCATAGGGGGAACATGCCATACATACATATCTATAGGCCACACCTGGACAGTTCCCTCATGAAAACAGCTAGACCAGGATCTTTGACAAATCATACAGTGCATGTTCCACTGGCTAAAGGACTTTATGAAATGCTTCAATATTTCACCTCCACAGTTTGCTCTTTTATTTCAGACTTTAAAAAAATGTATTAAATGAATACAGCAGCAGACACAAACCGGTTGGCCCACGTTATTTCAGTTAAACCAGTCATCACGTTTCCTCTTCTGACACCACTGACGCCACACACTTTCACTTTTCACTGCAGACATTCTGTCTATTAACGTCTCCTAGCCAGGCAGTGTGAGATGTGTTTGTGTAGAAGGTTAACAATCACACTAATTAAGAACAGAGGTTGCAGCGTATGCAACACCTCTCCCAGCCTGACACCACTAGTCTGCAGGGAGGTTGAGTAGATAGGGGTAAAGTGAGAGGGAGCGAGGGAACGAGGGAGGCAGCGAGGGGGAGGGAGGGACTGGGAGCCCAGAGAAAAATCATACGTTCTCCAAGTAAGTTCCACCTTAGTTCCTAAAGAGAAGTACTTATGACAAGGAGCAGAGCAGTAGCACCCGTCTTGGGATTTATACCCTGTGTGTGTGTGTGTGTGCGCGTGCGTTCAAAAGTGCATGTATTTGTGTAGGGTGACAGTGCTAGGAGCGTGGCTATGACTAAGAGCTCCTTGGGGCTTATTTTGGAATAGGAGGGATGGAGGGCCCAGGGCTCATTAAAGCTGCATGGTCTCTAAGCCTACTAGAGGGGATAGGGGATAGGGTCACTACAAGGCCGCTGCCCTGGACACTCAGCGCCTCATCTGTAAAGTGCTCGGCACGCCTGACAACTCCCAGTCACGCCTTTTTAAATAATTAATGGGCAAAGATTAGTCCGTCAGCCTTGAGCCGAAAGGTCTATCGATTTCTCACGGATGCATTTTTAATGAGCACATTTCAGCGAGGCACTGTCTGTGAACAGGGGCCTCTGGCACACCTTACATACGGCACCAGCCACGAGCCCTCCAGGGGAGCAAATGAATACACAAACAAAACGATAACAAAAAATGCAATCCTTCTAAACACTGCATCTTCATTGGTGTGGAAACAAAGGTGTCACGTTTTAAGATTCCTTATCTAATCTGTTAAAAAAAAAATATTGTTTTGGGTTATCTTTATACAATGACAGGTAAAATCTTCAGGGCTAAAATATGTATGATTCCCATTGTTTTATTGAGCACTCCATGGAAAATCCATGGAAATGAAAGGGATGCAATCAGTCAGTGGTGTTTAATGGTTCAGATAATAATTTTATGACCTACTTTATTCAGTACAGCTCATCCCGGACCAGGCCCAAATCCCTGACACTCAAAGAAGGAAGAGGCGCCGTTATAGAGGCCAGCGTGCGGGATACCTGACGAGACTACTTCGGTGAGTGGATAAACCGCCTCTAACCTCCGCTCTTTTGGTGAACATGCAATCACTGGAGAATAAACTTGACGAGCTCCATTCGATCTATCCTATCAACGGGAAGAACTGTAATATCCTTTGTTCCTCAGAGTCGTGGCTGAACAAGGACATGGAAAACATACAGTACCAGTCAAAAGTTTGGACACACCTACTCATTCAAGGGTTTTTCTTAATTTTTACTATTTTCTACATTGTTGAATAATAGTGAAGACATCAAAACTATGAAATAACACATTTGTAATCATGTAGTAACCAAAAAAGTGTTAAACAAATCAAAAAATATTTTATATTTGAGATTCTTCAAAGTAGCCACCCTTTGCCTTGATGACAGCTTTGCACGCTCTTGGCATTCTCTCAACCAGCTTCATGTGGTAGTCACCTGGAATGCATTTCAATTAACAGGTGAAGAATCTAAAATCTAACACATATTTTGATTTGTTCAACACTTTTTTTGGTTACTACATGATTCCATATATGCTATTTCATAGTTTTGATGTCTTCACTATTATTCTACAATGTAGAAAATAGTAAAAAATTAAGAAAAACCCTTAGATAAGTAGGTGTGTCCAAACTTTTGACTGGTACTGTACATATTACCTCTGGATGTGGGGTTCAAATGACAGAGTTGGGTCAAATGTAACACCAAGGTTCCTGACTGTGGAGTTGGGGTGGATGGTGCAGCGGTCGACCCAGTTTGTTAATGAGGGAGTTGGGGCCCATGAGCATGATCTCTGTTTTGTCGTTTAGTTTGAAAAAGGTATTGCTCATCCAACTTTTCACTTCACGGAGACAGTCAACAACAGAGGGGGGTGACAAAGTGGAGTTGGGTTTTGTGTGGATGTAGATGTGTGTGTGATTTGCATGACAGTGAAATCTGAGTCCAAATTGACGAAGGATCTGACCAAGAGGTAGCATGTAAATACTAAACAGTAATGGACCTAACACTGAGACTTGTGGGATACCTTGTGATACAGGGGCTGGGGCAGACCTGTAGTTGCCAAGGAAGAAAAACTGTTGTCTATCAGATAGATAAGATTGGGACCAGGCAAGAGTTGTTCCAGAAACTCCAAGAAGCCTCTCCATGCGGTCAGTTAAAATCTGATGACAGACAGTGTCAAATGCTTCAGACAGGTCCAGGAGGATGCGGATGGAGATGTTCCCAGCATCAGAAGCACAGAGGTGGTAATTCACTATCTTTACCAAGGCAGTTTCAGTACTATGCATAGCCCAGAAGCCCGACTGAAGGGTGAGACTGTTGCAGCTGTTGGTAGATAGCCTCCACTTTGTTTTGAAAGGATGCCAGAAAACGGTCACAGAGGTCGTGGTGATTGTGAGAGAGGGGTTGTCCAAGGGGCGGTGAAGTTTATTGATGGTTGAGAAGAGCACTCCTGGGTTTCCTTGTTCATTCCTTATGATGTTGGAGAAATAAGCAGATTTGGTTGTGGGAAGTGAGTTCTTGTAGTTGTGAATGTGGTCTTTGTAGGCCTCCTCGTGGATAATGAGCCCTGGATAATAAGCCCTGCCCTGCAGTACTGTCAGAATCACAGGAAAAGCAAGGCTTTACTATATAATTACTATTTATATACTATACTATACTATACTGTAATATACTATTACTATATAATTACGATTGTATTTCTATGGTTGGAACAGTGTCATCATCTTCCTTCCTTATGGCTTTGAGGGAAACCACATACTGTAGTCGTGTGTTCATTGAGTTGGTAAAATGTGTTGGAATTACAGTGAGAAAAATGGGCATGTTTAAAAAAGAAACAATAGGAGACACAGTGAAGAGTGGGGTTTTAAGTGGACGGTAGGGCAGTGTTCTGTGTGAAGCAATAACATATCATTACGGAAAGCCCATGGTTTATCCCACCCAGAGAACATATCAATCTGAATCAACAGCCTGGATTCAATCAAACTGTCGTGAGATCAACCTCAACTTTTGGTGAAAAATTCTAGGAATACCTCGCGCCCATACCAAGCTCTTTACAGATCATTAGTGTGCGGTTACATGAGTTCACAGAAATGTCTGGGAAATAAAAAGTGTCATAGATGAGGTTAAGAGAAATCACCTCTCAAAAGATGAACAGATGAGATTAGAGGGAGGATAAAAAGAGAAGAGAGAAGAATAGAAAAGAAAAGAGATGTCAGGATTACCTTTCCCGTCTCCCGGTCAAAGTCCACATAATCTCGTGTGGGTGTCTGCCTCTGCTCCCCGTGCAAGTTGGCTGGGAAGAACTGCAGCGAGAGGTTGGTGCCCGTCGCCACAAAAGCCTTTTAGAGGGAAATCAATACAAACAGGATCAGAACACTGGGCCTGAGCATAAATTATGCAGCCCGTCATTTCTTTTTCACATCAGAGAGACTAGTGTCTGGAGCCAGGGCCAGCGCTCCCAGCACTCAGAAAAAGAAGGGGAAAAAACAAGAGTCATAATTTTCTCTATTTGGAGTATAGAGTTACGCACATCTGATATTATTTTACCAACACTCACTGTTGGAATACTGGGCAATAGAGAACTGACTTTAGAAAAGACAGAGAGACTGAATGAGAGGGAGATGGCATGAGTGAGAGATAGGAGGAATACAGTAAGAAAGACAGGGAAGGAAAATCAATAATAGCTTAAAAGTAGACCCTGCCTGACACTAATGACGCAGGGTCTAGATGATTTCTTCTGAATTATGTTCCCTGTGCTTGGTTGATGTTATGGAATTGACCAGCTCATAGGTAAAGATTTTAAACAACTGAGCTCCAAACATGGACACAATGTTTTCTGTTGTTTTCACAGCATTACTTCAAACAGAAATAAGGAAAAAACTACACAGGCAGAATACACAAAACACATACTAACACAAAATAAAATGTTATGACCATATAATTACTAAGGCTATATGTGCATAGCATATATTCTGCCTTATTTAATTAACAAAGTCTATTTGAATGTATTTAATTTACTAACATTTTAGGTATGATGATGGTAATTTCAAATGGCTTTCTCAGTCAGAATAATTGTATTTTGAAATAGACACACTTGGGTGAATGGTGGTGTTAGGACCCTTACAGAGCAAACAGTGACAGTAACACATCAAACAATCCTCATAAAGCACCAAAATACTTTAATCACAAAAAAAGAACTAAAGAACTAACTACTAAAAAGAACTAAAAACGAATTAGAAGTAGGCCTAGTCACAATATTATTATTGTGAATATCTTTGTGAATCTTTTTGTCTGAAAATGGCAGTGAATACACTGCAATGTTACTTTATTGTTTAATGGCATGAAGAAAAATCCTTGATTTGAATTAGCTTACCAAAACTATTTAAAAAATCTGACTCAAAAAGAGTGAAATGTTAGACTACTCTAAGAATATAAGTAATAGGCCTACATAAAAAAATAATACATTTGACTTTATTACAGCAAATACTTTAGTACACTCTTAGAATGAACGGGGACTCGATTAAACCTGGAGGAACCCTGGAGTTCCTCAATGAACCATTGATGGTTCATATTTGCACCCTTGGTAGTTGAAGGGTTTCTTGGAGGAACCTTTAATGTTTCAATGCTGCAACTGGTAATCTTTTGATAGGCTGCCACCTCTACAATTAAAAGGTTCAACATGTAACCCCTCCCATCACAAAAAGGTTCAACATGTAACCCCTCCCATCACAAAAAAGGTTCCAGTTTGAACCTTTAAACAGACCCTTTTCAAAGGGACCTTTTTGAACTGGAGAGGTTCCCCGTGTGGCATTTTTTAGAACCCCCAAAGGTTCTTCCAGGGACAGAGTCCTTTACTTAAGAGTGTAGCCTACGTGAAAATATCGTGATGACTGAAAAAGGAGTGAGCAGAGGGACCGTTTTATGTAGCCACTGTCGGTGCCGCCAGACCGGCTCTGCCCCCGACTTCAGTCATTGTCAATGCCCCTGTTGTGTTTCTCTCCTCAAAAGGCTATTGAGACAGAGGCAGACCTTAATAGCCTTGTCTGTCAGACACCTGATACACAGGTTTATGACAGTTCTGGATAGTGAACTAATCCTATTATAGTGTTATGACATTTTTGTGAAATAATGTTATGAGGATGTTTTTTGTGTTGTTTGCCAGAGAATAAAGGATTAAGTAATGTTTTGGCTGATGTTTTATTATATATTTTTTTTAATTTAACCTTTATTTAACTAGGCATGTAAAATGTCTAGTTCTGTTCCGGGTGTCTATTTATGCAACATATTGACAAACACTTAATAAGGTTAGTGTAATGATGTCTGATTATAGTCTTATTATCGCAGTTGTATGCTGAACAGAAATGCTTTACTCACTATTTCTGAGCGACCGTCTCTAGAAGCGTTCTGAAACCTGGCTTGCCGCTCCTCGTGCGGTCTGTCTCGGAAACCTGTGTATTTGATCTTAAAATATGAAGGGAAAAATGCATCAATAAAGTTAATCCCAAAGGTCAAAAAATACATAAGTAAGTAGCATAAATATACTTTACTGTGAAGGCATTAATCATGGCTCACTTTATGGCTCAGATGATAGTCTAAATTTGAGACACGTCTTTATTTTTTATAAATTCGTACAATTCCGAGGTATCAGATTAATTTAATTCAAATGCATCTCTCTTTAGCCTATTGAATGATACAATATGGGAAATAAATGTACATTAGCCATGAGGCAAAGTCACCGTGAATGTCAGTGCTTCGCGCAGTGAGGTGATGAGCGACTCAGATAAATTGATGGACTTAAAACAAATCAAAACTAAAAATAGTTTCATAACTCTTCCACTTTTTTGAAAAGAGTAGGCTTATTTGGACATTAAAATATGAAATAACATATCAGATAAATGCAACAGTGCTTCATATCTATAATGGAAACCATATCCATCTTTCAGTAAGAAAATAATAAAAAGGCTATTGTGCTGTCTCAGCGCAACGTGCATTTCCACATTATGAGGTACTTTGTTTCCGCCACCAGATAAAATGTATCCAATGAGTAGACTTGCCTCGCACTCCCGACTGAGTTTCCTGAAGAATTCTTCGTTTTCAAACTTGCTCCTTTGATCCGGGACCACCCGAGGCATCTTGAAGCTTTGCTGAGAAATTTTCCTTAATTTTAATTGTTTTGTGAGCAAGAAAAACCTTTGCCGTGAAATAACAGCAATCCCGCTTCTATTCTCTTCCGTCTTGTTTAGTAGCAATGTGCTAACGTAATATTTACCTAATTGTAAGCAGGGTCGTGATCTCTCCCCGCTTTCAAATCTAAACTACTGAGTGGTCAGTCTCTGCCACTGCAATGGATTAGGCTCAATTTCGCACTCGGCTATAATTCCCTCTCACCCTGAAGCGTGTGATCCCCGTCCACTGACAACAAACGCCCGCTCTCTCGACTTTATCTGTCGCGCTGCATACTTCCTGGCTCCTCGGAGTCCGATTTATGACTGTACACCCAAAATACTCCCCCCATTCACAATTCTCCTCACTACTGATCCCCAGTGCGCAGGCGCTGAATTTAACAAACTTCAGAGCACAATAAATAGCTTTCCTATGTATATGTCCATGTCTCATGTTCCTTAGACATAGAGACATAAAAAACACATCTTTGTTCGTAAATTATTTGGATCAGTAGGCCTACCTTGTGAAGACATGTTTTCCATAAGCATAAGACTTCTGGAAAAAGACAAGGCTTCTGAAACAATTACTCAAGGGAGATATTTGTATCTCTGGGAGGCACATTAAGAAGAGGCATTTGAACATTTGAATTCCTGGAAAGTAGTTGCATGTAAAGCTTTGAAAACTCGGTCCCCATCTCTTTCCTCTCCTTATATCAATCAAGGCCAAGGGCAATAGTGCCGCTTGTTGATAATTAGAAACGTCGAGGCACTTTGTGATCTGTCCCTCTCTCTCTCCCCCACACACCCACACACGCACGCACGCACGCACGCACACACACACACACACACACACACACACACACACACACACACACACACACACACACACACACACACACACACACACACACACACACACACACACACACACACACACACACACACACACACACACACACACACACACACACACACACAAACATACACACAAACATAATTTCATGATCCTAAATATTCTCTTTGTTTTTACTATACACTTACTGATGATGATTATGATTTTATATTCTCTTGTAGAACATATTGGCAAACTCAAGCCCTCCCTTGTGGAATGATTGCAAGATTATGCAATGGCTACAAGGCATATAATAACTTGCCTGTGAAATGAAATTTTGCAAAATGTCATTCCAGTTACGAAACAGCACCAATCATGATTATTTTACTGTAAACAAAACAATTTACTCAGGAGTTAATTATTATAATTAACCACATAAACGAATTAAAAAGCAAATACACATTTCTGTAAATTATTGAGATAAAAATGAGCTAATATAAAATGTGTGACTAATGTGAAATGTTTGGAGTATGTGTTTTAACTAGTATCTCCCTGAGGACAGTGGGAGGAGACAGGGAGTGGGAGAAAAACACAGAGGGAAAGCAAGAGCAGAACAATGAAGAGGCCATGTACAGACGTTCTCGTCCTGTTTGAAAGATTGCAGTTATTACTTCATGCAATACAGTTTTCCATTGCTTTCAATGTTGTACAACGTTAACGCCTTAGACACACTTGTGGTTACAAGGTTTTGAAAAACAATGTTTGCTCCAAGTGCTATGATGAACTTGATGACCACTGACCAACAAGTTAGATGTTGTCCAGTGGGCTTTTGGGGTGACTTCTGCTGCGGTGTACAGATCTTGATCGATGAGCACTTTGTCTGTGAGGAGGATATGGATTCCAAATAGACATGTCAGGGTCAAATAGCGAAGGGCGAATTGCCCATTCCACAATTCCAACTTTACAATCAACATCAATTCGAAAACATATATATGAAGAAACATTTCATCACTTGGGTTTGTGCTGTCTGTATACTTAGCACTTATGTAAATGAAAACTCTAAACCAAGGGGGAATCGGTGATGTGGCAGACAATTAGACTTTCATAAGGCAATTTGGCCCATTCACATACAGTATGTTGTTGAGGGTTCTTTTGTGGGAATTGTTGCTTTTATGAGCACTGTATCATTGCAGATTCGTTTCTTGGATTGAGATCCTTCATGAGTAAATGTGTTAAAAGGAAAGGCTTCTGGCCAAATGGGGCATATGAGTGCTTTAATAACACCACAAAATGATAATGAATTAATAAAATATTCTGTGGTCACCGTTGGAGAGCCATTCTGACAGGCAGCTTCCAGTCAGGAGCTAGGTGTCTGCTCCAATCCTCCTCAACAGGATGGACACAGAGGCAGAGCTGTGGTGGAGAGACACAGAGAGACAGACAACCCTCTCCTGAGCTAACACATACACTGGTGCTGATGAAACATAACCTACTACAGTTGACATGTTCTGACATTAAAACGATTCACTCTCATCGCCTTTAAGTTGCTATTCAAGGCCATGTTTATACCCTGTTTTCTTGTTTTGCAAAAAAACATTGTTCAGGTTTGGTATTACATATTAAAAGGCATCAAGTGAAGCAAGCAATCACGCAGCACAGACAGAGCTAAGACTACACACATTCCCTTTACTGAACTAAAGAGCCGTTTGTTATTTGTGTGGTTGTTAAATAATGATCAATGGAAATCTATATATGAAACGAGGTGCTTTGAAGTATCTTGACTACTAACACTCCAACCTGAATCTGAACTGAAAGGATCTAAACTTGGCTCTACATGTCTGAACACATTTTCTGCAGACACTGCAGGATAGACAGCAGAGAATAACTAAAGGGGAAATGCTGTAAACAAAAAGAGAAAGGTAAAAAGGGGTAGAAAAAAACAATGCATATATATATGTGTATATATAAAGCCAATATATATATGAATAAATATATACAGTATATATATCTATATAGTGGTTAGCCTATTTGTCATTCACTTTGCAGAATGAAAACACCATAAATAGGCTAAAAAGTGATGCCTATCTGATAGTTCTACTGGAACTATTACACTGCTTCATTATTTAAACTGATGCAGTGTCTGCCATGACGGCAGATTGAGATGGTGTGAATAGTAGTAGCCTGCTGTATGTTCAATGAGTTCTGCTGCCTCCTAACTATTAGCCTAGTTTTTGGGTCATATTCTACTTGATGAAACTTCTGTTGTCATGCCTGACTGGGGATGCAGGCAGGACAAGCTGGTAGACAGAGGGTAGGAAATGAAGCGAACATCTGAATATAGTGGCTGCCTACGCCGGCATCACAAGTTATTAACCCAAGCATATCGAGCTACATCAGAGGCTGAGAATCACGCGGTCTCAGCGCCGAGGATGATTAATGATGTTATGGAATCTCCTCGGCTTCCCTGTCTCTCACTCATCCGTCGGCCACACATAAACAGCGTGGGGCGCCCTCTGAAACGCTGCAGGCTGCGTTGCAACGTGGTCTCAGGGCAATTCGTATTAGTCTGTATGTAAATCTGTCACACTCAATTTAGTATGATACCTATGTTACATTACGTTATGAATGGAACAGCTGTTGTGCAATACCATACGAATTAGAGGACGTACAGTATCACATGTCTTACAATAGCATACCAATTGGATGACTCAAGTTATTATATGTCTTGGAGGATGTATACAGTAGTAGTATACAGAGCCATATACAGTGCCTTCAGAAAGTATTCACATGCCTTGACCATGTCAACATTTTGTTGTGTTACAGACTGAATTTAAAATGGATTAAATTGATATGTTTTGGTCAGTGGCCTACACACAATTCCCCATAATGTCAAAGTGGAATTATATATATATATATATTACAATTTCATAAAAAATTAAAAGCTGAAATGTCTTGAGTCAATAAGTATTCAACCTCTTTGTTATGGCAAGCCTAATAAGCTCAGGAGTAAAAATGTACATAACAAGTCACAAAATACGTTGCACGGAGTCACTCTGTGTGCAATAATAGTGTTTAACATGATTTTTGAATGACTACCTCATCTCTGTACCCCACACATACAATTATCTGTAAGGTCCCTCAGTCAAGCAGTGAATTTCAAACACAAAATCACCCACAAAGACCAGGGAGGTTTTCCAATCTGTCACGCCTGCTCCCGCTCCCCCTCTCTTGTGCTCGAGGGTGGCAGGCTGCCCTTCATTATTCACACCTGTCACCATCATTACGCGCATCAGCGCTCATTGGACTCACCTGGACTCCTTCACGTTGTTGATTGCCCCCGCTATATCTGTCACGCCCTGACCGTAGATTGCTTTGTATGTTTCTATTTTTAGTTTGGTCAGGGTGTGATGTGGGTGGGTATTCTATGTTGTAGGTCTAGGTTTTCTGTTTCTATGTGTTTGGCCTGGTATGGTTCTCAATCAGAGGCAGCTGTCTATCGTTGTCTCTGAGAGCCATACTTAGGTAGCCTGTTTTCCCACTTGTGTTTGTGGGTGGTTATTTTCTGGTTAGTGTTTGTTGCACCTGTCAGAACTGTTCGTTGGTCGTTTTGCTGTTTTTGTTCGTGTATTCATTTTTGATTAAAAGTATTATGGATACGTACCACGCTGCACTTTGGTCCTCCTCTCCTTCTCCCGACAACTTTCGTTACAAGATCTGTCTGTTCCTCAGTTTTGTTCCCCGTGTCAGCATTATTGACGTAATGTCGTTTTCTTCCCTGTACTTGCTTCTTTTCTCCAGCGTCGGTCCTTACACAATGCCTCGCAAAGAAGTGGGCCTATTGGTAGATGGGTAAAAAAAACAACAGACATTGAATATCCCTTTGAGCATGGTGGAGTTATTAATTACACTTTGGATGGTGTATCACTACACCCATTCAACACAAAGATACAGGCATCCTTCCTAACTCAATTGCCAGAAAGGTAGGAAACCGCTCAGAGATTTCACCATGAGGTCAAGTAAAAGGTCTGCGTGAAAATTTATGGCAAGACATGAAAATGGTTATCTAGCAGTGATCAACAACCGATTTGACAAAGCTTGAAGAATTTTGAAAAGAATAATGGGCAAATGTTGCACAATCCAGGTGTGGAAAGCTCTTAGAGACTTACCCAGAAAGACTCACAGCTGTAATCGCTGCCAAAGGTGATTCTAACATGTATTGACTCAGGGGGTTGAATACTTATCTAATGAAGATATATGAGTGTTTTTTTATTTATTTTTATTTTGACAAATGTTAGAATTTTTTGTGTTAATCGTTGACAAAATGTGTTGTATTAAATCCATTTTAATCCCACTTTGTAACACAACAAATTGTGGAAAAGTCAAAGGGTGTGAATACTTTCTGAAGGCATTGTATTTGGGTCTGGTAATATACGTCTTTCTCTGAGACCAGGTTGCTTGTTGAGTCAACAACAAAGGATAATTATGTGGAGAATTTACATTGGTGGTTAGGTGAACTAATGACAAATGTTAGGATAATTTACATGAAAGGTTAGGGGAACTAAAACGATAAAGGTTAGGTAAATTTAGGTAGCAGGTTAGGTGAAATGGGTTAAGTTTAGAATAAGGGTTAGGGGAAGGGTTAGCTAAAATGCCCACCCTACTTGACCCACCTCTCTACTTTTGTTTCTGTCTAAAGTAACTAGACCATGAGTAGGTATCATACAGTACATATTGGAGGTGCTCAGAAAATAAAGTATGTTTCGTATTGGCTCTGAGGCCAAGCTGCTGAAACAGAAGGCAAGGGGGTGTCTGGAGGTCAGACGGCTAGACTGGACGGTTTTAGAGAGGCGCGTGGTGGCACGTTGTCTGTCTGACAATCAGACAGGGGGCTCTCCTCGTGAGAGCAAAAAATAGCATCACACACTGACACACATATAGACTGGACTCCATGACTTTGGGCGGGAAATCTTTTATGACAGGACAAGAGACAGACTTGTAGATTATGTTGAAAGATGTAGGCTATAATGGCTTTAAAATAAAGTTGATAAGTTATTTGATTGGCCAGTCTAAAAAAGACTATTTCATGCCCATGGTACCATGATCAATTTATAGAAGGACAAATCTAAATATTGAAGAAGATCATCCCTCATTTTGTTATGCAATTACTTGGGCTATGCTTACATTACAAACATATGTGGGAACTAATAACTCAATGCATACTCAATGCATAGCTGATTTTAACATAAAGTAAACAATATTATTCATTTAGTTTCATACACTTTTCTGAATATCCATTAGAATTTAGGATAATATATTTTTATTCTAAGGAATTGTAGTAGGATTTTTGTCCACCAGAGGGAACACAGCCATACCATCAGTTATTTCCACTGTGCATCTACTGTATAGACCTGCCTGTGGCCCTGTGCTGAAAAAAATCCCCAAAGAATAGTCATTTTGGCTATTCATTATAGCCAAAACAACTATCCATTATAGCCAAAATGACAACCCAAGGGGTCAAGAAAACATCAAAGTGAGTGCCTCATGCTGTTTCTGTCTCACGCACACACACACACACACACACACACACACACACACACACACACACACACACACACACACACACACACACACACACACACACACACACACACACACACACACACACACACACACACACACACACACACACACAGTTCAACTGTTTATATAGGCTACTGTAAATTCAAATCAGGTAATGAGGATTTCCCAGCAAAGAGGGAGGGTGGGAATGAGAGAGAGAGATGCAACACAAGCATGAATCTTGCTAACTGAATTCACCATACTGTGATATTATCAGGACACAGTAAATGATGCAACAAGCAGCACAAACCAAAGAACAACGTTGTGTTACTGAGCTGGGCACAAAGCAGAAAGCCAGTTAGTTTCCATAGCAATCATAGATTAAGGGCCCTGACCCTTGAGGAATAAACATGATCAGCACTTTCTCTTCATTCAATAACAATGACACCCCCCTCCACCCAGAATAAATAAGACACTGTAGAGGACTTGCTAGAAAATGTACATGTGAGCAGATGCCTTACAGGCAGCAGTCTGGCTTTCTATCTGAGAAGACTCCCAGGACCCTTCTCAGAGGCAACACTATTGTCCATGTCCACTCCCATGAGCGGGCACTTATGTATTTATTTGTGTGAATGTGTTATGCATTGTTTTAATCTAATACTGTACAGAATGTTGAGGCAAAAACCCTGTGTGGCTAGGAGGAATAGGCCTACAGCTCAGATGCATTCACACTGTACAGACAAATACATGGGTTGGTTGGGTAACCCAGTCACCTGTATATACAATGATTTGTATAGTAGCAATTTTCATGGAACATTTCATCTTGTAAACGAAAAGGGGACTGCTTGCTTGAGAATTCTGCAGCAGGCGGTCTCCTAGCAACAGACAGACAGCACTGCTGTGCTATAAATATCCTGTTGGTTGGTGTGTGATGTGAGGCTGGCGGGGACAGGAATAAGGCACAGGAGTTTTGGGGCATTCCGAGACTCTGAATTCACTCACGGTGACCTCACACCCTGACTGTTCCAGTCAGACAAAGCATGCATGAGCAACACACACAGTCCAGTTCTAGAGCACTGAATGAAGAGGAGAGAATATAGGCCTACTCTATGAGTCTCAAGGACCAGACGGAATAGCAGCTCTTTCTCAAAAAGCATGTGACAATACTACATCTACTTCTCACCTCTAAACCTGAGCTCCAAGATGTGTCAGCCTTTACAACCACAAACTTGTCTTGATAGATGAGAGAAGTTTTTGTGTGTGTGTGTGTGTTTATGCGACAACTAGGCTATATTTCTAAGTGAGTGTAGGTTACGTGGTTGACCGGTGAGTAAACGCAATGCTCCACATCCTAAAATGTCACTGTCTGTTTTTGATATAATGCCATGCTTTAACTTTATAAGGTAAAGTACTGTAAGGGTACAGTATATAACTACAGGAATTCATCGAGAGGCGGGACCACAAACGGACCTTCCCTTTTGGACCAGAAGATGGTGCAATTGATCCATTACACAGAGCTCAGACTATAGAACCCATTCAGTACCCACCCCTCTGCTGATGCCATCTTTAAAATATACACTCCCTCTTTCTCTTCCTCAATCTCCCTCTCTCCAACACTGATAAAACAGTCTGTCATGCTAAGGAATCAGGCTGGCCAGACATAGCCTGCTGAAGTATGTCACTGTAGTCGTGACAGTATTATAATTCCACTGATACTGGTGACCATCTGAATGAGCAAAATGTGATGTTTGTTGAGATGATTTACATGTTTATTTGCATTTTGTGATGCATAGCTAATCCCTTAATAATCCCATATTTCAAATAGATTTGGGTGTTTTTAAAATGATGGCCCTCTGGTAAAACTATTCATATTCTTTCACTATGTAGTGTCCAAGCTCAAGTCTCTAATGCACAGTTTAAGACGCTTAGCTGCAACTCAACACGCCACTCTATTTAATCTATCACTCAATCAATCACCATCTTCCCTCACTTCCTATCTACCTTCTTCCTCTTCTCACCCTTCACAATCATTCTCTCTCTCCTTCCTTGTCTCTCTCTCTCCATCTATCTGTGCCATGGCTGAACCCACTGAACTTGCAGCCTTAGCAGTCTGCCCAATCAGAAGCTGAGTCCCCCTTCTTGGGCATGACTGTGTGCTTCTGTACTGAATGACAAAACTCTCTCTCTCTCTCTTTCAGACACTCATCTCTCTGGCTTATTCTACTACATACTTAATTTCTCAGATTTGCAATGCTGTTGGTTCTTTTGCCCATCCACAAAAAATAACAGATTGTTACTACACTGAACGAAAATATAAACCCAACATGGTCCCATGTTTCATGAGCTGAAATAAAAGATCTTCCATACGCTTATTTCTCTCAGATTTTGCCCACAAATTTGTTTACATCCCTGTTAGTGAACATTTCTCCTCTGCCAAGATAATCCATCCACCTGACAGGTGTGGCATATCAAGAAGCTGATTAAACACCATGGTTATTACACAGGTGCACCTTGTGCTGGGGACAATAGAAGGCCACTCTGAAATGTGCAGTTTTGTCACACAACACAATGCCACAGATGTCTCAAGTTTTGAGAGAGTGTACAATTGGCATGCTGACTGCAGGAATGTCCACCAGTGCTGTTGCCAGAGAATGTAATGTTAATTTCTCTACCATAAGCCGCCTCCAACATAGTTTTAGAGAATTTGGTAGTACGTCCAACCAGCCTCACAACCGCAGACCATGTGTAACCATGCCAGCCCAGGACCTCCACATCCGGCTTCTTGAGTTTGAGTTAATTTTATTTTTACAGGGACAGTGCACATTAATCAATGTTTCAGTAAAAGTGCCGGTTTTAGCCAGCCGGCTAATTTTCAACTGCAGTCCCTGGGCAGGTTATTAAAAACAATTACAACATAGACAATCATTGAGCAGTGAGCACACGCAGAGCAACATAGGACAAGCAAGACGTAGCATACAGACAGAGCAACATAGCACAAAAAGCAACAAGACAAAATCCATAAATGCAACAAAGTGTTTCCACACCTCACAAGCTACAGACAACAGACAACATGGAAAGCGACAATACACAGCTAGGGATTATGTTCACAAATCTGATTGACCTTTAGCCATGTCTTCATGTTTTTTGTGAAAGTGTGATAGGTGGTGCAGTTATGTGTGTCTGATGGCAGTGTATTCCAGACATGGGAAGCTCTCACAGAGAAAGCGGATTTACTAAAGGTGCTTTTCCTTATTAAGGGAACTATACAGTCACCTCTCATGGCAGACCTTGTGGATCTGCTTCCATATGTTTGGGTTTTCTGTTTAACAAAAATACCGAGTGGAGGGGGAGCCAGGCCATTTAGGATCTTGAATACAAGACATGCGTCAGTGTATTGCACAAGATTTTCCTAACTCAGGAGCTCAAGCTTTCTGAGGATGTAACAGTGATGATGGCTATTGGGCTTCCTATCAACCACTTTGAGAGCCTGTTTCCAGACAGACTGAATAGGTTTTAATGTTGTACAGCAAGCTTGTACAACTAGTCAAGCAGTATGTTAAGTGAGGGAGTATCATAGATTTGAAGTACAGTTTTGCTACTTCTGTAGTCAAACAATTTCGTATTAATCGGAAATTAGCTAGGTTGAATTTGGTTATTTGAATTACCTTTTTCACATGCTTTTTAAAAGAGAGGTTGGAATCAAGTATGATGCCAAGGTACTTAAAATCAGATACCACCTGGAGCTTCTCCCCTGACACATAGACATCTGGCTCAGTAGCATATGTTGCCCTCTTTGTGAAAAACATGTAGACAGTTTTTTTCACATTGAGATGCAAACACGAGTCACTGAGACACTTTGTAACCTGGACCATTACAGTAGTGAGTTCTTGTGCAACTTGTTGTTTGCTCTTTGCATGCACATAAGTCATTGTATCATCTGCATACATTTGAACTTCAGACCCAGTACAGACAGAAGGCAGATCATTAATGTACAGGCTGAACAGGAGGGGCCCCAGTATTGACCCTTGGGGCACGCCCACATCACAGCTAAGAGTGGGCGACAGTTCATTGCTCACTCTGACACACTGAGTTCTGCCTTCAAGGTATGATTTCCTCCATCTCAAGGCATCGGGAGAAAAGTTGAACTTGGACAATCTTCACGTGCGGGATCATCTGAGACCAGTTACCCGGACAGCTGATGAAACTGTGGGTTTCAACCAAACAATTTCTTCACAAACTGTCAAAAACCATCTCAAGGAAGCTCATCTGCCTGCTTGTCGTCCTCACCAGGGTCTTAACCTGACTGCAGTTTGGCGTCGTAACCGACTTCAGTGGGCAAATGTTCACCATCACCTTCGATGGCCACTGGCATGCTGGAGAAGTGTGCTCTTCCCGGATTAATCCAGGTTTCAACAATACTGGGCAGATGGTGTCGTGTGGGCAGTTTGCTGATATCAACGTTGTGAACAGAGTGCCCCATGGTGGCGGTGGGATTATGGTATGGGCAGGCATAAGCCACGGACAGTAAACAATATTGCATTTTATCGATGGCAATTTAAATGCACAGAGATACCGTGACGAGATCCTGAGGCCCATTGTTGTGCTATTCATCCGCCGCCATCACCTCGTGTTTCAGCATAATAATGCACGGTCCCATGTCGCAAGGATCTGTACACAATTCCTGGAAACTGAAAATGTCCCAGTTCTTCCAATACCTGCATACTTACCAGACATGTCACCACCCATTGAGCATGCGTGTTCCAGTTCCCGCCGATATCCAGCAACTTCGCACAGCTGTTGAAGAGGAGTGGGACAACATTCCACAGGCCACAATCAACAGCCTGATCAACTCTATGTGAAGGAGATGTATTGCGCTGCATGAGGCAAATGGTGGTCACACCAGATACTGACTGATTTTCCGATCCACATCCCTACCTTCCTTTTTAAAGATATCTGTTTTACCAACAGATCTATATCTGTATTCTCATTCTTGTGAAATCCATAGATTAGGGCCTAAGGAATTTATTTAAATTGACTAACTCAATAAAATCTTTGAAATTGTTGCATGTTGCGTTCATATTTTTATTGTGTGTTGAAGGTTTATGTGTTTTAGGGTACCGTGTACGACCAGGAATCTCTGGTCTGATGGATAGTATGTGTTTCATGGATTTTGGTGTTTTAGTTTCATGGATGGTGTGTGTGTGTGTGTTACTGTGTGTGTAGTCTGTCTCATGGATGGGGTGTGTGTCACTGTGTGTGTAGTCTGTCTCATGGATGGTGTGTGTGTGTCACTGTGTGTGTAGTCTGTCTCATGGATGGGGTGTGTGTCACTGTGTGTGTAGTCTGTCTCATGGATGGGGTGTGTGTCACTGTGTGTGTAGTCTGTCTCATGGATGGGGTGTGTGTCACTGTGTGTGTAGTCTGTCTCATGGATGGGGTGTGTGTTACTGTGTGTGTAGTCTGTCTCATGGATGGGGTGTGTGTCACTGTGTGTGTAGTCTGTCTCATGGATGGGGTGTGTGTCACTGTGTGTGTAGTCTGTCTCATGGATGGGGTGTGTGTGTTACTGTGTGTGTAGTCTGTCTCATGGATGGGGTGTGTGTCACTGTGTGTGTAGTCTGTCTCATGGATGGGGTGTGTGTCACTGTGTGTGTAGTCTGTCTCATGGATGGGGTGTGTGTCACTGTGTGTGTAGTCTGTCTCATGGATGGTGTGTGTTACTGTGTGTGTAGTTTGTCTCATGGATGGGGTGTGTGTTACTGTGTGTGTAGTCTGTCTCATGGATGGTGTGTGTGTGTCACTGTGTGTGTAGTCTGTCTCATGGATGGGGTGTGTGTCACTGTGTGTGTAGTCTGTCTCATGGATGGTGTGTGTGTGTCACTGTGTGTGTAGTCTGTCTCATGGATGGGGTGTGTGTCACTGTGTGTGTAGTCTGTCTCATGGAGGGGGTGTGTGTCACTGTGTGTGTAGTCTGTCTCATGGATGGCGTGTGTGTCACTGTGTGTGTAGTCTGTCTCATGGATGGGGTGTGTGTTACTGTGTGTGTAGTCTGTCTCATGGATGGGGTGTGTGTTACTGTGTGTGTAGTCTGTCTCATGGATGGTGTGTGTGTTACTGTGTGTGTAGTCTGTCTCATGGATGGGGTGTGTGTCACTGTGTGTGTAGTCTGTCTCATGGATGGTGTGTGTGTGTCACTGTGTGTGTAGTCTGTCTCATGGATGGGGTGTGTGTCACTGTGTGTGTAGTCTGTCTCATGGATGGCGTGTGTGTCACTGTGTGTGTAGTCTGTCTCATGGATGGGGTGTGTGTCACTGTGTGTGTAGTCTGTCTCATGGATGGCGTGTGTGTCACTGTGTGTGTAGTCTGTCTCATGGATGGGGTGTGTGTTACTGTGTGTGTAGTTTGTCTCATGGATGGTGTGTGTGTCACTGTGTGTGTAGTCTGTCTCATGGATGGGGTGTGTGTCACTGTGTGTGTAGTCTGTCTCATGGATGGGGTGTGTGTCACTGTGTGTGTAGTCTGTCTCATGGATGGGGTGTGTTACTGTGTGTGTAGTTTGTCTCATGGATGGGGTGTGTGTCACTGTGTGTGTAGTCTGTCTCATGGATGGGGTGTGTGTCACTGTGTGTGTAGTCTGTCTCATGGATGGTGTGTGTTACTGTGTGTGTAGTTTGTCTCATGGATGGGGTGTGTGTTACTGTGTGTGTAGTCTGTCTCATGGATGGTGTGTGTGTGTCACTGTGTGTGTAGTCTGTCTCATGGATGGGGTGTGTGTCACTGTGTGTGTAGTCTGTCTCATGGATGGTGTGTGTGTGTCACTGTGTGTGTAGTCTGTCTCATGGATGGGGTGTGTGTCACTGTGTGTGTAGTCTGTCTCATGGATGGTGTGTGTGTGTCACTGTGTGTGTAGTCTGTCTCATGGATGGGGTGTGTGTCACTGTGTGTGTAGTCTGTCTCATGGATGGCGTGTGTGTCACTGTGTGTGTAGTTTGTCTCATGGATGGCGTGTGTGTTACTGTGTGTGTAGTCTGTCTCATGGATGGGGTGTGTGTCACTGTGTGTGTAGTCTGTCTCATGGATGGGGTGTGTGTTACTGTGTGTGTAGTTTGTCTCATGGATGGCGTGTGTGTTACTGTGTGTGTAGTCTGTCTCATGGATGGGGTGTGTGTTACTGTGTGTGTAGTTTGTCTCATGGATGGGGTGTGTGTTACTGTGTGTGTAGTCTGTCACATGGATGGGGTGTGTGTCACTGTGTGTGTAGTCTGTCTCATGGATGGGGTGTGTGTCACTGTGTGTAGTCTGTCTCATGGATGGGGTGTGTGTGTATGAGGCAGTCAGCCTCATGCATGGTGTGTGTAGCCTATGTGTACCACCCTGGGCTGAGCCGACTCCCTCTATCCCCTGCCCAGCAGAGATGTCAGCTAGCAGCAGGCAGGGAGACGGACGGAGGGGAAGTGATCCTTTCATCCCCTCTCACCTCCCTCCTCACAGCTATTTCACTGAATATGGGCCTCCATCACACACTCACCACAGGAGATTAGTGGCACCTTAATTAGGGAGGATGGGCTGGTGGTAATTGATTCCATTCCATTTACTCCATTCCAGACATTATTATGAGTCTTCCTCCCCTGAGCAGCCTCCACTGACACTCACACACTCAATCTATCAGATGAGTCACAACCCAAAATGCTTATCCAACCTAGTTTAAGCTTGTGGAATGATTGGTAGTTATGTTTAGAGCTGTTATGGTGACCATATTACCTCCACATCGGCAGTCACGAGTCATGACTGCAGTCAAATTCCAAGTGACCGTTTAGTCACACTAATTAGGCTTCTCCAAGCTCTGTTGCTGCTGATGGTCATTAGTAGCCTACCAAACTTGCTAACTGCCTGGTACTCAGCACTCTATTGCCCCTCTAATCACTCTGACATCAATGCAAATATAATAAAAAATCAAATCAAACATGAGTCGAATCATGAGTTCATATTACGCAACATTTCTATAGGCTGTGCAATTGCGTGAAACAACAGCATTTTGATGGCCTCTATTAAAAGAGGAGGATCCCATCAGCTTTCTATAGGCTAGACCTAGTATATTTATTTCTCAACTTTCCTAATATTAAGCACATTGCTTATATTTACAACATGAGTATAGCCTACCTGGCTGGAATGAATTAAACCACAGGGAAAAGCCTCCTCCATTCGCTATTTAAGTGCATAGATGACATGTATTTTTTTCCCGTTGCCCCTGTTTCTATACAGGTGCATGATAATGGTCATTTCTAAATCAAAACTCATTTTACACATATATTATTTAGCATATGTAAAGACAAGATTAAATTAAGAATAGACTGATGGGTGACAATATTAGCCTATCACTTGTGAATGATGCCCAGCATGTGCCGTATAAGGCAAGAAACAGCTCATGCCTTTTTTTGCAACTTTTTCAAATCATAGTCGCACACCTCATGTAGCCTAGCATATAGGCCTCTATGTTTTGATAAGGTATGTATCACAACTAAGGTGGCCAAATAACTTCTTAAATTTAAGCACATTCATTAGCTTTACAACATGTGCAGTGCTTAACTGGCATACATAGGCGGCGTGTGAGTTTCAAGTTTGGGGAAGATAATTTTCACCATACAAATGCACCTTCATAATAAAGCATTACATGCATAATCACATTTGTGGTCACTTTGAGAGTGGTGTTTCCCCCTATGATTGCATTTTGGAACATTTGTGTGTATAGCCTACTGCTGTGTGCGCATTCCTGCGCTTATAATGTGAAGAAATAGCCTAATAGTTTATCAACATTTTAAGCTAAACATTCTGATTTGTTGCATAAGCCTCATTGCTTTTAAACGTTTTTTTGATGTGAGTGGTTGTATTAATTTGGGATCTATTGCATCCCACAACTGTCCCAGACTATGTTTGGAATATTTATTTATTGCACAGGACAAGTTGACCAAAAGAATAGGTCAGCTTTTGTACTATGGGGGATAGGATATTGACATACTGTAGGCTAGTGCTTTAGCTGTTTGTTAGGCCTACTCATCTTGTTGGCTGACGAAAAGACAACGTGGACAGTTCTTCTAACACATTCAATATGTGCCTCGGAATTCAATAAGGACTTACACAGTTACATCCCTGATGTGTCTGTCTTCATTTGCAGCCCACTTCGGAGCTGTGATGCCCGTGAGAAGGACCAGATCAGGTGATGGGCATTAGTTAATAAGAATTGAGATATGTGAGTGAGAGGTGCTTTGGAGCATGGTGATTGGCAGCCTGGAGAAGGGAGTTATAATTATTATATTCAGCCCAAGGGCACAATGGCCACTTCGGCTGCAAAAGGCATAGATTATTTTAGGGTGCTTAACGGCCACTCAAGAGGGATGCCGCCAGGAAATTCTAGGCCTGGTGAGAATATTATCAAGTGCTTGTCAAATTGTGAATGACAGACTGATGAAGTGTGTGCAGCCTGCACAAGAAACAAAGCAGAGCTCATGCCTTTCATGCAACTTTTTTCAAATCATCATTAGAGTCGCATCATGCAGCCTTAGAATGTATTAAAAATCTAAACATATAGCGTTTGTAGCACAACTAAAGTTGCATAAATAAAACTCTAAATTAAGCATATCAGAGGACCTGTTTCTTTGTTAACCACTCAACACAGAATAGCCGCATGTGCACACTCCCTCAGAATTTTTTTGGAGAAAATATCCTTTATATTTTATTCAGCTATGTTCAATTGTATTCTTTAGACTATACAATTATATAAAATAATGCCACGGAATTCTAAGCAAATCTTGTCTGCTAAATGACCTAGAGTAGCACACAGCCATTTGGCATAGCCAGATCAGGACCTAGCATAGGATAACTCAGAGTATGCTATTCTGTTCTGAAATAGACTCAATTTTCTTCATATCGTGTTTCTTTAAATCTGTCTGGATGGATTTATTGTGAAGGTGTAGGCTATATTACATGGATTTATTAGACTTTTTAAAATGTAGATGTTCCAAAGGTCTGCATCAGTGGCTTGTAGGCTGTGTGTGGACGCCAGGGGATGCTAAACGTGTTTATGTTAATTAAAGGTCAATTAACATGAGACCAGCAGTTATTTGCTTGACAGTCATGGCTGACAAAATGTAATGACCGCCACAGCACTAGTTATGTTGTTTCGTGCATTCTTACTTACCTCCCTTGCTTAGTTTCACGGTGTTGTTTATCTTATTAGCAGTTTGTCAAGTGCCGGAAGGTTTCAAGTGCTAGAAGGTGTCAGGTGCCAGAGGACAGTGTAATAGATAGGTGTCAGGTGCCAGAGGACAGTGTAATAGATAGAAGGTGTCAGGTGCCAGAGGACAGTGTAATAGATAGAAGGTGTCAGGTGCCAGAGGACAGTGTAATAGATAGAAGGTGTCAGGTGCCAGAGGACAGTGTAATGGATAGAAGGTGTCAGGTGCCAGAGGACAGTGTAATAGATAGGTGTCAGGTGCCAGAGGACAGTGTAATAGATAGAAGGTGTCAGGTGCCAGAGGACAGTGTAATAGATAGAAGGTGTCAGGTGCCAGAGGACAGTGTAATAGATAGAAGGTGTCAGGTGCCAGAGGACAGTGTAATAGATAGAAGGTGTCAGGTGCCAGAGGACAGTGTAATGGATAGAAGGTGTCAGGTGCCAGAGGACAGTGTAATAGATAGGTGTCAGGTGCCAGAGGACAGTGTAATAGATAGAAGGTGTCAGGTGCCAGAGGACAGTGTAATAGATAGAAGGTGTCAGGTGCCAGAGGACAGTGTAATAGATAGAAGGTGTCAGGTGCCAGAGGACAGTGTAATAGATAGGCGTCAGGTGCCAGAGGACAGTGTAATAGATAGAAGGTGTCAGGTGCCAGAGGACAGTGTAATAGATAGGTGTCAGGTGCCAGAGGACAGTGTAATAGATAGAAGGTGTCAGGTGCCAGAGGACAGTGTAATAGATAAAAGGTTAATTATGAGTGACAATAAGAATCAGAAGGCCCCAAGTTGTAGTCATGAAAACTGTGGCTTTTAATGTAAACACTACATTCGATTGGTATTCCAGCACGAACATCCCACATGAAAGAACAACCATTCACTAAAGAGGAGGGAGAAAAAGCAGCACGGAAAAGCATTTACTGGGATAAAAAATGTAGGAAAAAGGAGGGGATCAAAGGAAAAAGAATGCCAAACTGGTATATGTATCAATACACAGTATTCTTTAAAAACATTTAAATCAAGAAGGCAGATAGGGAGGAGAGATACATCTTTCCAAATCTATGTGTGAAGTGAGAGCTGTGCTTTTCTATGCAGACCTGGAAGGTGTTTGAGTACAATTCCCCCAAAATAAAAGAAAGCGCATGAATCTGTACAGCCGCGTACACACCCCACCCTTAACAGCAATGGGGCAGGACGTGCTCCAAAGTGGTTCTTCCAAAATAAAAAAAATAGATATTATATATATATATATATAAGTCAGGCTAAGTAAAGACACTGTAATGCAGGGAGAACAGGCAGAAATAATCAGTACAGTTCAAAAACATCAGTAAGTCAGTAAAAACGGTTCAAGTGTGGATCACGGGAACCCTTGCCAAACATTTTTTTTAAAAGGGGGAGAGAGAAAAAAAATTCTGTAGCTACAAAGCACAAGAAATATACTTTAATAATATTACAGAATCATCATTATCATTGATATTGTAATTATAATCATCATCATTTTCTGCATTGTTATTATTGTCATAATCATACTTTTTTGTAAATGTTTTCTTCAATAGTTCCACATTGTAAAGATTTTAGAACCCAAGGATCTACATCTTTCTACCAAGACACACAGTCCAATGACCCTTGACCTCAAATCTCCACATTACTGGTAAGGACTGGCCACACCCAGTCCATACACCCAGTCCATACACCCAGTCCATATGATGGTTGTCTCTTTATGTCGTGGTTGTCTTTTTCTTTCGTTTTTTTCTCCTTTCGTTTTTCCATTTCTTTTACCTTTTTTGTGAATTTTGTAGGATTTTTTCTCAACATTTTCTATGTGATGCGTTTAACTCTCTCTTTTTTTTTATTTTTTTTTTTACAAAGGCTGAAGGGTTGCTCATGCTATTTGTGTCAGGAGGCGTGACGGGAGACACCACTACCCAGCTAATGGCCAACCCAAAACAATTAAACGAGAGGTGAGAGAGGTGGGTGCTAGAAAAAGATGAGTGGAGGAATAAAGTACAAGGTGTGTGGTGAGTGCAGAGGTGGTGTGTGGGACAGCCGATAAATAAATAAATTAATAAATGATCATAAAAAAGTAGAAGTTCCTTACATGATCATGTTAATAGGTATTCATTACAGTAACAAAGTGTTCCTAGGACTATCTCCAAACCTGTCATTCTCCTGGGGTTGGCACTGATATGACACTTTTCAGATATCCGGTTCAGAGGCTTTGGGCCACACGCTGTGACTCCCCGCTCCAAAATCCACACAGCCAATGGCAAAGGCCCACCGGAGTGACAGGAAGGGATGGGTGGAAAAAGAGCGCATCAATCCTGGGTGTTTCCTTTTAACTAAATGATCAAATAGCTGAACAGAACTTCTAGGATTACCATGAAAACCCAGTCTGGTACAAAAGAAAGAAACTGATATTGACTGTCGTACTCATGACCATCATACCTATCATAGCCATTGTTAGAGCTAGGACAGTTTTCAGCATAATTACAACAGTAATATACTCAGGCAAATGTGTACAGGTCACCCATGGACTGATATTCATGTAATAAATATAGACATGATAAACAAAAACATAGAAAATTACAAAAACATTATGAAAAACAGGGTTGTTTTGTTAAAAACAAAAAGACACAGTCGGGAAGGGGAAAAAACAAACATTAAACGAGTTCTCAACTTTGTTCTAGAATTTTAAAGGCTGGGTTTCTATAAGAAATCAGTTCTGTTGGCAGCTCTTCGAAGACAAACTAAAACCAATGGGGCCATACTTGCGAACATTAGAACATTTACATTTAAATCCACACCAGTCAATTAAAATCGTTGATGTAGTTGCATGTGATAGAACGCTACTTGTTAGCTTTTCCCATTAGATAACCTGGCATATTTAGCCCTATGCTAACACCACCAGCTGGACATGATTATTTCCTGTAACAAATTCTGTATCAGCCAATTACCAATGTTGACATAGTTGGACGTGACCAAACACTTTTTCATGAGAGCATCCTTAACAGAAGTCACACGTTGATCTGCTAATCAAAGCTATTAAAACACACACAAAAGTTCAATTGGACAGATAGCTGTTGTGATCTTGGCTTCTGGTAATTTTCGTTGTTTGCATCAAGTTTGAAAAGCCACACCTCCTTTAGCCACCTTTCCTTCCAGTTCTCTGCTGCCAATGACTGGAACGAATTGCAAAAATCGCTGAAGTTGGAGACTTATATCTCCCCCTCTAACTTTAAGCATCAGCTATCTGAGCAGCTTACAGATCACTCATCCCCATATTGTTTTTATAGACTTTCTTTGCTCTTTTGCACACCAGTATTTCTACTTGCACATCATCATCTGCACATCTATCACTCCAGTGTTAATTTGCTAAATTGTAATTACTTCGCTACTATTGGCCTATTTATTGCCTTACCTCCTTACTCCATTTGCACACACTGTATATAGATTTTTCTATTGTTATTGACTGTACGTTTGTTTATGTGTAACTCTGTGTTGTTGTTTTTTGTCGCACTGCTTTGCTTCATCTTGGCCAGGTCGCAGTTATAAATGAGAACTTGTTCTCAACTGGCCTACCTGGTTAAATAAAGGTGCATTAATTTTTTTATTTTTTTAAATGATGAATTAGTGTTCTACATAGGCCTAACATACCATACCAAATAGGTTTAAAATATCCCTCTGGTGGCCAGGGTTCACCTATTTCAAGAAATGCCATTGGTTGGTGGATAAAAAGTGTAATATCTTCGTGGAATTTGTTATACAGAATAATCAGTCAGCTGGTGAGGTTAGGATAGGGCTAAAATGTGCCAGGTTATTTGATGAGACAATGATACTAATCAACGATATTAATTGGCTGATGCACATTTTGAGACGGGAGAAACAGTTTAAAGGTAAACTGTTTCTAATGTTTGCAAGTATGGCCCTTATATACAGTACCAGTCAAAAGTTTGGACACACCTACTCATTCAAGGGTTTTTCTTTATTTGTACTAGTTGAGAGAAGGCCAAGAGTGTGCAAAGCTGTCAACAAGGCAAAGGGTGGCTACTTTGAAGAATCTAAAACATATTTTGATTTGTTTAACACTTTTTTGGTTTCTACATGATTCCATATGTGTTATTTCATAGTTTGATGTCTTCACTATTATTCTACAATGTAGAAAATAGTAAAAATAAAGAAAAACCCTTGAATGAGTAGGTGTGTCCAAACCTTTGACTGGTACTGTATATATATTTATATATACGTATGCCTATTTCAAAATTTCATTATTTACCAAGTTGCATTTTCAATTAGAATAATTTCCAGAGGTGAGGCGAGGGGGCGGTCAGGGCTCAGTACAAACCACAGCCTCGCAGGTTGTTGGCGATGATGATGTCAGTGACGGCGTCAAACACCACCTGGATGTTCCCTGTATCCGTGGCACACGTCAGGTGACAGTAGATCTCCTTATTAGGCGAGCGGTTCTTGCTCTCAAATTGTGCTTGGATGTAGGCAGCTGCATCATCATAGGTGTTAGAACCTGTAATGGAGGTAATGGATAGAGTAAAAGAGAGGAAAGGAAGAGGGAGAAAGGAGGAAAGACAGAACAGAGAGAAAGGTAACAGTGAAAGAGTAAGAACTAAGCTGAAGAGAGCTTTTAGGGCCTGAATTCATTCCATTCAATATGTTTTTACATTCTGCTACATAAATATATTAACATAACAAACATAACTATGCAGATGTTGGATATTAGTTTGAGCCAGTTTGCTACAGAAGGATCCTGCAGCAACAGGAAATGTGAATTATGTGGATTATAATTAATGGACATAATTAATGGACGTCCAAGTCTGAAATTTCAAACTTCAGAAGCCTTTTTAAACCTCAACTACACTACAAGTATTTTTTATTTCCTGCAACAGGGCGATCAAATTAAGATCTTACATCTGTAGTTAGCTCTATTGCAAAAATCACAATACTCTATTGAGAGAACCCATGTGACTTTAGTTACCATGAGAATACAACAGTCCCATTGGCTTAGCTTTGTGTCAGATGTAGAGGCTGCAGAATAACGTTCACTTCTACAGTGTTTATTTATTTATTATTTATTGCACTGCATTTCCCAGTCGTCACTGGCCGTCATTGTAAATAAGAATCTGTTCCTTAAATTGAGTCGTCTGGATAAATAAAGGCCAAATAAAATATATAAAAGTGTCCCCTGCAGCTCTCTAAGCAGGGAAAGGAAAGGGAATGGTGTCTGTCTGTCTGTGCCTGAGCAGACAGGGACGGAGACAGCCCTCACTGACCATCCCTTCTCCATGACTGCTCAAGTGTGGCGCTACTTTTATTCTCTCTTAGGCTATGGTTGACCATCTCACCTTGTCAGACAGGGGAGGGAGGGGGGGCAAGGGGGGGTTAGAGAAACTATATATTTGTATTCCCCTCTGTTGAATATACCACAATGTCAACTCCTTTTAAGATCACATAGTCAAGACCTAGGTGGATTTTTGCAGACTCAACTGCAGGGTTTCAGCTAGCAGATACGATTTGGCAATTCTTACATTTACAAAAGGTACAAAAGTGTCCATTAAGTTACAAATCTTACCGGTATACTCAGGGAAACAGATACTCAAGGCAGATTTCTTGATCTTTTCGGCAAACAGATCTTTCTTGTTGAGGAAGAGAATGATGGAAGTGTCAATGAAGAATTTGTTGTTACAGATGGAATCGAACAGCATAAGAGACTCGTGCATGCGATTCTGCAGTGGAGAGAAAAGGAGGAAGAGAGAAAGGAGGATAGAAGCAGAGGGAGGAAGAGAGGTAGGGAGGGAGAGAGAAACAGATCATGAGGAAAGGTTAGCATCAGAGCAATAAAAACCAAGCTGGAATAGTTGAACCAAGCTTCATGACTTGAGGACAGTAGAGAGAGAGCCTCCCAAAGCACTCGGACAGGACAGACTGCTAAGTAGGAGAAGAAAGGGTTTCTAATGAAACTTTGTTGAACCAATCCGAACAATTGAGCTCTGCGATAAAGAACATTGAATGGCTAGAATCAGACATAATGAGATGCTTCTAGGAGACAGCTAGCAGCTGCTGTGCTCAGTGTCTGTGTGTCTGACAATGACTCAGGTGATAAACAGGGGGCAGGGAGAGAGAGAGACAGGACCAGACCAATCATCCCTTCACAGTTCTCATCAACATGCATACAGAGAGAGATAGAGGATGGAGAGACATAGTGAAATATTGTGTGTCTGTAAGAGTGTGTGTTGTGGTACTGAGAGAGGTGTTGTGTGTTAGTGTAAAGTGTGTGTGAGTGTGCTGTGCAACGGGCAGTAGTTTGTCTCTCATAGTCCCCTGGGCTCTGTACTGCAGGCGGTGACACGCTCATAATTAGTTCAGTAGCATCCCATTGGACAAGGGAGGACAGAGTGGAGGTGGAGAGAGAGAGAGAGAGAGAGAGAGAGAGAGAGAGAGAGAGAGAGAGAGAGAGAGAGAGAGAGAGAGAGAGAGAGAGAGAGAGAGAGAGAGAGAGAGAGAGAGAGAGAGAGAGAGAGAGAGAGAGAAAGAAAGAGACTCACTGCACAGCACATACACAAACTTGATCATCATCCAACTTGAATCAAGCCCATGACCTCTATTGAAATCATTCCCTTTTCCAGGGTAAACATGACACAGAGAGAGTGCCATGAGTCATAAAGAAGCAGGCACTTGGCCTGGGAGAGAGCGACAGAGGGAGAGAGAGAAAAAAAAGAGAGCGAGGGAGGGTCAGAGAGTTTCATGTGGTGCTTTATTATTTCCTTGATATAAATACACCCTTCAATAAATAATCATAACAGTGAAAGAGACGAATGAGCAAACAATAATTACATCAGTGAGACACAAACAACACCTACTAGAGAACAGGCACTAAATCATACCATGACGTACTGTACTGTCAGCATCCTAGTGCTGCTTGTGGGTTGGTGGCTTGGTACGGTTTGGACGGACACTGCATTTTCAAATGAACAACAATTAAATTTCCTCATAGGGGTTGTGGTAAGCTCCAGAGAATAGTCTCCAATGTATTCCTCCCATGCTGATGCAGAGGCAGTCTTTGTGTAACACAGGGTGAAATGCATTCAGGGAAAGAATTCTCCTTTTCAAAAGTTATATTGTTGTGCCGATTGTTTTATTATTTATGGCTGCAGTTGAAATATTGGTATGTTTTGCCTGCTGTGATTGGAAGTACCTTGGTGTGTGTATGTGTTTTGTATGTGTGTGCGCTTGCCTGGGACTGACACACTGGGTACTGGGAGAGCCTGACAGCTAATCAACTGTATTACAGCTCCTGTACATCACGTGAACCATCTCCACCAAGGCAAAGTGCAGACGTGGTAAACTAATCTCTATTACATCAGAGGACCACACTACTGTGTATTCTCGCTCTCTCTCTCTCCCTCTCTGGGCCACATATTGTACCTCCCATCCGTTTCTCTCCAGCAGACACACTTACCAATCTGTCTCTTTACCTTGGCCCTAAAACTCCATCAGCCTCACTGCTGTGCACATAAACTCTATTACCCAGCGTTCTCTCTGCCTGCCGTTCGCTGATCTTATTACCCTTCATTCCCTGGACCAAGGACACAGGCTTTATAGGCCATCAGTCAGGTGTAAGGCCAAGCTATACGATGAGCAGAGAGACCATCTGGGTGGGTGCTCTGGGACACACACACATGCCCTGCTAGACTTCTGATGGCTTCCATCTTAGTTTAGCCTCTGGTATAGAAAACTCCAGCTGTGACTCTGCCTGCCGACACCGCAGCAAGGACAAGCTTTTTATTCATCATAAAATGTGGCACACCAACACTGTCTCAACAGATTTGGCACAGAATGAGATTTCTTCTCCCCATGAGAACTCAGAGACCATGTCCTGTTGTGGAGCCACAGTGGCTGTCAGAGTCACCTGACACACAAGAGGCTGCACCTGCCAGCTAAGGCTGCCCTACCCCCACTCACCCAGCACCTGCATGGGTGTGACAAATTAGTGATTTCGAAGAGAGCTTCTACAGCCATGACAAGAGCACAGCTAAAGGAGGAGGACGGAATCAAACCTCAGGGAGCAGGGTTTTATTTGGCAAGAAACCAACAGGTTTTCCCCCTTCTTGGAGTGGTTTGGCATTATCTGGCAAACGACAGGGAGGGTGTTGTGACATTTGGTGTCCTCCCTGAGGTTCTGTGTAATGAGGAATGGAACAGCTGTTTCCTGGATAACCTCATCCTACACACGCTCTCTCTTACAGTATACTACAAACAGATACTAACTTATTTGACCTCACACACACACATTAAATACCTACTGCTTATCCTATTGACGCTCCCATTAAGAATATAGCATTGGCACCGGTAAGGCAAATTAGGCCAGGCCAATCACCATCAATGTAAGTCAAACAACTCCCAGTGCTTGATTGAGACTGCTGAGGCACCTAAACCTCAACAAGAAAATCTGAACTAAATATGACGGGTGAATATTTCTACAGCTCTAACTCAACAGGCAGTGACTTTTATGAAGATTACCACTGCTACCAATTTACATTATAAATGGGCTACAATTAGTTACGCAAATACACTGTACGGTTTGGGTAAATGTACCCTTCAGTGAGACCACTGCAGTGTAAAGAGCTCAAAACATCTTTGGCTGTACTTTCAAATCTTACACATTTCACACCGAATCATTGAATCGTACAAATATTAGACAATAGCCAAAAAAGCCATCCAATACAAAAATCTTAGAACCCACATGACATATAGGCGGGAAAAACAAATAATATTTAAACCAAAAAAAATCCTGAAATTCACATTATTTACACGGTAACATCTTCCACTAGCCACAAACACATCTCCAACTCTTCAACTCCAATTCCCACTTCAAAGTGTTTCACAAAACTGTCCAGGCACAAATTCCTCTCATATCAGATGACTACTACTCAATAAGCAAAAGAGATACTTTGTTGGTAAAGATGAGCAGTTTTCCGTGTAAACTGTATATTATTGTTTATGGTGGTGACCCAATTCCAGTTAGGCAATCATTACTGTTGTGTAACATTGTGTAAGTGTTTTAGTAAAACAATGCAGCATATTGCCAAACATACAGAAATAATCTACCACTAAAATGACTTTTGTATCAAATTGTCAAAATGTATATTCTTTATCAAACTAAACTAATTGTTCCATTCAAGAGTCCTCTCTTTTTCCTGTCTTCACCTCTCCTTGTGATGTGCAAAGCCTGAGGCCTAAAATACAGCTATCTCTCTTTCTACAACTGAATTAAAATGTTTTATTATATAAACAAATCTAAAACCATAAAAGACTGAGGGAAAAGTGGAGAAAAAGTGTCTATCCAGGGACACACTGGGCCTATCCTCTGGGTTAATACAGGCCACAACCACGCAGGTTGTTGGCGATGATGACATCGGTGACAGCGTCAAACACAAACTGGATGTTGTTGGTGTCGGTGGCACAGGTGATGTGGGCATACACTTCCTTTTGGAGGGACTTGTTCCTGCTCTCGTACTGAGACTGTATGTGGCCCACCGCCTCCATGAAGGTGTCCGTGCCTGCAGAAAGGTGTGAAAAAGCAGGAGAAAAAGGAAATGGAGAAAATATATGGCCCAAGACAGGATGTGGAAAGGAAGTCGGTTAATAAAAGAAAGAAGAAGTAGAAAGATGAAAATAAAAGGGGAAGATAAGCAGACAAAAAAAGAAAAAGATATAAGGACAAGAACAGACACAAAACAATGTTTTTTTCAAATATTACACACCCAATGTAAAACCTAGTGCTTGTCTAAGTGACTTGATTATCCTGTAACTGCGTAGGGAGGCCTTGGTTTACACAGCGAGTACAGCAGGCTAGCCAGACTCCTTGGCTGCTCTGCACTATAAGCCCTAAGATGATAACATGGAGTCATGCCAGGTAAGGGATGAGTAAATGAGAAGAGAATAATAAGACAGAATCCTCTTCTCCAGTTCTGATTCCGAAAGCTAATCATCCCTCTTCAAGCCTTTCTACACATTATCCCTCATTACCACACTATCCCTTCTTCTAGTTGTCCTTCCTGCTGCTACTCCATCCCTCTGTTCTCCTAGCCCAATAGCCTCCACTCTTCATCAATTACCTGTGTACTCCGGGAAGCAGATACTAAGGGGAGATTTCTTAATTTTCTGCTCGAATATGTCCTTCTTGTTGAGAAATAGAATGATGGAGGTGTCTGTGAACCATTTGTTGTTACAGATGCTGTGGAACAGCTTCATAGACTCATGCATGCGGTTCTGTGGGTAGAGAAAACAACGTCAGTCAGTCTGCTGTGTGGCTCTCTTTCTAACTACGTCACACGCACACAAAATAAGAGAAACAAGTGAAGAAAGGAAACTACAAAGCAGAACAGAAACTAAACTTTAAATGCCCCTTACAGGAGTTAAAGCGTAACTGTATATGAGCCACTTCCCCCGAGATCCAAGAACATTCTAAAATAAAGTGTCTACAGTATTTCATTATCATGGTCCTATTTGCCACAGTGTCATGGTAATATGTTAAGTATGACAAGTATGCAGCATCCTGGGAGGGTAGCCTTGTTCATGCACAATGTTATTAGGTACGTAGCCTTGGTCTAGGACAAACCCTGTGTGCTTCTCTCTAGAACAGGGATGAGAGGGCATGCAAATACATTTCTAGACAATTGATACGTAATTTCACCAGGGTGTTTGTAGAGTTGGAAGCAGACACTCTCTCTGGTGTGAGTGAATTGTTGCCTTGTTCTCAATAACAGTGGAAAAGACAAAGAACAAAGTCACGACTGCTCCTTTACAGCCAATCACATTCCACTTAGAGCAGCAGAGAGGGCTCGCACAACCCAATCAGATTAAATAGAGCAGAGGAAAAAGCCAATCATAATCTGTTGATAGAACAAGATGATTCACAGAGACTGTTCTTGTAGTGTTAGTAATTCTTAGAAAATGTAAGAGAGAGAAAGAGAAGAGATAGGAAAACTAATGACCATAGTTTAGCATTTATCTCATCAGTTGATTGAGCCTCTGACAAGTAACTCTGAGAACAAGGCAACACATACTACAGTACAGACAGTGTCATATCATCCTCACAGTGCAAGTCACAGGCACTCACAGGTAAATACACACAGATACATAGAGTACATACATACTATATACACACAGAATCACATCACAGCCAGAAGGAGTGCTGCTTTTAACTCTTTCCAGATGATTTTGGACTCTTTGTCCTTGTTTAAGGTTTCATACCTGTACACATGTTTGGTGGGAGGGCCCTCTGTGGAACCAGGTGGGTTTTTAGCATTTGGCGATTGGTTAGAGAGGACAGCCGGTGGCGAGAGATGACAGGAGAGGAGCTGAGACGAGAAGACGTTGAAGGAGAGACGAGAGCTGCTGGGGGGGCTCAGTGGAGCAGAGATGGACATGCACAAGGGCCCAACTCATCTCCCCCCTCTTAAACACACACACGTGCACGCTCGCACAAGCAGAAACGCACCCACAGTCATGTGCCAGCACGCACACACACACTCCCCCCAACGATGAAAGGAGAAAACTGTAGAGCAGGCAGGAAGGACCGAAACCAAACCTTGCAGTTACATTTATTGAACAGGATTGCTGTAGAAACATATTTTTGATGCCCTGCTGTGCACGTCTTTGAGTGGGTGCCAGTACTTGCATGAAGGGGAAAAACAGGGAAAGGAAGCCAGATAGAGGGAGCAAGAAATTAATGCAAATGTGTGTGTGTGTGTGTGTGTGTGTGTGTGTGTGTGTGTGTGTGTGTGTGTGTGTGTGTGTGTGTGTGTGTGTGTGTGTGTGTGTGTGTGTGTGTGTGTGCTGATACACACATGAGGGCATGTGTATAGGAGTCCAGGAGTAAACAAACATGACTTTGATTTAGGAGCCCGTCAACCTGTTAGAAGCATAGTTCAATAGAGCCATTGTTCCTTCCTTGTTTGGTTTATCATGTCTGTTAAATCAGTCTGTACTGAATTAAAGGAATTGCCTTCTATTCTAAAACATTTTGTTGTATTTTCAAATAGGATTATCCTGAAATATTACATAGAAATTATATAGAAATATTTCTAAAATAAACCCAGCTGCTTTTGGAAATGGCAGTAGAATAAATGTGATGAGGCTTTTAAACAGGCCTGGGAGAGATTATACTGGATGTTAGAGTTGTATATCGCACATATAGGCCCCCGAAAACACTGTTCACGCACTGCCATTGGCCATGGGGGTGCTCAGGGATGCTCACTAACTAAGCAACTGTATGGAAATCAACTCATTTGCCTGGGCATTAACACCAGCTGATACAACCAGAGGTTATGGTAGAGAACTGGTTGGAACCAGATGGGAAGCGTGACTGCTGTGTTTGCATAGAGAGAAATACAGTGACTACGTGGTCTAATCTAATGCTGTGTTATGTAAAGCTCCTCACATATTTTTGCGTAACAAAAAACGAATCCAAAATGAATCTACACTTGCATGTAAACGGTCATATCAATGTAAGTCACTGTACATCAGCAATGTGTTTCAGAGCAGAGATAAACCTGAGGATCCATAGATAAAAGGCCTGGTAATGGTAATTGTGAACCCTTAATTTCAACATGAGTAGCAGGAAACTGGTACACTGGCGTACCACACCTCCCCGCAGCCCTAGCTATGCCCTTTTAGTGTAAGAGCTGTTTGAAAAGATTGACTGAAATTTCAGCCTGTGTTAGTGGGATGGAGTTATGACCTGCCTGTTGACATCACCAGGCAGTAAATTAGTAGACCAATAAGAAAGAGAGTTCCAAACCTCTCTGCCAATAATAGCTAGTTTTCAGTTTCCCCCTTCCCACTCAGACCAGTCCCAGACAGTTCTAGCTAAATGTGTAGAATAGCAAGAAGTTAGCCGTTTTCATTGCTCAGACCTCGCTAAACGGCGTTACGCCACTGGATGTGTACTGTACATACAGCGCCTTGCAAAAGTATTCATCCCCCTTGGCGTTTTCCTATGTTGTTGCATTACAACCTGTAATTTAAATGGATTTTTATTTGGATTTCATGCAATGGACATGCAGAAAGTAGTCCAAATTGGTGAAGTGAAATTTAAAAAAGTTACTTAAAAAATAATAATATGAAAAGTGGTGAGTGCATATGTATTCACCCCCTCTGCCATGAAGCCCCTAAATAAGATCTGGTGCAACCAATTACCTTCAGAAGTCACATAATTAGCTAAATAAAGTCCACCTGTGTGCAATCTAAGTGCACATGATCTGTCACATGATCTCAGTATATATACACCTGTTCTGAAAGGCCCCAGAGTCTGTAACACCACTAAGCAAGCGACACTATGAAGACCAAGGAGCTCTCCAAACAGGTCAGGGACAAAGTTGTGGAGAAGTACAGATCAGGGTTGGGTTATAAAAAAAGAAAGAAACTTTGAACATCCCACGGAGCAACATTAAATCTATTATTAAAAAATTGAAAGAATAGGGCACCACAACAAACCTGCCAAGAGAGGGCCGCCCACCAAAACTCACGGACTAGGCAAGGAGGGCATTAATCAGAGAGGCAACAAAGAGACCAAAGATAACCCTGAAGGAGCTGCAAAGCTCCACAGCGGAGATTGAAGTATCTGTCCATAGGACCACTTTAAGCCGCACACTCCACAGAGCTGGGCTTTACGGAAGAGTGGCCAGAAAAAAAGCCATTGCTTGAAGAAAAAAATAAGCAAACAAGTTTGGTGTTCGCCAGGAGGCGTGTGGGTGACTCCCCAAACATATGGAAGAAGGAACTCTGGTCAGATGAGACTAAAATGGAGTTTTATGGCCATCAAGGAAAATGCTATGTCTGGCGAAAACCCAACACCTCATCACCCAGAGAACACCATCCTACAGTGAAGCATGGTGGTGGCAGCAACATGCTGTGGGGATGTTTTTCATCGGCAGGGACTGGGAAACTGGTCAAAATTGAAGGAATGATGGATGGCGCTAAATACAGGGAAATTCTTGAGGGAAACCTGTTTCAGTCTTTCAGAGATTTGAGACTGGAACGGAGGTTCACCTTCCAGCAGGACAATGACCCTAAGCATAATGCTAAAGCAACACTTGAGTGGTTTAAGGGAAAACATTTAAATGTCTTGGAATGGCCTAGTCAAAGCCCAGACCTCAATCCAATTGAGAATCTGTGGTATGACTTAAAGATTGCTGTATACCAGCGGAACCCATCCTACTTGAAGGAGCTGGAGCAGTTTTGCCTTGAAGAATGGGCAAAAATCCCAGTGGCTAGATGTGCCGAGCTTATAGAGACATGCCCCAAGAGACTTGCAGGTGTAATTGCTGCAAAAGGTGTATCTACAAAGTATTGACTTTGGAGTGAATAGTTATCCATAAATGTTCTGTTTTGTTGTCTTATTTCTTGTTTGTTTCACTAGAAAAAATATTTTGCATCTTCAAAGTGGTAGGCATGTTGTGTAAATCAAATGATACAAACCTATAAAAATACATTTTAAATCCAGGTTGTAAGAAAACAAAATAGGAAAAATGCCAAGGGGGTGAATACTTTCGCAAGGCACTGTAGCCCCGGTGTAGGAAACTGTTGTTCATTATGTTGATGTATTCAACAAAGGAAACATACATGACTCAAATTAAAAGGAATTTACTGTGTTGCATTGTAGAGTGTTTTATGGAGATATAGACAAAATTAATTAAGTATGTGTGTGTGACTCACCGTGGTTTCGTCTTCATGCAGCACCTGGTCGTACCCACTCAGTGCCACACAGAAGATAATGGCTGTCACGTCCTCAAAGCAGTGGATCCATTTCTTCCTCTCCGACCTCTGACCTCCCACATCAAACAGCCTATGGAACACACACCATCCATTACAGGTGCACAGAAAAACCAAAAGCAACCACTCAGAGGATCACATACTGTAGTATAAAGTATACAGTGTCAGTACAATATCTACCACATACAGTCAGTCTGACATAGCAAAAACACATTGGTATGGCATATCTCTACGGTATTCATTTTGAAATTGCTTATAGTTTTTGAGTAACATAGCTACTGTAATTTTCCCATTGAGGTTAGGCTCATGCACAGATTTCCAACCCCTCCCTACATCTGAAGAACAATGGATTTCAAAGGGTTTGCTGCCACAGGCCAGCAAACAGAAGGCTGTAGAGGTCTCTGTGCTGTAGATACAGCATTTCAGGTCAGGGGCAGGGCACACCCACAACTGCTGGGGTTACTGGAACAGGTCTGGGAAAGGACAACAGTCCAGTACCACTAGACTAGAACATTCTTCAGTACCGGAACACTACATTAGCTCTCGCAAAAAGCCTGTCAAAAAGTTTTAGGATCAGAAATGAATGGAACATCACAGCCTGACAGTCCTGCAGCCTCTCTATGCACACCACTGTTTATTACATATTATATTAAAGGCCCAGTGCAGTCAAAAACGTGATTTCCCTGTGTTTTCTATATATTTCCACACTGAGGTTGGAATAATACTGTGAAATTGTGAAAATTATGATAATGCCCTTTTAGTGTAAGAGCTGTTTGAAAAGACGGCCTGAAATTTCAGCCTGTTTTGGCATGATAGATATTTTGTCCTGCCTGTTGACATCACCACGCAGTAAATTAAATTAAGTTAATAGACCAATAAGAGAGCTCCAAACCTCTCTGCCAATAACAGCTAGTTTTCAGTTTTCAGTTTAGACCACTCCTAGAAATCCAAGCAAAATTATTGCTTGAGAAATTGAAAACAATCATAGTAAGGTACTTAATTGTTACCCAGAAATGATTTAATATTGAGATAAAAATGGCTGAATTGGACCTTTAACACATTATTTTCATAATGTATTTTTTGTTCTCAATCAGCTGACTGAGTCAGAGAAGGAGATGAACAAAGAGCTGCTTTGTGCTAGCAGGCCTTCAGGCAGACAAGGAGGAAGGCCGCTGTGTGAGTAGCAGAGGAAAAATACAAGCTCTCTGTTTTGTGATAGAAAAACAACTGATAACATGACCATGTTGAACGAAGCTAAATGGAAAGGAAAGTGGGATACCTAGTCAGTTGTACAACTGATTGCATTCAACTGAAATGTGTCTTCCGCATTTAACCCAACCCCTCTGAATCAGAGAGGTGCGGGGGGCTGCCTTAATAGACAATCACGTCTTCGGCGCCCGGGAAACAGTGGGTTAACTGCCTTGCTCAGGGGCAGAACAACAGATTTTTACCTTGTCAAAAAACAAGCAGAATTGGGGATTTTTATTGCACATCCCGCTTTTTCAATGTACATCCCACTTTAAAAAAGAATGAGTAATATAATGAATTGGTAGCACTAGATTTTACAGTGCATTAAATACCACAAAATATCCAGGTAATACTTAATGATTTAAACTTAAAATAGTATGTCTTCAGGTTTGGCAGTTCTAGAATAATTAACTAGAGCTTATAATTTAAATGTAGATTCAGTCACAGCTCCTTTTCTCCCAGCGCTCTGTGCTGATCCCAGCGCTCATTCATTTAAAAAAATAAAATGTTAATTGCCATGGTACAATAATGAGAAAAAAACATTAATCTAGGGTACAATCCATGTATGACACATCATAATCACCATTTAACCACACATACTGTAGCTACAGAAGAACCAGGTCTCAGAGGATTTCGTATCATTCTGTATGTAAATCCAGGACACTTCATTTAGTATGATATGTTATGTTTCGTATGGTATGTATTAATTTGGGGATGTCCATCACCCATTTCGTATGATATTGCGAATTACAATTCATATTATTTGTTCCGAATTTGCAAAATATGTTCTGAATTTGCTAAATGTACAATATGTTATGAATTTGCAAAACGTATGATATGTTATGAATTCTAGCTAGGTGGCTAATGTTTGCAAGCTGGCTAACGTTAGCTAGGCAAGGGGTTAGGAGTTAGGTTTAAGGTTAAGTTTAGGAGTTATGTTAAAGAGGTAAGGTTAGGGTTAAGGGAAGGGTTAGCTAACATGCTAAGTAGTTGCAAAGTAGCTAAAAAGTAGTAAGTAGTTGAAAAGTTGCTGGGTTGGCGCCCCCCCTTGGGTTGTGCCGTGGCGGAGATCTTTGTGGGCTATACTCGGTCTTGTCTCAGGATGGTAAGTTGGTGGTTGAAGATATCCCTCTAGTGGTGTGGGGGCTGTGCTTTGGGGTTATATCCTGCCTGTTTGGCCCTGTCTGGGGGTATCATCGGATGGGGCCACAGTGTCTCCTGACCCCTCCTGTCTCAGCTTCCAGTATTTATGCTGCAGTAGTTTATGTGTCGGGGGGCTAGGGTCAGTCTGTTATATCTGGAGTATTACTCCTGTCTTATCCGGTGTCCTGTGTGAATTTAAGTATGCTCTCTCTAATTCTCTCTTTCTCTCTTTCTTTCTCTCTCTCGGAGAACCTGAGCCCTAGGACCATGCCTCAGGACTACCTGGCATGATGACTCCTTGCTGTCCCCAGTCCACCTGGCCATGCTGCTGCTCCAGTTTCAACTGTTCTGCCTGCGGCTATGGAACCCTGACCTGTTCACCGGATGTGCTAACTGTCCCAGACCTGCTGTTTTCAACTCTCTAGAGACAGCAGGAGCGGAGATACTCTTAATGATCGGCTATGAAAAGCCAACTGACATTTACTCCTGAGGTGCTGACCTGTTGCACCCTCGACAACTCCTGTGATTATTATTATTTGACCATGCTGGTCACTTATGAACATTTGAACATCTTGGCCATGTTCTGTTATAATCTCCACCCGGCACAGTCAGAAGAGGACTGGCCACCCCTCATAGCCTGGTTCCTCTCTAGGTTTCTTCCTAGATTTGGGACCTTTCTAGGGAGTTTTTCCTAGCCACCGTGCTTCTACACCTGCATTGCTTGCTGTTTGGGGTTTTAGGCTGGGTTTCTGTACAGCACTTTGAGATATCAGCTGATGTAAGAAGGGTTATATAATTATTTATTTTTTTATTTGAAATTTGATTTAATTAGCTTACAAAAGTTTCCCGTGATGAGATTCAAGCTTGCAACTTTTGGGTTGGTAGACATTCGCGTTATACGCCCACCCAACCACCCTACTTTTGTTTTTGACTTAAGTTTTTGTTTTTGACTAAATTTTTGACTTAGTCTATGAGACTAGCCGTCTAGTCATGGTTCCATGAAAAGGTCAATGTAAATGCAGCATAACCAGTTGGAATATATATTAAAAATAATCATTAAGTAGTTAGAATAGAGAGATATTTGAGGAGGTAGAGGAGCACTGAGCCAGTGTCTTACCTGAAGTGCAGGTTCTTGAAGACGAAGTGAGTTTCTACAATGCCAGTGGTCTTGACTCGGGTTCTGAGGATGTCCTGCTCTGTGGGCTGGTAGTCAGGTGCACCGATCCGGTCTAAACTGTCTAGGTAGCTGAGGAGAGACAGAGGCCAGTTAGGATCAATCCATTGGACTAAACTGTAAGGGATATCATAAGGTGAATGCACCAATTTGTAAGTCGCTCTGGATAAGAGCGTCTGCTAAATGACTTAAATGTAAATGTAAGGACTGAAACAGGGCCTCTGTGTAATTCTGGGTCTGTAATTACACACTGGTTTTCATTGCACCACAGAACTAAATTAAATGATTCAAATCATTGATTGGAGAGACAGTAGTCTGGCCTATTACACCGAGGACTAGATAAGGGACTGACAAAAAAGATTATAATGACAACCTAACATTGGAATCTGAAGGGCTGGAACAGTGCACTCCAGTTACGAGGCCAATAATGGACATTTTGGACAGGAAATATCAAAGATGGGTCTATTGCTCAAAATATAGCACAACGTCAGCTAGAGCAGCTGGGATTGCTTAGGACTGGGTGCAAATCTACTGCTCCACATGCAGGATAAGGGGAAATAGACAAGGATGACAAACCAGGAAAAACAAGTTGTAACTCCCTCCGTGTGGAGAGAGGATCATAAATCACACCCAAGACTAACCAACAGTCAGCACCCAGTAATGTGGTAGAGGATCATCACACCCAAGACTAACCAACAGTCAGCACCCAGTAATGTGGTAGAGGATCATCACACCCAAGATTAACCAACAGTCAGCACCCAGTAATGTGGTAGAGGATCATCACACCCAAGACTAACAAACAGTCAGCACCCAGTAATGTGGTAGAGGTTCATCACACCCAAGACTAACCAACAGTCAGCACCCAGTAATGTGGTAGAGGTTCATCACACCCAAGACTAACAAACAGTCAGCACCCAGTAATGTGATAGAGGATCATCACACCCAAGACTAACCAACAGTCAGCACCCAGTAATGTGGTAGAGGTTCATCACACCCAAGACTAACCAACAGTCAGCACCCAGTAATGTGGTAGAGGATCATCACACCCAAGACTAACAAACAGTCAGCACCCAGTAATGTGGTAGAGGTTCATCACACACAAGACTAACCAACAGTCAGCACCCAGTAATGTGGTAGAGGATCATCACACACAAGACTAACCAACAGTCAGCACCCAGTAATGTGGTAGAGGATCATCACACCCAAGACTAACCAACAGTCAGCACCCAGTAATGTGGTAGAGGATCATCACACCCAAGACTAACCAACAGTCAGCACCCAGTAATGTGGTAGAGGATCATCACACCCAAGATTAACCAACAGTCAGCACCCAGTAATGTGGTAGAGGTTCATCACACCCAAGACTAACCAACAGTCAGCACCCAGTAATGTGGTAGAGGATCATCACACCCAAGACTAACCAACAGTCAGCACCCAGTAATGTGGTAGAGGTTCATCACACCCAAGACTAACCAACAGTCAGCACCCAGTAATGTGGTAGAGGATCATCACACCCAAGATTAACCAACAGTCAGCACCCAGTAATGTGGTAGAGGTTCATCACACCCAAGACTAACCAACAGTCAGCACCCAGTAATGTGGTAGAGGATCATCACACCCAAGACTAACCAACAGTCAGCACCCAGTAATGTGGTAGAGGATCATCACACCCAAGACTAACCAACAGTCAGCACCCAGTAATGTGGTAGAGGATCATCACACCCAAGACTAACCAACAGTCAGCACCCAGTAATGTGGTAGAGGATCATCACACCCAAGACTAACCAACAGTCAGCACCCAGTAATGTGGTAGAGGATCATCACACCCAAGACTAACCAACAGTCAGCACCCAGTAATGTGGTAGAGGTTCATCACACACAAGACTAACCAACAGTCAGCACCCAGTAATGTGGTAGAGGATCATCACACACAAGACTAACCAACAGTCAGCACCCAGTAATGTGGTAGAGGATCCATCACACCCAAGACTAACCAACAGTCAGCACCCAGTAATGTGGTAGAGGATCATCACACCCAAGATTAACCAACAGTCAGCACCCAGTAATGTGGTAGAGGTTCACCACACACAAGACTAACCAACAGTCAGCACCCAGTAATGTGGTAGAGGATCATCACACCCAAGACTAACAAACAGTCAGCACCCAGTAATGTGGTAGAGGATCATCACACACAAGACTAACCAACAGTCAGCACCCAGTAATGTGGTAGAGGATCATCACACCCAAGACTAACCAACAGTCAGCACCCAGTAATGTGGTAGAGGATCATCACACACAAGACTAACCAACAGTCAGCACCCAGTAATGTGGTAGAGGATCATCACACCCAAGACTAACCAACAGTCAGCACCCAGTAATGTGGTAGAGGTTCATCACACCCAAGACTAACCAACAGTCAGCACCCAGTAATGTGGTAGAGGATCATCACACCCAAGACTAACCAACAGTCAGCACCCAGTAATGTGGTAGAGGTTCATCACACCCAAGACTAACCAACAGTCAGCACCCAGTAATGTGGTAGAGGTTCATCACACCCAAGACTAACCAACAGTCAGCACCCAGTAATGTGGTAGAGGATCATCACACCCAAGACTAACCAACAGTCAGCACCCAGTAATGTGGTAGAGGATCATCACACCCAAGACTAACCAACAGTCAGCACCCAGTAATGTGGTAGAGGATCATCACACCCAAGACTAACCAACAGTCAGCACCCAGTAATGTGGTAGAGGATCATCACACCCAAGACTAACCAACAGTCAGCACCCAGTAATGTGGTAGAGGATCATCACACCCAAGACTAACCAACAGTCAGCACCCAGTAATGTGGTAGAGGACACTTGAAGAAAACTACACTTAAACTGGCACACATACACACACCCACACACCCACACACCCCCACACACCCACACACACACACACACACACACACACACACACACACACACACACACACACACACACACACACACACACACACACACACACACACACACACACACATCACATACAAACATCTTCTCTCCCTTCATCTGTGTTTTATGTGTAATGGTGAGTGCTGTGAGACTTCGCTGGGAAGCTGCAATATTTGGCAGCAGTGTGTGAACATTCCACCCTGGCCACTGGCCTGGTGACACGACTCAATGAGGGGGGCACTTCTACTGCACAACACAACCCAACACCGCATGGAGCCGCAGTACAGTATGTTGCTGAATGCTTTTAAATGTGTGTACACGTGAAATGATTGATACATGACTAACACAAGCCAATGTTCAGTGGTAAATGTGCTGCATCCGTTGCCACGCTCTCTGTTTGGGTGGCAGGCTGCCCAGCACTAATGCAGCTCATTAACAGTAGTGCCTATGGCTGTGTCCATAATACTGCTTCCCTGTTCATAATATAAGGAGGGGGGCAGAGAAAAGGACACAGGGAGAAACAAACAAACAAACAAAGAAAAAGAAAGAAAGAGAGGATGGAGGCAGGCCAGGGAGATAGAGGAAGAGCAGTGGGGGAGACCTATGATGCAACTGCTGGAAGTGGAATGAGATGTCACATCTCTACAGAGTGTGTCTAACACTGACATGGCCATTTCAATTCAGATGAAAATACTCCATAGAGCGGATTCACCCTGCCCTGCCATAACAGGCCAGCCCACCTGCACAGAGAGATGAAGTAAACCTCACTGCAACCAGGCGGCGACATCAACACAACAGGGAACACAGTCATTACTGTCAATTAATGTTTGATTCATGCACATCTTATTCATACCACAATATCAGTTTTTACAACATATCAACCAGGCCTAACAAAAAGCACATTTCCCCTCTATAAGTTATTCTTCTAAACCAAAAGAGCATAAACAAGATATAATGAGAATATAGGTTACAGCTTCTCCTTACATTTACTGTTTCAATATTACAAGGTAGCACACTCTCCTCTGCCACCCTCTCGGTCTCTCCCCTCTTTGTCCATCACTGATTTGTTCTCTCTCTCTCCTTTCTACCTTCCATTCCTCCTATCTGTGTTTGCCTCTCTCCCCATTATGATGTATTGTTTATCCTCAAATAAAAACTGCCAATGCAAATTTCAGCTGTCTATTTTATTTTTATTTATTTTTTTATTTCACCTTTATTTAACCAGGTAGGCTAGTTGAGAACAAGTTCTCATTTGCAACTGCGACCTGGCCAAGATAAAGCATAGCAGTGTGAACAGACAACACAGAGTTACACATGGAGTAAACAATAAACAAGTCAATAACATGGTAGAAAAAAAAAAAGAGAATCTATATACAATGTGTGCAAAAGGCATGAGGTAGGCAATAAATCGAATAATTACAATTTAGCAGATTAACACTGGAGTGATAAATCATCAGATGATCATGTGCAAGAAGAGATACTGGTGTGCAAAAGAGCAGAAAAGTAAATAAATAAAAGCAGTATGGGGGGTGAGGTAGGTAAATTGGGTGGGTAGTTTACAGATGGACTATGTACAGCTGCAGCGATCGGTTAGCTGCTCGGATAGCAGATTTTTAAAGTTGTTGAGGGAGATAAAAGTCTCCAACTTCAGAGATTTTTGCAATTCGTTCCAGTCGCAGGCAGCAGAGAACTGGAAGGAAAGGCGTCCAAATGAGGTTTTGGCTTTAGGGATGATCAGTGAGATACACCTGCTGGAGCGCGTGTTGCAGGTGGGTGTAGCCATCGTGACCAGTGAACTGAGATAAGGCGGCACTTTACCTAGCATAGCCTTGTAGATGACCTGGAGCCAGTGGGTCTGACGACGAACATGTAGCGAGGGCCAGCCGACTAGGGCATACAGGTCGCAGTGGTGGGTCGTATAAGGTGCTTTAGTAACAAAACGAATGGCACTGTGATAAACTGCATCCAGTTTGCTGAGTAGAGTATTGGAAGCTATTTTGTAGATGACATCGCCGAAGTCGAGGATCGGTAGGATAGTCAGTTTTACTAGGGTAAGTTTGGCGGCGTGAGTGAAGGAGGCTTTGTTGCGGAATAGAAAGCCGATTCTTGCTTTGATTTTGGATTGGAGATGTTTGATATGAGTCTGGAAGGAGAGTTTGCAGTCTAGCCAGACACCTAGGTACTTATAGATGTCCACATATTCTAGGTCGGAACCGTCCAGGGTGGTGATGCTAGTCGGGCGTGCGGGTGCAGGCAGCGAACGGTTGAAAAGCATGCATTTGGTTTTACTAGCGTTTAAGAGCAGTTGGAGGCCACGGAAGGAGTGTTGTATGGCATTGAAGCTCGTTTGGAGGTTAGATAGTACAGTGTCCAAGGGAGAGGGATTTCCATGAAGGACTGTGAGTGGTAACTTGTCTCATACAATAGTGTCATAGTTTCATAGCCGTCTACTTTGGAACAGAAAGAGCACAGTCCAATGAGGAGTAAGCAGCAGAACGTGTCTAAGTGTGTTTACTCCTCTGCCATGACACAATTAACATTTCTATCTAACTGGATATCAGCGTGGTCTTGAATGAAATACTATTTCTGCCTTATCCTTCAGCCAAACCTCCCTTGAAATATTTACTGGAGTTCATTAAACTAACATCCATATTGTCCACCAATGACTAATACGAGGAATACAATCCCAAGGGATTTGAGGACTGGTATCTGATGTAATATGTCATGAAAAAATAGCAGTTCTGTGGCTCTGAGACCCAGTGGTGCTGTGAGCGTCATACTCTCCCTAGCAATATGAATAGTGATGAGGTTCTATCTATGCTGGGAGGATAAGACTGGGTCATCTGGGGTCTGTTGAAATGGTGTAGAGGTGGGGTGCGTAGGAGGGGGCTCTCTTTTGTATGGGGGACTCATATCTGTCCCTTACTACTGGCTCCCTGCCAGTAACTCCCTCCCAAACACACCATCCACCCTTCTCTCTCTCCCCCTTTCCCCTCCTCCTCATTGTCCAGCTTGAGTGCTCTGCATGGCAAAACCTCTCAGCACCATGCCTGCTGTCGACTGCTTCCAATCACTCCACAGGCTGGTGTTGGAGAGGGAGGAGAGAGGGAGGAAAGGAGAGAGGGAGGGGAGCAGGGATGGTTGATGTGGCGGGAAAGAAAGGAGTTGGTGAGATCAAGGGGAGGGAAATAGCAAGGAAAGAGGTGGCGCTAAAGAGAACGATTCACAGAAAAAAGAGAGATCAGAAAGTAGAGGACTGAAAGAAAAGAACAGAGAAAACAGAGTGTCCTGTGGTATACCTAGAGTTGCAAAATTCTGGAAGCTTTCAATAAATTCTCTGGTTTCCCCAAAATTCCAGTTGGAAGATTCTTGGCATAGGCGAAATTGCCACGAGGGATGGGGGGGACATGTCAGAACAGGTTGATTCGTCCCCCCAAATCATTTCTTTAAAATAAATATGAGTAACTCTTCATATTAGAATTAATGACAATATGAGTGAAATATTATTAATAAATGTTTTGGTTTGAGGCCCCCCAGATAGTATATAAACACGTGATAAGGAATGGTAAAATGTGTAGAATTGCAGGAAATGTGTTTTTACGCTCGACTTTGGGCACAAAAAAAAAGGTCCAACTCCTCCTCTTTCTCAATTTTAAAACAGAAATGGGGTGTGCCTATGGTGGTTAATCGATGTGTAAGCTAGTTCGTTAGCTAAGCTAGCCACTTGTAGCTAGCCAGTAACTCCTCCAGTATGTGTTGATGTCATTTCACCGGATATGTATTTGCTGTGGAGATCAGTAAGAAATGACTACTGTAGCCAAATATCTTATTCATAAAACATTTTAAAGCATGAAATGACCTGGTATGGTGATGCATTGATCAGTTATACATTTTTAAAGCCTTTATTTTGCGTTTTTGCCCAAAGTCAACCTTTAAAGTAACTGTCCAGTTTTTCCAGATTCCTATGAAATATGACCTATAATGAATTACAATATGAGTGAAATTGTTTTCCTTCTAAAAAATAATGAAGTATGTTATAAAGCAGCTTTTCTGTGTTGGAATGGTGTGGGCATACACCAACAACAGAATGGTGTGGGCATATAACGATCATTAAAAATATTAATACGAGTAGACCGATCATTAAAAAGATTAATACGAGTAGACCGATCATTAAAAAGATTAATACGAGTAGACCGATCATTAAAAATATTAATACGAGTAGACCGATCATTAAAAAGATTAATACGAGTAGACCGATCATTAAAAAGATTAATACGAGTAGACCGATCATTAAAAATATTAATACGAGTAGACCGATCATTAAAAATATTAATGCGAGTAGACCGATCATTAAAAATATTAATGCGAGTAGACCGATCATTAAAAAGATTAATGCGAGTAGACCGATCATTAACAATATTAATACGAGTAGACCGATCATTAACAATATTAATACGAGTAGACCGATCATTAACAATATTAATACGAGTAGACCGATCATTAAAAAGATTAATGCGAGTAGACCGATCATTAAAAAGATTAATGCGAGTAGACCGATCATTAAAAAGATTAATGCGAGTAGACCGATCATTAACAATATTAATGCGAGTAGACCGCTGATTGCCCAGCTCATCCTCCTCAGCATTTTTTAAACGCTCTGTTTGAGATTCAAGTTTGAGGTGGGGTTTTTGAAGTGTTTTCCCATTTATATTTTGGCCACAAATACGAGTGTAAGATGAGTCAACATTATTTAGGTATGTGTTAACAAAATGAACTTTTAAAAGTACGATTTTCACTGGACAGTTACTTTAAAACGAACAGTTTCTCTTAGCCTCAAAGCAAAATGTTTAGAGTAGCAGGAAATTCTCAAGGCAAAATTGTCATGGTAAAAAAAAAGAAAAAAGCATAACATAATCTATAAAAACAACACGTTTCTCTCTGCCACATGGAACATTTTGTATAATTGCAGGAAGTCGGTTTCCCCCTCCCCCCAAAAATATTTTCATGTTTTTTGGGGTTGGGGGGCCTTCCACTTGGGGGGCCTTCCACTTATATTGTGCTTTCAAAATAAAAATTGCGCACGCACACACACACACACAATTTCACTCTTGATTCCCGGAACCACACCACAGTTCAGAGTGGCATGGTAGGGCTGTGGCCTAAGCACAGCCAGGGAGTGGGGATGAGCCACACATGGTAACAACTTATCTGATGGGCCTCTGGCAAAGTTTGTGGTAAATCACAGCATTGCTTCTGCGATGCTGATGGGTGGTGAGCTCTGTAGCACAAAATGGCTGCCATGTATGATCTAGTTGGGAGGTATGATATATACTTGTTATCTTTTTTTATTATTCTTTAAATAGCAACATATTATTTCAATTGATGAGAAGAACAATGTGTATTTTGACTACAAATCTTAAAATGGTGCTTTTGGTAAACATACTCCTCACAAGAGCACTGTCTGAGAAGACACTTTACCAGTGTAATAAATGTGCACATTGAAACTAAATGGGTCACAAATGAAGAGCATCCACACACTGATAATATATCACTGAGGTCATATCCAGGGCCATTGAGAGAGAGAGAGAGGGGAGAGAGAGAGACTGCTCTGAGTACCATGACTCTTAACTCTACATATCATGTGGGCTGCTTTCATATGTCAAAAGACATTGATAGTCATATCCATCCATATCACCTCAAAGTGTTATGCAACGTTTCTATAATGCAGATCCGGACAAAACTGAATTCGTCAAGTTCTGCATGGTGTGTCAAGTTCGTGAATGAAATACTGGACTACCAGTAATCAAACATCATTCCTAAATGCTATGACATTTACAACACAATTAATTGAGTTCCATGTAAATGTGAAATAAATGTGTTTCGTGACCTTTCGCAGGACACACTAATATAAATGAATTCCCAGGAATGCAATACTATGGGCTTAAAGCCACCTCAGAGAAGCTGAGCCACTTGCTACTGGCTATGTCCTATAATCATTCCCTCTCTATCCTGCTCCAGTCTACAGTGTCACGGTGTATCACTGCTGCTCTACACGCTGTTGTTCTCCACACTAGTCCTCAGGGTTGGGTAGGTTACTTTCTAAAAGTAATCGTTTACAGTTATCTGTCCAAAATTGTAATCAGTAACATAACTTTTGGATTACCCAAACTCAGTAATGTAATCTGATTACTTTCAGTTACTTTTAGATTACTTTCCAGCAACTCAGATTTTTTAACCAGACCAATTTTTGGGGGGTTGTTGCTAAAATTACACCAACAAAACACAAAATAACAGATGAGCATGCTTTGTAATGTTTCTAAAAACAATACATCTATTACTAGTAAGAAGTAATGTGGTATATTGTTTAATTTAATATTTTATGACCCGAGTCTTTTAACCAAAATATCACAGATGAGACAAAAATGTTCACCTGCCCTTTTAATGGTTACCGTAGTAATGTGACTCAAGTCATGTTTGTGCCTGTGAGATTGAGAGCGTGGCTGCATTCCAAACATGTTATTTTTACCCCCTCAGCCCTCGCAATAGCCACTTTCCCTCTGGTGAATCCCCATCGAAACCGGATGCAGTTTGTTTGCCATCTTAAGTGGAGGTCCAATTAACAAAGAACTTTGATCACTTGTATGGTTGATATGACCAACAATTCATGATGCTAGCTTGCTAAAAAAAATATATATAAAAATTTCATTGATTTTAGCATTGGCAAATTGGTTTAGTCTCGTAGTGAGGAGCCTATAAAACGTAGTTAGCTTCATAAACATATTTTTGGGAATTCTGAAATGTATTGGAATAAATTACCAAACTATAAAACTAGCTTGCCAGCTATGGGTAGCTAACTACCTGACAGAATTGTTAGCTAGCTAGGTACATTAATAGCTATAGGTTGATTGTTTTTAAGCACAACTTCAAGATTTCCACCAAGGACGTTGCCTCTCCAAACATCTCTCCCTCTCCAAACACTCGGATGTAAAACGTCATTCAAAGGATGACGGTTTAGGGCTGAGGGCTGTCTACTTTGAGTTTGGACTGCAGCCCCTGACTAGTAGCCGCCTTGTCTTCTCTTCCCTAGCAGTTGAAACTCAAACTTTGAAAAACAACCAAGAAACACAAGGACAAAGTCTCACTTCAGTAGACTTTTGTTTCAAGCAAAATAGACTGAGTTTTATGCCTGTGCGCAGCACTCTTAAAAATGAATCCTTCACTTAGTTGTTCATGTGCGCACAGTTCCCAGCCAGGCAGTGTTGAAGCTTGAGGTGGGATAGGCTATAGGAACAAAACGGCAGAAATACTTTGAAAAAAGCTACTGCAGCATTTATTTAGCTATAAATGTAATCATACTTGACGATTTTTATTCACAAATGCGAGGGAAATGCTCGCACTGTAGAGCCCTGTCCACCAGCAAACATGGCTGGTGAAATAGACATCTTACCCACCGATGCCAAAATCTACCTGCATTGTCATTTGGTGAGGGCTGGTTGTTAATTTTAGGCCCTGATCATACATACACTACAGGTCAAAAGTTTTAGAACAGCTACTCATTGAAGGGTTTATCTTTATTTTTTTACTATTTTCTACATTCTAGAATGATAGTGAAAAGATCACAACTATGAAATAACACATATGGAATCATGTAGTAACCAAACATGTGTTAAACAAATCAAAATATACTTTATATTTGAGACTAGAGGTCGACCGATTATGATTTTTCAACGCCGATACCGATTATTGGAGGACAAAAAAAGACGATACCGATTAATCGGACGATTTATTTAAAATATATATATATATATTTAAATATATATATATATATCATACACACACACACATTTTTGTAATAATGACAATTGCAACAATGAACAATGAACACTTTTATTTTAACTTAATATAATACATAAATACACACAACCGCACACAGCTCTGAAGTGACAATGATACTGAAGAGTCTGCTTAGGAGACAAATACTCTCAACTGTTTGAATAAAAATAGAGTTTAAGTTACCTGTGATGAATGTTGAAAACAAAAACTTTAATTTCTATATGCAGGAAATTCTATTTTAATAATGGGCATGGTAAGAATTGACAACCAAAGTGCGAGTCATAATTCCCATGACACCTTCTAGCAAAATCTGAAAAGCGGTTCCTTCATTTATTCCATAGGATATTTTTTAGATTCACTTAAAATAAGGTCTGTGTTTCGTGTAGGCTTACATCACCGTGCCAATTGTATAACTGTGTAGATATCCATAGGACAAGGTAACTCTGATCAATATTGGCTAAATATAAGCGAAGATACATTTTTTTGTAGAGTGGATTTATGAAAATATGTTGACAAACGTTACCTTATCCTAGTGAGATTTACACGGGTATCAAAACATCGAGGCGGTTTAAGCCTGCACGAAACACAGACCTTATTTGAAGTAGATCAAGACATTCTCAATGGAAGACATGAACGGTAAAATAACGAAGGAACCCCTTTCAAATTCAGCCGCAAGTTATTACAGGAATTATAACGCGTCGACTATTTCTCTCTAAACCATATACCTTTGACTAATCCGGAAACTATCACCTCGAAAACAAAACGTTTATTCCGTTCCGTATTTTATCTAACGGGTGGCATCCATGAGTCTAAATATTCCTGTTACATTGCACAACCTTCAATGTTGTCATAATTACGTAAAATTCTGGCAAATTAGTTCGCAAAGAGCCAGGCGGCCCAAACTGTTGCATATACCCTGACTCTGCGTGCAATGAACGCAAGAGAAATGACACAATTTCACCTGGTTAATATTGCCTGCTAACCTGAATTTCTTTTAGCTAAATATGCAGGTTTAAAAATATATACTTGTGTATTGATTTTAAGAAAGGCATTGATGTTTATGGTTAAGTACACATTGGAGCAATGACAGTCATTGATTGATTGTTTTTTATAAGATAAGTTTAATGCTAGCTAGCAACTTACCTTAGCTTACTGCATTCGCTAACAGGCAGGCTCCTCGTGGAGTGCAATGTAATCAGGTGTTAGAGCATTGGACTAGTTAACTGTAAGGTTGCAAGATTGGATCCCCCGAGCTGACAATGTTAAAAATCTGTCCTAGGCCGTCATTGAAAATAAGAATGTGTTCTTAACTGACTTGCCTAGTTAAATAAAGATTAAATAAAGGTGTAAAAAAATATTATAATAATAATAATTAAAATACATTTTTTTTTTTTAATCGGCAAATCGGCGCCCAAAAATACTGATTTCCGATTGTTATGAACACTTGAAATTGGCCCCGATTAATCGGCCATTCCGATTAATCGGTCGACCTCTATTTGAGACTCTTAAAATAGCCATCCTTTGCATTGATGACAGCTTTGTAAACTCTTGGCATCGTATTGACTGACCTTCATGTCTTAAAGTAATGATGTACTGTCATTACTCTTTGCTTATTTGAGCTGTTCTTGCAATAATATGGATTCTGTCTTTTACCAAATAGGGCTATCTTCTGTATACCCACCCTACCTTGTCACAACACAACTGATTGGCTCAAACGCATTAAGGAGGAAATAAATTCCACAAATTAACTTTTAAGAAGGCACACCTGTTAATTGAAATGCATTCCAGGTGACTACCTCATGAAGCTGGTTGAGATAATGCCAAGAGTGTGCAAAGCTGTCATCAAGGCAAAGGGTGGCTATTTGAAGAATCTCAAATATAAAATATATTTTGATTTGTTGAACACTTTTTAGGTAACTACATGATTCCATGTGGTATTTCATTGTTTTGATATATTCACTATTATTCAAAATGTAGAAAATAGTAAAAAATAAAGGAAAACCCTAAAATGAGTAGGTGTGTCCAAACTTTTGATCGGTAGTGTGTGTGTTTGATACCAATTGATTTACAATCTAGCATAGGAATTTACCAAATCACTTTGGGCCTCAAACTACTTTGTCTATAAAACACAAAATAGTTACTTCATATTTGTTATATATGACTAATGTCACATGGACATCAATTAATGTAGTAAGTGGATGACATTTATGTATGTGTGATCCATAAACACTTTCATCGATTGGAGCAGAGTAATGAGAGTTGTATTGATCCTGCAGCACTAGGTCCTCCTGTGGGGGGCAGTAGAGGTAAAGTAGTACTCACTATTGGGCAGAGTCATTGAGCTGGTATTCTCGGGCACGGCTGAAGCACTCCTGGTTGCCGGAGTCAGACCACAGGCGGATCATAGCCCCCAGGAGCTCAGGAGAGTAGGGCTCAGTGTCCTCCATACGACTCACCACGTCACACACCATCTTAGCATCAGCCTGAGGAGAGAGAGGAACAACAGGTACATTATACATTGCACCTTTAATACAGTACATTTACATCATTTAGTAACCATTCTTACAGGAGCAATTATGATTAAGTGCCTTGCTCAAGGGCACATTGACAGATTTTTCACATAGGCGGCTCAGGGATTTGAACCAGTATCTTTTCAGTTACTTTCCCAAAACTCTTAACCACTAGGCTACCTGCCGCCCAATACACACAAGCCTGTAGACAGGTAAACATCAGCCTGTAGATAGGAACAGATATAGCACTCACATTAAGTATCCATATCACAATACAATCAGAGAGGTATTTCCTGTGCAAAGATAATACTTCTAAAATTACAGTGTAATTAGAAAATACCCTTATGGAAAACAATTGCTGTTAGAGTGCGTATAACTGTAGTACGCTGCAAATATACAAATATTTTTTACTGCAGTAATTTTGCAGAGTAACTGCAGTTACACTGCAGTACACTGCAGTTATTCTGAAATTACTGCGTCCAAAACACCACAGTCGACTGCAGTTACTGCAGTTTCAAAACTGCATTCCTTTTTTGTAAGGGTAGAGATATCTAAATCTAGGAGCTGAAATGAAACAACTGTTTTTCATTCCACTAGTGTCTACAAATGTGACGGTCACAGGAGAGGAGCATCCTGGAAGGAGTGATCCTGCCTTCCCCGCATAACCTCAAACACTAGTCACGAATCACAATGTCTCGACCTGAGCACTGGGTCTGGGAAAGTGTTTCAGCCCTTATTACCGACCCCCCACTGCCTGGCTAGAGAGTTATGCAACAGTGACTCAATTACAGGCTGGGCGTCCTGTGTGTGTGTGTGTTTATGGACCACTACTCTGCCTCTCCTCTCTGCAGCTGCTAATCCCACCCACTTCCTGTGGGTTCCGCTCCTAGTCATTATTGAAACGGAACAACCACCCACCAACCCACCCTGAGTATTGGAGCATGATAACATAGTGTAGGGAGTCATTGACCTGTGTGCCCTCTCTGAATGACCATGTGCAGTTGACACCCACCAAAGAGTTTGATTGACAGGCTCTCTGTGCTGGGACATGCTACAGCTTTGACACAGCAGCTTCAGCCTGTTTGTCACTCACAGCACCAATCAGGTCCCTAGTTACCAACAGAGTAAAGGTCATGGGCGTCACTAAGAAGGGGGAAAAACTCCTCAGCCTCTATGTTTCACCGGCTGCTGCTGCTGCTCTGAAGCTGATCAATACCCAGAATCATTGATAATGATCTACACACTGGATACACATTGGTCTGCACACACACACCTACCTGCAATCTCCTCTATAATGGTGGACAGGATGAGGCATGCAAAAAAATAAAACAGTGCTTTCTCCCTTCCTCTAATCTCCTCACTTGCTCAACACTTCCCTTTCTTACATAACTGCCCTGATGTCATTCTCACTTCTTTATGTAGCATTGGTCCAAAGTTACACTAACACAAAGCCATGCAGTGTCTGCAGCCAAGGTCCTGAAGAGCGTTTTGTTCCTTTTAGCAGGAGAGCTGGGCAGCTTAGCTGTGACAAAGCCCAGCATTTTAGGTCAGACTCACTGCAGACTCACAGCCAACTGAGCAAGGAGAGGGAGGAACACTTCAACCCAAATCAGCACAAAAACAAGCGTGAGAAATAGAGAATAGTTTTGATAAGGGGCAAGAGAGAAAATGAGAATCAGGTTGGAATTGCCAATTTGGTATCTCACGAGATTCTCTCTATGCCATACAGTATTTTCCCTGGTGGGAGAGAGAGACTGCTGTGTTCACATCAACACGAAACGCCTGGAGACATCTGGAACCTAGCACAGGAGAAGTGACAGGAACTGCTATCACCATTAAGGTCTGACACACTAAAATACATCTCACTGGGAGATAAACTGAGATTAGGAAACCAAGAAGTTCCAGCTGTAATATTACCGTACCACCTGTATTTCCATACTAGGGGAGAGTGTGGTAAGTTGAGTCAAATGGTTAGTTGAGCCACCCCTTGTTTCTAGGAAACCATACACAAAAGTAACCATGTGACCAAATATTTACAAAGATGTCATATTTTCTTGGAGTCTGTGAAGAAACCACATGGAAAAAGTGGTAAGCAAGTTAGGTCCAAAACACAGATTTTTACCAAGTCAAATTAATGTATTGTGTTATAGGTTTCATGATGCTTGTATCTAAACCAAAGTAGATACATAATTTGGGGTCTCTATAAGCGTCAATAAGAGGTCCTAAATCTACACTCTTAGAAATAAGGGTTCCAAAAGGGTTCTTCCGCGGTGCCCATAGGAGAACCCTTTCTGGTTCCAGGTAGAACTCTTTTATGTTTCATGTAGAACTCTTTGTGTAAAGGGTTCCACATGGAACTCAAAAGGGTTCTACCTGGAACCAAAAGGGTTCTACCTGGAACCAAACAAGGTTCTTCAAAGGGTTCTACCTGGAACCAAAAAAGGGCTCTTCAAAGGGTTATCCTATAGGAAAGACGAAAAACCCTTTTAAATTCTAGATAGTACCTTTTTGTCTAAGAGTGTAGCATGAAAGTGCATCCTTGTAGCTGTGTGGACAAAAGTAGTCAACATGTTTGCCATGGGGTAAGTTGAGCCAATGGCTACCATGCCTCATACAAATTACTACATTTAGTCAGTTTTATGCATAATACGCATCGTAGTGCATTTTGTATTGTTACAGGCAGACATCATCATGTCCAGTGTACACAGACGTAAAACAAGCCGGGGCAAACCCCCCTTCAGGTTCTTGCGAGAACAGCCAAGGAAGTAAGAAAAGGGAAGATGTCCATTTGAGCAGCAGCAAGGGCTAAATAAAATAGACTGAATGACACTGAAGAGGTACATTGACAAAAAAGAACACAAACACGTACCTGTGCGAAAGAGAGGCTATGACAGAGCAGGAACATAAGGTCTTATCTGATGACATGGAGTCTGAGCTTGCTAAACATATCAAGAATCACAGGACCAGTTTCATGGGCTTAGTTGCCTCAAATGCAGAGAACTTGCCTACGAATTGGCACATCGAAATAACATCCCTTACCCATACAACTGGTCAAGAAATGGAAGGGTAAGTCATATTGAACAGCGAGATCTATATTTGAATGTAGGCATACATTTAAGATATACAATATACCACACCCCCATTCCATGAATTAAACTTTGACCTACCAGCACCATCACCCACTGTCACAGGACACTATCACCCACTTATCCCATGGCAGCTCAACTGACCTTGTCCCAAATTACCCCATACCCGGCTTTAGTTGTGCAAAGAGACAACTTTTTTCGACAAGCTATGTTTTCAAAACGGTTATGTTTACAAGAATTCTGATTATTTCCAGGGACACACAACATCTTGAAACATATAAATATGTCTTTGTTAGAAAGAATACTATATTTCCCTTGACGTAGTGATGCTGAATGTAAAAAAGGCTCTGTCTCCTCCCTCCTAGTAAGCCTAACCTTTAAGTACAGGCTCTGTGAACTCAGTTGGATGGAGCCCTGTAGGCCACACCTCCTCCACTATAGACGGGTTCAACAGTCAAAACAGAAACAAATCCATGCACGGCCTGATAGGAACGATCTCCACTGACCCCTGACTGATATAAACTCAAAAGGGCATTTATCTCCAACTGACACCCACTGCCTCTGACTCAGATTGCCTCCACACTCCACATCCATTCAACTGTTCAAAAGGCAGCTTAGGGCCACATCCCTGTGTCATCTCCCACTACTGGCCCTTAGAGAAGGCCACGCATTTTATCAGGCCTTTACTGTCCAGCAGTCAAGCATAATATGGCGGTTGAACACTAGAAAAAACTGTTTTGTGCGACTCAAATGTTCTCATGATATTGGACGGCTAACCATCTTACAATAAAAATGGGCACATACTGTTTATGTGTTGTAGGCCTACAGGCAGTGACTTGTCCAGAACATTTTGAATGGGATGGCCAATGCAAGGTGGAAGTTTTCAATATAGTGAAGACATCAACACTATGAAATAACACATATGGAATCATGTAGTAACCAAAAAAAGTGTTAAAGAAATCAAAATATACTTTATATTTTAGATTCTTTGAAGTAGCCACCCTTTGACTTGATGACAGCTTTGCACACTCTTGGCATTCTCTCAACCAGCTTCATGAGGAATGCTTTTCCAACAGTCTTGAAGGAGTTCCCACATATGCTGAACACTTGTTGGCTGCTTTTCCTTCACTCTGCGGTCCGACTCATCCCAAACCCTCTCAATTTGGTGGAGGCCAGGTCATCTGATGCAGCACTCCATCACTTTCCTTCTTGGTCAAATAGCCCTTACACAGCTTGGAGGTGTGTTTTGGGTCATTGTCCTGTTGAAAAACAAATGATAGTGTGACTAAGCGCAAACCAGATGGGATGGCGTATCACTGCAGAATGATGTGGTAGCCATGCTGGTCAAGTGTGACTTGAATTCTAAATGAATCCATGACAGTGTCACCAGCAAAGCACCCCCCCTAGCATCACACCTCCTCCTCCGTGCTTCACGGTGGGAACCACACATGCGGAGATAATTTGTTCACCTACTCCTTTTCTCACAAAGACACGGCGGTTGGAACCAAAAATCTCAAATTTGGACTCATCAGACCAAAGGACAGATTTCCACCGGTCTAATGTCCATTGCTCGTGTTTCTTGGCCCAAGCAAGTCTCTTCTTCTTATTGGTGTCCTTTAGTAGTCGTTTCTTTGCAGCAATTCGACCATGAAGGCTTGATTCACGCCATCTCCTCTGAACGGGGGGGGGGGGGGGGGGGGTGCTTCCGAGTGGCGCAGCAGTCTAAGGCACTGCATCTCAGTGCTAGAGGCATCACTACAGACCCTGGCTCGATTCCAGGCTGTATCACAACGGCCGAGATTGGGAGTCCCATAGGGCAGTGCACAATTGGCCCAGTGTCATCCGGGTTAGGGTTTGGCCGGGGTAGGCTGTCATTGTAAATATGAATTTGTTCTTAACTGGCTTGCCAAGTTAAATAATAAAAATACAAATAAAAACAGTTGAACTCTGTGCAGCATTTATTTGGGCTGCAATTTCTGAGGCTGGTAACTCTAATGAACGTATCCTCTGCAACAGAGATACAGTTGAAGTCGGAAGTTTACATACACAAAGGTTGGAGTCATTAAAACTTGTTTTACAACCACTCCACAAATTTCTAGTTAACAAACTATAGTTTTGGCAAGTCGGTTAGGACATCTGCTTTGTGCATGACACAAGTCATTTTTCCAACAATTGTTTACAGACAGATTATTTCACTTATAATTCACAATTCCAGTGGGTCAGAGGTTTACATACACTAAGTTGACTGTGCCTTTAAACAGCTTAGACAATTTCAGAAAATGAGTTTCTGACAGGCTAATTGACATCATTTGAGTCAATTGGACTTGTACCCGTGGATGTATTTCAAGGCATACCTTCAAACTCAGTGCCTCTTTGCTTGACATCATGGGAAAATCAAAAGAAATCAGCCAAGACCTCAGAAAAAAAATTGTAGACCACAAGTCTGGTTCATCCTTGGGAGCAATTTCCAAATGCCTGAAGGTACCACGTTCATCTGTACAAACAATAGTACGCAAGTATAAACATCATGGGACCACACAGCCGTCATACCGCTCAGGAAGGAGACGCGTTCTGTCTCCTAGAGATGAACGTACTTTGGTGCGAAAAGTGCAAATCAATCCCAGAACAACAGCAAAGGACCTTGTGAAGATGCTGGAGGAAACAGGTACAAAAGTATCTATATCCACAGTAAAACGAGTCCTATATCGACATAACCTGAAAGGCCGCTCAGCAAGGAAGAAGCCACTGCTCCAAAACTGCCATAAAAAAACAGACTACGGTTTGCAACTGCACATGGGGACAAATATCGTACTTTTTGGAGAAATGTCCTCTGGTCTGATGAAACAAAAATAGAACTGTTTGGCCATAATGACCATCGTTATGTTTGGAGGAAAAAGGGGAGGCTTGCCAGCCGAAGAACACCATCCCAACCGTGAAGCACGGGGGTGGCAGCATCATGTTGTGGGGGTGCTTTGCTGCAGGAGGGACTGGTGCACTTCACAAAACAGATGGCATCATGAGGATGGAAAATTATGTGGATTTATTGAAGCAACATCTCAAGACATCAGTCAGGAAGTTAAAACTTGGTCGCAAATGGGTTTTCCAAATGGACAATGACCCCAAGTATACTTCAAAAGTTGTGCCAAAATGGCTTGAGGACAACAAAGTCAAGGTATTGGAGTGGCCATCACAAAGCCCTGACCTCAATCCTATCGAAGATTTGTGGGAAGAACTGATAAAGCGTGTGTGAGCAAGGAGGCCTACAAACCCGACTCAGTTACACGAGCTCTGTCAGGAGGAATGGGCCAAAATTCAGGCTAATTGATTCATTAGAAAACCCTTTTCAATTATGCTAGCACAGCTGAAAACTGTTGTCCTGATTAAAGAAGCAATATAACTGGCCTTCTTTAGACTACTTAAGTATCCGGAGCATCAGCATTTGTGGGTTTGATTACAGGCTCAAAATGGCCAGAAACAAAGAACTTTCTTTGTCAGTCTATTCTTGTTCTGAGAAACGACGGCTTTTCCATGCAAGAAATTGCCAAGAAACTGAAGATCTCGTACAACGCTGTGTACTACTCCCTTCACAGAACAACGCAAACTGTCTCTAACCAGAATAGAAAGAGGAGTGGGAGGCCCCGGTGCACAACTGAGCAAGAGGACAAGTACATTAGATTGTTAGTTTGAGAAACAGATGCCTCACAAGTCCTCAACTGGCAGCTTCATTAAATAGTACCCACAAAACACCAGTCTTAACGTCAACAGTGAAGAAGGGACTCCGGGATGCTGGCCTTCTAGGCAGAGTTGCAAAGAAAAAGCCATATCTCAGACTGGCCAATAAAAAGAAAAGATTAAGATGGGCAAAAGAACACAGACACTGGACAGAGGAGCTCTGCCATCATCCCGGAGTCGCCTCTTCACTGATGATGTTGAGACTGGTGTGTTGCGGGTACTATTTAATGAAGCTGCCAGTTGAGGACTTGTGAGGCGTCTGTTTCTCAAACTAGACACTATAAAGTGCTTATCCTCTTGCTCAGTTGTGCACCGGGGCCTCCCACTGCTCTTTCTATTCTGGTTAGAGCCAGTTTGAGCTGTACTGTGAAGGGAGTACTTTGAGTCAAAGTATCAATATAATATCGTCCAAAATAATATTGCGACATGTAACTGTACAAATTTTTTCCCCCATCACTCTCTCGTTTTTATTTTGCTACATAAAATGACGCACACATGGATAATGGGGACTGTGATTGCCTATTGAATTTAAATCAGTTTCAAACAAACACATAGCGATTCATTATGACCCTTGTGCCAGGCTGGGGAGAATAGAGCAATCTTCATCAGCATTCATTCATTAGAGTAAGCAGGCTCCCTTTAAAGGGATGTTGAGGGATTTGAATAATGTATATCTCCCTCTCTCGCTCCATGAAAAAGAGACGGTACACATTCCTTACTCCCCCTGAATCCCAAATTGACATTTTCCAAAGTGAAAAGAAGAAAAGCCGTTAGGCCAATACAGGGAAAGCCTGATAGCACCTTAATGCATAAACCTCATCCCACCTTTGTAGTGAGGAAACCTACGAACCGTGAAATGTAAAATTATTAGTGTGAACTATGGTGCATTTTAAACTCCATGGGCCAGTCTAGTCAAGGTGGCCTCCATTTATTTAGTGCCAACGCAGCGACAGAGGTGACCTTTCCTTCCTAATTAGGGCAGGGCCATCAGAGGCGATCTACTTCCTGCTGAGATATACGGTCCCTGGTCCCTCCCTGAGCCTGTCTGCTCCCTGCTCCTGTGTGGGTCCACATCAAACAGGTGACTTCCTGCCTGCCCTTCTCACCCAGCCCTGTGAGATCCAGCACCAGCACAGATTAGGATTAAAACAAGGCCACAAAGTGCCTGTTTATTGGTATTATAATATACCCTTCTCAGACTGTATCACCACAACACCCCATGTTCTAATGTACTCCCATTCTTAGCTACTGTTATCTTATCTTCAAAAATACATATTTTGATCACAGCTCAAAATTGAGGATTAGGATAGTGATGGGGATAAAGGGGTGCAGGTTAAATGTAATGTAGGACATTTTTAGGTTTCATACAGTACTATACTAGTCTGGTCCCAGATCTGTTATGTTTGGCATAACAATGACCATACAGTAGGACTTGGCTATATAGCACAAACAGATCTGGGACTAGGCTAATAGGCTTGTACTTTTCCCCTGGGTTACACAACTTCCTGTTCCACTGTAACAGTCTGTGTGGTGGGTGAGCTGAACAGCACTCCACTCCACTGATGATCCTGAGAGACTGCACAGTAATTATGAACAGTCAGGTGCTGGACATTATGCACAGATGGCTATCCATCATTGAGGGTTAATTATCCCAATGTGTGTGTGTGTGGTCATGATCACTTGGCTGGCTCTGTCAGCAGCTGCTGCTCAGGCCTCATGGTCCACTACTCAAGGTACTGTACAGGGAGCCTCTGTGGCAGACGCCTGCTCTGAGTTCTTCAGATGGAGAGATGCTACTCTGATTACCGCAGAACCACAGCAGAGGCTGTTTAACCACCACTGGAGCCTCCACTACGGGTCTAGAACAGATAAGGATACAGAAAATATTGATCACTTCAGTTTATGGCTCTCCCTTTACTGCATGTTGTGTACTGTACTGTACAGTAACTATACAGAGGGATGAGGGCTCTGTGGACAAACCGTCATGTCACATTACAATTAAACAGTGAGCTGTGGTCAAATGGCTGCTTCCTCTTCCTCTCCCAGGAGAGACCAGTGGTCTGATCCAATTTCCTGAGACCAAGCTCTGATATTACATGAACAGTTATTTTCATAAACAATTACTGTATATACTTAGGGCCCTATAAAATATGTTTTTCTCTCCCAACATCTGTTTTCTCCATTTAGTTTCTCCAGGTTTCAGTTTTTTTCAGGGTTTCGCTCTATAAATCACACTTTTTTAATAAAACAAAAAACAAAATGGGATGTTCTAAGTTTACAACAATCCTTAAGCGACATCAGGAGACCACAAAATCTGAATCAACGAAATGTCGATTTTTGGGTCTAGTTACTCTGTAATTCAGTGTGCACCAGCCAGACACCGTTGTTTGGTTAGCAATGCTTCTGTAGTGCTAATGTGAGTGCAAAGTTTGCAAAACAAATGGCAACTGGATTGATGCAAACAATCATGATATCATTCTGCCAGGTAGGCACTAGCTACTTTGTAGTTAACATTTAATTGAGAAGGTTTTTGGGAAAGTTTTTCCACCTACCAGAAGGCGGTTGTCATGACATTAGCATCATCGCTAAGTGGTAGACAAACGTGCACACACATACAGGGGCATTCTTGTGCCGTTGAACCTCAGAAAGTTGAAGGAAAATACGAATCACCGATGCATTTTGTTCATGTCCTATGATAATCTTGGGCAAATGAATTACTTTTCTAATAAATTCAATACATTTAGTTGATTCCCTACAAAGTTAAACTCATTGTTTAATGTATGGTTTCTGTGATACCGTCCGCGTTCTCTGCAATGCCGATTTTACAGAGCCCTATATACTGCCTTTGTCTCTTTCCTCTCTTCTATTGTCTGTGTTTGTGAACAGGGCCTCCAGATGAACAAAGAGACCAGTGAGTGGTTGTCGTTCTGTGAGCAGCACCCCCAGTTGAATTAGCAATGAACGAAAAGGTCAAAGATCAATGCTCAGCAGCATTAGCTGTCCTGGGGCACAACATGGACGTTCTTCAGGAAGGTCACTGCAGCCGTCACCGCGGAGCTCCATGTGAAAACCAAATGGCCTCCGGTATCGACATCTATGATAATCACCTGGCCACACCTGTAGAGCAGAATCCAGCAGAGAAGAACGTAGCTGAAGGTAAACCCAGAACGCAGCTAGAAAAAGTCCACTGTGATCAATAGCTCTGCGTGGGAATTCTATAGCCATCATCATGACAGCATTGCCTCTTATTTAATATATTCAATAGAAAATACCATAGTACATTAGAATACAGTATCTACAGTTATACTCAAAGCACAAGTTATGCCATCCATGTCAAAGGGGAGGTGTGTCCTTCTCTGTATGTATGCATGTATGGTGACACTGACATCATAGTAGACTTTGTCCACAAACATGGTTTCCTTCACCTTTCTCCCTCTATCTCAACCCCTCATGTCCTTCGCTACCTCTTCCTTCTCCTTTCTTCACCCCTCCCTTTCCCTGTGTGTTCACCCCTCCCTTTCCACCCTCCCTCCCCCTTCACTACTCTGCATCATGACATTCAGCTCCAGTTACCATGGTTATCAGGCCCTTCCTGGGGAATGTGATCTTGGGTCTGATGCTCACGCTACCTCTCTACCTCGCTCCCGCTACCTCTCTCCCTCCCTCACTACTCCGCTCTCATCTTTCTCCTTTCTCTGTGCCTCCCACGGCAACTGATGAAATATTGACCTGATAAAATATTTAACTGTTATTCTGCTTTCCTGCAGTTGTGGCCTAATGGTTGTCAGCCTTAAAGGCAATACAGTAGGCTACTACGCGTTGTGGCTGTGTCTCTATTGCCACGCTGAGTGGAGAGGAGAGACCACCATGGCTGCCACTCTCTTCAAACACACAGAGCTGAGCCCCAGAGCTCCTGCCTGCCCCGAGCCACACCATTAACCTCCTGCCTGCCCCGAGCCACACCAATACCCTCCTGCCTACCCCGAGCCACACCATTAACCTCCTGCCCGCCCCGAGCCACACCATTAACCTCCTGCCTGCCCCGAGCCACACCATTAACCTCCTTCCTGCCCCGAGCCACACCATTAACCTCCTGTCCGCCCCGAGCCACACCATTAACCTCCTGCCTACCCCGAGCCACACCATTAACCTCCTGCCTGCCTCGAGCCACACCATTAACCTCCTGCCTGCCCCGAGCCACACCATTACCCTCCTGCCTACCCCGAGCCACACCATTAACCTCCTGCCCGCCCCGAGCCACACCATTAACCTCCTGTCCGCCCCGAGCCACACCATTAACCTCCTGTCCGCCCCGAGCCACACCATTAACCTCCTGCCTGCACCGAGCCACACCATTAACCTCCTGCCTGCCTCGAGCCACACCATTAACCTCCTGCCTGCCCCGAGCCACACCATTACCCTCCTGCCTACCCCGAGCCACACCATTAACCTCCTGCCTGCCCCGAGCCACACCATTAACCTCCTGCCCGCCCCGAGCCACACCATTAACCTCCTGCCCGCCCCGAGCCACACCATTAACCTCCTGTCCGCCCCGAGCCACACCATTAACCTCCTGTCCGCCCCGAGCCACACCATTAACCTCCTGTCCGCCCCGAGCCACACCATTAACCTCCTGCCTACCCCGAGCCACACCATTAACCTCCTGCCTGCCTCGAGCCACACCATTAACCTCCTGCCTGCCCCGAGCCACACCATTAACCTCCTGTCCGCCCCGAGCCACACCATTAACCTCTTGCCCGCCCCGAGCCACACCATTAACCTCCTGCCTGCCCTTTTGGTTAAAAGAGCCCCTCCTGCAGCAAAGCACCCCCACAACATGATGCTGCCACCCCCGTGCTTCACGGTTGGGATGTTGTTCTTCGGCTTGCAAGCGTCTTTTTCCTCCAAACGTAACGATGGTCATTTTGGCCAAACAGTCCTATATTTGTTTCATCAGACCAGAGGACATTTCTCCAAAAAGTAATATCTTTGTCCCCATATGCAGTTGCAAACCGTAGTCTGGCTTTTTTATGGCGGTTTTGGCTTCTTCCTTGCTGAGTGGCCTTTCTAATTATGTCGATATAGGACTTGTTTTACTGTGGATATAGATACTTTTGTACCTGGTTCCTCCAACATCTTCACAAGGTCCTTTGCTGTTGTTCTGGGATTGATTTACACTTTTCGCACCAAAGTACGTTCATCTCTAGGAGACAGAACGCGTATCCTTCCTGAGCGGTATGATGGCTGCGTGGTCCCATTGTGTTTATACTTGCGTACTATTGTTTGTACAGATGAACGTGGTACCTTCAGGCGTTTGGAAATTGCTCCCAAGGATGAACCAGACTTGTGGAGGTCTACAATTATTTTTCTGAGGTCTTGGCTGATTTCTTATGATTTTCCCATGAGGTCAAGCAAAGACGCACTGAGTTTGAAGGTAGGCCTTGAAATACATCTACAGGTACACCTCCAATTGACTCAAATGATGTCAATTAGCCTATCAGAAGCTTCTAAAGCCATGACATTTTCTGGAATTTTCCAAGCTTTTTAAAGGCACAGTCAACTTAGTGTATGTAAACTTCTGACCCACTGGAATTGTGATACAGTGAATTATAAGTGACATAATCTGTCTGTAAACAATTGTTGGAAAAATTCCTTGTGTCATGCACAAAGTAAAAGTCCTAACCAACTTGCTAAAACTATAGTTTGTTAACAAGAAATTTGTGGAGTGGTTGAAATACGAATTTTAATGACTCCAATTTAAGTGTATGTAAACCTCCGACTTCAACTGTATCTAGTACGTAGCTATCTCTATATCTAGTAGCTCTCTCTCTCTCTATCTCGTAGCTATCTCTCTCTCTATCTCGTAGCTATCTCTCTCTCTATCTAGTAGCTATCTCTCTCTATCTCGTAGCTATCTCTCTCTCTATCTAGTAGCTATCTCCCTCTATCTCGTAGCTATCTCTCTCGCTATCTAGTAGCTATCTCCCTCTATATCTAGTAGCTATCTCTCTCTATATCTAGTAGCTATCTCGCTCTCTATCTAGTAGATATCTCTCTCTATCTCGCTCTCTATCTAGTAGCTATCTCTCTCTCTATCTAGTAGCTATCTCTCTCTCTCTCTAGTAGCTATCTCTCTCTCTATCTAGTAGCTATCTCTCTCTCTATCTAGTAGCTATCTCTCTCTCTCTAGTAGCTATCTCTCTCTCTCTAGTAGCTATCTCTCTCTCTATCTAGTAGCTATCTCCCTCTATATCTAGTAGCTATCTCGCTCTCTATCTAGTAGCTATCTCTCTCTCTCTATCTAGTAGCTATCTCTCTCTCTATCTAGTAGCTATCTCTCTCTCTATCTAGTAGCTATCTCTCTCTCTATCTAGTAGCTATCTCTCTCTCTATCTAGTAGCTATCTCTCTCTCTATCTAGTAGCTATCTCTCTCTATCTCGTAGCTATCTCTCTCTATCTCGTAGCTATCTCTCTCTCTTTCTATCTATCTCGTAGCTATCTCTCTCTATCTCGTAGCTATCTCTCTCTATCTCGTAGCTATCTCCCTCTATATCTCGTAGCTATCTCTCTCTATATCTAGTAGCTATCTCGCTCTCTATCTAGTAGCTATCTCTCTATCAATCTAGTGTCTCGTAGCTATCTATCTATCGCATAGCTATCTATCTATTTAGCATCTATCTAGTCTCTCTCCCCTCTCATAGCTATTAGCTACAGCAAGGGTGTGAGTTTGTGTGAGTGTAGTGTACAGACTGACGATGGATTTGGCAGTGGGTGTGGTGCTGTCTGTCTTTAGGCCTGTGGGTTGCTGCTGTGTCAGCTGAGGCCTGGCATTTATTAAAGAGCAATCTACTCTCCACTGTTGGCTCCAATAGCAGCAGAATTAACCTTGGCCTGCTCCTCTCCTCTCTGCTCCTCTCTGCCTCAACAGACTTAACACAGACACTTATTTTTCAGAAGCAGCACAAAGCTGCCACCCCCACCCCTCTGAAACACACCTCAGTGAGATTCCTCATTTGTCTAGGTGTCAGTCTTTCTTACCATTTTGTAGACAGTAGGCTATGTGGTTAACACCATACCTACCTACCAGTAGGTAGGTAGCTACATGGCTTCAGTAGGGTTGCTGGATGCACTATGAATGTTACCAGAGAATCTCAGCTATCTCACTCCTCAGCCTCTGTCTGGGCGCAGGTCCACAGATGTTACAGCATGCAGTAAAAACACTCCATCATTTCTGTCAACACATTATTGTTTAGGAGTGCACCCCCATATGGGACTATCCCCAACCCTTAACCCCACCCCTCTCAGGCGTCCCAGAGCAGTTCGCAGGACACTCAGGGGAGCTAGCGAGAGGAGGAAATCAAATTAAGTGGCAGCCTGCGAATAACAAACAACATGGGCGTCAGGGCGTTGTCTCTGTGCTGTGGCAGGCTGGCAGGCCAGTAATTACGCTGGCCTGTGTGCCCAGCCAGGTGGAAATGACATGCCCACAGGTGGAGGTTGCACAAAGTGGCGCCCGTCTGGCAAGACCCCTGGGACACCACACAGGGAGGAGGAGAAATTAGACAGAGTGCAAAAGGATCCATATCTTCTCCTGTCTTAATGTTACTGCTTTGTCATCATCCTGACCTATACCTTTTAATTTCATACTTAGGTTGTAGTAGTAGTGGCCCATTAATGCAGTAGTGGGTGAGAGGTGAGTGCAACGATGGAAAAGGGATCTGGTACCATATTCTCTGTATCTAGAGTATGGAAGTATTGACAACTCATAAAAATTCAATTCCACCCCTTAAACCACTCATAATAACATCAATAGGAAGTCATAGTATCATCCCACCAAAGACAGAGATAGTGTTATATAGGGAGGGCGGGAAAATGTAAAAGAAAAAAAGCTTGGGCCCTATTCAGAGCCATCCCAACCAATGAAACGCTGAGATCACTGAGATGCAGTGTTCCTATTCTTCTTTAAGTCTCCGATGAGCTATGTCTCTGTGGCAACCACCTGTTTCCTAGCAGCACAGCTCCGATTATGGAAAAATGAATGAAAATCCACCCCGAGAGAGCGGGAAGGGAAGAGAGCAGACAGGACGGAAAACCAGATGTCCACAGAGTTACCGACAACCCAGTAAAAACAAGCTGTCGCTCCCTCCGTGTGGAGAGAGGATCATAAATCACACCCAAGACTAACCAACAGTCAGCACCCAGTAATGTGGTAGAGGATCATCACACACAAGACTAACCAACAGTCAGCACCCAGTAATGTGGTAGAGGATCATCACACACAAGACTAACCAACAGTCAGCACCCAGTAATGTGGTAGAGGATCATCACACCCAAGACTAACCAACAGTCAGCACCCAGTAATGTGGTAGAGGATCATCACACCCAAGACTAACCAACAGTCAGCACCCAGTAATGTGGTAGAGGATCATCACACACAAGACTAACCAACAGTCAGCACCCAGTAATGTGGTAGAGGATCATCACACCCAAGACTAACCAACAGTCAGCACCCAGTAATGTGGTAGAGGATCATCACACACAAGACTAACCAACAGTCAGCACCCAGTAATGTGGTAGAGGTTCATCACACCCAAGACTAACCAACAGTCAGCACCCAGTAATGTGGTAGAGGTTCATCACACCCAAGACTAACCAACAGTCAGCACCCAGTAATGTGGTAGAGGATCATCACACCCAAGACTAACCAACAGTCAGCACCCAGTAATGTGGTAGAGGTTCATCACACACAAGACTAACCAACAGTCAGCACCCAGTAATGTGGTAGAGGATCATCACACCCAAGACTAACCAACAGTCAGCACCCAGTAATGTGGTAGAGGATCATCACACCCAAGACTAACCAACAGTCAGCACCCAGTAATGTGGTAGAGGATCATCACACCCAAGACTAACCAACAGTCAGCACCCAGTAATGTGGTAGAGGTTCATCACACACAAGACTAACCAACAGTCAGCACCCAGTAATGTGGTAGAGGATCATCACACCCAAGACTAACCAACAGTCAGCACCCAGTAATGTGGTAGAGGATCATCACACCCAAGACTAACCAACAGTCAGCACCCAGTAATGTGGTAGAGGTTCATCACACCCAAGACTAACCAACAGTCAGCACCCAGTAATGTGGTAGAGGATCATCACACCCAAGACTAACAAACAGTCAGAGTGCTGCTTATCAGCTGAAGAGGAGCACCTTGTTTCATGGACCTAAATCTATATCTAGCCCCTGAATGCATTAGTTTGATAGTGATAACTGTAATGAAGAGCTATTGAATTAGATTATCTTATTTTCTCAGTTTGTCAGATGAAAAAGTACACACAGTACCCAGCATTAGTGGTGGCAGGTAGCCTAGTGGTTAGAGCGTTGGACTAGTTAACCGTAAGGTTGCAAGATTGAATCCCCGAGCCGACAAGGTAAAAATCTGTCGTTCTGCCCCTGAACAAGGCAGTTAACCCACTGTTCCTAGGCCGTCATTGAAAATACGAATTTGTTCTTAACTGACTTACCTAGTTAAATAAAGGTAAAATAAAAAAAAATATTAGCCACACTGTGGCAGTCAATCACCAACTCAACTGGAACATACTGTGTTAACCAAGGGAGACAGAATAAGACCTCATTCTCTCTGACTACTACTAACAGCACCACTTAGAGCACTGAAACTTTGGTACTTTTTCTATACTAGAGAATGAAAAACGATTCGGTACAAGAATTTTTGTTACTTTCGGTACTTCTGTCAAATGTGTCTAACGTCATATACGGATTGAGAGGATCGAGTCTGTCTAGTATTTTGTCTGAATCTTCTCAAGGGGCAGTAGCTAGCCAGGCAACTTGTGCTTGGGCATGCAGCTGACACAGGTGACACAGGTGCTTAGTCCCAGGGTCCTTAGCTTAGTGATGAGCTTTGAGGGCACTATGGTGTTGAACGCTGGGCTGTAGTCAATGAATAGCATTCTCACATAGGTGTTCCTTTTGTCCAGGTGTGAAAGGGCAGTGTGGAGTACATCTGTGGATCTGTTGGGGCGGTATGCAAATTGGAGTTGGTCTATGGTTTCTGGGATAATGGTGTTGATGTGAGCCATGACCAGCCTTTCAAAGCATTTCATGGCTACAGACGTGACTGCTACGGGTCGGTAGTCATTTAGGCAGGTTACCTTAGTGTTCTTGGGCACCACGACTATGGTGGTCTGCTTGAAACATGGTGGTATTACAGACTCAGACAGAGAGGTTGAAAATGTCAGTGAAGACATTTGCCAGTTGGTTAGCGCAATGCTCGGAGTACATGTCCTTGTAATCCGTCTGGCCCATCGGCTTGTGAATGTTGACCTGTTTAAAGGTCTTACTCACATCGGCTGCTGAGAGTGTGATCACACAGTCATCTGGAACAGCTGATGCTCTCATCCATATTTCAGTGTTACTTTCCTCGAAGCGAGCATAGAAGTTATTTTGCTCGTCTGGTTAGGCACGTGTCACTGAGCAGCTCTCGGCTGTGCTTCCCTTTGTAGTCTGTAATAGTTTGCAAGCCCTGACACATCCGACGAGCGTCGGAGCCGATGTAGTACGATTCAATCTTAGTCCTGTATTGACGCTTTGCCTGTTTGATGGTTTGTCGGAGGGCATAGCGGGTTTTCTAATAAGCTTCCGGGTTAGAGTTCCGCTCTTTGAAAGCGGCAGCTCTAACCTTTAACTCAGTGTGAATGTTGCCTGTAATCCATGGCTTCTGGTTGGGGTATGTACGTACAGTCACTGTGGGGACGACGTCATCGATGCACTTATTGATAAATCCAGAGATTGATGTGGTGTACTACTCAATGCCATCGGAAGAATCCCGGAACATATTCCAGTCTGTGCTAACAAAACAGTCCTGTAGTTTAGCATCTGCTTCATCTGACCACTTTTTTTATAGACCGAGTCACTGGTGCTTCCTGCTTTCATTTTTGCTTGTAAGCAGGAATCAGGAGGATAGAATTATGGTCAGATTGGCCAAATGGAGTGCGAGGGAGAGCTTTGTATGCCTCTCTGTGTGTGGAGTAAAGGTGTTCTCAAGGTTTTGTCCCTCTTGTTGCACATTTAACATGCTGATAGAAATTAGGTAAAACTGATTTAAGTTTCCCTGCAATAAAGTCCCCGGCCACTAGGAGTGCTGCCTCTGGATGAGCGTTTTCCTGTTTGCTTATGGCGGTACACAGCTCATTGAGTGCGGTTTGAGTGCCAGCATTGGTCTGTGGTGGTATGTAGACAGCTACGAAAAATACAGATGAAAACTCACTAGGTAGATAGTGTGGTCTACAGCTTATCATGAGATACTCTACCTCAGGCGAGGAAAACCTTGAGACTTCCTTAGATATCGTGCACCAGCTGTTGTTAACAAATATGCATAGGCCCCCGCCCCGTGTCTTACCAGACGCTGCTGTTCTATCCTGCCGATAAGAGTGTATAACCCTCCAGCTGTATGTTATTAATGTCGTCGTTCAGCCACGACTCTGTGAAACATAAGATATTACAGTTATTAATGTCCCGTTGGTAGGATATACGTGCTTTCAGTTTGTCCCATTTATTTTCCATTGAACGTTAGCTAACAGTACTGATGGCAAAGGCAGATTAGCCACTCGTCGCCTGATCCTCACAAGTCACCCCGATCTCTTTCCGCGAAATCTCAGCTTCTTTCTCCAGCGAATGACGGAGATGAGGGCCTGTTTGGATGTTTGGAGTCCCGTCCGATTCATTAAAGAATTATTATTTTTCCAATTTGAGGTGAATAATCGCTGTTCTGATGTCCAGAAGCTCTTTTTGGTCATAAGAGACAGTAGCAGCGACATTATGTACAAAATAAGTTCCAAACAGTCGGTTGGTTAAGAGCCAATAAAACAGCAGCCATCCCTTCCGGTGCCATCTTGCATTACACATGAACCCTGATATTTATGAAATTACATTTTAAAACAGTTTAGATATAGTTGTAAAATTATTTTGTATTCTCTGAGTCTCAGATATGGTTTGCATGAGGAAACTTAAGATATTCTTCTGATATTTAAAATAGTTTTTTGCAAGAAATGATATATAGAATATAATATATTCTATTTGTTATTTTCGTTCCGGTTTCGAGTATCATTTCGGTATTGAGTATCGTGATACTAAACCTGGTATTGAAGTCAAAAATCTGGTATTATGACAACACTACTACCACCACCACTACTACAACGACTACTACTTCTACTACCACCACCACCACCACCACCACCACTACTACTACTGTCTGATCATAAGGGTCTAATTGTAAGCCTACTGTATCTGACACCTGTCCTTTCATCGTGGGCATTCCCATCCATATTTCAATCAAATCAAAATGATTTTTAGCTCAGAATTGTGTTCTTATGCTTATATTAATCTTCAAACTATTTCAATTACACAAAGGCCAGATTATTTGGGATGTCAAATTCGATTCAATCTGCATGAGCGCAGGGTTCGGGGACGATATTAAGCTATTTAGACTTAGCCAGTGCTTTTCAATTTGGAGTGATTTGTATTAATTGCCAATGATGGCTTCTTACGTCATCTGCCCATTGAGAAGTAGGGTGCAGTAGAGCTGACCTGGTGATGCCTTAGAGATTATATCTGCTGCTTCTCTAATGCTTCCATTTAATTTTGCATATAGAACATTACTCAGAATTACATTATTTGGAATGCTGACAGAAAACGACTTATGCTAAAGACCTAAAGTCATATTGTGGGTAGAATAACATCTACTGTGGCTGCCAATACAAATATAATTCATTCTACAACGGGTTGGTCAAAACAGGCATTGTGATTGGTTGAGATGCATTCTAAGCCATACTAAAAAACCTGTTTAGCACGGCTAAGCCTATGACGCAAAAATGGGCATCTTGTTTTCTGTTCCATCTGAGAAATCCCTGCACATCCACTGTCCCATCAGCCCAGCCAGCCAATCCATTAACTTAATTTCCACTGTAAAAATCATCTAGACATTATTTCTTCTTGCTTCTAGCCTAACATATATTATGCAACAACGGGAGTTTGCACAAATGTTGTCTGTTTCAATATTGAAATTCAATCTCCACTGTCCAATTGTGTAACGAGTGCACTGAGAGTCGGGACGCACGTACAGGGAGTGTTTTAATAAATAAACAACACAATAAACACGACACACAAACAACGCACCGACATGAAACAGAGTCAATAACACCTGAGGAAAGAACCAAGGGGAGTGACAGATATAGGGGAGGTAATCAGGGAGGTGATGGAGTCCAGGCGAGTGTCATGAGGCGCTGGTGCGCTTGACGATGGTGACAGGTGTGCGGGATAATCAGCAGCCTGATGACGTAGAAGCCGGAGAGGGAGTACACTTGACAAATTGAGAATGAACGTGTCAGGACGAGACAGACATCTTTTCTCAGCCAGTCAAAATCATGAATCAGCAATATTTTTATGGATATATACAAAGAAATGTAAATAAAAAAACAGGTCAAACTAAATTAACTGCAGCTACTTTGCTGTTATTCTGGGATTGAGTTATACTTTTCGCACCAAAGTACGTTCATCTCTAGGAGACAGAACGTGTCTCCTTCCTGAGCGGTATGACGGCTGCGTGGCCCCACGATGTTTATACTTGAGGTCTATTGTTTGTACAGATGAACATTGTACCTTCAGGCGTTTGGAAATTGTTCCCAAGGATGAACCAGACTTGTGGAGGTCTACAATCTTTTTTCTGAGGTCTTGGCTGATTTCTTTTGATTTTCCCATGATGTCAAGCAAAGAGGCACTGAGTTTGAAGGTAGGCCTTAAAATATATCCACAGGTACACCTCCAATTGACACAAATTATGTCAATTAGCCTATCAGAAGCTTCTAAAGCCATGACATTTTCTGGAATTGTCCAAGCTGTTGAAAGGCAAAGTCAACTTAGTGTATGTAAACTTCTGACCCACTGGAATTGTGATACAGTGAATTATAAGTGAAATTATCTGTCTGTAAACAATTGTTGGAAAAATTACTTGTGTCATGCACAAAGTAGATGTCCTAACCAACTTGCCAAAACTATAGTTTGTTAACAAGAAATTTGTGTAGTGGTTGAAAAACAAGTTTTAATGACTCCAACCACAGTGTATGTAAACTTCCGACTTCAACTGTATGTGTGTGGTTTGTGCTCATGCATGTGGTTGTGTGTGTGTGCGACTGTGTGTGTGTGTGTGTTGAACTCCTGGAAGACAGCACATGGGCTCAGCTCTCTGCAGCAGACAGTTAGAAAGCAGCAGCTCTGCACCAGCTGACCAGATGACTGGGCTCTTTGAGATGACATCTACCACCCCCCTAACACATTTCACATCTTCTATCCTTTTCTGTCCTTTCTCTTCCTCTCCTCTCCTCACCACCCCACCCCATCCCACTCTCCATTCCCCCTCCAATCCATTACCGGCATTCAATCTGTCTCTATTAAGCCTAGGCTTCACACTAGCTACCCACTCTGCTTGCCAGTCTGCTCTCAGCTGGGCCCTGCATGGAGCACCGCTGTCAGGGGCTAGATTGAGAAGAGAGAAGTGTTCTACATTAAACCACATCAACCGGCAGGCACTGTTCACACACATACACAAGCTACACACGGCAGAGGCATAAAAACGTATTCATGGCAAACAGGAGCACGCCTGTTGTGATGTGAGCACAAACAAAGGCCAAAGATAATATTAAAATATCAGTTGAATAATAGAAAGAGATGATACTGTACAGTTCCTGAGTTTTTCACCAGGGCCTGTGGTTGAAGAGTAATGGGTATTTTTTTAAATGTATTTAACTTTTATTTAACTAGGCAAGTCAGTTAAGAACACATTCTTATTTACAATGACGGCCTACCCCAGCCAAACCATAACCCGGATGATGCTGGGACAATTTGGACACTGTGTTAACTACCCTCCAGACGAGCTTCAATGCCATACAACTTCTCCTTCCGTAGCCTCCAACTGCTCTTAAATACAAGTAAAACTAAATGCATGCTCTTCAACCGATCGCTGCCTACACCTGCCCGCCCAACATCACTACTCTGGACGGTTCTGACTTAGAATATGTGGACAACTACAAATACCTAGGTGTCTGTAAACTCTCCTTCCAGACTCGCATCAAACATCTCCAATCCAAAGTTAAATCTAGAATTGGCTTCCTATTTCACAACAAAGCATTCTTCACTCATGCTGCCAAACATACCCTCGTAAAACTGACCATCCTACCGATCCTCGACTTCGGCGATGTCATTTACAAAATAGCCTCCAACACTCTACTCAACAAATTGGATGCAGTCTATCACAGTGCCATCTGTTTTGTCACCAAAGCCCCATATACTACCCACCACTGCGACCTGTACGCTCTCGTTGGCTGGCCCTCGCTTCATACTCGTCGCCAAACCCACTGGCTCCAGGTCATCTACAAGACCCTGCTAGGTAAAGTCCCGCCTTATCTCAGCTTACTGGTCACCATAGCAGCACCCACCCGTAGCACGCGCTCCAGCAGGTGTATTTCACTGGTCAGGGCCAGGGCCAATTCCTCCTTTGGCCTTCCAGTTCTCTGCTGCCAATGACTGGAACGAACTACAAAAATCTCTGAAACTGGAAACACTTATCTCCCTCACCAGCTGTCAGAGCAGCTCACAGATCACTGCACCTGTGCATAGCCCATCTACAGTGGGGCAAAAAAGTATTTAGTCAGCCACCAATTGTGCAAGTTCTCCCACTTAAAAAGATGAGAGAGGCCTGTAATTTTCATCATAGGTACACTTCAACTATGACAGACAAAATGGAAGAAAAAAAAACAGAAAATCACATTGTAGGATTTTTAATGAATTTATTTGCAAATTATGGTGGAAAATAAGTGATATGTTACAGCCTTATTCTAAAATATATATTTTTTTCTCCTCATCAATCTACACACAATACCTCATAACAACAAAGCAAAAACATGTTTAAAAAATAAATAAATAAAAAATGACATTTACATAATTATTCAGACCCTTTACTCAGTACTTTGTTGAAGCACCTTTGACAGCGATTACAGCCTTGAGTCTCTTGGGTATGACGCTACAAGCTTGGCACACCTGTATTTGGGGAGTTTCACCCATTCTTCTCTGCAGATCCTCTCAAGCTATGTCAGGTTGGATGGGAAACGTCGCCGCACGGATATTTTCAGGTCTCTCCTGAAATATTTGATCGCGCTCTGGCTGGGCCAGTCAAGGACATTCTGAGACTTGTCCCAAAGTCAGTCCTGCATTGTCTTGGCTTTGTGCTTCGGGTCGTTGAACCTTCGCCCCAGTCTGAGGTCCTGAGCGCTCTGGAGCAGGTTTTCATCAAGGATCTCTGTACTTTGCTCCATTCCTCTTTCCCTCGATCCTGACTAGTTTCCCAGTCCCTGCCGCTGAAAAACATCCCCACAGCATGATGCTGCCACCACAATGCTTCTCCGTAGGGATGGTACCAGGTTTCCTCCAGACATGACACTTGGCATTCACGCCAAAGAGTTCAATCTTGTTTTCATCAGACCAGAGAATCTTGTTTCTCATGGTCTGAGAGTCCTTTAGGTGCCTTTTGGCAAACTCCAAACGGGCTGTCATGTACCTTTTTACTGAGGAGTGACTTTCGACTGGCCACTCTACCATAAAGGCATGATTGGTGGAGTGCTGCAGAGATGGTTGTCCTTCTGGAAGGTTCTCCCATCTTCACAGAGGAACTCTCTGGGACTCACTGGTGGAACTCTCTGGTCACCTCCCTGACCAAGGCCTTTCTCCTCCGATTACTCTGTTTGTCATGGAAGCTAGCTCTAGGAAGTCTTGGTGGTTCCAAACTTCTTCCATTTAAGAATGATGGAGGCCACTGTGTTCTTAAGACCTTCAATGCTGCAGACATTTTTTGGTACCCTTCTCCAGATCTGTGCCTCGACACAATCCTGCCTTGGAGCTCTACGGACAATTCCTTCAATCTTATGGCTTGGTTTTTGCTCTGACGTGCACTGTCAACTGTGGGGCCTAATATAGACAGGTGTGTGCCTTTTCAATTGATTGGACATGATTTGGATTTACCACATCCTCTAATCAAGGATGATCAATGGAAACAGGATGCACCTGAGCTCAATTTAGAGTATCATAGCAAAGGGTCTGAATACTTATATAAATAAGGTATTAGTTTTTTATTTTTAATACATTTGAAAACATTTCTAAAAGCCTGTATTTGCTTTGTCATTATGGGGTATTGTATGTTGCTTGATAAAAGGTTTATTTAATACATTTTAGAATAAGGCTGTAGCGTATCAAAATGTGGAAGGGGTCTGAATACTTTTCGAATGCACTGTCACTGTACTGATGGAAGGCTCGTAGGGTTTACCAAGATCTTTCCATGAGTTTCAAATGGTGCACATGGGTGGCAACAACGCTATAGAGTCGGATTATTTTCAGATGCATATTTTTCTCGATCCATTTCAGATTGGGCAGACGTTGTAAACCGTTTCAGGGAGACTGCTATTTGACTGTTTGATCTTTAATAATTCAAACAGCATCTAAATAAGTAAACAAGTGGGGTTGTCGAGCATCAGAAATACGTGAAAGGCATTCCACTAGGAGGGTAAACAGGTCAATGCAGGCCTGGGGGCTAGGAGCAGGTCACTGCTTGGTCCAGCTGCCTGGCATCAAGTGTCCAGAAGGCTCTGTCTAACATCAGGGTGAGAGAAACAGAGAGAGAGAAACAGAGAGAGAGAAACAGAGAGAGAAAACAAGAGTGAGAAACAAAAAGAGCAACAGAAGAGAGAGAGAAACCGAGAGAGACCAACAGAGGGAGAAACAGAGAAAGACAGAGGGAGAGGAGAAGAGAGAGAGCGAGGACAGGCGGAGCGAGGAAGAGGGGGAGAATGGGAACGAGAAGCAAGAGTGAAAGAAAGAGACTTGTGGAAGAGCACACCATTACGAGTCCAGACACATTGGGTCCTTCTTCTCATGTCATCTCACACTCCCCTTCACCCCCTCTTCAGCCTCTTCTCTTCCCCATACAGCCCCTTCCCTTCCTCCAGCAGCCCAACACAACACTCCCATTTAATCAATTGTGGAGCACTTTAAACTGCAACACAAAGAGCATTAAAGCTAGGGAGAGACCTAGTTGCTCATTGCACTCATAATGGAGGGGTTTGGTAGGGAGGGATAGCTGTAGAGATGGAGTATAGTCCACACTGAATACTGAATGACGCTATTAACGCTTATCACTAACTGAAAGGTCCATGATGATCCGGAGAGATACCAACATTGCCTATGATAGTGTAAGGGCTGCAGATGCATCATGGTTATACTGGATCCTGTTTGTTATTGTGTTCTGTCGGTTACTGTCTAGACTGTGAAATTATACTGACTACATACAGAGGTAGTGTGTGAATCAGCAGCCATTTACCTGCAGGTTTCCAATGATGAACCGCTCCAGCCCTGTCTGCTCTGATCGTACCACTACCACTAGATCTCCCTGCCTGGCTGGTAGGATGGATGGGGATCCAGTATATGGGCTGGCTGATACCTGCTAGTCCCTGCTCTCCTCTCCCTGACCCTCCCTACCTCCTCTCCAGTGGAACACCCATTTCAACAGTTAATAATTCATCCACAGACAGATGCAGCTTTTTATTGAGTTCATAATTTAAAGCCATTTCCCCCAATGTAGATCTGTGCAGCCCTCTATCACAGCCTCTTCCTGGTGGGCCCTGCTCAGTGCAGCAGCCCTCTATCATAGCCTCTTCCTGGTGGGCCCTGCTCAGTGCAGCAGCCCTCTATCATAGCCTCTTCCTGGTGGGCCCTGCTCAGTGCAGCAGCCCTCTATCATAGCCTCTTCCTGGTGGGCCCTGCTCAGTGCAGCATCCCTCTATCATAGCCTCTTCCTGGTGGGCCCTGCTCAGTGCAGCAGCCCTCTATCATAGCCTCTTCCTGGTGGGCCCTGCTCAGTGCAGCATCCCTCTATCCTAGCCTCTTCCTGGTGGGCCCTGCTCAGTGCAGCAGCCCTCTATCCTAGCCTCTTCCTGGTGGGCCCTGCTCAGTGCAGCAGCCCTCTATCATAGCCTCTTCCTGGTGGGCCCTGCTCAGTGCAGCAGCCCTCTATCATAGCCTCTTCCTGGTGGGCCCTGCTCAGTGCAGCAGCCCTCTATCCTAGCCTCTTCCTGGTGGGCCCTGCTCAGTGCAGCAGCCCTCTATCATAGCCTCTTCCTGGTGGGCCCTGCTCAGTGCAGCAGCCCTCTATCATAGCCTCTTCCTGGTGGGCCCTGCTCAGTGCAGCAGCCCTCTATCCTATCCTCTTCCTGGTGGGCCCTGCTCAGTGCGAGAGGGAATGGAGGCCTATTGTACCTCACAACTCATAACTCAAAATGGTGCCCCTCCCTGGCTCCCGTTTCTATTCTCCTTTTCATTTCACTGGCTGCACATAATGAACTAGAGGCTCCTCCACGTCTTTATTGCACTGTGTTTCCCCTCATTTACTAGCTTATGCAAATACGTCTAACTGTGGCTCGTTATCAGACCAGAAAACACACACACACACCCACTCACGCAAACACACAAATACAGAAACAAGCATAACACACAACACAGCTACGATTCTGGGGTGTGTCTGTTGTGTTGACCAGCTAGTCAGATGGATGGGGGTGTCACACACTGAAAGCTATGCATGAACCCAAATCTCAAGAGCAACCGCAGTCATTAACCAAACCCAATAACACAACACTTTAAAGGTGTTATTTACAATGGCCATTTCCATTCCATGATAATGCACTCTTGTTCAATGAGTGGGAGAGTGAGAGAGTGTTGACTCTGATAGTGAGTGAGGAGGGAGAGAAGCGTGTGGGAGGGAAAGGAATGGATGGTAAAGACAACACAAATAAACAACAAATGATGATCACCAACAACAACACCCTCAGTGTAGTTGGTTGGATAAAAGAAACACACGATTTATCCCTGGACATACATATACCGTAAAACTTCAATTAAACGCAGTCTCTCTCAGCCGCCTGTCCCTTTTAACAGCCGTTACGAGGTTGTTTACGAGGTTACAATGGGCACAGCTCTGATATTCCCATGGTCATGTGCATTAAAAACATTGTATTTGTATTCTGTCATCGTTGCTAGCCATGTCATTGTTGCTAGCCATGGCGCCACCAAAAAGAAAACACAACATCAAATTCAAGCTAGCAGCGGTACCGCTCCCCGCGATGCTGGAGCACCAAATGGTGGGTGTATGATAGGCAGCCTATTCTTTGCGAGTCTGATCTGTGATGGATGTGTTATTATAATGTTTATAGTGGTCACAATAAACAGTGTGGTAGTTGCGCAAAAGCTGTGTGCATTAAGGAAATGGACGCCTGTCTCTAAGCACCGGTTGTGTTCAGTGATTGAAGCAAATAAACGGGCGGTTCATTAATTGAAGTTCTACGGTACTGTGCTCTGTGTCTTCAAAGAGGAACCAATCTTGATCCGCTTCAACACCAGTTATTTATTCTGCCTTAAGCACCACATACCTGGAATCTACATTTTAACAGTAGGTTGCCAGATTAGCCTCACATTGTTCTAAGTATTGTGCCCTAACTCTTAGTCACACAAAGGCAAGGCCAGTCAGGTCCTTTCAACTGCACTCTCTCTTTTCCTCTATTTGTGTGTGTTAACATTTCACCCTCTGTCTCCACTGTCTATTTCTCTTCCTGTCCCCTCCCATTCCTCTAATCTGAGTCCCCCTCCAGAGGTGGAGGGCGAGAGAATACCACTAGACAACAGAATGAATCACCAATCACCTGCAGCAGGGTTTTTCCCCGCTCCTCTGCTGCTGACACCGTGCAGCATCACGGTCCTATCACAGCCAGCAATCATCATTCTCGGTGTTCTGCCCATTCAGCAGAGAATTGACAGCTCAAATTCATTTGTAAACCCCTGGCTCATGTGACCAGAGGTGCTGAAGATCCCCAGAAATAAATTGCTAGGTAGCCTTTGTATTGATTTCAAACAGGACGTAAAAGGGCAGAGAGATGAGTAAGAGAGTGAGGTAGGGAGAGGCTGTGGCTGGTGATGTTCTGCTCTATTCCACAGTGAGCACCGGCTCATGCTGCTGTTCTCTCTTAACCTTCAATTAGCAGCACCAGGCAGCGCAGGGGATTGATTAGGCGCTAAATGCCAGCGCGTGCCCGCACACCAGCTCTATACTCAGCCACACAGTTAGGGTATTCCTTAGGCCCTGCATTATTGAAGACCAGTCACTAATTGCAGCGCCAGCGTGGACAGAGATACGCGTGCACAAGCACACACACACACACCCGCGCGCACACACACAGAAATACGAACACACCCTCACACAATAGCAAACAACAATATCAATACTAACATGCTCAAACATGCTCCTCAGCACATCATATTGACCCCATTGAAAAGAACACATAAAATCACTTCCAATCACAATACATCAACAAGCTGTCTACTAGACTAGTAGATTCTGGTTTCTTTCCTGTTTTACTTTATGAGCAGTTCAATCAGGAGAAAGGACAGGGATTATCCAGTCGCTGTACATTTTAATGAGCTGAAACATGACATCTCTACCTTTTTTAGATTTTGTGGCATAGAGAATGGAATGGAATGTTTACCCTCAAGACTTTATTTCCTAGAGGTCTAAATGATGAAATGCCTATGTATGTTATGTTGTGAATTTGAATTAATGCCTCCACTTCAGATTACTCTGACGTTTTTCATGCGCTGTACCCAATGATTTATGAAAACTTACTTGATGGGTCGATGTCTTCATTGTGGTTTTACAGACGTGTTTAATACACACTTTATTCTAATATTTATGAAATGCACATTGTTATGTTTGGTAGCACTTATTTGTTTACCCTCGACTCCAACCCCATTCGATGTGTGGAACAAATGTGGGTAGGGTTATGTCTACATAAGGCTGCTAATGAAAAAAAAACACAAAAGCTCTGACAAAGACCTTGAAGCCGATACGTAAAGATTACTAAACAGCCATGTGCAGGTTTCTCCTTTCTTCTTACTTTATAACCATCAAATGTGCTATGACCCAAATGTACTTCTATAAAGGCTTTGTGAGGCGGATAGAGAGCCAATGCTGTATCTCTGACGAAGGCCGTGGACATGAGCAGAGAATGGGCTTTGAAAGCACTGAGTCAGTTTGTTCATTACCTGCAGTAGCACAAGGCCAAGGATCATTAAGCTGCCGGTGCTGAATCAACTATACACACGCCGTGCGCGTGTGTATAGTTGCATGCACAATCGCACACATGCACACACACACAAAAAAGAAACAATGACAAGTAATGGTATCTTCGGGGGAAAAAAACTCTTGCAAAATACATCTTGATAACAACCGGTACATCAGTCTGTCTCATAAGACAGACCCAACGACTACAGATCCTGTGTTTTTACATTCACTGAAGGCATCCTAGAGATGAATTATTCTGACAATGGAAAAAGCCAGCTGAAGTCAAGGTCACATTAATAAAGCTGAATCGGGAGTCGGGGTAGGCTGGTCTGCTCAGAGGAAGTGCTCTCACCTCTGCCCTGTGGAAAGCTGGGAACATGAATGTTTTCTTATCAGGACGGAGGTTTAACAAACGGTCACATGTTTAGTTCTCTTTTCCCCCACAGAAGATGCTAAAGATAATCCCTCTTATAGTCCCAAACCAGATGTAGATGTTTCCATCGGTCCAATCTACAAAGAGAGGAATGTCCCTTACATCACCTACCTCCTACCCAGTGCAGTCAGACTGTTAAATATGCAGAACACTGTGTGTGTGGTTACTATGTGTCAGGATAATAAGGCACACAGCTTGGAGATGATCTTCATTGATGTAGAGTATCTGACACCAAAAGAGCTGGGAACTATCGGTGCACCCCTGCTGAGGTGGTATAGTCCACTGAGCTAGATAGCAAGCTGATTGACAAGATGAGACAGGGGACTACACCAACTCCATGTAACAGGGTAGTTCTCAGGAGACTGGGAATGGCTTTGAATCCAAATAAAATACTAAAGAAAGCTATGAGCAAAGAAATCAGTAATGTCAGAACAGTTGAGTGATATGTTGTGGAAAGGGGTGCAAAGTGACGTATCACTTGTACTGAGGTTCAATAACACTGTCTGGGGCTGAAAGTGATCCTGCAAGATGGATCGGTTTGTCTTTGTCAAGGACACAGATCTGTCAATCAATCTGGGAGTGGGGACAACATGGAAGTTGTCTTTGATATACTTAACACAGAGGAACATACACATACTCACTTGTGAAAGTGTCTACATCCTGTACTGCTGAGGGCAGGGAGCCAACCTCTGGGACAGGGAGGCAACCTCTGGGACAGGGGGCCAACCTCCGGGACAGAAACTGACTGGGCACAGACCCACATGACTTTAACATTTTTACCTCTCAGCCTCCTATTCTGATCCAAACAACGCCTCTAATCCTGCCTCCAAGCTGCCAAATGTATCAGCCAGTTATAAATAAGATTAAATAATTAAATAGAAATTCACAGACTATTATTTAGTGCTACAAGCAAAATCATTGTTCATATTCAGTCGGGACATGAACTGAAGACAGGGAGAAAGGAGGGATGGAGGTGGGATGGGGGGGATAGAAAAGTCACAAAGTAGGAAACTAGGGAAACGGCGCAAGCATGGCAAAAAAGGACCTCCGCTCAGCGTGCTCTCTCCCGGTCCCAGTTTCCACCAGCTCCGACTTGGGGTTTACTAGGCCCAGTCAGTGGGCCAGGGGAGGGAGGAGAGAGAGATTACCCCCCCCTCTCTAAACCCCTCCATCCCCCAGTCCTAGCCCCAGTCTGTGACGGAGAGCGGCTCTCTCCACTCCTCTTTTATATGACGGGCCCAGCTGCCCTTCTCATTCCTCCCCACCTGCTGGGAGACGCCTTAACTTCCTCTCTGTGATGTGTCAGCCTTCTCAGACTCCTCAGAGCTCCGGCCAACACCCCCTTCCTGCCTCGCCCCGCTACCCCTCTCCTCAGCTTCCACAACACCATGCTGTTTACAATCCTAACAATTAGCAGGAATCCAGTTAGAGAGGATTTATATCTTAATTATATTCCTTAATTAACGGCAGGCATTAGATTCATTACCGACACACTGGCCTTACATTCAGACCGTGCTGCTGGCTGAGGGCTGATGCATTATTAAAGACATATGTTTCTGTTGCTGAATTGAGCTCACGAAAATACAGAAATATGCTATTCTCATATGAGCAATGAGAACATACAACTCACATACTGTATAAAGTAAACAGCAGCACACATCACAGAACACACACTCAAAACAAACAATCAACAGACAACCAAAAATGCACTGAAGCACGTAGTAAGAGAACACTGGGTTCTCTACTTGATCACAATGTTCCATCTCTTTTTCACTCCTGCATTGTATTTATAGACTGCCTTTTCCTCTGTCCTCTCCCTTTCTCTCCCATCCCCCATCTTTCCCTCTCTTTCACTGTCTTACTCTTCTCTCTCTCATTTCAATATATTGGCATGGCAAACATATGTTCACATTGCCAAAGCAAGTCAAGTAAATAATAAACAAAAGTGAAATAAACAATACAAAGTAACAGTAAACATTACACTCACAAAAGTTCCAAAAGAATAAAGACACAAAAGGGAAAATAAATAAACATATATATGGGTTGTATTTACAATTGTGTTTGTTCTTCACTGGTTGCCCTTTTCTTGTGGCAACAGGTCACAAATCCTGCTGCTGTGATGGCACATTGTGGTATTTAACCCAAAAGATATGGGAGTTAATCAAAATTGATTGAGAGCTAGGTCTGCCTTTCTCAATACAAGTTTCGGTCAATCACAGTGGTCAGGTATTCTGCCACTGTGTACTCTCTGTTTAGGGCCAAATAGCATTCTATTTTGCTCTGTTTTTTTGTGTTAATTCTTTCCAATGTGTCAAGTAATTATCTTTTTGTTTTATCATGATTTGATTGGGTCTAATTGTGTTGCTGTCCTGGGGCTCTGTGGGGTCTGTTTGTGTTTTGTGAACAGAGCCCCAGGACCAGCTTGCTTAGGGGACTCATCTCCAGGTTAATTTCTTTGTAGGTGATGGCTTAGTTATGGAAGGTTTGGGAATCACTTCCTTTTAGGTGGTTGTAGAATTTAACGGCTCTTTTCTGGATTTTGATAATTAGCGGGTATCGGCTTAATTCTGTTTTGCTTGCATTATTTGGGGATATTTTTGCAGAATTCTGCATGCAGAGTCTCAATTTGGTGTTTGTCACATTTTGTGAATTCTGGGTTGGTGAGTAGACCCCAGACCTCACAACCATAAAGGGCAAAGGGTTCTATAACTAATTCAAGTATTTTTAGCCAGATCCTAATTGGTATGTTGAATGTTATGCTCCTTTTGATGGCATAGAATGCCCTTCTTGCCTTGTCTCTCAGCTCGTTCACAGCTTTGTGGAAGTTACCTGTGGCGCTGATGTTTAGGCCGAGGTATGTATCGTTTTTTGTGTGCTCTAGGGCAACAGTGTCTAGATGGAATTTGTATTTGTGGTCCTGGCAACTGGACCTTTTTTGGAACACCATTATTTTTGTCTTACTGACATTTACTGTCAGGTCTGACAGAATCTGTGCAGAAGATCTAGGTGCTGCTGTAGGCCCTCCTTGGTTGGGGATAGAAGCACCAGATCATCAGCAAACAGTAGGCATTTGACTTCAGATTCTAGTAGGGTGAGGCCGGGTGCTGCAGACTCTTCTAGTGCCCTCGCCAATTTGTTGATAAATATGTTGAAGAGGGTGGGGGATTAAGCTGCCTCCCTGTCTCACCCCACGGCCCTGTGGAAAGAAATTAGTTTTTTGCCAATTTTAACCGCACACTTGTTGTTTGTGTACATGGATTTTATAATGTTTATCCCCCATTTCTCTCACCCCCCCTCTGTCCCTCTCTTTAATAACTCTCCTCTCTGTGTGTCTCATGACTTCTTATGGCTGAGGGAAACAGAAGCAGGGCCTTGTGGTCCCCAGTGTGTGGAGCCGAGCATGTAGATCCATTGAGAGAACACTGTGGCCCTCTTGTCCTTTCAGCTAACAGAGCCATGGAGGATGTTTTCTAGAGGGATTAATCCAGTTCAGCAGACAGCTCTGTTTCCCCCTGACCTCGTTGATATGACAGAGCCAGTCGGCAGCGTGGAGCGGAGCCGAGTTGTGGGATGAGGAACTGTTCCTTGAAGCACACTTAACGCTGGGATGCATGCCGCAGCCCGCCTAAACCCCTTGCTCTGCACAGGAATGAACAACTGGGTTCTGTGCTTGAGGTCTCATGGGAGAGAGCGATGTTCATTTCTCTGACTGTCGGCATCTGTGACCATCCCCGATGGCATGTTATTCCCCATAGGTATCTGACCTGACATACACTAGCGTCAAGCCCCCACCACACATGGATACACACCAGATACACTGTGTGTATAAGCCTTCTATGAATGACCACAATACTAGACCTGACCACATCGGATTTGCTACATTGACTGTTCAGAGCCCGAGACAATAAATAAATAGTAAGGGTATCATGTTCTGTATAGATCTGGACAAACCTCAGTGAGGCCACTACAATAAAACTCCTTACTACCTAGTGGGTGGACACCAGCAGTACTTTCATAACTCATGACAATGTGGATAATTTGGAAAATCCTTCGAGTTTCCAGTCTAATGACTGAGGGGTGATGGAATGAGTGCCAGGCAGTGTCTCGTCCTCCTCCTCATCACCCAGGACCAGAGATGTGGTGATGTGCTGACAGAAAGAACCCACCACGCTGAGGGCAGAGCAGAAGACATCTCAGCTATCTGCCTGGCTGCAGAGGAGCTGAGGTGTACAGCCTCAGAGCCAATCCTCTCTGACTGGGTCCTCTAATGGTGATGATAAATCTTGCCTAATGGTTTGACTGAGCTGTGAGCCCGCCGAGCCATAGGAAAGCTCCCCAGACAGAGTCACAGCACTGCCTCAAACAAACCCACAGCTACTGAGTAAACAAGGAAATAAAAAACAGCTAACACTGGGACAACAGACGGTGTCTGACAGTCAGCCCACTCCCCCGCTCTGCTCTGCCAACCCTGTCCGCAGTCTCTCTCCTCACCTCCCCTCTCTCATCCCCTTGGCTTGCAGTGCATTAGAATGCAGCGCTCCAGCTCACTGAGGGCCTGTCAACATGACTGATAGATGGCACGCAATAAATACAAAGGGGCTCAGACACCATGAACACAGGCAACCGATCACAGAGGCAGGAAGGCCAAGGTGACCAATGAATAGAACCCATCACCTAGGGGAGGGGCATGTCATCCTCGGGAGTGTCACAAAAAGATATGGAAAAGTCTGAGATAAGGGAAAAGGGCCCAGATTAATTGAATACTAACACAGTCACAACAAACATCTGTGAGATGCTAAAGAAGATTAAGCCTGATTCAGCAGTGGCATTTCTCTAGCTGCTTCTCTTCGGTGATTGGACCTCTAAATCACAAATGGCACATTTCCAAACTCTCTGCTGAGACACATTGAGAATACACACTCGCCAAAATGAGGAGCTTTCTTGGTAGCCAATTTCAGATGTGAATTTTTGTATGACATTTCCAGCACCATGCAACTGTAGCGGATATGAGTCGGTCATGGTCATGTGATGAGTAGCCCCGCCTGCGAACTTCAAAACCCTTGTCTGCCCTGAGGCCCACTCTTGGTACGATGGTCTAAGATGTTAGTTTCTCACGTGGGAGACCCCGGTTCATATTCCCACGAGCATCATAGACCACCCAAATAGAGCATCTACTGCAAGTACAATACTGATCCTCACCTTGCTGAAAGCAGTGGTGGAAAAAGTATTGATTTACAGTGGGCTCATAGTTACTGTACTGAGGGGGTTTGGAGCTTTGCATACCCCTCCTTATAAGGAGAACTTTGTGGACCACCACTTCCTCTGTGGAGAGTGGCTTTGGCTCACATAAACATAAAGAGTGATGCAGAGCGGAGCAGAGCATCCACCATCTGCTGAGCTAACCCACCTCCAGAGCCTCATCTCCCTAACGGCGCCACACTCCAACAGAGAGAGCAACAAAGACCAGCCTGATATCTGGCTATATAACTATAGACCTACTGAGGTTGGGCATTGTTATGACAGAGAAAAACAATGACAAATATAAGCACCCACCAATGTTGTATTATTCTTTTTTAAAGACATACCACACAATAAGGTACATGGCCGAATGTTAACGTGAACGTAAAAAGGCCATAGAGAAACTGAAAACCATATAATTACATATAGGACAATTGAAGGATCTCTATGCTCTCTAAGCACAAGCACAATTATGGATAGACAAAAAAAATTAAAAGGCAATGATGTTGAATTATTACAATAACTGGCTTAGATGTGAAGTTCAACCTAGCAGTGGCTAGGAGTAAACAGTAATTGCGGGGAGGGAGAGCAGCGTTAAGTAAGTGACCTTTATCAAAATGGACTGATGATGTGTTTTTGGGGCTATTTTCAATCTTCCACAGAATCGTCAATGCCATCTCTACACAGAGGAAATCAAGTCCAATCTCAACCTGGCCATTATTACAACAGAGAGTAAAAAATCCTCTTGTGACGATGTGGATTTATACCCACTCGTCATGAACACGCACGCACACTGTCTAATCTGCCATTAGGCCCTATATTAAAATAGCTTGTTTTATGTCTCTTGTGAATTTTGCCATTTATTTCTAGAAGCATTATACTCCACATTGCTAGATTATTCTTTAGCTCCTTTGTTAGCAGTAAGTTACTGTTTATAGTTTATGCTCCGTTCGGTTCGGAAAATGTTTATAGAAAAGTATTTCCGTCTAATCGGTTCCACACATAAACGCTGTTATTTTCCTGTCTCTAACCTACCAGAGTGAAGGGATGTTTCGGTGCACAGAATCCTCGTAACACTCACGAGCTAGAAACTGTTTCATTCTGTTAATGCTTTACTTTGTTCATACTTCCCATGTTGTGTCGGACCTCTGTGTGTCCTGCCTTGTCTGTGTCTTTGCGTACCGCTATATTTTGCTGGGTTGCCGTTATTCGGCCGTTTCATTCATGTAAGAATTCCTGATTTAAATTTAAAGTATACATGGAAGTGGTCACGTCTGTTTAAGACGGAATGTGTGTAACGGGGTAATTATGAGAGAGACAGATACATTTGTATACCAGTTATGTGGTTATTTGTCACTGGACATGGGCATGTCCCAGGGAGGGGCTTAGAGGATATAAGCGCCTGTTTTGGGGTTTCTAAGTAGATTGGGTTTGGTGATAGAGTGGGGAGGCTGCTTGAGCCAGGTATACCACTAACCTGTAATAGTGATGGAAGCTTCAAGGTAAGCCTCTTATAGGCTTATAATGAGGTTTGTTATTTTGTTTGAGAAGTCTATAGTCTACCTGTTTGTCTTGTAAATATTCATTGCCGGCTATCACTATCACTGAAAATAAATATGGCCACCTTTGCACCAGAAGCTTCTGTCTCCTCCTGAACATCTGCTCTCAAGACCGCATCTCTACATGACCTATTTCACACTTCTTCCCTCCAGATGAGTCACTAAGAATGTTTAAAGGCACACGAATAATTCGATATTAAACTGATTATGGCAGTAGGCAGAGTTTGCGATAGTCATGTAAACACCATACTCTGCTAATCTTAATTGGTGTCAGGTCAAAATCGAAGTAAGCATAAGCCGATTAAAACACATGGTTTTCTGAGCAATCTTTCAAATTATTAGGACATTTAAACACCTTAGTCGGCGTTCCAGCGGTGTATTTGATATGCCCACGTGCCAGCGCCAGCCGAGCCAGCCTCCCTCTTTAGCGCAGGTGAAGTGAGTTCGGAACAACTGAATGTATACATCTTAGAAGTAGTTTTCACATACAAACTTTATATGTCCGTACTTTATATGTCGAAGGTTTATTTTGATTGGTGATTTTCTGCATTTATCAGAGTGGCATCAGGTAGCCTGATTTCAGACGTGTCCATGTAAACAGGATTATTAGGGAAATCGTTCTTCTTGCAAAGCATGTAAACGGTTTAATCAAACTATTATATTCATTGCATTATTGTGTGCATGTAACGGCACTCACTGTGACAGCTCTGTTTTAAATGCCAGCGCCGAGCCATGGAAGTGCAGTCTGCTTAGTGTGATACCCAAATAGAACAATACACTCACTTCCTTCCTTACCCCACTTATCATCACTAGCTACAGTACTATTCACAACAAACTACCAAGATCAAGCACACCTCCCCCATCTCCTCTGTGAACTCCAGCTAATTTTACCACCTTGTGATGGTGTCTGACAAACAAGGGGAGACAAGCAAAGCATCATGGGTCCATTTTTAGCAGGAATGTCCACCTTGAATGGGCTGTGCTTTTTGAGTAGATCATATGATGTGAGGGATCGGTCCTGGCAACAAAGACAAAGATGTCTCTCAGGCGGCTCCAAATAATAATCCTAAATAACAAGTCAGAGTAAATTCAACTCAAGATGGTGTCCAGTAGGAGGAGCTGTACTTACAGGATGAGTGCCCAGCAATTGTGGTGGCTGAACCCACCACAACCCAACACTTCAAACCAGTCATGACGCAGACACACAGCAGCAGCATTATGCCTCAGACTATCCACGGACCTCAGCTACACCCGAGTTAATAACACCACAACCATTGCCAAGGTGCTGCTGACTGATAAAAGTAACAAATCACTGTTCGTTTCTGCCTTGCATGGTATCTGTGGATACAAGGTGCTGAATCCTGCGATCCGTGAAGAGTTAGGCAGTATATAAACTACCCTCTCTTGTCCAAGGAGCTTCCACCCTATTCTGTCTGCCTTCCCACTCCCTCATCAGTGCATGACAGAACAGTGGGTGTTCACACGACCAGTGAAGAAGGTCTTGGTAAAGAGAAATTCTCTCCTGTCATTAAAGCACTAAAAGGGTAATACGTTCACGCCTACAACTATCGACTTCCTATTACCAGCAATTTTTTCTAATTTGTGTCATTCTGCTTTTGAAGCTGGGCCAGCTCTTGCCCACGCTCAAGGGCCCTTTAAATGAATGCAGATAGTTTGTTAGCCTGGGGGAGTAGTGAAGAGAGACCCTGTAGGGCTGGGAATTGCCAGGGACCTTACGATATGACATTATCACGATACTTAGGTGCCGAAACTATATGTATTGCAATTCTCACTATTCTATATGTATTTAGATTCGATCCTGTGATTTTTATTGCGATTTGATGTTCTAAACATATTTCTCACTATATGTCTCCCGCAGAGAGACAAAGAGCATGAGAATTGTTTTTTTGATCAGTCATGAAAAATAAAAGTGAAAAGAAGCCTGAGAACAAGCTATAGGATGGCGCAGGTACAGCCGACTACCGCTAACTAATGCTACCTAGTAAAAAAATATATATATATTATATACACTACCGTTCAAAAGTTTGGGGTCACTTGAAAGAAAAGCAATTTTTTTTTGTCCATTAAAATAACATCAAATTGATCAGAAATACAGTGTAGACATTGTTAATGTTGTAAATGACTATTGTAACTGGAAACAGCTGATTTTGTAATGGAATATCTACATAGGCGTACAGAAGCCCATTATCAGCAACCATCACTCCTGTGTTCCAATGGCACGTTGTGTTAGATGATCCAAGTTTATCATTTTAAAAGGCTAATTGATCATTAGAAAACCTTTTTGCAATTATGTTAGCACAGCTGAAAACTGTTGTTCTGATTAAAGAAGCAATAAAACTGGCCTTCTTTAGACTAGTTGAGTATCTGGAGCATCAGCATTTGTGGGTTCGATTACAGGCTCAAAATGGCCAGAAACAAAGAACTTTCTTCTGAAACTTGTCAGTCTATTATTGTTCTGAGAAATGAAGGCTATTCCATGCAAGAAATTGCCAAGAAACTGAAGATCTCGTACAACGCTGTGTCCTACTCCCTTCACAGAACAACGCAAACTGTCTCTAACCAGAATAGAAAGAGCAGTGGGAGGCCCTGGTGCACAACTGAGCAAGAGGTCAAGTACATTAGAGTGTCTAGTTTGAGAAACAGACGCCTCACAAGTCCTCAACTGGAAGCTTCATTAAATAGTACCCGCAAAACACCAGTCTCAATTTCAACAGTGAAGAGGCGACTCCGGGATGCTGGCCTTCTAGGCAGAGTTCCTCTGTCCAGTGCCTGTGTTCTTTTGCCCATCTTAATATTTTATTTTTATTGGCCAGTCTGAGATATGGCTTTTTCTTTGCTACTCTGCCTAGAAGGCCAGAGGCCACTCCATCCTGGAGTCGTTGTTACAGACTTATTCTAAAATGGATTAAATAGATTCCCCCCCCCCCCCCTATTCAATCTACACACAATACCCATAATGACAAATCAAAAACTGCACTGTAACAGCACTGTAAATAGCCGTATTAGACTAAAATATATAAGGTAATTTGGTTAAACTTGTGAGTCTCTCCATGCTCATTAGTTGCTCATTCAACATATTTTCTGCTTCTTCACTCAATCCCGTTAAACAAATCTCCCTACCTAACTGTTTTACATTCCCTGAGACAAACTAGAAATGTTAACTTGGTCAAATATTTCCAGATTTTCATAAAACAGTCACAAGTGGTCTCTCATTTCTGCATCATCAAATTTTGAGCAAACAAAAGAGTAGGCTGGGTGCACTTTAATTGCTAGTTGGGCCAGCGGACTGCAGGGGTGTAGTGCTGCCTGCTGGAGCGCACCAGAGCACTGCTCCGCCACTTCTCACAATGGTGTTGATTTAGTAAGGTTAGATCAAAGCTGAATCTTGGAAGATCATATAATAATTCATTACTATTCTACAAAACAGAACCAAATATAATAGCGTAGTATAACTTTACTGTTACACCGAAAACACCACCTCATTTCATTTTAGGATGGTTAACTGAATAGTAAATATGCGGCCACTAAGCAGAATGTTCTTTGATTGAAACAACATACAGCAAGGCTATATAGTTTAACACCGTCTGCTCTAATTCACTCACCAAACAGTCATTGTAGAAGATCTAAATGCATGTTCCCATGAAACTGATTGAGATCGATTGGCATGAAGACACAGTTTGGACATTTCACCGGTAAAATGTGAAGAATGATCATTCACGATTGACAGTGATGATGGCCTATTTTGAAATTAGGTATGCCTAACTTGGTGTTTGAGGGTATTAAAAATATAAAATACTTTTGAGACAAATTGCGGGGGGGGGGGTATTCATGTGGTCACGCTAGAAGCTAGCCTGGGATGGTGGTTGCCTGATGAAGCTATAGTCTTTGTGAAGATGAGGAGAGGCCAACAGGGAATATTTTAACATCTGCAGAAGTAAGTTATGTAGGTTCTTTCTTTAAAGCTGCCTGTGTGCTGCTCTCTTTCTCTATCAGTCTTTCTCTCTATCTCTCGCTCTGTTGGGTTAAGACATCTGAGAGAACTCTTCCTAAACAAAGCAAAACCACACCCGCCATTTCATAGACTGGTTACTACAGTGGTACCATGACAAATGCACACATGCACTCACACATACACACACAGTATTTGTGCTCTAATGAGAGGTGTCTGGTGGGTGTGAGTGGTGGCTAGCTCGTCACCACTACAAAAATCGTCTGGATGAGGTACCGCTTGTTGTTCAAACCGCATAATGTGTTCAATTCCATGGCATGGGCATCATCACTGGCAGAGAAGCCATGAAAAGGAGCTTGATACCATGGCATAAAGCTTAGGCTACTGGAATGTGTGAAGTCTATGATTGGTAGGTACCAAGCAAATCATTGTGATTGGTTAAGCCCCAGCTAAAATGAGTGCAGGGTCAATATATTGATTGAGTGACAGAACATTTATCGTGAAGGCTATTGACAGGGAGGAACCAGACAACCCAACACCAGTCATCCTCCAGAGGAATATCACCAGTCTCAGTCAGAAGGTCTGTGCAGCACTGGCTTAGCTAGCTTAGCTCCATTCATTTACAGACTGAAATGAATTAGTCTTATCCAAATTGGATGAGATCATTCTGAATATTAGAGGATCTGTGGATTTCCCTCCCAACCCTCAGCCCTGTAATGAGCTTCAATGATTTGTATCAATTAAATTGTATAAATGAACACAGACATAATCTTCTCAGGGAGACATTCTCTGCCCTACTCTGATCTGCCAGGGGAAGAAGTCTGCTAATACTTCTCGGGGGCATTCATTCTCAGAATCAATAAATTACCACATTACTTCTTGTATGAAGCCCATGGAACTGACCATATCGCCATCAGAGCTGCTCATTACTGAAGATTACTGAAGTTCAGAAAAGTAATAGCTGATATCAGTGGAAATCTTAGAGGTTTGCATTTATACGGAGTATGGGTTTAGATTGTTTCCTGTGATAATGATGCTACTGCATTGGAAATGTCATCCCTTTCTGACACAGGAAAATACACAAGTGTTTTATCAATAACCTAAAGTAATTGATTTATGTCTAAATACAAACCTTGGCTAAGCCAAAAGCAGCTCATAGATAATGTGAAAGTAGGAACTCATGCTCAGCACATCTGAAATGGTGTCCTATAAATGGGAGTTGCATGTGTAGTGTAATCATCACTAATAAGCTATGTCTACAGTGTGTTAGGGGTTATTCAGCAAACACATTTAGAATATTAAACATATACAACTCCCACATATTTTCCTGTGCTATCAATATGAATCACATCGACCAAACAGTATGATAATATTGTTTACTTGGGGTAACAAAATTGGACAAAAATGCAACAATGATGCAGGAATATATTTTTCACGTATTCCTCAAAGTTATCATAGTTGCTAAGATACTGTTAATTTTTCTGCTAATATACATTTAGTTTCTCGGCTAATAAGCCAACAGCCAGGTAACCATGAGTTTTAATGACATCTTCTGGGATGTGCAGCATTAATGATATGACTTCATTAAGCTGGCTGTCTAGCAATGTCACCAACATGGAGATCACCAGTGGAGGCAGGAACCTGTACCTAAACATCAGAGGTGATTGATTGATTATCAACTGATTGTTTAAAAGTCTAATGGATCAATCCTTTGGGACTGTTTGTGTGCTACTGTGGATATTTGGAACCTTCTCTGGCAGAGAGCTGGGGGATCAGAGGAGGGAACAGGGGATCAGAGGAGGGTAGGGTGGAGGGGAAGGAGAGGACAGATGAAAGGTGCCCACCTCTGCTGGACTACAGCCAGCTGCACAGATGAGAGAAGAGAGAGACCATACACTTCAAAAAATGTTGATCTGTTCTCCCCAGCTCTGAGTCGATGAGCTCCCTCTAAATGTGGAAGGCTTTTTCTTAAAAAAATGACCTTCATAACCTGGTTAGAGTTCCTACTGCTTTCACCCCCACAGGGGGACCTTCAAAGCACCACACACATTCATCAAACGCCTCTCATGTCTGTCACTTGCACAGGCACACCAGAAGTGCATTTTACAGAGAACATTTGACTGATAATTCAACGCATACAGAGCAAATGGCATGAAGCATGGGTTTCCAGTAGGAGGCAGGATGTCAACAGAACAGTGAAGTATTAACCCATAAACACAAATTGGCTGTGTTGCCAGGGGAGGGACAAATATCTGGCTATGCCAGGGACGGATATTTAGACCGGTATTATAGTACATTCACAAAGCATTGGTGATACTGAGAAAAAAACTATAATTACAGATCATAGCACAGGAAACAAATATGTTCGCAAAACAAAAGGATATGGAGGCTATTCTTCAGGTTGAGAAGCCAGTTGCTCAATATGATGACTGGGTTGCGTCACTCTGACAGAGGGGTGAATTGTGTGTGTGTGTGTTTTTACCTGACCCTTTGTCTCTTTGTCTCTGTGGTTGTTTCCTCTAATGAGGAGTGGGAGTTTAATCAGCACCACGGCGTCGCTGTGACATTGAGGAATAGACAGGCGCCAGCCCTCCTCTCAGCCTCAAAACACAGCTTGGGGGACAAGAGGGCAAAGTGGGAGCCAGGTGGAATATACCATTACACTCACAACACTTCCCCTTACAGACCTCCACCCCAGTGCTTAAGAGCCGCACCACCAGTCTCCCTCAACAGCAACAGACACCCAGACTTCCAGGTTGGCTGAGGCACTGTGGACATCTGCCACCTCCTCTCCTCACTGTAGGCCCTCCCTCCTCCCTCTGTTCACCTGTCCACAGGGAGCCTTTGCCCCTCCTTTCCTCCGCCTGTTGTTCTGTTGTGTTCTCTCACTAACCCAGCACTGACAGCACTACCTCTTTAAAGGGGCAATCAGCAGTTGCTAAATCCAATTTTGGACTTACATTAATTATATGTACCCATTGATTCTTGAAGAATATAACTTAGAAATTACTTTTGAGCTTAGTTCAACTGTATGTATAACTGAATATAAACATGTTTTACTCCAATGTTTGTCAACAAAGTTAATGTAAACAAACGCTATATCGCCTCAAAACATATTTAAAACTACAATTTTGATATCATAGATGGTCAGTCCTTGCATCCATAGCTCTGTCTATGAATTTGAGAGTTGATTACATTTCTCCAGACCCATCCCTTAGCTTTTTACCGAAACAGGGGTGAGAAGTATGCTTTGTTATTGTTTCTACTGCTGATTGCAGCTTTAATAAACTATACTGTGTATGTATTATGTCAGCGGTAAACATCACTGATGTCACGCCCTGATCTGTTTCACCTGTCTTTGTGATTGTCTCCACCCACCTCCAGGTGTCACCCTTTTTCCCCATTAGTCCCAGGGTATTTATTCCGGTGTTCCCTGTTTGTCCGTTGCCAGTTCGTCTTGACAAGTCAACCAGCGTGTTTTTCCACGCTCCTGCTTCTTATTATCTCTCTTTTTGCTAGTCCTCCCGGTTTTGACCCTTGGCTGCCTTGACTCTGAACCCGCCTGCCTGACCATACTGCCTGCCCTGACCTGAAGCCTGCCTGACACTCTGTACCTCCTGGACTCTGACCTTGTTATGATCTTTTGCCTGTCCATGGCCATTCTCTTGCCTGCCCCTTGGGTTATAATAAATATCAGAGACTCGAACCATCTGCCTCCCGTGTCTGCATCTGGGTCTCGCCCTGTGCCCTTATAGTACGAACTGGCCATGACAGACCCAGCAGACTTGAACCAGCTCCGCCACGCTGTCTCCCTGCAGGGAGCCACCATTGGGAGGCATGAGGAGCTACGGCTGGACCTTTTGGAAGGGCTTTGTTCCCTGACGGAATGCCACGACCAGGGGTTTAAGGCTATTATGGAACACATCAGTGAGTTAGCTCATAGGCAGCCTGCCACCTCTGAGAACCCCCAACCACCCAGTAACCTTTCTACTATTAGTGGTGGGTTTGTACAGCCTAACCCGGCTCCCCGAGAACCCCGCTTACCTCCTCCTCCGGAGCAATATTCTGGGGATCCTGGAACCTGCCAGGGTTTTCTTTTTCAAATCTCCCTCATTTTTGAGATGCAGCCATCTTCGTTCCCTTCGGATCGGTCGAAGATAGTGTATATTATTACGCTAATGTCGGGAAGAGCGCTCTCCTGGGCTACAGCAGTTTGGGAGCAACAATCCGCTATTCGTTGTGATCTGGAAGACTTCATGGCAGAGGTGAGGAAGGTTTTCGATTCTCCGGTACCCAGGAGAGATGCAGCCCGAAAACTACTGGAATTACATCAAGACTCCCGCAGTGTGGCAGACTATGCTGTAGACTTTTGCACTTTGGCCTGCCGAGAGTCCCTGGAATCCGGAGTCCCTATTTGATGCCTTCCTTCACGGATTATCAGAGGGGATAAAATATGAGCTAGCTGCTCAGGAGTTACCGGTGGACCTCGATTCCCTCATCGCCCTCACCATTAGGATTGATGGACGTCTATGGGAATGCAGGAGTAAGAGGAGGTTTGGCTTTGGTCACACTCGTCCATCCGCTGCGGCTCGCTCACCTCCGAAGGAATCTGGAAGTCCCCGAAGGTTGTTTTTCCGAGAGGATCCGAGGTCACCCGAGCTCCCTCGAGAATCATCGACGACGGGTGAGTCGGATACACCGGAACCTATGCAACTGGGAAGAGCTAGATTATCACCTAGGGAACGTTCACGCAGCCTAAGCTCCAATAGTTGTCTGTATTGTGGTGTTGTAGGGCATTACATAGCCACCTGCCCATTGAAGAGACCTGAAGCCTTAGCAGGTACAAGTACACTGGTGAGCCGGACTGGGAACCCTCTAATTCCCATTACCCAAACTCCTTTTTATGAGATCTTGCTGTGGGGAGACCAGTCTGTCTCTCCGGGTGCTCATTGACTCTGGGGCAGATGAAAGTTTCCCCGATACCCTGGTATCGGAACTAAGTATCCCTACTCAACTCCTCTCCGTTCCCATAGATGCCAGGGCACTGGATGGCTGCTCCATTGGAAGAGTCACGCACAGCACAGTTTCCATTAATATGCGGGTTTCTGGAAACCACAGTGCGTCAATACAGCTTCTCCTCATTGAGTCTCCCAACATCCCTATTGTTTTGGGATTTTCTTGGCTCCAGAAGCACAACCCCGATATTGACTGGACCACGGGCTCAATCCTGGGTTGGAGCCCGTTCTGCCATTCACATTGCCTGAAGGTGGCGCAGCCTTCCCCGGAACGTCTGCCTCTAGGATTGAGTACGGCCTCGGATCTCTCTGCCTTTCCCGCAGAGTACCATGATCTCCTGGAGGTTTTCAGCAAGGCTCATGCTACCTTCCTTCTTCCACATCGTCCTTACGATTGTGCTATTGACCTCCTCCGGGCACCACACCGCCTCGAGACTGGCTATATTCTCTGTCTAGTCCTGAGACCAAGGCCATGGAGGAGTACATCGAGGACTCTGTTAGGAGCGTTCGTCCTTCTGCCTCTCCTGCTGGCGCAGGATTTTTCTTTTTGGGGAAGAAGGACAAGACCCTGCGTCCATGTATTGATTACTGGGGCCTCAATGACATTACGATCAAAATTCCGTACCCTCTACCACTCCTCTCCTCGGCTTTCGAACCTCTCCAGGGGGCTACCATCTTTTCCAAACTGGACCTTCGGAATGCCTACCACCTTGTGCGGATACGCGAAGGAGACGAGTGGAAGACTGCTTTCAACACTGACAGTGGACACTATGAGTACCTGGTCATGCCGTTTGGATTCACCAACGTGCCCGCTAGTCTTTCAAGCCCTGGTCAACGATGTGCTCCGGGACATGTTGAATTGTTTTGTTTTTGTCTACCTCGACGACATCCTGGTTTTCTCTTGTTCTGCCCAGGAACCCATTCTTCATGTTCGACAGGTCCTTCAGCGCCTCCTGGAAAATCAGTTGTTTGTAAAAGCTGAGAAGTGTGAGTTCCATCGCTCCACTATCTCCTTTCTGAGATACATCATCGGTGAAGGGAATGTTCAGATGGATCCAGAAAAGGTGAGAGTGGTGGTGGATTGGCCCCAGCCTACGTCCAGGGTGCAGCTAGAACGGTTTCTGGGGTTTGCTCATTTCTACCGCCGTTTAAATCCGGGCTACAGCAACCTGGCGGCTCCCCTCTCTGCACTCACCTCTCCCAAGGTACCGTTCACATGGTCTCCAGCAGCGGACAAGGCTTTTGGAGATCTAAAGCAGCGATTCATTACTGCCCCCATCCTCATCCATCCGGACCAGACTCGTCAGTTTGTGGTTGACGCTTCCGACGTGAGAGTAGGGCCCCTACTCCTTTCCCAGCGATCTGTCCAGGACCAAAAGCTTCATCCCTGTGCCTTCATGTTCCATCGTCTCAACCCTGCAGAGAGGAACTATGACGTTGGGAACCGGGAACTCCTAGTGGTTTAGATGGCTCTGGAGTCGAGCCACTGGCTGGAATGGGCGGAACATCCATTTCTGGTGTGGACGGACCATAACAATTTAGAATACCTCCGCACTGCCAAGCGCCTCAACTCAAGGCAAGCTTGTTGGGCCCTGTTATTTACTAGGTTCAATTTCACCATCTCCTACCGCCCAGTGTCCAAAAACGTGAAGCCGGACGCTCTCTCCCATCTGTACAGTTCCACTGCCACTCCCTCTGAATCTGAGACCCTCCTCCCTGCCTTATGTTTGGCGGCTTCGGTTGTTTGGGGTATTGAGGCTCTGGTCCGCAAGGTACAATGTTCCCAGCCGGACCCTGGGGGGGGAGGGGGGGGGGTCCGGCTAACCGGATGTTCGTTCCTGATTCGGCCCGGCCTCAGGTCCTGGAATGGGCTCACTCCTCCAGGCTTACCTGTCATCCCGGTGCTTGTCGTACCCTGGCTTTCCTCCGACAACGCTTCTGGTGGCCCCCCATGGCTCCTGATGTCTCGGCATTCATCGCCGCATGCATGGTGTGCGCTCAAAGCAAGACTCCGTGGCAAGCTCTGTCTGGCCTCCTTCAGCCACTCCCTGTCCCTCATCACCCCTGGTCCCATATTTCCCGGGATTTTGTCACTGGGCTTCCCCCGTCATCAAGGCAAAGGGTGGCTACTTTGAAGAATCTCATATAAAATATATCTTGATTTGTTTAACACTTTTTTGGTTACTACATGATTCCATGTGTGTTATTTCAAAGTTTTGATGTCTTCACTAATATTCTACAACGTAGAAAATAGTAAAAATTAAATAGTTAAATTAAATAGCCTAGTACATACCAATTTTTTTTTCAAATGATCAAATCAAAAGGCTATTTGCACAGAAAAACGTGGACAGTCGGGAACATCAGAACCGTTGAAAAGCAACATAATAAACTAAAGCACTGATCATTGGGAATGAGATCAGAATGACTGCTAAGGCTTGATCCATACATTAAATAATTAAATAGGTAGCCTAGCCTACAAAACTAAAACAATCCATGTTGTAACGGCTGATTTCCTCCTCTTCGTCTGAAGAGGAGGTGTAGGGATCGGACCAAAACGCAGCGTGTTGTGAAGACATGATACATTTATTTAGACAAGACGAACACGTAACACACTTGAGAAATTACAAAACAAAAAACGACGTAGACCGACCTGAACATATGAACTTACACAAACACGAAGAACGCACGAACAGGTACAGACTAGAACAAACGATACAGTCCCGTGTGGTACAAACACTGACACGGAAGACAATCACCCACAACCAAACGGTGTGAACAGCCTACCTTAATATGGTTCTCAATCAGAGGAAACGTCAAACACCTGCCTCTAATTGAGAACCATATCAGGCAACACATTGAACCCAACATAAACACATAACATAGACTACCCACCCAGCTCACGCCCTGACCATACTAAACACATACAAAAACAACGGAAAACAGGTCAGGAACGTGACACGTGTTCAAATCAAAAGGCCTGATTAACATGACATCTTTACCGCAGCCACATCCCGAGTCCCCGGTGCCAACACATTCAGATATCAAAAGATGGTTTAGTATTTAGTTTATACGCTCTGACGAAGGCCAAGAGAATAAACACTTTTCAATGAGAAATCAGCAATCCCCCCCCCCCCAAAAAAAGAAAAGATGTATGTTTTCAAAGACGTAGCCTAGGATGCAATACTCGTTATCAATTGAAGGAGAACAAAAACTACTCAGCCTACATTTGAACACCACCGCAGAAGCTTCGCTATTCGGCATCTTCCCAATTCAGTAGGCTAGTTTTGTTGTTTGGCTACTTGAACTAGGGCCTATCCCTCACAGCCCATCTCTTCCAATGCATTGTGTGCATCATATTCTACTAAATGAAGAGCCGAAATGAGTATAACATCCTAGCATTCAAACCATACCTAATTTTGGAAAATTCACATACTATAAGACATAATTTTGCATACTGAGAACGCCTCATGTGCGATTGTTGTTTCCCGCTATTTGTTGATTTCGATAGCACATCCCCATTTCTAATTGATCAGCTGTTGTCAAAGCCGAAATGAGTATGGCATCCGGGCATTTAGCGTATACTTGAATTTCAAAATGTTGTCTACTATTAAACAGCCTACTATTTAGGACACTAGTATGGGTATCCGGACACGGCCATGGTCTCTGCTCTGATGTGCCCTTCAGCCACTTCTTACATAATCCGCTTTGCTGATAAAGTGCAGCTGACCTATAAATAAGATGCTGTGTAAGAAATGTGGCCTATGTAATTTGTTCTGGGCATCTAAATAAACAAGATAATAAATGGTGCCATGACCAATTGTATGTGTCAATCAGTCAGTGACTAGGTGAATTACTTAGATAGTGACTCTAAAAAATGTTGCTATTATGATATCAGTGCTGCCATGGTCTATTTCAGATCCCTTCTGCATATATTTACATGTGTAGCACACAGTCTGGTCGTTCCCAGATTGGGGTGTTGGTCAAGATAACCATGTTGGCAGTGAAATGTAAGAGGACCAGGGGAGGCCACATGGGTGCCTTCAGATGGCCAGCAGTCGTGTTCGGTGCCAGGCCAGAGACTGGCTTTTTGAGTGGGTTATCATGGCACGACACGAGGCCTCTACCACCAACTATGCAAACCACACCCATATGATCCAGGAACACAGAGATCACAGTGAAAGTAGTGGTTTTCCTTACCTTAACTAAACCTTGCCGTATTGGATCAGTTGAATGCTCCACTTTTGCTGCTTTAGTAAGCATAGCCGTAGCAGAGATGAAATGAATGTCAGAGAGTCACTGGGCTGGACAGAGGGAGGGAGCCAGGGAGGAAATGGATGCTGGCTCATTGGGGTTTTATCATGTGTGGTGAGCACAGGGAAATGGATCATAAAGAGTGAAAAGCTTCGGAAGCTGGAACAATGGAAATAGTTCTGCCAGCTATGGGACTGGAGTCATCCACACTCTCCAATGAGCAGGGAGATGATAACACTGGCAGGGCTCAGAGTCAGAACATCATTAAACCATATTGATAGAAACACATCAAGTAGGCCTATATATGGCTGCATACAGAGGAGTGGGTGTTGCATAAATGCTAGAGTAGATTGATGCTTGGTCACATAGCAGCGAGTGACTGCATGGACTGCCTCTCCACAGTTCTAGGGCTGATGTATAGGAGTGTTTTCTCCCTTCATGTAAGTGACATTGCCCTTGGACAAAGACTTGTGGAATGTGTTGAGAGGAAGGAAAAACACAGGGTAGCCATGGCAACAGGATTGGACTGAGAGAAAGAAGAGGTTGAGAGATACTGAGAGAAGGAAGTAGAGGGAGACAATCAGATGACTAGTGAGAGGAAGGGAGCGAGAGAAAGGCTAAGGACGAGGACACATTTGAAAGATGGCAGGAGCGAGAAGAAGGAGAGGAGAGAGAGGAAAAGGGAGAGAGTTAGAGAGAAAGACAGAAGGAGCGAGAGCGGTTGCTTGACTGTTGAGAGAGCAGCTCCAATAAAAACTTCACACTTTAGATTAAAGAGGTGTGAGCCAGCTGGCCAGCCCAGCCGAGGGGGGGGGAGAACTCCGTTCCATGCTGCCACACCCCTGTCTGCACATTAGAGGTTGATACAGGAAAAGGTATGGGAGTGAAGTTCTAGAGTCAAGTTCGGGACAGGACAGGATCGACAGTCCACAGGAATGGGCAGTACAGGAATACTTAGAAACAGAGTTTTTTGGGGGGGGGGGATTAGAAATATGTGATCGACCGGCTCGATTCGGTCTTATGTAGCATAATTTTAAATTGTGTTTTTTACATTGGATACAAGTAGAGACTACTAGTAGAGAAAATTGTGTATCATACACTACAGTTGAGGAACCATGGGAAAGTAATTCTGCTTTGAAAGTTGATAAACTTGTAACCTTACTTTTGGCCCTTGAATGTTTTGGTACACCTACTGGAGGGCTCTTTGTCTACACCTATTCAGCATCGTTCACACCCTCTAAAGCCTTAGCCCCACCCATCTCTTTAAGGATTCACATGTGAGGCCGTGTACTAAACAACCAAAGATTTCAAAACTAAAGGCTGGTTTATACTACAGGTGTGTTTGTAAATTTGATCTGGAGTGCCAGAGTGTGCTCTGGGTGTTCATAAACTCAGAGCGTTGCCAGATTGTTCGTACGTAAACTGAGCATTCAGAGTGCACACTGGACGCGCTGGCCGAGGAGTAGGGTTGATCCGATCGTTCTGACACAACAACAGCAGTCAAGCACGCAAGCTAACTGGTTAATGTTGGCTAGCTTGCTAGCTACTTCCAGACACAAATGAGAACAGCTCACTGACCATTTTACTCGCCCTAGCAGAGCTGGTTAGGCTGTTTTTATGTTATCCAGAGCGTTGATGACAGCAAATGTGCTGCTGGCAACAATTTTGTTCAAATATTTTTTATTGAACACACACAAGAATGGTGTATAGGTATAAAAGACAGGTATACAATTCTTATCTAAACATAAAAGAGCAGACAGAAACAACAAGACCCAGAGTTCTGGGTACAAAACAAATATTACAAAACAAGACATACAGAACAAGGACAGGTAGAAAGAAAGAGGGTAGATGTCACCCCCCCACTTATTCCCCCCCTTTATCCCTCCACCTTATTCCCCTCCCGACTGCTCGGGTGGCGGAGCCAGCACATGCTGCCCAAAGGTAGATTAAAATATTACAATTGAGAGTGCGTTAAAAAGTACAAATTCACAGCGCCGACTGGTCCAAGTAAGAGAGGAAAGGCTGCCAGATTTGATCAAATGTTGATAATTTATTGTTCAGTATATATCTAATTCTTTCTAAGTGTACAGTGTTTGCCAATTCGCTGAGCCATAATTTGGTAGAGGGCGCTTCCCTCCTTTTCCAAAACAACAAGATTTGTTTTTTTGCCGAAATGAGACTGTAAGAGATGAGTTGCTTTTGGGGGTTGGTTAATCCGTTTAAGGAATCAGACACTCCCAGGATTATCAGAAGCGGGTCTGGGTCAATTGAAGTCTCCAGAACTTCAGAAAGGATCCTAAAAATTCCACACCAATAACCATACAAGCTAGAGCATAGGGCAAAGCAGTGGAGTAGTGTACCCTGCGCAGCCTGACATGTATCACACATAGGGGATGTATCAGGAAATATCCTATGCAGTTTGGTTTTGGAATAGTGTAATCTGTGTAATACCTTGAATTGTATGAGACGATGTCTGGAGTTAATGGAGCAGGTGTGGATATACTCCAAGCTATCTTCCCGGTCTGCCACCGAAATGTCAATCCCTAGTTCTTCCTCCCATTTTGCCTTAATGGCATCTGTAGAAGGTGTGCTAACAGATTGAAAAGCATCATATAGACGAGATATCAGTTTGTCTGAGGTGGGGGATGTTTTTATGCATCCGTCCAACATGGAAGGTTTAGCGTTCCCAAATGTTGGGAGGTGTTTTCTAACATAGTCTCTGATTTGTAGGTATCTGAAAAAGTTACTTCTGGGAAGATTATAAGTTTCCCTCAGCAACTCAAAGGAAGCAAAGGTCCCTTCTATATATAAATCCCCTATGGTACTTATCCCCAACTCTCCCCATCGCTCAAAGGTGTTATCAAGGTTAGAGGGGGCAAAGGAGGGATTCCTGGCAACAGGGAATGACAGAATGACATTGGTCTAAGCTCAAAGTGGACTTTAATTTGCTTCCAGATTCGGACTGTGCTATGTATAATAGGATTGTTACGATAAAGTGAAATCTCCAGATTGACAGGCGACAAAATCACAGCACCAATAGAGAAGGGGTGACACTCCTCACGCTCCATACTAAGCCAGCTGGATGATGGACGTGCGTCATCCAGTAAAAACATAACAGCGCGGAGGTTAGCGGCCCAGTAATAAAATATACAATTTGGGAGAGACAATCCTCCTTCCATCTTGGATTTGCAGAGGTGTTTTTTACCTATCCTGTGTGTTTTATAATCCCAGATGAAAGGATTGATAATTGAGTCCAGTTGTTTATGAAAGGATTTAGGTATGAATACTGGGATGTTCTGGTATAGGTAGAGCAGTTGTGGGAGGAAGACCATTTTAATGGCATTAATTCTTCCGAGCAGAGAAATTGGGAGAGTTCTCCAAAATTGTATGTTTGTCTTGAGTTTTTGCATCAGAGAGGGGAAATTCTCTCTCTGATGTAGTTACCAAACAAGGAGTATTGTTTGGTAACTACAATTCCTAGATAAGTTATCTTCAGAAAAATTCACCTAACTGGAAGATGTTCTAGCCAAGAGGTGTTTTGCAACCGTATGGGCATTAATTCACTCTTGTTCCATTTTATTCTGTATCCCGAGAAGGTACCAAACAAATTAATCACATCCAGAATAGCTGGAATACTAGCTTGGGGTTCTGTTACATAGAGGAGAATGTCATCTGCGTATAGGGAAATCTTATTTAGAGTATCTTTAGTATTATAGCCGTGTATTGCTGCATGAGATCTAATCGCCTGAGCGAGAGGTTCAATGATTAGGGCGAAGAGCATAGGCGACAGCGCACAACCCTGCCTTGTCCCTCTGTAAAGGTTAAATCGGGGCGACAATGATTGGTTAGTGAGTATTCTCGCACAGGGGTTCCTATATAAAAGCTGGATCCAATTTATGAACCCATCTCCAATATAAAATGTCTGTAGGACCTTGAATAGATAGGACCACTCAACTTGGTCAAAGGCCTTTTCGGCGTCAAGAGATATAACGGCAAGGTCCACGTTGGGTAACCTCTGAGAATACATCATGTCGAAGAGGCGCCTGAGATTGAAGAATGAGTTTCTGTTAGGGATAAAGCCGGTCTGGTCCGAATGGACCAATTTGCCAATTAAAGTGCTAAGCCTGTTAATTAATATAGGTTGGAGTCTGTCTGAGTGTGTGGACAGGTGTCTTTTATACAGGTAACGAGTTCAAACAGGTGCAGTTAATACAGGTAATGAGTGGAGAACAGGAGGGCTTCTTAAAGAAAAACTAACAGGTCTGTGAGACCCGGAATTCTTACTGGTTGGTAGGTGATCAAATACTTATGTCATGCAATAAAATGCAAATTAATTACTTAAAAATCATACAATGTGATTTTCTGGATTTTTGAAGTGTACCTATGATAAAAATTACAGACCTCTACATGCTTTGTAAGTAGGAAAACCTGCAAAATCGGCAGTGTATCCAATACTTGTTCTCCCCACTGTATATATATATATATATATATATATATATATATATATAAATGCCAGAAGGCATTTCTGACAAAAAACGCATTTTGATAAAAAAAAATACGTTTACATTCAAATGGCTCTCCTGTGAAGTAGTGACATGCAACATACTCCTAGTTTCCTGAAATGATATACTCCTAGTTTCCTGAAATGAGTCACATATTTGTTTTCCTCCATTCAGGGTTCATACACATTTTGATAAATGGAATTTCATGACTTTTCCATTACTTTTAACCAAATTTCAATGACCAACAATTGGTGGCCTCTCTATGTACAATACGTATAAAAAACCAAGTGTAATGTGGTATCGACACTGGTAGGCTGCTCTCTGATTCCATGTACCACCTCCTGTCTTTGAGCAAGGCACTTAACCCCCCACAAAGTAGAATACCTGTTAGGCAACTGTCTAAAACACATGTGGTCAACCCTCAGTCTGGAAAGATACTGGGTGTGCAGGCTTTTGATCAAACCCTGCTCAAACACGTCAGAGACAGTTTATCAAGGTCAGTTGAGCAACTCATTTCTAAAATGTGTTTTTTTCGAGGGGGACGGGAATAAATGCCATGCGCACCCATTAGCTCTCCTGGGGGATGGTTGACCACCCGTGATGTAAAACGTTGCAACATTACAACCAAATACGTTTTATGCCTTTTCGAAATAATTTGCTCATTCAATATATTAAAGGTTAAATGGCTATGATAGGCTACAAATCTTTCTATTCACCTGTAGTCATATTTAGCTACCTTAGAAGTGTTTACTTTGCAGGCTGACTAGCATCATTGAGTTACAATGCTCCATACATTGGATCCCCAAATCAACTGGAAGTATCCACAAACAAGTTTTGTATAATCATATTCCAAAAGAAAGGCTACATATCATGTTTTCCTAAAATGAATATTCACGATTCACAAATTATTAATTTGATTCACATGATTCGATTCAATGCGATTGAACCGTTTCAAATAATAAAATGAAAATCACTAATGAAGTGAATCATTAGTTTCATCAAAAATATTAGTTTTAATGAATCATATGAATCGTTCAAAAAAGTAAATCAACTTTGTATGGCCTTATTCGCGAGTGTCAGTGGATGTTTTTTGGGACATTGATGACATGACAAAAACATTTATAGCTTAACAGTTAACTAGAGGGTACAAGATATGTTTTGAATTGTCTACCTACCTAGTTAGTCTCTTCTCTATCATGTTTTTTTAGGCTTACCTGATGCTGCATTGTCCGACTGCCTCACTCTCCTTGACCAACGGCCCACACTTCTCGCACACAAGGAGGCGTGCAAACACAGACGCGCTAAAGTGTCGTTCCGAGCCTGGCTGATTTTTATTTGATTGTTAAAATATTTAAAACTGTGCCTGAATAAATTACATTAAAACAAATTAAATAAATTTCCATGACTTTTTCAAAACTTTTCAGATTTGAATATTTTCCAAAACTTTTCCAGGCCTGGAAAACACACGCTTAAAATTTCATGACTTTTCCAGGATTTTCATGACCGTACAAACCCTGTCCATTCGAGTACTAGAAAAAAATATCATGCGAGCACTCGAACAATCAAAAAGGTTAAATGACCATCCCGGTGAGCAGCTATGGAAGGAAGTTATGTCTGATTTCTGCCGTGTATAAATTAACATGGGATGGGACAGAAGTGATTTTTATTGGGACCGGACCACTGGCAAGGACAGGAAAGTTCCGGGGTTATATAGGCATCAGGACAGTACGGGGGAAAAAATTTACGAGACAAGACAGGACAGGAATTAATTTTCACTCCCGTGTCAACCTCTACTGCACATATAGGCTATATGGAGAAACACTCACACATTCACACTAACATACAAATCTAAACAGGGGTCCTCAACAGGACACACCTTTCAGGGACTCACCTGCCCTTCATTCCCTATTCTCCCTCTCACATTCATTCTCTCCTCTTATTCTCCCCGCCCGTCTCACTGAGGCAGCTAATCATCTCTCTTTCTGTGACGGTACCTCGTTCTCTTTCTCCATTAGGGAGAGAAAGAGAGATTCTCTACCTGGGGACAGTGACCTCTGACCGATATCACAAATTTATTTTGGGGAGTTTACTTTTGGGTCATACACACACACACACACACACACACACAAACAGGCATGCATGCAGGGACGAACACAAACTCACGCATGCGCACAAACACGCGCAAGGACGCGCACTCACACACACACACACACGCATGGACGCACACACACACAAACACACACTCACACTCGCGCGCACACACACTCTAAATTACTTGACTGAGAATGGCAAAAGCATAGAGAATAGTATTTCTAAGGACACAACCCCTGTGGCCTGTCATCTCCTGGTTCAGGTTCTAGCAGCAGAAAGAGATAATATCACAATCAATAGCAGCTGGGTATTTCAGAGGCCTTGTCCCAAGGTATCGATAGCATTGGTTTGATTAAAATATAAAGGACTTCCTGGAAAGCTCAGAGTCAGTGGTATCCCTCCTGTTTTAGAGAGGGAACAGAGCATGGCAGGGGAATGGATACAACACAACACATGAGAGGAGGCATTAGGAGGGCAGCTCAGATATCCTACTGTACACCTTCCTTCACCCTGTCTTGTCCTCTTAATAAGGCCACTCTGAGGTCATGTACTGACACAGCTATGGACCCTTGACCACATTACCCTCCAGCTCACACTGCAATCCTGCTATCGGCAGTTTAACATTGCGGATAGAACCAATATCCAATCCCAAACCATTCCCACCATCTTCATCATTCATCATCGTCATTGTTGGCACCACCGTAATTTAACAATGCTGCTATAAACGAATCATGGCACAGTACAAGTGACATGTCTACTAAACACATTTATCTCATGTTCTTCCTGACCGTATATTCATCATGGTCTGAATGCAGTATTACAATTTGAAATGTCTGCTTACCTCCTTGGTGCTGGGTATTAATAGTAGTAATATTAAAGACAGATAGTGTGTTGTGTGAATCTACATTTTCTCCTGCACTCCTCCTCTCAGTAAGAGATTTATAGAAGCCAGTCAACAAGCAGAGACGAATGTGCTCTTTTCCATATCCTGTCAGAGCCTTGTGGCCAATTATCTGCTACAACATTGAGGTTATGGATTTTCACAGATGGATAAGGATGGATGGGTGTTTTGACTGGTTTCACTTGTTAAAATCCTGTGGGTGAATATATCGGTGTCCATCAGTGTTTGACAGTTTGTGTATTTGTTGATATACATGTGTTTTTGAGAGGCCTTCACTACAGTATATAGTGGTAACAGCACACAATGCTCTGCTTACTAATGTGCGTGACAGTGTGTGTGTGTGTGTGTGTCTGCGTGTCTGTCTGTCTAGTTGTAGTCCATTCCCTCAGTGCTACAGTGTACAGATAGAGCAGTAGAGAAACTCACTTTTCTCTCCTTGTCTCCGTACTCCAGGCCCAGGGTGTCCATGGCACGGACGATGGCAGCCAGAGACTGGATTGTGTTGCTGTAGACCACAGGCTTGTACTGCTTCACATCATCTCCAGAGAAGCCATCCTCATGGATAATCCTGCAAACATGAATGTGATTCATACAAGTCAGGTGGGCATTTACTTAAACAGGGAAGTAATTTCCACGGCACACATACTGGTGTCAGCCACGCAGAGGCACACATACTGGTGTCAGCCACGCAGAGGCACACATACTGGTGTCAGCCACGCAGAGGCACACATACTGGTGTCAGCCACGCAGAGGCACACATACTGGTGTCAGCCACGCAGAGGCACACATACTGGTGTCAGCCACGCAGAGGCACACATACTGGTGTCAGCCACGCAGAGGCACACATACTGGTGTCAGCCACGCAGAGGCACACATACTGGTGTCAGCCACGCAGAGGCACACATACTGGTGTCAGCCACGCAGAGGCACACATACTGGTGTCAGCCACGCAGAGGCACACATACTGGTGTCAGCCACGCAGAGGCACACATACTGGTGTCAGCCACGCAGAGGCACACATACTGGTGTCAGCCACGCAGAGGCACACATACTGTATCACACACACAGTCACGCGCGCACAGCCAAGCAGGCACAGCCACACGCACACAGTCACGCGCACACAGAAACACAGAGGCTTGGGTAGCCCTGAGCTCCTCTCTCTTCCTCAGCCTGGCTCCATCTTAATTCTATTTTCCTTTCATTTGTTCCGTTGCCGCTGTAGATGGCCGTTGAAGAAAGGGGGAGAGGGGGAGATCTGAGAGTTTCTCCCCCACCCAGCAGCCAGAGCTAGTCAAGGACCAGATGTGGAGAGTGCGCTCCATTAGGCAGATACACAGGAAGACTAGAGGTCGACCGATTAATCGGAATGGCCGATTAATTAGGGCCGATTTCAAGTTTTCATAACAATCGGAAATCTGTATTTTTGGACACCGAATTGGCCGATTAAAAAAAGAATAATCGTTTTTCCCCCCTTTATTTAACTAGGCAAGTCAGTTAAGAACACATTCGTATTTTCAATGACGGCCTAGGAACGGTGGGTCAACTGCCTTGTTCAGGGGCAGAACGACAGATTTTTACCTTGTCAGCTCGGGGATTCAATCTTGCAACCTTACGGTTAACTAGTCCAACACTCTAACCACCTGCTTTACATTGCACTCCACGAGGAGTTTGCCTGTTATGCGAATGCAGTAAGAAGCCAAGGTAAGTTGCTAGCTAGCATTAAACTTATAAAAAACAATCAATCAATCAATCATAATCACTAGTTAATGGTTGATGATATTACTAGTTTATCTAGCGTGTCCTGCGTTGCATATAATCGATGCAGTGCGCATTCGCGAAAAAGGACTGTCGTTGCTCCAACGTGTACCTAACCATAAACATCAATGCCTTTCTTAAAATCAATACACAAGTATATATTTTTAAACCTGCATATTTAGTTAATATTGCCTGCTAACATTACTTTCTTTTAACAAGGGGAAATGTGTCACTTCTCTTGCAACAGAGTCAGGGATAGTCCTATAATTCCTATAATAACTACAACCTAAAACTTCTTACCTGGAAATATTGAAGACTCATGTTAAAAGGAACCACCAGCTTTCATATGTTCTCATGTTCTGAGCAAGGAACTTAAACGTTAGCTTTCTTACATGGCACATATTGCACTTTTACTTTCTTCTCCAACACTTTGTTTTTGCATTATTTAAACCAAATTGAACATGTTTCATTATTTATTTGAGCCTAAATTGATTTTATTGATGTATTATATTAAGTTAAAATAAGTGTTCATTCAGTATTGTTGTAATTGTCATTATTACAAATGTAAAAATTAAATTGTCTGATTAATCGGTATCGGCTCTTTTTGGTCCTCCAATAATCGGTATCGGCGTTGAAAAATCATAATCGTTCGACCTCTAATGGAGACACATTGACCCCAGGCCTGAGATCTCCTCTTCACGACACAAACACCACAGCAGAGAGGCTCAGCCTATATACCCCCGACAGGCACCATTAACACCTCACCGCCCAGCCCCCACACCCTCACTGGTCATGATATCCAGTCCCCAGTCCTTTTAATGGACCAGACGGAGCATGAGCTCCTACCAACAAAGAGTACAGGCTGAGCTTTGTGTTTGTGAAAGTGAGTGTGTGTGTGCCCTTTGAAGTAGGCCAAGCATATAAAAAGAAAGGCAGAGAAATGTCAGTGCCCTAAGCCCTGACTTACTGCGCAAGAGAGAGGCAGAGTGTCCCAGCCCAAGAAGCCTGCGGCTGTAACACACAGATACAGTTTGTGATCCTCCAACAGCAATATGCCTCCTCTCCAGTAACATGCCTTTCATAAGACTCTTTGCAATGACTCTGTCTGTCTCGACTCATATCACTACTCTCTCAATACACTGACAAGCCTGAACTTGCCCTGCTGTGTGTGTGTGTGTGTGTGTGTGTGTGTGTGTGTGTGTGTGTGTTTGCACTTGCTTTCCTACATTATAAGCAGTGGTGTAAAGTACTTAAGTAAAAAATACTTTAAAGGTACTACTTAAGTAGTTTTTTGGGGTATCTGTACTTTACTATTTATACTTTGACTATTTTTACTTCACTACATTCCTTAAGAAAATATTATACTTTTTACTCCATACATTTTCCTTGACATTCAAAAGTACTCTTTACATTTTGAATGCTTAGAAAGACAGGAAATTAGTAAAATTAACACACACTTATCAAGAGAACATCCCTGGTCATTCCTACTGCCTCTGATCTGGCGGACACATGCTTCGTTTGTAAATTATGTCTGAGTGTTGGAGTGTGACCCTGGCTTTCAGTAAATAAAGAAAACAAGAAAATTGAGCCGTCTGGTTGGCTTAATATAAGGAATTAGACATTCATACTTTGACTTTTGATACTTAAGTATATTTTAAACCAAATACTTTTACTCAAGTAGAATTTTACTGGGTGACTTTTACTTTTACTTCAGTCATTTTCTTTTAAGGTATCTTTACTTTTACCCAAGTATGATAGTTGGGTACTTTTTCCACCACTGATTATCAGGAGCCCAATGTCCTAACATTTCACTGAAAAGGTAGGAAAATAACTTTTTAGAGGTCCGGAATTTGTTAAAATGCTATTTTAAGCTTAAGGGTTAGGATTAGGTTTTGGGGTGAAGGTTAGGGTTAGGTTTTGGGGTTAAGGTTAGGGTTAGGAATAGGTTTAGGGTTCTGGGTGTATCTGTGGGTGTAATAAACAGCACGGGGGACACACTGGTTCTGCACTACTGATACCTGGGCTGGTGGGCGGGGGGTTCCAGAAGGTTCCTACTCTACCCAGCACTGTCACGATCGTCATAATAAGCGGACCAAGGCGCAGCGGGATATGAGTACATCTTCTTTTAATAGAGATGACGAAACACGAAAACAAACACTTTTACAAAACAACAAACGACCGTGAAGCTATCAACGAAAGTGCACACACAAGCTACTAACGTACCACATAGACAATTACCCACAAACACCTAAAGCCTATGGCTGCCTTAAATATGGCTCCCAATCAGAGACTACAATAACCAGCTGTCTCTGATTGAGAACCAAATCAGGCAACCATAGACTTTCCTAAACACCTACACTGAACACAACCCCATACATACTACAAAACCCCCTAAACAATACACACACCCTAAACTAGACAAAACACACAAACATCCCCCATGTCACACCCTGGCCTAACTAAACTAATCAAGAAAATATATATAACAAAGGCCAGGGTGTGACAAGCACAGAGCATATGTGGAAGGGTTGAGGAAAGTACAGAAGGGAGGGGAGCTTTGCATTATATAGCATACTGTAAACTGTGTGTAGTTGTGTGAGTCACCTTACTTTGAGGAGTCCCATAATCCTGTGGTCAATGACTCTGGTATCGATTGTCAGAGCTTAGCTCCTCTCCAGGGGAAATGAAAGCTCTCTCAGACACTGTTTTCCTTCCTCTTTAACAGACTTGTTTTACTTGCTGGCATTGTGACTGGCAGACCAGGTGTGCCTTGGCAGAGATAGGCATGTGCCAGCCAGGACCCCCCCCCCCCCCCCCCCCCCCCCCGCCCCCATTGGGGGAACTAAGAGGCAGGTTAACACCTGGGTCATTCCATGTCATTTCAGCAAGCCATGATCTCAGACTGTTCTGAAATCCTTTGTGTACGGTAGTTAGAAAGATAAGATTATCATTCTGGCAACATTATTTTGTTGAAATATAACTTGATCTCTGAGGAATTAGGTTAATTGATTGCACCCAACTTGGCCAATTTGTAAATTCCAGGATTCATATAACATCCAATAAATATAGTACCTAACATCTGATTTGGACCTAACTTTTTTATACCAATGAGTTAGACCTGAGGAATCCAAAGGAATGGTCAAAAGACACCCATGGACCCCCTACACCAATCCCACCCTAACAAAAAATATTATACAGTATCAGTTCTCTATGTCTGGCAAGTAGTATGGTGCTGAAGCTTGGAGTGTTGTCATGATTGTCATGATTGTCATGATGGTGATGTCTCCCCCCACCCCGATCAGATAAATGAGTCCATGCCGTCCCTAGGAGGGGTGCGTCACTTGAGTGGGTTGAGTCACTGACGTGGTCTTCCTGTCAACCCCCTTGGGCTGTGCCGTGGGGGAGATCTTTGTGGGCTATACTCGGCCTTGTCTCAGGATGGTAAGTTGGTGGTTGAAGATATCCCTCTAGTGGTGTGGGGGCTGTGCTTTGGCAAAGTGGGTGGGGTTATATCCTGCCTGTTGGCCCTGTCCGGGGGTATCATCGGATGGGGCCACAGTGTCTCCTGACCCCTCCTGTCTCAGCCTCCAGTATTTATGCTGTAGTAGTTTATGTGTCGGGGGGCTAGGGTCAGTCTGTTATATCTGTAGTATTTCTCCTGTCTTATCCGGTGTCCTGTGAGAATTTATGTATGCTCTCTCTAATTCTCTCTTTCTTTCTTTCTCTTTCTCGGAGGACCTGAGCCCTAGGACCATGCCTCAGGACTACCTGGCATGATGACTCCTTGCTGTCCCCAGTCCACCCGGTCGTGCTGCTGCTCCAGTTTCAACTCTTCTGCCTGCGGCTATAGAACCCTGACCTGTTCACCGGACGTGCTACCTGTCCCAGACATGCTGTTGTCAACTCTCTAGAGACAGCAGGAGCTGTAGAGATACTCTCAATGATCGGCTATGAAAAGCCAACTGACATTTACTCCTGAGGTGCTGACCTGTTGCACCCTCGACAACTACTGCGATTATTATTGTTTGACCATGCTGGTCATTTATGAACATTTGAACATCTTGGCCATGTTCTGTTATAATCTCCACCCGGCACAGCCAGAAGAGGACTGGCCACCCCTCGTAGCCTGGTTCCTCTCTAGGTTTCTTCCTAGGATTTGGCCTTTCTAGGGAGTTTTTCCTAGCCACTGTGCTTCTACACCTGCATTGCTTGCTGTTTGGGGTTTTAGGCTGGGTTTCTGTATAGCACTTTGAGATATCAGCTGATGTAAGAAGGGCTTTATAAATACATTTGATTTGATTTGATTGAAGTTGTTAGGTTTATGTCCTATCCTACAGTCTGGTTTTACCAGGTTCTGACCACTAGCTGGTGCTGTTCCTGCTAGTAGGTGATTTCTTTTAAAGGCATAGTTCACACAAATGATAAAATGACATATAGGTTTCCGTGTAGGCAGTGTATGGACAAGGGATGAAAGCAACCCATGCTTCGTTTTGTTTACCTGGCCACTGTTTCAAATGCTAACTTTTTAGCATTAGTGGCACAAATCCAATGCAAGTCAGCGATACCTATATTAGCATTTCCACGCTTCATACCCAAATCATCTATAAGTAACATCATTGAGTTACACAATACATGTTTTGATACTTTAGGATGATTTGGACATGAAGTGTGAAAATACTAACATACATACCAGTGACTTACATTGGATTTGTAACACAAATGCTAAAAGGTTAGCATTTGAAACAGTGGACAACAAAACCAAAGCATGGATCTCTATCATACCTTGTCCATAGACTGCTTACATGGTAGGGAAGGACCTCATCCACCTGAGCCATGGTCTGTTCACCCCGCTACCATCTAAAAGAAGGAGACAGTAGAAAGCTGAGACTGATAAACAGCTTCTATCTCCAGGCCATCAGACTGTTAAACAGTCACCACTAGCTGGCCTCCGCCCAGTACCCTTCCCTGAAACTTAGTCACTGTTACTAGCCAGCTACCACCCGGTACTCTACCCTGCACCTTAAGAGACTTCTTTGGCCTATGTACATAGAGTCGTTGAACACTGGTCACCTTAATAATTTTTTACATATTCCTTTACCAACTTTATATGTATATACTGTATTCTAGTCATGGCACATCCTATATAACTACTGCTGTACACATATTTTTTATTGATATACTGTCCATATTATCTTTACACACCATTATATACAGTTCCTTCAGAAAGTATTCACACCACTTGACTTTTTCCACATTTTGTTGTTTTACAGACTGAATTTAAAATTGATAAAATTTAGAGTTTGTGTCACTGGCCTACACACAATACCCCATAATGTCAAAGGGGAATTATGTTTGACATTTTTTTTTTTTTTTTTTTTTACAAATTAATTATAAATGAAAAGCTGAACTGTCTTGAGTCAATACGTTTTAAACCCCTTTGTTATGGCAAGTCTAAATAAGTTCAGGAGCAAACATTTGCTTAACATGTCACATTTTTGAATGAGTACTTCATCTCTGTACCCAAAACATACAATTATCTATAAGGTCCCTAAGTCAAGCAGTGAATTTCAAAAACAGATTCAACCACAAAACCAGGGAGGTTTTCCAATGCCTCGCAAAGAAGGGAACCTATTGGTAAATAAAAAAGCAGAAGTTGAATATCCTTTTGAGCATGGTGAAGTAATTAATTACACTCGGGATGGTGTATCAATATACCCAGTCACTACAAAGATACAGGCGTCCTTACTAACTCAGTTGCCAGAGAGGATGGAAAAAGCTCAAGGAGTTCACCACGAGGCCAATGGTGACTTTAAAACAGTTAGAGTTGAATAGCTGTGACAGGAGAAAACTGAGGATGGATCAACAACATTGTAGTTACTCCACAATACTAACCTAAATGACAGAGTGAAAAAAAGGAATCATGTACAGAATGAAAATATTCCAAAACATGCATCCTGTTTGCAATAAGGCACTAAATTAATACAAGAAAAAAAGTGGAAAAGTAATTAACTTTATGTCCTGAATACAATGCATTAAGTTTGGGGCAAATCCAACACATCACTGAGTACCACTGTTCATATTTTCAAGCATCTGAGGCAGGATTGTGTCGAGGCACAGATCTGGGGAAGGGTACCAAAACATTTCTGAAAATGGCCTGCATACTCACCAGTCATGTCACCCATTGAGCATGTTTGGGATGCTCTGCATCGACATGTACAACAGCGTGTTCCAGTTCCCGCCAATATCCATCAACTTGGCACAGCCATTGAAGAGGAGTGGGACAACATTCCACAGGCCACAGTCAACAGCCTGATTTACATTTACATTTAAGTCATTTAGCAGACGCTCTTATCCAGAGCGACTATGCCTGATCAACTTTATGTGAAGGAGATGTGTCACACTGCATAAGGAAAATGGTGATCACACCAGATACTGACTGATTTTCTGATCAACGCTCCTACTGTTTTTTCAAGGTATCTGTGACCAACAGATGCATATCTGTATTCCCAGTCATGTGAAATCCATAGATTAGAGCCTAATGAATTTATTTCAATTGACTGATTGACTGATTTCCTTATATTAACTGTAAAACTGTAAAATGAACTCAGTAAAATCTTGGAAATTGTTGCATGTTGCATTTATATTTTTGTTAAGTGTATATATATATATTTATATATTTCCAAATTCCATTATTTTACATTTAGATGTGCGTGTATTGTTGTGAAATGTTTTTAGATACTACTGCACTGTTAGATATTACTGCACTGTTGGAGCTAGGAACACAAGCATTTTGATACACCCGGAATAACATCTGCTAAATATGTATATGTGACCAATAAAATTTGATTTGATTTGATATACTGAACAAAAATTTAAATGCAACATGCAACCAGTCAGTATCCATTTGCCTCATGCAGCACGACACATCTCCTTCGCATACAGGCAACGGAAGAACTGGGACATTTGCAGCTTCCAGGAATTGTGTACAGATCCTTGCGACATGGGGCAGTGCATGATCATGCTGAAACATGAGGTTATGGTGGTGGATGAATGGCACGACAATGGGCCTCAGGGAAATACTCTGAGCCGCAGCTCCATATTACTTGCCAGACATAGAGAACTGATACTGTATACTCATTGTTGGGGTGGGATTGGAGTGGGACCTGGGGTGTCTGTGGGTGGCTTTTGACCAGTTCTTTGGATTTCTCATGTCTAACTCATTGTTTGGTCCAAATCAGATGTTGGGTACCATAGTTATTGAATATTATATGAATCCTATAAATTAAAAAATGGCCAATTTGGGTGCAATCAATTCTCTTAATTTCTCAGAGATAAAATTATATTTCAACAAAATAATGATGCAGGAATGAAAATCCTATCTGTTTCTAACAAGATAAACAATTTTGGAACAATCTGAGATGGAGGGTGTCGAAATCCTTTTTTTTGTGCTTTTTGAGGTGGAACGACCCACCTGGCAAAGACCTGCCAACATACCCTGCACCGCTCTGTACATGTTCCAAGGGACCAACACCACACGAGACATTACATTTACTAAACAAACACTGCTGCTCAATGTCTTAACCCACAGACCCAACAGAAAGCAGAACATCCGTCTCCACATCTCTCCACACTGACCACTGCCCCATTGGGATGACCCATAGTGACCACAGCTCTACTCTGACCCTACACAACCACAGATCTCTAAATCACCATTAAAACAACACTCTACATCTGCAACCTTGCAAACGTTTAGTAAATATCATGTGGAGCCAATATCACCCAGCACCGCTGCCAGCAGTGCCTCTGTTTTCCTCTGTGCTGAAACTCCAGTGAGCGCACCATCTCAGGTGACTGATTAATAATCCAGGGGTTAAAAACAACACGTCTAATGCCTCCCAGGTGGCGCAGTGGTCTAGGGCACTGCATCGCAGCGCTAGCTGCGCCACCAGAGTCTCTGGGTTCGCGCCCAGGCTCTGTCGCAGCCGGCCGCGACCGGGAGGTCCGTGGGGCGACGCACAATTGGCCTAGCGTCGCCCGGGTTAGGGAGGGTTTGGCCGGTAGGGATATCCTTGTCTCATCGCGCTCCAGCGACTCCTGTGGCGGACCGGGCGCAGTGCGCGCTACCCAAGGGGGCCAGGTACACGGTGTTTCCTCTGACACATTGGTGCGGCTGGCTTCCGGGTTGGAGGCGCGCTGTGTTAAGAAGCAGTGCGGCTTGGTTGGGTTGTGCTTCGGAGGACGCATGGCTTTCGACCTTCGTCTCTCCCGAGCCCGTACGGGAGTTGTAGCGATGAGACAAGATAGTAATTACTAGCGATTGGATACCACGAAAATTGGGGAGAAAAACGGGGTAAAATCAAAAATCAAAAAATATATATAAAAAAAACAACACGTCTATAGGCAATCTCTAAGTCTCAATAAAGCTAAGGGCATGTTCCAGGGGTTTCTGATGTTCCAGGGGTTTCTGATTCTCACAGGGGTCGAATAATTCATTGTTCTGTTTCTGATAGGAGACACTGAAAGGACAGCAAGTCCTTATACCAGGCCACCTGTCAGAATGAGCAGATCCAGGCCCACACCACTGGTCAGCTAGCTACAACATACAGTACAGTCTGCAGAGTGCATGTCAGGAGCTGATACAAGAGTGATTACAAGTCACTCTACAAGGGTGATTAAAGTCTTGTCTTTCCCCCTGTGTCCCATTGCAGAGCAGTGGAGGGAGAGAGCTCTGAAATGAGACTGCAGGATTTACCATACCACACTGTGCAGTGTAACCTGCTGTCTGCTACAGTATATGGTAAAACCAGCCTTCCCAGTAAGAAGGGTCAAAAGGCTTCTGCTATACCCTTGAGTGTGAGGACATGAAAAGTACAGATTTTTTAAAATCGTTATGGCTTTCATTAGTGTGTTACATTTTCCAAGTCATCTTCCCTTGGTTTCCATTCCTCTCTGCAAAGCCTCATCAGGCAGTATGTGTGGGTGAAACACCACAGGAGAGCTCAGATCATTATTACTGCCTTCCCTTCCCACCAAGTTTATAAAGGGACCCTCATTAAGTAACAGAGAGGGAGAGAGGGAGAGAGGGGGAGAGAAAGAAAGAGAAAATAGCTACAGAGTAACGGAGCAGCACAATTGGAGGATCATTTTAATGTTTTAAGGGTCTGTGCTTTTCACGCTTGAGGACTTTTCTCATTTGGGTCTCTCCAGGCCGTCTGTCAGCTGGGAGGAGAGGAGGGAGGGGAGGGCGGCAGGTAGCCGCTGGGGAGGGCAGAACAGAGAGCACATTAGGCCCTCCTTGGTGTCTGACACGTGGAGATCTGTGAACTGGAACCTCTACCACCACATCACTGCCTCTCACACAGAGGGAGGGGCTTCTAAGAAGTGATGGTAATTTTGCATTCTAGCCGTGTACTGTACCGACTGACTAAATGCAACGTACTTGTTTTCCCCACAGAAAAACTGTTTACATAATGCTTTTGGTCTTACAATAAATGGAGCGCCTTGTATTGTGTACAGGTTTATTACACCTATTTCAGTGTTGAGAGAAGTACGAGGGGGATGAATGGGATTTTTAAGCCAGTAATTTTGAGTTTGCAAATTGTCACGCCACACAAATGATCCTTTGTGCTCCCGGCACACTCCAGTGCTGTTGCTGTCATCGGCCCCGGGACAGAGCTACTTTGATTCCCTACCAGCGTTGGGGGCGCTATTTATAACCTCTGCAATCAGAGGAGCGCTGCCTCCCAAGCATCAGATGCTCCAGCCTTTGCACCAATCTGTCCCCCACACCCCGAGGTCGACCCACAGACACACATGGACTGCTACCTAAATGGCACCCCCTTTCCTTTTTAGTGCCCATAGACCCCATTGGACTCTGATAAAAAATAGTGCACTATATTGGGAATAGGATGTAATTTGTGATGCACGGACACAGCCAGGGTTACGGCAGCACCACACCTCGGCTAGTCCTAGATTGGAACAGCCACACAACATCACTCCCTCACCACTCCCTCACTGCATTCAACTTCCATCTCACATTAGCTTTATGATATCAAACCGCAATGTCTATATAAAACACAATCACACAACAGTAATTATAGGGCGTATCTAAGGACCCACTGTATTTTCCTCTCCCCCTCTCTTTCTACCTCTCTCTTGCTAAAACACTGCATCTTCCTGACTATATCTGCTGATGTCTCCTCTCACCCTCCCAGACCCCGCTCAGAGCTAAATTCTGCCACTGAGATTATGAAGTGTCCTCTATCAGTTAAGGCTTGCCAGCTGGTTGCTGGGAGAGGGTGACAGTAATTTTGGGGTTGCTTCACACCCAGCCTTGATCAGTCACAAACGCTGAATAATTACAGCGACAGATCTGCATATCTACAGCTGTCTTTAAATCCCAGCTTGATCCCGCCCTAAACAGCAGCCATTGTCCCCTAATTCATACAGTCCTCTGCTTCCACCCCTCTTCCTCCCCTCCCCCTCTCCTCTCCCTCCTGGTCGTTTGTCATCCTGTAATTATATCTGCCATTGTCATCTCCCCTGGAACCCAAGGAGGAGAAGGAGCAGGGGATGAATATAAGAGGTGTGTTGCTGAGGCAGCAGAATATCACCTTTGAGGCCTGCAGGGTTTTGGGCTCTAACCCACCAGCCTGTTCTGATCACAGCTATATTTAACCAGTTTGGAGGATACAGGGTGGCATCTCAGCCCTGCATAAACTAGTGTTGCATGGTATACCGAAACAGCTGTACTTAGTACTAAAACATGAAAAACGGTTCCGTACTTTTTGTTAGTAGCTCTAGCCTGTCCCGGGAGTCTGGGCTACATCATGTTAGCTCCCCACTCATGCTGCACAGAAGTTAACGTCTTGACGCACGGATCCCTTTAGCGGGATCATTTTCGCAAACAACCGCTGAATTGCAGAGCGCCAAATTCACAAAAAAATGCTACAAATATTTATATTCATGAAATCACAAGTGCAATATAGCAAAACACAGCTTAGCTTGTTGTTAACTTTTTAGGGATAGAGGGCAGCATTTTCACTTTTGGATGAATTGGTGCCCATAGTGAACTGCCTCCTACTCTGTCCCAGATGCTAATATATGCATAGTATTATTACTATTGGATAGAAAACACTCTGAAGTTTCTAAAACTGTTTGAATTATGTCTGTGAGTATAACAGAACTCATATGGCAGGCAAACTTCCAAACAGGAAGTGGAAATTCTGGGGCTGGTTGATGTTAAACTCATCGTCTATTCACATCCCAGTAAGATATAGATCTGTTCGCACTTCCTACGCCTTCCACTAGATGTCAACAGTCAGTAGAACGTGGAATGAAGCCTCTAGTGTGATGTGGGGCCGGATGGCAGCTATTTGAGTCAGTGGTCTGGCAGAATGCTAGTTCCTGGTTACGCGCATTACTCATTTTTATTTTATTTATTTCACCTTTATTTAACCAGGTAGGCAAATTGAGAACACGTTCTCATTTACAATTGCGACCTGGCCAAGATAAAGCAAAGCAGTTCGACACATACAACAACACATGGTTACACATGGAGTAAAACAAACATACAGTCAATAATACAGTGAAAAATAAGTCTATATACAATGTGAGCAAGTGAGGTGAGATAAGGGAGGTGAAGGCAAACAAAATATATATATAAATAAATAAAAATATAAAAAAGGCCATGGTGGCGAAGTAAATACAATATAGCAAGTAAAAAAAACACTGGAATGGTTGGTTTGCAGTGGAAGAAAGTGCAAAGTAGAGAAAGTGCTTCTACACCTGCATTGCTTGCTGTTTGGGGTTTTAGGCTGGGTGTCTGTACAGCACTTCGAGATATTAGCTGATGTACGAAGGGCTATATAAAATAAACTTGATTTGAGATAGAAATAATGGGGTGCAAAGGAGCAAAATAAATAAATGAATACAGTAGGTAAAGAGGTAGTTGTTTGGGCTATATTATAGATGGGCTATGTACAGGTGCAGTAATCTATGAGCTGCTCTGACAGCTGGTGCTTAAAGCTAGTGAGGGAGATAAGTGTTTCCAGTTTCAGAGATTTTTGTAGTTCGTTCCAGTCATTGGCAGCAGAGAACTGGAAGGAGAGGCGGCCAAAGGAAGAATTGGTTTTGGGGGTGACCAGAGAGATATACCTGCTGGAGCGCGTGCTACAGGTAGGTGCTGCTATGGTGACCAGCGAGCTGAGATAAGGGGGGACTTTACCTAGCAGGGTCTTGTAGATGACCTGGAGCCAGTGGGTTTGGCGACGAGTATGAAGCGAGGGCCAGCCAACGAGAGTGTACAGGTCGCAGTGGTGGGTAGTGTATGGGGCTTTGGTGACAAAACGGATGGCACTGTGATAGACTGCATCCAATATATTGAGTAGGGTTTTGGAGGCTATTTTGTAAATGACATCACCGAAGTCGAGGATTGGTAGGATGGTCAGTTTTACAAGGGTATGTTTGGCAGCATGAGTGAAGGATGCTTTGTTGCGGAATAGGAAGCCAATTCTAGATTGAACTTTGGATTGGAGATGTTTGATGTGAGTCTGGAAGGAGAGTTTACAGTCTAACCAGACACCTAGGTATTTGTAGTTGTCCACATATTCTAAGTCAGAGCCGTCCAGAGTAGTGATGTTGGACAGGCGGGCAGGTGCAGGCAGCGATCGGTTGAAGAGCATGCATTTAGTTTTACTTGTATTTAAGAGCAATTGGAGGCCACGGAAGGAGAGTTGTATGGCATTAAAGCTCGCCTGGAGGGTTGTTAACACAGTGTCAAAAGAAGGGCCAGAAGTATACAGAATAGTGTCGTCTGCGTAGAGGTGGATCAGAGAATCACCAGCAGCAAGAGCGACATCATTGATGTATACAGAGAAGAGAGTCGGTCCAAGAATTGAACCCTGTGGCACCCCCATAGAGACTGCCAGAGGCCCGGACAACAGACCCTCCGATTTGACACACTGAACTCGATCAGAGAAGTAGTTGGTGAACCAGGCGAGGCAATCATTAGAGAAACCAAGGCTGTCGAGTCTGCCGATGAGGATGTGGTGATTGACAGAGTCAAAAGCCTTGGCCAGGTCAATGAATACGGCTGCACAGTATTGTTTCCTATCGATGGCGGTTAAGATATCGTTTATGACCTTGAGCGTGGCTGGGGTGCACCCATGACCAGCTCTGAAACCAGATTGCATAGCGGAGAAGGTATGGTGGGATTCGAAATGGTCGGTAATCTGTTTGTTGACTTGGCTTTCGAAGACCTTAGAAAGGCAGGGTAGGATAGATATAGGTCTGTAGCTGTTTGAGTCAAGAGTGTCCCCCCCTTTGAAGAGGGGGATAACCGCAGCTGCTTTCCAATCTTTGGGAATCTCAGACGACACGAAAGAGAGGTTGAAAAGGCTAGTAATAGGGGTGGCAACAATTTCAGCAGATAGTTTTAGAAAGAAAGGGTCCAGATTATCTAGCCCGGCTGATTTGTAAGGGTCCAGATTTTGCAGCTCTTTCAGAACATCAGCTGACTGTATTTGGGAGAAAGAGAAATGGGGAAGGCTTGGGCGAGTAGCAGAGGGGAGGGCAGTGCAGTTGACCGGGGTAGGGGTAGCCAGGTGGAAAGCATGGCCAGCCGTAGAAAAATGCTTATTGAAATTCTCAATTATAGCGGATTTGTCGGTGGTGAAAGTGTTTCCTATCTTCAGTGCAGTTGGAAGCTGGGAGGAGGTGTTCTTATTCTCCATGGACTTTACAGTGTCCCAGAACTTTTTTGAATTTGTGTTGCAGGAAGCAAATTTCTGCTTGAAAAAGCTAGCCTTGGCTTTTCTAACTGCCTGTGTATATTGGTTTCTAGCTTCCCTGAAAAGTTGCATATCACGGGGGCTGTTCGATGCTAATGCAGAACGCCATAGGATGTTTTTCTGTTGGTTAAGGGCAGTCAGGTCAGGAGAGAACCAAGGGCTATATCTGTTCCTGGTTCTAAATTTCTTGAATGGGGCATGCTTATTCAAGATGGTGAGGAAGGCATTTTTTTTGTAATATCCAGGCCTCCTCTACTGACGGGATGAGATCAATATCCTTCCAGGATACCTCGGCCAGGTCGATTAGAAAGGCCTGCTCGCTGAAGTGTTTCAGGGAGCGTTTGACAGTGATGAGTGGAGGTCGTTTGACCGCTGACCCATTACGGATGCAGGCAATGAGGCAGTGATCGCTGAGATCTTGGTTGAAAACAGCAGAGGTGTATTTGGAGGGCAAGTTGGTTAGGATGATATCTATGAAGGTACCCGTGTTTACGGAATTGGGGTGGTACCTGGTAGGTTCATTGATAATTTGTGTGAGATTGAGGGCATCAAGTTTAGATTGTAGGATGGCTGGGGTGTTTAGCATGTTCCAATTTAGGTCGCCTAGCAGCACGAGCTCTGAAGATAGATGGGGGGCAATCAGTTCACATATGGTGTCCAGAGCACAGCTGGGGGCAGAGGGTGGTCTATAGCAGGCGGCAACGGTGAGAGACTTGTTTTTAGAGAGGTGGATTTTTAAAAGTAGAAGTTCAAATTGTTTGGGAACAGACCTGGATAGTAAAACAGAACTCTGCAGGCAATCTTTGCAGTAGATTGCAACACCGCCCCCTTTGGCCGTTCTATCTTGTCTGAAAATCTTGTAGTTAGGGATGAAAATGTCAGAATTTTTGGTGGTCTTCCTAAGCCAGGATTCAGACACGGCTAAAACATCCGGGTTGGCAGAGTGTGCTAAAGCAGTGAACAAAACAAACTTAGGGAGGAGGCTTCTAATGTTAACATGCATGAAACCAAGGCTATTACGGTTACAGAAGTCATCAAAAGAGAGCGCCTGGGGAATAGGAGTGGAGCTAGGTACTGCAGGGCCTGGATTCACCTCTACATCACCAGAGGAACAGAGGAGGAGTAGGATAAGGGTACGGCTAAAAGCTATGAGAATTGGTCGTCTAGAACGTCTAGAACAGAGAGTAAAAGGAAGTTTCTGGGGGCGATAAAATAGCTTCAAGGAATAATGTACAGACAAAGGTATGGTAGGATGTGAATACAGTGGAGGTAAACCTAGGTATTGAGTGATGATGAGAGAGATATTGTCTCTAGAAACATCATTGAAACCAGGTGATGTCATCGCATATGTGGGTGGTGGAACTGAAAGGTTGGATATGGTATAGTGAGCAGGGCTAGAGGCTCTACAGTGAAATAAGCCAATAAACACTAACCAGAACAGCAATGAACAAGGCATATTTACATTAAGGAGAGGCATGCTTAATCGAGTGATCAATAAGGGTCCAGTGAGTAGAGGTTGGTTGGGGTCACGGCGATCCAGACAGCTGGCCGGGTAGATGGCTATCGGTAGCAAGATAGCATAGGATGGAGGTCTATTTTTAGACACCTTGTGCGTTTCCGTCGGTAGATTAGTGGGGTTCCGTGTGGTAGAGGGGATCAATCCAATTGGCAAAATAGATATAGTGACCCAAGAAAAATTGTCCGATATACTTATTCAGATAGCAGCCGATAAGACAGCTAACGATTAGCGGGCCCCAGATGAGCGTTCAGGTAACGTCGCGACGGAGGTGCCAGTTGGATAACTCCCTCGGGCAGATAACGTCGGCAGTCAGTCGTGAAGGCCCGGTGGGGCTCCGCATCTGCAGCAAAAAAAACCCGGGTCCGGATAGGTGACTGTAGCCCAGGAAAGGCTGATGGAACTCCTCAGCTGGCTAGCTCCGGAATAATTTAAGTTTGCTCCGGGATCGACGTAAGCCAATAGTCACACGGTTTGCAGCTAGCTAGCTGCGAAATCAAGGAGCAAATGTCCAGAGCCTGCGGCTGAAATCCGGGGACACTGAGAAAAAAAGAAAAAAAAAGGCCCGGTATGCTCCGATCCGAGTCGCGTTGCACAAAAGTGCCGGTAGATTATCGAGCTAAAGGAATAGCTGATGACCACAAAACGTGGGCAGCTGAAACACCAACGCTAGCCAGCAAACCGGCTAACTTCTGGGCAGCTTCAGATTAGCTTCTGGCTAGCTTCCGGCTAGCTTCTGGTTAGCTTTCTGGCTAGCTTCTGGTTAGCCTCTGGCTAGCTTCCACTGTGGATTTTCAGATTTGAGGTAAATAATACTTTTTTTTTGGTATTGGTGAGGCGGGTTGCAGGAAAGCTTTTGTAGTTGAGTTCTTGGATAATAAAATATATAAAAGATATGCGAAGAAAGGTGTAAATATATATATACAGGACACGACACGACAATACGAGGACAAAATGACGTCTGAACTGCTATGCCATCTTGGAACAAGAACAAAATGGTGTGGCCATGCGTTCCATTACTCTGTAGACAAAAACGTATGCTCCGGTTGGAACGTTATTGGATATATATGATAACAACATCCTGAAGATTGATTCTCTACTTAATTTGACCAGTTTATTCGACCTGGAATATAACTTTTGAAGTTTTCGTCCGAGTTCACCTGGACCGGCGCCAGCGTTTGCACATGTGAACTAAACGTGCTAGTAAAAGTAGCTAATTGGACACTAGTAATGGACATTATCGAACAAAACAACGATTTATTGTGGAACTAGGATTCCTGGCACTGCATTCTGATGAAAGATCATCAAAGGTAAGGGAATATTTATGATGTAATTTCGTATTTCTGTTGACTCCAACATGGCGGAGAAATGTTGTGTATTTCGGAGAGCCATCTCAGATTATTGCATGGTATGCTTTTTCCTAAAGTTTTTTTTAAATCTGACACAGCGGTTGCATTAAGAACAAGTGTATCTTTAATTCTATGTAAAACATGTATCTTTCATCAAAGTTTATGATGAGTATTTCTGTTATTTGACGTGGCTCTCTGTAATTACTCCGGATATTTTGGAGGCATTTCTGAACATGGCGCCAATGTAAACCGAGATGTGTGGATATAAATATGCACATTATCGAACAAAACATAAATGTATTGTGTAACATGATGTCCTATGAGTGTCATCTGATGAAGATTATCAAAGGTTAGTGATTAATTTTATCTCTATTTCTGCTTTTGTGACTCTATCTTTGGCTGGGAAAAATGGCTGTGTGTCTTTTTGGATTTGGTGGTGATCTAACATAAATATATGTTGTGTTTTCGCTGTAAAACATTTTAAAAATCGGACACGATGGGTAGATTAACAAGATGTTTATCTTTCATTTGCTGTATTGGACTTGTTAATGTGTGAAAGTTCCCGCGCTGCCTTTTCAGCGGAATGTTGGGGGGGGGGGTTCCGCTAGCGGAACGTGTGTCCTAGAAAGGTTAACCTCTTGAAGCTAGGGGGCAGAATTTTTATGTTTGGAAAAATAACGTTCCCAATGTAAGCTGCCTATTTCTCAGGTCCAGATACTGCAATATGCATATAATTGACAGAGTAGGATAGAAAACACTCTAAAGTTTCCAAAACTGTCAAAATATTGTCTGTGAGTATAACAGAACTGATTTTGCAGGCGAAAACCTGAGGAAATCCAACCCGGAAGTGCCTTTTATTTTGAAAAATCACTGTTCCATTGCCTGCCTTTCGTCCATTTAAAGGGATATCAACCAGATTCATTTTCTAATGGCTTCCACAGGTTGTGAACAGGCTTCAGACATAGTTTCAATCTTTTATTCTGAAAAATGAGCGAGATTTATCAAAACGCGTCAGTGGATAGACGGAGGTCCTTACATTAGTTCATGCGCTCGACACGGGTTGCCCGACATTTTCTTTCTCTCCAGTATTGAATAGTTTACAGTCCGGTTGAAATATTATCGATAGGTGTTCTTAATGCTAGGTGTTCTTAATGTTTTGTTTAGTGATCAATAAACTTACACAAACGCTTGGATTGCTTTCGCTGTAAAGCATATTTTCAAAATCTGACACGACAGGTGCATTAACACACTTAAATAATGGAACACGGCATGTAGAAATGTTTCAACTTAATTACTGTTCGCAAAACAATGTCCATACAGGCTAGCCTAGAACACACTAGCTACAATGCAAGAAGATACCATCAGCTTCCAGCTTTGTAGGTGTACAGTACTTTCCATGCTAGTTTACAGCTACAGATAACATCAATTCACTACCCTAGTACTTTGTTTGTGATAATATGCAAACCATAATGCAAAATATGCTGATTTCAAAGCTGATTTCACTTAATCGTCTCTCCCTCACGTCTCCCTCTTGAACTGACTGTGGTCTCTATTTAACAAACCTAACGTAATGGTACATCTTAGTGCTAGCGGTAGCAACATAGGTCCAGGGGTGTGTCAGAAATATGTTTGCTATTTTCACTGCGGGAATTATGAGCAGAAGAGCTGGAGGTAGCCAGTCGTAAATAAATTCGTTTTAGGTGTGTCGAGGCTCGACCCCTCACTGGCTTATCAGAATGTGCTCCATAGATAGATATGTGGTTGCTTCAAGTTGTGTATTTACGTTTATGCATTGCGTTGTCTCTCACCAATTCGAATGTAAGTTCATTATAGCCTAGTTTGTTAAATAGCCTACAGAAACAAAATAACTAAATGTAGGCCTATCCCATCCTTGCTAAATATGTTGAATGTTTGCAGTCCACATTGTTCTAAGTAATTGCATGGCTTCAATATGGAAATGTAACATGGCATTCGCACTGATATAGGGGCAAGATCTGCTGTAAATTGCATTATGCATATGTCTCAGCCATGGGCATGCCAAACTTTGTCAATTTACTATTGATAAGGCTTAAAAAGATTGTGAATAATTGTAATGAAATTCTAATAAAAACTCAACTTGTTTGAAATAAACAGGCACCGCAATTACTCCCAATGGGCATATAATATTAAGAAGTTTTTTTCAAACAACAACAATATTTCTAAATAGGTTGGGGTCAGAAGCACGATATCATAAAATCGCCAGGATGAAAAAGAACCGGCCTTTGTTATAGAAGCCCAGCGGTAAGGGTAGCCTATGGAGGGCTTGTTTTTTAATCATATGAAACGGAAAACAGGCAATTGTTAAAGGAAAATAACTTCTCAATACGTGGGTCACCAGCATCATGCCATCTCTCATTTCATTATGGGAATATGCGCATATGTAGCCTACATGGAGGGGGTTTTACGCATGTCCAAAATGGGAGTTAGCTCAAATAATGTAGACCTACAGATACAAAGGGGATGTCCAAAACATGATCTTTTAATAACGTTTTGGTGATTAAGATTTATTTCAAAGCAGTCTCATGAGCCAAACCCTTTATTGATAGGCTTGGCTACTTGGTGAACGCATTGGGCACGACAAAAAAATACAGCCTTCATTGAGGGGAGGCTATACTTGGTTTTTAATCAAATGAAACGAAATGGCAAAAAACATTTGTTTTTATGTTTATTAATACGAGGGTTACCAGCACAAAAAGCACATATCCTCTCTTGTTCAATGAGCATAAGGGCACTGTGCTTCATGGCTGGATAGGTTGAACATCCGCTGACATATTTTTTATAATAGAAAAATAATAGCATGAGAAATAAATACACAATGATTAACGATAACTTGTTTATTACACAGGGTACCAGTACCGAGGCGATGTGCAGGAGTACGAGGTAACTCAGGTAGATATGTACAGTATGTAGGGTAAAGTGACTAGTCGATGTGCAGGGGTACGAGGTAACTCAGGTAGATATGTATAGTATGTAGGCGTAAAGTGACTAGGAAACAGGATAGATAATAAGCAGTAGCAGCAGCGTATATGATGAGTCAAAAGAGTTGGTGCAAATGTGGGGGGGGGGTTCAATGCAGATAGTCCAGGTAGCTATTTGGTTAACTATTTAGCAGTCTTTTGGCTTGGGGGTAGAAGCTGTTCAGGGTCCTGTTGGTTCCACACTTGCTGCATCGGTACCACTTTCCGTGCAGTAGCAGAGAGAACAGTGTATGACTTGGGTGGCTGGAGTCTTTGACAATTTTTAGGGCATTCCTCTGACATGGGTCCTGGATGGCAGGGAGTTCGACCCCAGTGATGTACTGGGCCTCACTACCCTGTGTAGCACCTTGCAGTCAGATGCCAAGCGGTTGCCATACCAAGCGGCGATGCAGCCAGTCAAGATGCTCTCAATGGTGCAGCTGTAGAACTTTTTGAGGATCTAAGGACCCATGCTAAATCTTTTCAGCCTCCTGAGGGGGAAGAGGCGTTGTCATGCCTTCTTCACAACTGTGTTGGTGTGTAGACCATGCTAATTTCTTAGAGATGTGAACACAGAGGAACTTAACGCTCTCGACCCTCTCCACTACAGCCCTGTCAATGTGGATGGGGATGTGCTCGGCACTTCCAAATGGAAGGGTAATTGTTTGTCACCTGTAGCTCCATGAAATCAGCCAAAACCAGCTCAATAACTGAATGCAAGCACACACTTCTATCAAATATGCATCTTGAGATCAATAGATTTACTATTCATATAAATTATTACCATTATGTTGTTGTGTAGTTAGATTGGTAAAAACAAAGTCAAATTGATTGTATGATTCTATAATGATTCTATATGATTCATTAATGCATACGTGGCTGTCTGAAAAATGGACATACAAATGTTCTAATGTAATGATATTGAATTCAGAAGATGCCCAATGATTGAACAGAGCAGTAGCAGAGTTTATCTGTCTGGATCAAGTGCCATTTTGGGACTGGCTAATACACCTTCTTTTTTGCTGTGGAGAGCTGTTCCTACTAGTCTGATGACAATGAACAGTGACACACCAGGCCTGAGGTGTAGAGGTGCTGGTAGAGGGCAAAGCACTGTGACTCCACGTAGAATTGACTGCCTCTGCATTTACTGCTTCTGCCCCTCAACCCGCAACGCACTGTCCTCCTCTCCACGCTGTTCCACCTGCATCTGTAATTAACATTAAAAGCAGCTACAGCTAATTTACAGCCTCCTCCTCCTCGTCGTCCCCCTGGAGGCTATCCGCCGGTGGGAGGGCGTTGCTTGCCACACAGGCCAATTTAGCTACCCCACACCTATCTGGCAAAGGTTATTCTGACAACCCAGTAAACACTGTCACAACCTCCTCCAATTAACACTGCTCACAGCAACACCAACACAAACCAGAACAACTACGTCACTGACTATTACTCAGAGTAGCTAAAGAAGCCGGTCAACACATGGTTACACCATTCTGATTAGACCACACCTGGACTGTCATTTTATCCATGGCAAAGTATGCAATTAGATGTTTCAATTCACACAATGATATAAGAGCTCCGTGTTGTAATGTACGTCAACGTGCGTACCATATAATTAGACTGTGCATGGTTACAGTAGTTAGGTATTGGTTAAATTCAGACATATCACAGATGTGCTCCGGATCACCTGACCTCAGATCAGCTGAGGGGCCCAACACAAACAGCCGTTCCAACAAGGCCCCTTTGTCTGGTCTGTACAGGACCTGACCGGGGATCTGCTGCCTGACACAAACACCTCCCAGACCACAGACAAAGACCCTTTGTTCCCCTGCATGGACCTGACCAGCACATGTACTCACTGACTGGCTGGTTGGTCAGCTCTGGCTCTGCAATCGACGAGTGCATCTGGACCACAGTGAGAAAGGGAGGGAGGGTGGTAGAGAGGGAGAGAGAGTCATAAAGAGAGCAAGGGAGGGTCCAGATGTGAGAGCGAAAGAATCTGAGAAATAGAGAAAGGTTAGAGGCAGAAAGAGTATAAGTGAAGTAGCAGGCTGTCCCAGTGCACTAACAGTACTGCCATCATTCCCCTCAGTGCACAGACAGAGAGGAGGAGATTTGGGGAATATGCCACATTCCTCTTTTCCAGATACTAATCATGTCCTCCAGGCAGCCCTCCCGGCAGTAGCAACAACAGCAGAGCCAACCAGAGCTTAGTCCCTCTGCCCAGCCCAGCCTTCAACAACCTGTCCTACTCCATCCTGGTACAAGGGCCTTGATTCACACACTGACACATTAACTGTGATACACTAGTGTAGTTGAGTACAGTGGAGAGAGAGAGGACCTCACATTAGCGAAACCCTCACAAGTAGTGCATCTCCTAACTCCATTTATTCTGTAGATGAGTGAGAGCTTATAAAGAAATTGCGTAGGTATACAGTGCATTCGGAAATTATTCAGACCCCTTGACTTTTTCCACATTTTGTTACGTTACAGCCTTATTCTAAAATAGATTTTCTTTTTCATTCTCCTTATCAATCAACACACAATACCCCATAATGACCAAGCAAAAACAGGTTCTTTGACATTTTTGCAAATTTAAAAAACTGAAATATCACATTTACATAAGTATTCAGACCCTTTACTCAGTACTTCGTTGAAGCACCTTTGGAAGAGATTACAGCCTCGAGTCTTCTTGGGTATGACGCTTTCTCCCATTCTTCTCTGCAGATCCTCTCAGGTTTTGTCAGGTTGGATGGAGAACGTCGCTGCACAGCTATTTTCAGGTCTCTCCAGAGATGTTCGATCAGGTTCAAGTCCGGGCTCTGGCTGGGCCCCTCAAGGACATTCAGAGACTTATTCCAAAGCCACTCCTGTGTTGTCTTGGCTGTGTGCTTGGGGTCGTTGTCCTGTTGGAAGGTGAAACTTCGCCCCAATCTGAGGTCCTGAGCGCTCTAGAGCATATTTTCAACAAGGATCTCTCTGTACTTCTCTCCGTTCATCTTTGCCTCAATCCTGACTAGTCTCCCAGTCCCTTCCGGCAAAAAAATCCCCACAGCATGATGCTGCCACCACCATGCTTCACCGTAGGGATGGTGCCAGGTTTCCTCCAGACGTGATGCTTGGCATTCAGGCCAAAGAGTTCAATCTTGGTTTCATCAGACCAGAGAATCTTGCTTCTCAGTCTGAGAATCTTTAGGTGTCTTTTGGCAAACTCCAAGCGGGCTGTCATGAGTCTTTTACTGAGGAGTCACCTCCCTTACCAAGGCCCTTCTCCCCCGATTACTCAGTTTGGCTGGGCGGCCAGCTCTAGGAAGAGTCTTGGTGGTTCCAAACTTCTTCCATTTAAGAATGATGGAGGCCCTTCCCCAGATCTGTGCCTCGACACAATCCTGTCTTGGAGCTCTACGGACAGTTCCTTCAACCTCATGGCTTGGTTTTTGCTCTGACAGGCACTGTCAACTGTGGGACCTTATATAGACAGGTGTGTGCCTTTCCAAATCATGTCCAATCAATTGAATTTACCACAGGTGGACTCCAATCAAGTTGTAGAAACATCTCAAGGATGATCAATGGATACAGGGTGCACCAGAGCTCAATTTCGAGTCTCGTAGTAAAGGGTCTGAATACTTATGTAAATAAGCATTACTGTTTTTATTTATTTTATTTTTTATAAATGTGCAAAACGTTCTAAAAAGTTGTTTTCGCTTTGTCATTATGGGGTGTTGTGTAGATTAATTTAATCCATTTTAGAATAAGGCTGTAATGTAACCAAATGTGGAAAAGGTGAAGGGGTCTGAATACTTTCCGAATGCACTGAATGCCTAAGTTGTACTAGAGCTCTTGGCTACACATCTCACGTGACCTGCAGTTACTCAGGCAGGCACAAGAAAAACATTTGTCCACATAATGAATGCTGATGATTATCATGCGTTATAATGCAATGCAGATAGACGCAAGGGAACACTCTTCAAGTGAACACAGATTAATATCTCGCTGAAATCCAGTGAGACCATGAATGGCTCAACAGCTTAAGATTCCTTTGAAGCAGGGCTTCTCCACCTTCTTCCATCTCAGACCTAATGACATTCCACCAAAAGCCAGGGACCCCACGACAGAACAAATTTTAACAGCAGCGCTAATTTGATAAATGCTGTAAACTGCTAGAGCTAGCTGAATTCATTGTTGGCCTGAAATGTGAACAAAGATTGTGTAACTGTGATCTTCCCTGACCCATTGAAAACCCCCCGAGGCCCCTTAGGGAAAAGGTTAAGAGGACTCAAGGGGCTGGAAAAATCCCATCCTGAACTCTCCCTAGGTCTGGACGTCTGATGCGATGTGATGATGTGCGGTCCGATGTGATGTCAAATGTGTGTCTACACTGTGCTTAAGCAGTTCAAGCATGGCTATAATTAGACCACACGGTCTTTGCCCTGTGTTTTGCATGTCTCTCTCTCTCTCTATGACGGTAGCTAATGCAAAGTGGATGCAAACCGGGCATGATATGGCAACACAAGGACAGCTATCTAGAGATACTGTATGTTACCATGAGCTTCAGTGTTCTGCAGCGCTGGGTGTCTGTCACTGAACCAGTAAACAAACAACAAACCCATAAGAGAGCTCAGCCAATGTATGGCAGAGCATGGGACTGTTAGATGGCGACTGCGGGTGTGAGACAAACACGTAGGCTACATTCAATTTGTGACTTCCGGTTATGTAACACTTGAGTTACCCCCCCCCCCCCCTTCTCTGCCGTCTGAGCCCTAAATTAAACCTGTTCTGGAGGGAAGACAAACCTACGTGCCAGAGGGGATCAGCATCCTCCAACCCCCTACCCCCATCACTCCGGGCCTCACGGTGGGAAAATTACAGTAAGGGTCTGGGAATGGTGCAGCCGGGCCGACTGGCCCTTGTTTGTTCTTGCTCCGGTCAGTCACCTCCAATCACGTCATCAGAGGTGGCTAGACTGGCCCTCTTAACGTGATTAGCATCCCCACGCTAAGTGTGGAAGCAGCACCGAATGAGGAACAGAGACTACAGAGATACAGGGCCCAGAGAGCGAGAGAGCAGCCATAGAGACAGAGAGAAACAGGAGAAAACAGAGAGAGAGGAAACAGAGAGTGAACGAGAGCAGGGCGAGTGTATAATGAGTGTCTAGGAGAAAAGAGAGACTTTCAAGAGATGAGAGCGGACATAGCGCCTGAAACAGATAGAATAGGCATGGGGGAGTTTCCAGAGCTTAGTGACAAGGATAAGCAGAAGCGGGGGAAGTTCAGTATAGACCAGACTGAGCGTACAGAACAGTGCTTCCCAACCCAGCAGTGTGCCACGCTGCACCTTTTCTTTTCTATGTCAGCTCAGCTTAGCCAGAGATACTATATATAATGACAAGATGGTCTCGTCTCTGCTCTAACAATGGGAGTCGTTGTCCCAAAGGAGGGAAGGCAGGCGGTCTGCTTATTAAGCAGAATCGGTGTGTTCACGCGTGGACAGATTTTGACGGGAGTGGACCCTCTCGTTTCGCCTCTTCCTCTCTGGCTCAGTGAGTCAGTTTCCTCTGAAGGCAGATAAAGGGAGTGTCCCTTTCCTAGGCCATCAGGATGAGAACACACACAATACAATTGTATGGTCTTCATTTGTATTGTTCCTCACACATTTCCCTATAGAAATTAGTCATTGAAGTAAATCAGCTCCTACTAAAGCATGCTGGTTGCACACTCCCACGTCTTCACACACAGTCTGCTCTCGACACTGTTCCAAAGCTTGTCATTTTGGCACTACATTGTAGCTCGATTTCAATTCACATTTGGGACTGTCCTGGGGACATTCTATAGAACATTCCACAGTTACATTTGCTATACCCAAGAAAAGGGAACCATCTCCATTGTGTTCAATAAACTGATTCTTTAGCTAGACTTTCTATTAGGAAATAGGCAAACTAAGGTTCATATTATTATGTGACCAAAGTACAGATATGAATGTAGCTGTTATTCAGGCTCATAAATAGATGTAAAACACAACGACGGCTGTAGAACAAAACCTTCAAGTCTGCATATTCAATGAGATCCACAGTGAGTGTTTGTGTCAATACAGCCCAGTTCTATTGATTCTTCTGACAGCAGTAATTCGGTGGAGGGTGCTCTGTGTCTTTGTTGCTCTCCTTTTATCACTGCCTCTGCATCAGAAAGAGCTGACAACAAAACACTGGCCTCTTCAGGTTACCCCGGGAGGGAAGCTAGGGGTTGTTTAACCTACAACATGAACACAATCGCTTTTTGTGATATGAAGAGGAGACAGCTGGTTCAGAAGAAGGTTTAAGTTATGACGTGTGTTCTATACTAAGATGATGGCCACTATGGTATACCACTGTTCATTTTGGCACTCTGTTTTAGATTTAGTCTAGTCTTAGTCATTTTGACTAAAATGTCATTGTCTTAGTACCATTTTTGTCATTTTAGTAGTTACTTAGTCTAGTTATTGTCAAAAGGATGAAAACAGTGGGCCATTTTAGTCAACTAAATACATTTTTATTTTTAGTCATATTTTTGTCACATCACATTTTTATTGCCTCATTAACCTATAGTAAACATAAATCACTGACTTCCATGTGCACCAACATACACGCAATAGAAAAACTGCTTTCTCATTCACCTTTTAAAGTATTTCACAGTGATTTCTGTACAGCACTTTGAGATATCAGCTGATGTAAGAAGGGCTATATAAATACATTTGATTTGATTTAGACTGTGTAATAGACTGCTGAGATATTTTGTGGAGCAACCTAATCCAGTGATTGTCATGAATTGTGAGTTAACAATAGGGTATTGTTGTTATATTTTACTGTTAAAATAGGACTCCCTGTAATGTCCGATTTCTTTTGTTCAAAAGAGATGAATTTCCCTACATCTTTAAATACATCAATATCATAGGCTAATTTTGGAGCTTATTCAACATGAGGAAGTGAAAACTCAAAACACATTAGCTATCTCACTAACACAAAATATAATACCCACTGCTAGTAGCCATGTATTAATCCAACAGTAAATATAATGTCCCTTTTTTTTTTGCAGTTGTAGCCCTGCTACCCTATGCACACACAATGGCCGATGTGCAATTGCGCATTTCGCGCGCTTCATATCTGAAAGCCATATAAAATATCTCGGTTGTAAAAATAGTTGCTCTTGAGTTCAAATGAAAAGTATACCCACAGAAAGCTGAGAACAACAGGAGTTGTTTCCAAAGCTAGGTACAGTGCCTTCGGAAAGTATGTAGAACCCTTGACTTTCTCCACATGTCTTTACTTTACAGCATTATTCTAAAATGTATTCAATATAATTTTTTCCTCATCAATCTACACACAATACCCCATAAGGAAAGTCAAAACAGGTTTTTGGACATTTTTGCAAATCTATTAAAAATCTAAAACTGAAATACGTTATTCACATAAGTATTCAGACCCTTTGCTATGAGACTCGAAATTGAGCGCAAGTGGATCATGTTTCCATTCATCATCCTTGAGATGTTTCTACAACTGGATTAGAGTCCACCTGTGGTAAATTCAATTGATTGGACATGATTTGGAAAGGCGCAGACTTGTCTATATGAGGTCTAAGAAATTGTCCGTAGAGCTCCGATTGTGTCGAGGCACAGATCTGGGAAAGGGTACCAAAAAATATCTGCAGCATTGAAGATCCCCAAGAACACAGTGGCCTCCATCACTCTTAAATGGAAGAAGTTTGGAACCACCAAGACTCTTCCTAGAGCTGGCCGCCCAGCCAAACTGAGCAATCGGGGGAGAAGGGCCTTGGTCTGGGAGGTGACCAAGATCCCGATGGTCACTCTGACAGAGCTCTAGAGTTCTTCTGTGGAGAGGGGAGAACCTTCCAGAAGGACAACCATCTCTGCAGCACTCCACCAATCAGGCCTTTATGGTAGAGTGGCCGGATGGAAGCCACTCCTCAGTAAAAAACACATGACAGCTCGTTTGGAGTTTGCCAAAAGACACCTAAAGACTCTCAGACCTGAATGCCAAGCATCACGTCTGGAGAAAACCTGGCACCATCCCTACAGTGAAGCATGGTGGTGGCAGCATCAAGCTGTGGGAATTCTTTCAGCTGCAGGGACTGGGAGACTAGCCAGGATCGAGGAAAAGATGAATGGAGCAAAGTACAGAGAGATCCTTGATGAAAACCTGCTCCAGAGTCCTCAGGCAGTAATTGCTGCCAAAGGTGTTTCAACAAAGTACTAAGAAAAGGGTCTGAATAGTTATGTAAATGTCATATTTAAGTTTTTTTATTTTTCAAAATGTGCAAACATTTATGAGGCACACCAGATATTGACTGGGTTTCTACACTGTGGTATACTGTGGATGTTCTAGGATGACAAAACATTGTCAGTGTCGAGATTATTTCACAGAAAACAATAATGTTTTATGAGTTTTGTCAGAGTTTAGAGTGATGAAAAGTAGCTAGCTAACAGCTATTTCACATCTCGTTATTAAGCAAGTTAACAAAAGTGGAGCCGTTGCTATGGATACTCACACACACGGAACGGAGGGGGCTGTGCGGGGGACAGATAGAGACTAGCAATTAATGGGTATACTAACTATGCAGGCCTTAAATTTGGCAGAAGCAATTTGGGCCCCGGTACGGTAGGGCCTGAACGTCACAGGCATGGGTAGGGCTCGGCCTAAATGTCATGCCCGTGCAGGGCTTTAGTGTATGTGTGTGTGAGAGGCTGGACCACAGACGGAGGTAAAGAGAACAATTGGGACTGCCTCACACAACAGAGACTGCTAATGAGCAGAACAGAGACCAGAGAACCATGGAGACTAATGCAGACAGATAGGCTGAGGAAATGCTAGACAAACATCTAAAACCTCTCCTACTGTTTTCACTATCAAACTCAGTCATATTTTGAAAGGAGAATAGCGGGGACTGCTGTGATGAACATCACAGTCCAATCAAAGAGGAGGACACATAGTTCATGTGACCAATATAAGCAGAGTCATCAGACTGCTGTACCCTTAGAACTTCAACGATCATGTCAGTTATCCAGGTCTAATACCAACTTAGATATAGGCTATAGCTCCACTTTATGCTGTTAAACTCTAAATGTCAGCAATTCCTTTCCTTTATCCAATCATTTAATAAACTGCTAATACATCCAAACTTGATTTACAAAGCCCCTTACAGCGCCTTGCAAAAGTATTCACCCCCTTGGTATTTTTCCTATTTTGCTGCATTACAACCTGTAATTGAAATTGGTTTTTATTTGGATTTCATGTAATGGACATACACAAAATAATCCAAATTGGTGAAGGGAAATGAAAAAAATTACTTGTTTCAAAAAATTCTAAAAAATAAAAAAACTGAAAAGTGGTGTGTACATATGTATTCACCCTTTTGCTATGTATCCCCTAAATAAGATCTGGTGCAACCAATTAGCTTCAGAAGTCACATAACTAGTTAAATAAAGTCCACCTGTGTGCAATCTAAGTGTCACATGATCTGTCACATGATCTCAGTATATATACACCTGTTCTGAAAGGCCCCAGAAGTCTGCAACACCACTTAGCAAGGGGCACCACCAAGCAAGCGGTACCATGAAGACCAAGGAGCTCTCCAAACAGGTCAGGGACAAAGTTGTGGAGAAGTACAGATCAAGGTTGGGTTATAAAAAAATATCAGAAACTTTGAACATCATTAAATCCATTATTAAAAAATTGAAAGAATAGGGCACCACAACTAACCTGCCAAGAGAGGGCCGCCCACCAAAACTCACGGACCTGGCAAGGAGGGCATTAATCAGAGAGGCAACAAAGAGACCAAAGATAACCCTGAAGGAGCTGCAAAGCTCCACAGCGTAGATTGGAAACCCTGAAGGAGCTGCAAAGCTCCACAGCGGAGATTGGAGTATCTGTCCATAGGACCACTTTAAGCTATACACTCCACAGAGTTGGGCTTTACGGAAGAGTGGCCAGAAAAAAATAAGCAAACATGTTTGGTGTTCGCCAAAAGGCATGTAAGAGACTCCCCAAACATATGGAAGAAGGCACTCTGGTCAGATGAGACTAAAATTTAGCTTTTTGGCCATCAAGGAAAATGCTATGTCTGGCGCAAACCTAACACCTCTCATCCCCCCGAGAACACCATCCCCACAGTGAAGCATGGTGGTGGCAGCATCATGCTGTGGGGATGTTTTTCCTCGGCAGGGACTGGGAAACTGGTCAGAATTTAAGGAATGATGGATGGCGCTAAATACAGGGAAATTCTTGAGGGAAACCTGTTTCAGTCTGCCACAGCTTTGAGACTGGGATGGAGGTTCACCTTCCAGCAGGACAATGGCCCTAAGCATACTGCTGAAGCAACACTTGAGTGGTTTAAGGGAAACATTTAAATGTCTTGGAATGGCCTAGTCAAAGCACAGACCTCAATCCAATTGAGAATCTGTGGTATGACTTAAAGATTGCTGTACACCAGCGGAACCATCCAACTTGAAAGAGCTGGAGCATGGGCAAAAATCCCAGTGGCTAGATGTGCCAAGTATATAGAGACATACCCCAAGAGACTTGCAGCTGTAATTGCTGCAAAAGGTGGCTCTACAAAGTATTGACTTTGGGGGGTGAATAGTTTTGCACACTCAAGTTTCCAGTTTTTTTGTCTTATTTCTTGTTTGTTTCACAATAAAAAATATTTTGCATCTTTAAAGTGGTAGGCATGTTGTGTAAATCAAATGATACAAACTCCCAAAAAATCTATTTTAATTCCAGGTTGTAAGGCAACAAAATAGGAAAAATGCCAAGGAGGTCAATACTTTCGCAAGCCACTGTATGTGCAAGTGATGAATCACGAATATATCAAACTACACACATGCACGCAGTGTCGCACACACATCATCATGGCATGCTTACAAATACAAAACGCCACAGAGAGCCCTCGACAGGGTTGGGGAGTAGCTCATTACACCAGGTTTCCATTCAACCATTTCATGCAGATTAATTACCTGACGCATGAAAAATGTCACGAGGGCTGATGGAAACAGGAAAACAGACAATTTCTTTGTTTGATATGGTGGGATTTTTTTTGGTGTCTTTAAAAGTATTATGTAAGGAATGGTGGTGGAAACATCTTTAAAAGCAAACACTGATATAATAAAAAAAAATTACTTGGAGTCACACAATATTATGTTGTGTGGTCCTCCCACTACAACTCGGGAAAGCATGCAGTTTATTAGGCTACAAAGTTATGATGAACTTCACAGGTGGTGAAGGTTTAAGGTGAGGAGCTTGATGCTCCTTTTCAATAAATATCCACGGTCTTATTCTGGTGACATGATCATCGATGCTTGGCTGCCATTTGACAAGCAAAAACTATCTTGTGTTTATCCATAATAATCTCATCATGTAGGCTACCCTACCCGCTCTGTATCTGAGAGCTGTTGGCTAGAGCACATGTGACAAGACCAGAGTGGGCACATCTGCTAAATGACGCAACACTTTTTCTGACAAAACCATCAGTAGAGTTGAAAATGCGATGGCAACCAATTTAGCTAGTTTTTTTTTTTCGGTACATGGGAATTTAACTACAAAAGTTGTTTTTATGTGCACTACGTCATCACGCACACGCACTTTTATCCGCAATAAGTCAGTTTGATGGAAACGCGTCTCTGGTGGGAAAATACACTTTTTGTTTCATGACAATTTTAAATTCAGAAAGGATGTTTGCGAAAAAATAAATAATTACACATTTCTGTTTCCTCAATGACATTCAATTCAGCATTGGAAAAAGGAGCAAGTTTAAGTCTGACTACTGTTATGACACACAAAATGTGTTTGATGGATTATTTTTATCTTCTTCTATTGCTGCTTAAGAGGAAAGTAATCCAAAATAAATCATCCGATTACGTTACTGAGTTTGGGTAATCCAAAAGTTATGTTACTGATTACAATTTTGGACAGGTAACTAGTAACTGTAATGGATTACATTTAGAAAGTAACCTACCCAACCCTGGCCCTAGTGGTCAGTTTACCACCTGGACCAACTCTGGACCCATTCTTCCCATACACATGAAATACACAGTCTTCATAAACAGATGGTCCAAACGTTCCTCTCAGAGAGAACGAGGAGAAAGAGATGGAAGAGATAGAGATGCCTGTTCACACATGGCCTACATCTCGACAGATACACACACTCACACTCACACACACACACACACACACACACACAATGTATTCCTCTGACCGTTCCTTGATAGTAAAGTGTGGCCTAAGCATTAGGTAAAAGAGTCCAGTCCAGTTGGAGTTAGTGTGACATGAGTTTAGTCACTTCCTTCTCACACTGCTAATGATGAGGCAGATGGGTATTGCTGCCTGGACAAAGGTCCAGTTAAGTAGCATAATCACATATCCTTTACTGCATGCACTCTGCTTGGCAAATATTAGCACCCACCCCCACCCACCCTCGCTCTCTCTCTCTCTCTCTCTCTCTCTGTCTCTCTCTCGGACCCTCTCGATCTCTGTTCACGTCTCTCTCTGACACACAGAAAACAAACAAACACAAAGAGAGACATGGTTTCACACCTTTTCGTGAATAGCGTGGTGTGAAAATCAAGCCCATGAACACTTAACACACTAGACGTTGTTCCTCTCAGGTCAGACAAACACACCAATTTATTCTCACACACACGCCAACATTCCAGACATGCTTCCATTGCACCTGCAGCAACATATTATTCTGTATTGTAATCACTGCTGGCTAGAGATTTCACAGTCTTGCATTCTCATCCAATTAAATCCCTCATTAGCTGGGCTTTAAAACTAATGCTCCCCATTCCCCATTCATCTACGCTTCACTAACAAAAAAAAGCTCAGGGTAGCTGTTCTGAAGGTTCATGCCATCTCACCAATTCCCTAATTACCCTCTGGACACTCTGCTGCCAACTCACCAAACCTGAACTCACTCTGATAATCATCATTCCTCTCCCTTCCTCAGCTATAAATGCAGTTTATCTCCATTTCCATGTGTTCAGTGTTTTTGGTGGCCTACGTGCATGAGTTTAAGTAAGGAGCTGTCCATGTGTTAATAAGATTGCATAATGCTGACTTCCTTGCCTGTATATATAGTGAAGTACTGGGACAGTGACACATTTGTTGTTGTTTTGGCTCTGTAATCCAGCATTTTGGACTTGAAATAATACTATGAGGAGAACATGGAGACTGTCAGCTTTAATTTGAGGATATTTCCATCCATATTGGGTGAACCATTTAGAAATTACAGCACTTTCTGTACAAAAGTATTAGGACATTCACTTTTATATTCAAGTAGTAAAAAGTATTTGGTCCCATATTCCTGGCACACAATGACTACATCATGCTTTTGTGACTACAAATTTGTTGGATGCATTTGCTGTCTGTTTTGGTGGTTTCAGATTATTTTGTGCCCAATAGAAATGAATAGTAAATAATGTAGTGTCTGTTTTCTTGTAAATAAGAATAGAACATGTTTCTAAACACTTCTACGTTAATGTGGATGCTACCATGATTACGGATAATCCTGAAAGAATCCCGAATGACTGAGAAAGTTAGACGCACATATCATACACCCCCCACCCCCACCCCCACAAAAAAAGATGAATCCCTATTATTGTGAGAGGTTAGGTTATCATGTCTTGGGGGTATGATATTTGTGCGTCTGTCTTTCTCACTCATCATTATTCCCGATTGATTCAGGATAATCCGTAATCATGGTAGCATCCACATTCATGTTGACGTATTTAGAAACATTCTATTCTTACCCTCAAACTAAAGCAGACAGTAAACTTTAACCTCAGTCATTGTATCATTTCAAATCCAAATTGCTGGAGTACAGAGCCAAAACAACAAATGTCACTGTCCCAATACTTTGTGCTCACTGTAAATGTACATTGCCAATTAGACCACTTATATGCCTTAGAATACTTCCTTTGTTTGAATGTATGTGTACAAAACACCTCCCTAATGTTGAGTTGTACCCTCTTTGCCCTCAGAACAGCCTCAATTAATCGGGGCATGGACACTACCATACCACGTTCAAAGCCACTTAAATATTTTGCCTTGCCCATTCACCCTCAATGGCACACATGCACAATCCATGTCTCAAGGCTTACAAATCCTTCTTAAACCTGTCTCCTCCGCTTCATCGACACTGAAGTGGATTTAACAAGTGACATCAATAAGGGATCATAGCTTTCACCTGGTAAGTCTGTCATGGAAAGAGCAGGTGTTCCTAATGTTTTGTACACTCTGTGTGTGGAGATATAGCTCTCTCGGTGATGTCCTTTGTTCCTGTTATACACTTTAACATTATCCTATTAATTATGGCACTTTGCTTTGAATAGCCTAATATGTTGTATCCCCCAGAACCACTACCTCATATCATAACTTGTATCACAAACTTACCTACTGCCTTACAAGCCATAAAATCTTCCTCCTTGCGCCTCTGTGTCCTTGTACTGTGCCTTGTTAATAAATACCCTGAAGGTAAGGAACTTGTCTGTCGGCCCTGCATTAAAGACCAAAATTGGCTAAAGAAAATTGTGATAAATAAAGTATACCAGTTTCATTTAAGGACCAAAACATTGACAGCTGTGCCATACAGGTTGCAAAATAGTGGGGAGGAACATTTCTATGTACTGATTCCATGGCATATGCATTATGAACTGATACACAAAACAATGCCGAATTCAAAACTTGAGTTTTATTTATTGTTATACAAAATTGTTGAAATCTATAGAATCTTTTTTTTTGTGTGTATATATCACGCACAAGTATGTGGACACCCCTTCAAATCAGTGGATATTTTATCCACACCCGTTGCTGACAGGTGTATAAAATCGACCACACAGCCATGCAATCTCCATAGACAAACATTGGCAGTATAATGGCTTTAGTGAAGAGCTCAGTTACTTTCAACGTGGCACCGTTATAGGATACCACCTTTCCAACAAGTCAGTTTGTTAAATTTCTGCCCTGCTGGAGCTGTCCCGGTCAACTGTAAGTGCTGTTATTGTGAAGTCAATGTATAGAAGCAACAACCGGCTCAGCCGTGAAGTGGTAGGCCACACAAGCTCACACAACGGGACCGCCAAGTACTGAAGCGTGTAGCGTGTAAAACTTCTGTCCTCTGTTGCAACACTCACTACCGCTTTCAAAACTGCCTCTGGAAGCAACGTCAGCACAAGATTCTTCGTCAGGAGCTTCATGAAATGGGTTTGCATGGTCAAGCAGCCGCACACAAGCCTAAGATGACCATGTGGAATGCCAAGCATTGGATGGAGTGGTGTGAATCTCACCGCCATTGTACTCTGGAGCAGTGGAAACGTGTTCTCTGGAGTGATGAACCACGCTTTACCATCTGGCAGTCCGACGGACGAATCTTGCACTGAGAACACTAGCTGCCCCAATGCATAGTGCCAACTGTAAAGTTTGGTGAAGGAAGAATAATGGTCTGGGGCTGTTTTTCCATGGTTCGGGCTAGGCCCCTTAGTTCCAGTGAAGGGAAATCTTAACACTACAGCATACAATGACATTCTAGACGATTCTGTGCTTCCAACTTTATGGCAAAGGTTTGGGGAAGGCCCTTCCCTGATTCACCATGATAATTCCCCCCTGCACAAAGTGAGGTCCATACAGAAATGGTTTGTCACGATCAGAGCTGTTGCCAGAGAATTGAATGTTCATTTCTCTACCATAAGCCGCCTCAGACATCGTTTTAGAGAATTTGGTAGTATGGCCAACCGGCGTCACAACCGTAGACCACGTGGAGCCCAGGACCTCCACATCCGGCTTCTTCGCCTGCAGGATCTTCTGAGACAAGCCAACTGGACACCTGATGAAATTGAGGAGTATTTATTTCTGTAATAAAGCACTTTTTTTGCGAAATAAGTTATTAAGTTATTCTGATTGGCTGCATAGTCATGTGAAATCCATAGATTAGGGCCTAATGAATTTATTTAAATTGACCTATTTCCTTAACTCAGAAATTGTTGAAATTGTTGTGTGTGTGGATATCTATCATCTATAGCTCTATCTCATGACAAAAGTATGTGAACACCTGCTTGTATAACATCTCATTCCAAAATCATGGGCATTAATATGGAGTGGGTCCCCCCCTTTGCTGCTATAACAGCCTCAACTCTTAAACCCCCTCTACGCTCCATTCTATTGATGAACAACATACAATCAGTGGAGAACAAACTGAACAAGCTCCGTTCAAGACTATCCTATCAACGGGACCTGGAGAACTGTAATATCCTACATTTCTAGGAGTCGTGGCAAAAAAAAATGTATGTATCGGCAGGATCGAACGGCAGCCTCGGGTAAGCTCAAGGGGGTGGTGTCTTTTGTTAACAGCTGGTGCACAAGCTCTAATATTAAGACAGTCTTGAGGTTCTGCTCGCCTAACTTAGAATTAGCTGTAGACTATATTATTTACAAAGAGTTTTCATCTAGATTTTTTGTAGCTTTCTAGTTACCACCACAAACCGATGCACTAAGACCACACTCAATGAGCTGTATAGCAGAGGAGGTTGGTGGCTCTAAGACCACACTCAATGAGCTGTATAGCAGAGGAGGTTGGTGGCTCTAAGACCACACTCAATGAGCTGTATAGCAGAGGAGGTTGGTGGCTCTAAGACCACACTCAATGAGCTGTATAGCAGAGGAGGTTGGTGGCTCTAAGACCACACTCAATGAGCTGTATAGCAGAGGAGGTTGGTGGCACTAAGACCACACTCAATGAGCTGTATAGCAGAGGAGGTTGGTGGCACTAAGACCACACTCAATGAGCTGTATAGCAGAGGAGGTTGGTGGCACTAAGACCACACTCAATGAGCTGTATAGCAGAGGAGGTTGGTGGCTCTAAGACCACACTCAATGAGCTGTATAGCAGAGGAGGTTGGTGGCTCTAAGACCACACTCAATGAGCTGTATAGCAGAGGAGGTTGGTGGCACTAAGACCACACTCAATGAGCTGTATAGCAGAGGAGGTTGGTGGCTCTAAGACCACACTCAATGAGCTGTATAGCAGAGGAGGTTGGTGGCACTAAGACCACACTCAATGAGCTGTATAGCAGAGGAGGTTGGTGGCTCTAAGACCACACTCAATGAGCTGTATAGCAGAGGAGGTTGGTGGCTCTAAGACCACACTCAATGAGCTGTATAGCAGAGGAGGTTGGTGGCACTAAGACCACACTCAATGAGCTGTATAGCAGAGGAGGTTGGTGGCACTAAGACCACACTCAATGAGCTGTATAGCAGAGGAGGTTGGTGGCACTAAGACCACACTCAATGAGCTGTATAGCAGAGGAGGTTGGTGGCACTAAGACCACACTCAATGAGCTGTATAGCAGAGGAGGTTGGTGGCTCTAAGACCACACTCAATGAGCTGTATAGCAGAGGAGGTTGGTGGCACTAAGACCACACTCAATGAGCTGTATAGCAGAGGAGGTTGGTGGCTCTAAGACCACACTCAATGAGCTGTATAGCAGAGGAGGTTGGTGGCTCTAAGACCACACTCAATGAGCTGTATAGCAGAGGAGGTTGGTGGCACTAAGACCACACTCAATGAGCTGTATAGCAGAGGAGGTTGGTGGCACTAAGACCACACTCAATGAGCTGTATAGCACAGGAGGTTGGTTGCACTAAGACCACACTCAATGAGCTGTATAGCAGAGGAGGTTGGTTGCACTAAGACAACACTCAATGAGCTGTATAGCAGAGGAGGTTGGTGGCACCTTAATTGGGGAGGACAGACTCGTGGTAATGGCAGTAGCGGAATCAGTGGAATGGTATCAAATACATTAATCACATGGTTTCCATGTGTTTGATGCCATTCCATTAGCACCGTTCCAGGCATTATTATGAGCCGTCCTGCCCTCAGAAGCCTCCACTGCTGTATAGGGCCATAAGCAAAAAAGAAAATGATCATCGAGAGCCGGTGCTTCTAGTGACAGGGGATTTTAATGCAGGAAAAATGAAATTGGTCTTACATCAATTCTACCAGCATGTCACCTGTACAATTAGAGGAGACAAAACTGTAGATCACCTTTACGCCACACAAAAACGCATACAAAGCTCTCCCTCACCCTCCATTTGACCATATCCTCCTGATTCCTGCTTACAAGCAGAAACTCAAACAGGAAGTACCAGTGATGCGCTCAATACAGAAGTGGTCCGATGAAGGGGATGCTAAGCAACAGGACTGTTTCGCTAGCACAGACTGGAATATGTTCCCGGGATTCATCCGATGGTATTGAGGAGTTTACCACATCAGTCACCGGTATCATTAATAAGTGCATCAACGATGTCTAACCAGAAGACATGGATTACAGGCAACCTCCGCACAGAGTTTAAGGCTAGAGCTGCCGCTTTCAAGGAGCGGGACACTAATCCGGACGCTTATAAGAAATCCTGCTAAGACATCTGACGAGCCATCAAACAGGCAAGGTGTCAATACAGGACTAAGATCGAATCCTACTACGCCGGTTTTGCCACTCGTCAGATGTGGCAGGGCTTGCAAACTATCACGTATTACAAAGGGAAACCCAGTCGCGAGCCTGCCAGACAAGCTAAATGTCTTCTATGCTCGCTTCGAGACAAACAACACAACCATGGATGAGAACCAGCTGTTCTGGACGACTGTATGATCACTCTCTCCGTAGCCAATGTGAGTAAGACCTTTAAACAGGTTAACATTCAGACGTGTACTCGGAGCATGAGCCAACCCGCTGGCAAGTGTCTTCACTGACATTTTCAACCTCTCCCTGACCCAGTCTGTAATCCCTACATGTTTCAAGTAGACCACCCTAATCCCTGTGCCCAAGAACACCAAGGTTACCTGTCTAAATGACTATTTCCCCTTAGCATCTGTTGCCATGAAATGCTTTGGAAGGCTGGTCATGGCTCACATCTACACCACACAATTATCCCAGACACCCTGGACACACTCCAATTTGCATACCGCTCTAATTTATTTTTTTTTATTTTTTTTATTTTTTTTTACCCATCTACCAATAGGTACTCACTTATGTCATCATGAAGTGCTTTGAGAGACTAGTCAAGGATCATATCACCTCTACCTTACCTGACACCCTAGACCCACTATAATTTGCATACAGCCCCAATAGATCCACAGATGATGCAATCTCTATTGCCCTACACACTGTCCTCTCCCCCCTGGACAAGAGGAACACCTATGTGAGAATGCTGTTCATTGACTACAGCTCAGTGTTCAACACCATAGTAACCTCCAAGCTATGGACCTTGGGACTGATCCTGGGACTGAACACCTCCCTCTACAACTGGATCCTGGGCTTCCTGACAGGCCGCCCCCAGGTGGTGAGAGTAGGCAACAACTTAGCCGCCACACTGACCCTCAACACAGGGGGCCCCTCCTGTACTCCCTGTTCACCCACGACTGCGTGGCCACGCACAATTTCCTTACCCATCATTAAGTTGGCTGACGAGACGACGTTGGTAGGCCTGATCATCGACGACAATGAGACAGCCGATAGAGAGAAGGTCAGAGACCTGGCAGAGTGAGACCAGCTGATCGTGGACCAAGGAAAACATCAACATGGCTGTACACTCTTAGAAAAAAATGGTTTTAAAAGGGTTATTTGGCTGTCCCCATAGGAGCACCCTTTTGGGTCCCCTCTGTTGAAAGGGTTCTACATGGAACCCAAAGGTTCTACATGGAACCAAAAGGGTTCTTCAAAGGGTTATCCTATGGGGACAGCTGAAGAACCCTTTTAGGTTCTATATAGCACCTTTTTTGTAAGAGTAGTGGAGCGGGGCTAGAGCGTCAAGTTCCTCTGTATCCACATCACTAAGGATCTATCATGGTCCACACTCAACAACACAGTCGTGAAGAGGGCACGACAACGCCTCTTCCCCCTTAGTAGGCTAGAAAAGATTTGGCATGGACCCTCAGATCCTCAAAGTTCTACAACTGCACCATTTGAGAGCATCTTGACTGGCTGCATCACCGCTTGGAATGGCAACTGCTCGGCATCTGACTGCAAGGCGCTACAGAGGGTAGTGCGCACGGATCAGTACATCACTGGGGCTGTGCTCCCTGCCATCCAGGACCTAGATACCAGATGGTGTCAGAAGGTCCTAAAAATTGAGACTACAGCCACCCAAAGCATAAACTGTTCTCTCTGCTACTGCATGGCAAGTGGTACCGATGCACCAAGTCTGGAACCAACAGGACCCTGAACAGCTTCTACTCCCAAGTCATAAGAGTGATAAATAGTTAGTTAAATAGTTAACCAAATAGCAACCCGGACTATCTGCATTGACCCTTTTTGCACAAATCTTTTTGACTCCTCACATATGCTGCTGCTACCGTTTTATCTATCCTGTTGCCTAGTCACTTTATTCCTAGTTATATGTATATATCTACCTCAACCTCGTACCCCTGCACATGTTATCGTTACTCAATGTTGGAAAGGGCCCGTAAGTAACCATTTCACTGTTAGTCTACACCTGTTGTTTTACGAAGCATGTGACTAATATAATTGTATTAGGTTAGAGTAGTTACGAAATTGCTTTTAAAACCTTCCCTTATCATTTTTCACTCACTTTTGCATCAAATGCAATTTTGTTTCTTCTTCATAATGAAATGATGTTGCACATGCCACCAATGTACCTATTTACAAAAAACACAATCTCTCAGCTCTCAGCTCTCTTAGCAACACAATGGTGATGCGTGGGTCAGCTGTTTGTTCACCCGCACCCGCCTGTAATTGCTAATAACCCATCGGCAACCGCCCGACTATGTAATGAAGTGAAAATCTGAGGCCCGCACCCGACCCTAACCTGCAAATATAGAAAATACATTGTACGGTCAGATGGTGGAACAATGTTTTGACAGGTCTTTTTAGATGGGCCTAGATGGGCCTAGATGGGTTTCTTCTTATTTCTGACAGTTTGTTAGTCAACTTGACTAGAATTAGATACATGCAGCTTTTCTTCTGTCAATACTTGTTGCTCTAGAAGACTAAATAAACCCTTGCTCACCAGAATGTCATAGATCGATAGAATGAATGCTTCATCTCATTCATTCAGGCAGTCTCTATGGGGGTGCCACAGGGTTCAATTCTTGGACCGACTCTCTTCTCTGTATACATCAATGATGTCGCTCTTGCTGCTGGTGATTCTCTGATCCACCTCTACGCAGACGACACTATTCTGTATACTTCTGGCCCTTCTTTTGACACTGTGTTAACAACCCTCCAGGCGAGCTTCAATGCCATACAACTCTCCTTCCGTGGCCTCCAATTGCTCTTAAATACAAGTAAAACTAAATGCATGCTCTTCAACCGATCGCTGCCTGCACCTGCCCGCCTGTCCAACATCACTACTCTGGACGGCTCTGACTTAGAATATGTGGACAACTACAAATACCTAGGTGTCTGGTTAGACTGTAAACTCTCCTTCCAGACTCACATCAAACATCTCCAATCCAAAGTTCAATCTAGAATTGGCTTCCTATTCCGCAACAAAGCATCCTTCACTCATGCTGCCAAACATACCCTTGTAAAACTGACCATCCTACCAATCCTCGACTTCGGTGATGTCATTTACAAAATAGCCTCCAAAACCCTACTCAATAAATTGGATGCAGTCTATCACAGTGCCATCCGTTTTGTCACCAAAGCCCCATATACTACCCACCACTGCGACCTGTACACTCTCGTTGGCTGGCCCTCGCTTCATACTCGTCGCCAAACCCACTGGCTCCAGGTCATCTACAAGACCCTGCTAGGTAAAGTCCCCCCTTATCTCAGCTCGCTGGTCACCATAGCAGCACCTACCTGTAGCACGCGCTCCAGCAGGTATATCTCTCTGGTCACTCCCAAAACCAATTCTTCCTTTGGCCGCCTCTCCTTCCAGTTCTCTGCTGCCAATGACTGGAACGAACTACAAAAGTCTCTGAAACTGGAAACACTTATCTCCCTCACTAGCTTTAAGCACCAGCTGTCAGAGCAGCTCATAGATTACTGCACCTGTACATAGCTCATCTATAATTTAGCCCAAACAACTACCTCTTTACTTACTGTATTTATTTATTTATTTTGCTCCTTTGCACCCCATTATTTCTATCTCTACTTTACACTTTCTTCCACTGCAAACCAACCATTCCAGTGTTTTTTTTTTTTTTTACTTGCTATATTGTATTTACTTCGCCACCATGGCCTTTTTATATTTTTATTTATTTATATATATATTTTGTTTGCCTTCACCTCCCTTATCTCACCTCACTTGCTCACATTGTATATAGACTTATTTTTCACTGTATTATTGACTGTATGTTTGTTTTACTCCATGTGTAACTATGTGTTGTTGTATGTGTCGAACTGCTTTGCTTTATCTTGGCCAGGTCGCAATTGTAAATGAGAACGTGTTCTCAATTTGCCTACCTGGTTAAATAAAGGTGAAATAAATAAATAAATAAAATCTAGTTGACATCGGTAAAGTTTTTATCTTTCATCTCTGCTTCTCTGTAGTCGCAAAGACGTTTAGGGACCAGAGAGAAAATTAAATAACTCAACAAAAAGAAATGGGAAAAAATGTTCGGGTAAAATTTCCAATTTGACTGGTTTTAAGGAAATTATGAGCTGTTAAAATGATCCAACATGTTTTTGATAAGATTTCAGTTCGGCTTGGATTAATATTTTGTGTGATTTTCATTCTCTCAAGATGCTGAAAGAATAATATTTCTCCACTCCTGTTCCCGAGTCAATTTAAATTTGGTCTATAATTTTACTGCAAGATATGCTTAGATCTGTTAATATTATATTAAGCTATTTTAGAAGTTATAGACCTACAGTCAGTGTCCAGACTTCAGTTGGGCTGCTATTCCATTTAACCCATCTGAACAGTACAGTTCCCATGATGTGCCATTTTGAAGTCCCAGTCTTGTGACTGTCGAATTTGTATAGCGCCTCACAATCATTACACATAACATAGCCGGCACCGCCATCATCCTCATTTACCACTTAAATCTTTCCCAAAAATTAGACTACTGTTCTGGCCCTGCCTTCTATTTATTTTCATCTCTCCATATTACAGCTTTTCTCTAATACTTTTTCTGCCAACATTCACAAAAGCATTTGGCAATTGGTGTGTATTTGCATGCAACAGTTAGGCCCTAAAGCTTAGGCTTAGGCTACGCACTAACAGCAGATACAAATACTGAAAGAAAAACCTAAATGTAGCCTACAGATATGAATTCAACAAGAATTATAAATGTTATGGATTTTTAATGCAATGTTTTCTCTTTATTCAACCCGCCCACCACCCACCCACCCTTCATCCACACGATATTTCATTACCCTAAACCTCCAGACCCGCTGAAATCACTACAACACAATACGTCATTGAACATCCAGAGATGACCAAAGGTGTGAAATGCCACTCCGGGTTTTCCACCCTTGTTCAGAGAACTTGATCCCAATAACGGAAAGAGTCGAGAATGTCCGAAGGGAAACGATTGAGCACAGGCTGAGGGGCGCTGTCCACCACCGAAACCGGCTGAAATTATTCTGCAATAGGTACTTCGATTCATGTGGTAAAAAAGTTGAAACTGAAAAAGTTGTGGTAGCTATTAGATGTTATTTAATCCTAAACAGCAATTACTCAGAAGGTGTCTGAAAACGGCAGTAGCCCTGCAATCACTTGAAAATGTGAGGCGTTTCTTTATCAAATATCTGACAACCAGTCGCATTCCATTCCCTTTCTTTATTATAGACCGTAAACCATAATCAAAACTACGAATGTGCCAATGCCAGTGTAGGCATACACGAACACACGAGTATATTCGAGACAAGATTAATATACAAGTCTAGATGCATCCCCACAGCAAACTGAGACCAAGACGCACACTATGTTGGTATACAGTTGAAATAATGACAGCCATTAAAACATTCATCTGACTTTTTAATTAGATTCATGTCTGAAATTGCGTAACGATTGATTTGATTGATTAAATGCATGTAATTCGGCAAAGAAAGGGTGTTGGCTTAGAGGCAGGCAAATAAAAATGGCCGTGTGAAGTTCCCACCCAATTATTCGACCAGATATCCTACATGTGTGTAGGCTATTTGAGAACAATTGAATATCTTCATCAACTATATCGCTTGAATTTAGTTCACAGAATCAACTAATTTGGCATTGACACCCCCCAAACGTTCAAACCAGCAGATATAGCCCACAAAAGGTGTCCAGTTTTAGGCTGTATTCTATACCCAGGTTACATATATAGCCTGGTGGCTATTACACGCTTATTTCTCTACACTTGATAAAGTAGGTCGCACACCGCGAGATCAAATAATGAAGGGCCAGGGGGCATAAATGTGCGATTAAACATGCCACTAAGATTAATTGAGAGAGGGATTCTCGAAACTGGTCAATGCACGGTTTATTGTAGAGACAGACAAGCTCTCAGTGAAAGCCAAAGTGCATTAGCTGTAGGCAAAACAGGTTCCGATTTCAGCACCATTTTTGTGAACAGCTCATCGATATTTTCCCGTACCCGCAACGCTGTTGGTTTAAACCAATAAATTACACCAGTAGCTCTTCCCGCCAGTAAAGGTAATAATTACTTTAAAATATGGCGGACCAAATAAGCTTCTGTAGCCTATACTCTTCAATCACAAGCTATAGCCACTGTGTGTGTGTAGCCTCATGCGTAGCCTATCCATCACACACATTCAATGCAAAGAATTGCTAGACCGTGGCACTTACTTCATCTGTTTCACGATGGTACTTTTTCCTGACTCCCCAGCCCCTGGAGGGATGAAAAGAGACAAGGGGCTGTAAAGTACATAAATGCTGTAGTTTTCATTTATATTCATAGTCAGATTAGCGTCTGGCTATGGAACCAGAAAACGGGTGTGTGATTTGACACTTCAGATTATGGACAAGAAGCCGAGGGCCACCCCTGCTCCTGAAACATCTTACCAAGCAGGAGTAGTTTTACGTCTTTCGCGGCAGTGACTCCATCTTCTTTTAGGTTTTTCTCGATAGCCTTGCTCCTGTCCAAAGCCGCTCTCTCCTCGGCGCTCAGTGTACATCCCATGACTACACAACCTCTGATCTTCTTGATATCCAAAGTAACGGTTGGCGAGGACCAAAATATACCAGCAATTATTTTCCCTCTTTCTTCCTTATCCCTCGCTAGGCTGGCTGACTCGCTCTCGTTCCACTCTCTCGCGCTCTGTCGGCGACTAGTTAAAGCATTAAAAAAATCCACCACGATAACGTTTGACACTTGTTTGAAAAAAGCACTTGTCTTCGTATATTGCCCTCACACTGTCTGTTTTTTTCGGTGTTGTTGTGCTTGGTCCGCGAGCTGGGAAACTCTACTGGGCGACGGCTGCGAGCGCTCGCATCGTTTAGCTTGCTCAATGTAGGGGGAGAGCGCGCTTGGCTCCGCACTCAGACAATCTCGCTGACGTCAGGACCAATCAGCGCAGGAGACATGCTTGAGCCACCATCCTGGTGGCAGAGTACCGTTTTGCACTGCCTGTTTGACGGTCTCAAGTAAAAAAAATTAAATGTATTCTACAGGGGTTAACTTTTCGGACAGGGATTTCTGTAACAGAGCAGGTAGCTTTCCAGTTGTGTCAGATTTCCTCTGATATGCAAAGGAAGCAAAACAGATTGTCTGTCTGGGCTAGGTGTGATCTTATTAAATCATAATTGGCTTGTAATTAACTTATTATGCAAATAGCACACAGTTCATCTAATTATGGGTCGGCAGGTAGCCTAATGGTTCAGAGCGTGTGGCCAGTAGCCAAAAAGTCACTGGTTCGAATCCCCTAGGTGAAAAGTCAATGTGCCCTTGCACAAGGCACTTAACTCTAATTGCTCACATAAGTAGCTCTGGATAAGAGCATCTGTTAAATGAGTACATGTAAATGGCTGGAGTACATCATTCATCAGATGCATTAGCAGTATTTAGTTTTGAAACACCAGCACGTATTTTTCATAGATTTTGCTTTCATTCATGATTTATTTGTTGTGACAATTAAGTTATTTTACAAAACCATTGATATGTAGGTCAAATGAAATGTCTTATTCAATACAATAGATTTAAATTCATTATTCAGCAGTGCACATGAAGCCAGTTACCCGGCTGTGCAGTGTGCCATAACCAGCCTCTGAACACACACATTTGATTTGGTGACTTGTAACTTGCTATTTGGACAGTCAGTATTCCAAAACGGATTTGAAAAACAAAACTGATTTGAAAATTGAGGCCTGCAGTGTGAACAAGGCTTAAGAGCTTTGGACACCTGGATTGTACAATATTTGCCCATTTATTCTTCAAATTCTTCAAGCTCAGTCAAGTTGATCATTTTCAAGCCTGCCATAGATTTTCACGCCGATTTAAGTCAAAACTGTAAATAGGCACTCAGGAACGTTCAATGTCATCTTGGTAAGCAACTGCAGAATATTTGGCCTTGTATTTAAGGTAATTGTCCTGCTGAAAGGTGAATTTGTCTCCTAGTGTTTGTTGGAAAGCAGACTGAACCAAGTTTTCCTCTAGTTTGTCACCTGTGCTTAGCTCTATTCCATGTATTTTTATCCTAAAAAAAACTCTCTAGTCCTTGCCGATGACAAGCACACCCATAACATGATGCAGCCACCACTATGCTTGAAAATACAGTGCCTTCAGAAAGTATTCAGACCCCTTCACTTTTTCCACATTTTGTTGCATTACAGCCTTATTGTAAAATGGATTAAATACAAATATCCTCAACAATCTACACACAATACCCCACAATGACAAAGCTAACAAAAACAGTTTTTAGAAACTTTAGCAAATGTATTAAAAATAAAAAACAGATATTTACATAGGTATTCAGACCCTTTGCTATGAGACCTGAAATTGAACTCAGGAGCATCCTGTTTCCATTGATCATCCTTGAGATGTTTCTACAACTTGATTGGAGTCCACCTGTGGTAAATTCAATTGATTGGACATGATTTGGAAAGGCACACAACCATATAAGGACCCAAAGTTGAATGTGCATGTCAGAGAAAAAGCCATAAGGTCAAAGGAATTGTCCGTAGAGCTCAGAGACAGGATTGTGTCGAAAAATGTCTGCAGCATTGAAGTTACCCAAGAACACAGTGGCCTCCGTCATTCTTAAATGGAAGAAGTTTGGAACCACCAAGACTCTTCCTAGAGCTGGCCACCCAGCCCAACTGAGCAACCGGGGGAGAAGGGCCTTGGTCAGGAAGGTGACCAAGAACCCGATGGTCACTCTGACAGAGCTCCAGAGTTCCTCTGTGGAGATGGGAGAACCTTCCAGATGGACAATCATCTCTGCAGCACTCCACCAATCAGGCCTTTATTGTAAAGTAGCCAGACGGAAGCCACTCCTCAGTAAAAGGGACATGAAAGCCCGCTTGGAGTTTGTCAAAAGGCACAAAAAGACTCTCAAACCATGAGAACAAGATTCTCTGGTCTGATGAAACCAAGATTGAACTATTTGGCCTGAATGCCAAGCTTCACTTCTGGAGGAACCCTGGTACCATCCCTACGGTGAAGCATGGTGATGGCAGCATCATGTTGTGGGGATGTTTTTCAGCGGCAGGGACTGGGAGACTAGTCAGGATTGAGGTAAAGATGAACGGAGCAAGGTACAGAGAGATCCTATGGAAACCTGCTCCAGAGCTCTCAGGACCTCTGACTGGGGCTTCTCAGGACCTCTGACTGAAGGTTCACCTTCCAACAGGACTTCGACCCAAAGCACACAGCCAAGGCAATGCAGGAGTGGTGTCACGCCCTGACCTTAGAGAGCCTTTTTATGTCTCTATTTTGGTTTGGTCAGGGTGTGATTTGGGTGGGCATTCTATGTTCTTTATTTCTAGGTTTTGTATTTCTTTGTTTTTTGTATTTCTTTGTGTGGTTCCCAATTAGAGGCAGCTGTCTATCGTTGTCTCTGATTGGGGATCATACTTAGGCAGCCCTTTTCCCTCCTTATGTGTGGGATCTTGTTCTTTGTTTGTGTGCAGGTAGTTTGCACATCGAAGCTGTTCGGTCGTTGTATTCTTTATTGTTTTGTCCTTTCTAAGTTTCACTTCGTTATTAAATTATGTGGGACTCAAAGAACGCTGCGCCTTGGTCTCTTCCTTCCGACGACACCCGTTACAGAAGATCCCACCACAAAAAGACCTAGCAGCGTTTCTTGGAGGAGTGGACATGGGAGGAGATAATGGAAGGCAAGGGACCCTGGGCACAGGCGGGAGAATATCGGCGTCCTAAGGAGGAGCTGGAAGCAGCTAAGGCGGAATGGCGAGAGGCAGCCCCAGAATTTTTTTGGGGGGGGTACACGGGGAGATTGGCGGAGTCAGGTTATAGACCTGAGCCAACTTCCCGTGCTTGCTGTGGGGAGAGAGTGACCGGGCAGGCACCGTGTTATGCGGTAAAGCGAACGGTGTCTCCAGTGCGCACTCATAGCCCGGTGCGCTATATTCCAGCTCCCCGCATCGGCCGGGCTAGAGTGGGCATCCAGCCAGGACGGATGGTGCCGGCTCAGTGCTCCTGGCCTCCAGTGCGTCTCTTCGGCCCAGGTTATCCTGCGCCAGCTCTACGCACGGTGTCCCCGGTTCGCCAGCACAGCCCAGTGCGGCCTGTTCCAGCTCCCCGCACTTGCCGGGCTACAGGGGGTATCCAGCCAGGATGAGTTGTGCTAGCTCTGAGCTCCAGACCTCCAGTGCGCCTCCACGGTCTAGTGTATCCTGCGCCGGCTCTGCGCAAGGTGTCTCCAATGCGTCTGCACAGCCCAGTGCGTCCTGTGTCAGCGCCTCGAACGTGCCGGGCTGAAGTGGGTATCCAGCCAGGACGGGTTGTGCCTGCTCCACGAACCAGGCCTCCTGTGTGTCTCTCCAGTCCAGTGGTGATCCATGGCACAAAGCCTCCAGTGATGATCCATGGCACAAAGCCTCCAGTGATGATCCATGGCACGAAGCCTCCAGTGATGATCCATGGCATGAAGCCTCCAGTGATGATCCATGGCACAAAGCTTCCAGTGGTGATCCTTGGCACGAAGCCTCCAGTGATGAGTCATGGCACGAAGCCTCCAGCGACGGCCTCCAGTCCGGAGCCTCCAGCGACGGTCCCCAGTCCGGAGCCTCCAGCGACGGTCTCCAGTTTGGAGCCTCCAGCGACGGTCTCCAGTCCGGGGCCTCCAGCAAGGGTCCCCAGTCCGGGCCAGCAGCAGCGACGGACCCCAGTCCGGAGCCTCCAGCGACGGTCTCCAGTCCGGGGCCTCCAGCGAGGGTCCCCAGTCCGGGGCCAGCAGAGACATGAAAATAGCTGTGCAGCAACGCTCCCCATCCAACCTGACAGAGCTTAAGAGGATCTGCAGAGAAGAATGGGTGAAACTCCGCAAATACAGGTGTGCCAAGCTTGTAGCGTCATACCTAAGAAGACTCGAGGCTGTAATCGCTGCCAAAGGTGCTTAAACAAAGTACTGAGTAAAGGGTCTGAATACTTATGTAAATGTGACATTTCCTTTTTTTTATATAATGATTTTGCAAACATTTCTAAAAACCTGTTTTTGCTTTGTCATTATGGGGTATTGTGTGTAGATTGATGGATTTTTTTGTTTCAATATTACTTTAGACCTTTATTACAAACAGGAGGCATGTTTTGGAATATTTTTATTCTGTACAGGCTTCCTTCTTTTTACTCTGTCATTTATGTTATTATTGTAAAACCATCCTTAGTTACAGTAGCTCCTATCACAGCCGTTAAACTCTGTAACTGGCCTCATGGTGAAATCCTTGATCGGTTTCCTTCCTCACCGGCAACTGTTATGAAGGGTGCCTGTATCATTGTGACTGAGTGTATTGATACACAATGTAAATAATAACTGCACCATGCTCAAAGATATTTTTTTTTTTTACCAATAGGTGCCCTTCTTTGCGTACCATTGAAAAACTTCCCTGGTCATTGTGGTTGACTGAGGGACCTTACATATAATTGTGTGTGTGTGGTTCAGAGGGTAGTCATTTAAAAATCATGTTAAACACTATTATCCATACAACTTATTATGTGACTTGTTAAGCACATTTTTACTCCTGAACTTATTTAGGCTTGCCAATACAAAAGTGTTGAATACTTATTGACTCAAGACATTTCAGCTTTTCATTTTTCATTAATTTGTAACAATTCTAAAAACATCATTCCACTTTGACATTATGTGGTATTGTGTGTAGAGCAGTGACACAATATAAATTGAATCCATTTTAAATTCACGCTGTAACATGAAATGTGGAAAAAGTCAAGGGATGTGAATAATTTCTGAAGGCACTGTATTACAATTTTGATAGTTATCATATGGTGAATTTAGCATAGATTTCTGGTCAATGTTCTCCATTTTGACAGTGAGTGTTCCTTTCAGAATAGAATAGAGAGAATTGAAACAACACATAAGTGTCTGTGTGATGATTGAACTTGGTAGTGGATGTCTGCCCACACACCATTACATAGTAGTCAGCCAGGGCTTGTCTTCTGTCAGCCTATGCAGATTACAATGCATTCAATCATATCGGTGCAGCCCCTAAATACACACGCAGAAACAGTCACACAAGGATACTTAATCATAAACATTTCAGGTTCTCTTTTATGCTCTCCCTCTCTTTCTGAAACAGAGTGACGTAACATATGCAATGATTTTCCTCATCTTTCTTTTCCCTTTCCTATTACTTTCTATTTCATTTTTACTTAACCCTTATTATACCAGGTAAGTTGACTGAGAACACAATCTCATTTACAGCAGTGATCTGGGGAATAGCTACAGGGGGGAGGAGGGGAGATGAATGTGCCAATTGGAAGCTGGGGATGATTAGATCGCCATGATGGTACGAGGGCCAGATAGGGAATTTAGCTAGGACACCGGGGTTAACACCCCTACTCTTACGATAAGTGCCATGGGATCTTTATTGACCACAGAGAGTCAGGACACCCATTTAACGCCCTGTCCAAAAGACTGCACCCTACACAGGGTAATGTCCCCAATCACTCCCCTTGTTTTCTTGTAATTTAATTGAATCCTCTATCTTGTGGGAGTCTCACCTGCTACGTCATGGTGATCTCAACAATAGGCTGACCTGGGACTTGCTCTTGGGTCCTGTAAAGAACAAATTAGCAGGTGACAGGTCCATTTTCTCATACACTATTAGTCCCCATGAAACACCTCAATATTTCTATAGAACACCATTTTATCTTTGTGTGGATATTGGAGATATGCTGCTGACAGCATCTTCCTTAAATCAATTAATAGATGCTATCAAGATTACTCTCTGAAAGTGTAAAGCTCCTTTTCATTCTCTCTCAGTGATCTGGGCCAGTTTACATCTATCTGCCTGTGGATAGAAATTGTATGTGATTTATCAATATGAAAATACATCATGTACAAAATATTCAGTATCCTTTGGATTTATTGAACACACATTATCACTTATTTAACAACACTGTGGGGCTGATATAAACAACAGGCAAGAGAACAAAGGAATAACAGTTGAAGGAAGGAGACAGGAGTATTATGCTCTCTGCATTACATTAGCCAGAAGAGCAATCTAATCTCCTGCTCAGGAATCAATTGTGTGAGAGGGTAGGCTGCCACATGATAGCTGGAATGCCCAACTTTAGTGATGATGAGTTGAAGGGGTATGATTACAAAAAATCGTCTTGACTGTGAGTGAATACCTATAATCTTCATCTATACTCATACAGAACAATTGGACAGAGTAAGAGTTCTTATGAAAAATCCCCTAATCTAAGTAACAAGTTTAGGGGGAAAATCCCCAAATCTAAGTAACAAGCTTTGGTAATATATTTGATCCTGTTGCACAATGAATACATGTGATATGATGCAAGGTTTCCAGGACTCATGCAAGAGGCAGCCACGCGCAGATAAAAGGTAGCTAAACAACACTCGATGAAACCGATTCAATCCGTTAGATGAAAATGATCCTTTATTCTGAGATAATATGCCTTTTTCATAAGTAATCAAATATCAATGCTATATTTGATTTTTATTGGTGGAAAGATTATTCCCTAGGGCTGAATGTGTGTGTGTGTGTGTGTGTGAGTGCGTGTGTGTGTGTGTGAGTGCGTGAGTGAGTGAGTGTGCATGTGTGTGTGTGTGTGTGTGTGTGCGTGCATGCGTGCGGCATGGAAGGATATTAGTTAACAGTCAGAACTTATCAACTTAATGTATCATCGTCACCACACATTCTAGCCTTTTGGTAATACAGTGTCCTCAATACAGATTTATTCCAAATAATTCACTCTATGGAGTTCATCACATACTGTTCTCAGCAGCCCAATCCAAAATAATGACACCCTAACAGTTATTCATTTGACCTATTCACTGTGAAAGTGTCAGAGGTCAGACTTGATCACATATCTCCATCTCTATATTCAAACTGGAAGGAAGTGCTAATTTACAACAATTGACTTTTTCAACATCCTGCCTAGGCCTTCAATCTTTGGAAATTAAATCAGGCCAGAGGATTGTTACTTTTGCGTCAGTGTCTGAAGGAGCTCTGTAATAGATCTCTGAGAGCATGAGGAGTAACATTCAGCCTTTGCCAGATGAGCAGCAGTGTCCCTGAGAGTGGGATGGTCATGGAGTGACAATCTCCCTGCTGTAATTATCTCCAGACCGTTGAGGCTTCTCCCAGAGAAGCTTTTTAAGGAAATGTCAGAAAGCTCCAGTCTGAACATTCATAATTGTTGTCCTTTCCTAAATTCTTCAACCTCTTCTGTAAACCTTTATTTTCTCGTCCAACCTCATTCCGTAGCCTACAGGTCAATATAAGGCAGCCTGAGTATTGTCATGGTAATTTCCTGTATTACTCAATGATGAGAGAGCCAACCACACACAAGTCAGAGTTATATTATAAAGTCCATCTTTAATTATATATGAGCTTCACCATAGCCCTTTTTGACTCTCAGATCAATTCAGTGTCTATAAATGAATTCTCTGAGAGTCCTACAAAACAATTCTTAGTATCATTTATAGCCAAGACACACCCCTCTCAACTCACATGACGAACAACAGATCTTAGGAACATTACAAAGAACCTTTTACTTGAAAGAGGAGTATCCCATAGCTAGATAGCATTAGCTATAAATTATCGTTCAGTTTGGTCTCCCAAAACGAGGTTCCAATCTCGTGCTTGGTACCAAAACATTACCTCATCCAATGGCATATATCAATTGTCAATTCTAGATACTCCCATCTCAAATATACCCCCTCCTGGACAAGATCAGAAAAGACAGTGAGCCTCTTAGGTCATCACATGGTTTAACAGATACATTGACATATGAAGACAAGCCTGACCTCTCCCCTCTCTGGGCCCCAAGTGACTAAGCCCTAGCTGAGAAAGGAAAATGCAACTGCTGACAGTATAGTTCAAAAAGAGACATTCTAACTGACAAGTATCCCACATAAACATAATATGAAGATAAATAAAACATCTTATTTATCTATGTTACCTAACTAATTCTGATTCAGCCACGACATTACACGGCTGGGCTGGCCCCCTTCAGAATGAACATGATAAGTATTTGTCATCTAGTACAGCGATAGATTTTAAGCTCTGCAACAGATCTGTCTGAAATTAGTTAGTGGTAATACAGAATCCGTTCAGTTCCTTTATATACTGTCGGAGGGACGATAATAATGACGAGAGAATGACAGAGGACAGAGAGCGAAGCAAAGATACTATACAATTTTGGTGGTTTTTAAAGAACTTAATTCACAGTCATCTGCAGCATTCTCAAGGGGGCACCGTTGCAGTGCATTTGGAAAGTATTCAGACCCCTTGAATTTTTCCACATTTTGTTATGTTACAGCCTTATTCTAAAATTGATTAAATTGTTATTTTTCTTCAATCTACACACACTCCCCATAGTGACAAAGCAAAAACATTTTTTTTTTGCAAATGTATTAAAAATAAAAAACTGAAATCACATACATAAGTATTCATATACATAAGTATATCGTATACATAAGTATTCAGACCCTTTACTCAGTTTACTGTGTTGAAGCACCTTTGTCAGCAATTACAGCCTCGAGTCTTCTTGGGTATGACACTACAAGCATGGAAAACCTATATTTGGGGAGTTTATCCCATTCCTCTGCAGATCCTCTCAAGCTCTGTCAGGTTGGATTGGGAGCGTTGCTGCACAGCTATTTTCAGGTCTCTCCAGAAATGTTCGATCAGGTTCAAGTCCGGGCTCTGGCTGGGCCACTCAAGGACATTCAGAGACTTGTCCCGAAGCCACTCCTGCGTTGTCTTGGCTGTGTGCTTAGGGTCATTGTCCTGTTGGAAGCTGAACCTTCTCTCCAGTCTGAGGTCCCGAACGCTCTGGATCAGGTTTTCATCAAGGATCTTTCTGTAATTTGCTCTGTTCATCTTTGCCTTGATCCTGACTAGTCTCCCAGTCCCTGCCGCTGAAAAACATCCCCACAGCATGATGCTGCCACCACCATGCTTTACCGTAGGGATGGAGCCAGGTTTGATCCAGACGTGATGCTTGGCATTCAGGCCAAAGAGTTCAATCATCAGACCAGAGAATTTTGTTTCTCTTGGTCTGAGAGTTCTTTACCTGCCTTTTGGCAAACTCCAAGCGGGTTGTCATGTGCCTTTTACTGAGGAGTGGCTTCCGTCTGGCCACTCTACCATAAAGGCCTGATTGGTGGAGTGCTGCAGAGACGGTTGTCCTTGTGGAAGGTTCTCCCATCTCCACAGCGGAACTCTGGAGCTCTGTCAGAGTGACCATCAGGTTCTTGGTCACATCCCTGACCAAGGCCCTTCTCCCCCGATTGCTCAGTTTGGCTGGGCGGCCAGCTCTAGGAAGAGTCTTGGTGGTTCCAGACTTCTTCCATTTAAGAATAATTGAGGCCACTGTGTCCTTGGGGACCTTGCTGTCTCGGAGCTCTACGGACAATTCATTCGACTTCATGGCTTGGTATTTGCTCTGACATGCACAGTCAACTGTGGGACCTTATATAGATACAGTGGGGAGAACAAGTATTTGATACACTGCCGATTTTGCAGGTTTTCCTACTTACAAAGCATGTAGAGGTCTGTAATATTTATCATAGGTACACTTCAACTGTGAGACACGGAATCTAAAACAAAAATCCAGAAAATCACATTGTATGATTTTTAAGTAATTAATTTGCATTTTATTGCATGACATAAGTATTTGATACATCAGAAAAGCAGAACTTAATATTTGGTACAGAAACCTTTGTTTGCAATTACAGAGATCATACGTTTCCTGGAGTTCTTGACCAGGTTTGCACACACTGCAGCAGGGATTTTGTCCCACTCCTCCATACAGACCTTCTCCAGATCCTTCAGGTTTCGGGGCTGTCGCTGGGCAATACGGACTTTCAGCGCCCTCCAAAGATTTTCTATTGGGTTCAGGTCTGGAGACTGGCTAGGCCACTCCAGAACCTTGAGATGCTTCTTACGGAGCCACTCCTTAGTTTCCCTGGCTGTGTGTTTCGGGTCGTTGTCATGCTGGAAGACCCAGCCACGACCCATCTTCAATGCTCTTACTGAGGGAAGGAGGTTGTTGGCCAAGATCTCGCAATACATGGCCCCATCCATCCTCCCCTCAATACGGTGCAGTCGTCCTGTCCCCTTTGCAGAAAAGCATCCCCAAAGAATGATGTTTCCACCTCCATGCTTCACGGTTGGGATCGTGTTCTTGGGGTTGTACTCATCCTTCTTCTTCCTCCAAACACGTCGAGTGGAGTTTAGACCAAAAAGCTCAATTTTTGTCTCATCAGACCACATGACCTTCTCCCATTCTTCCTCTGGATCATCCAGATGGTCATTGGCAAACTTCAGACGGGCCTGGACATGCCCTGGCTTGAGCAGCGGGACCTTGCGTGCGCTGCAGTATTTTAATCCATGACGGCATAGTGTGTTACTAATGGTTTTCTTTGAGACTGTGGTCCCAGCTCTCTTCAGGTCATTGACCAGTTCCTGCCGTGTAGTTCTGGGCTGATCCCTCACCTTCCTCATGATCATTGATGCCCCACGAGGTGAGATCTTGCATGGAGCCCCAGACCGAGGGTGATTGACCGTCATCTTGAACTTCTTCCATTTTCTAATAATTGCGCCAACAGTTGTTGCCTTCTCACCAAGCTGCTTGCCTATTGTCCTGTAGCCCATCCCAGCCTTGTGCAGGTCTACAATTTTATCCCTGATGTCCTTACACAGCTCTCTGGTCTTGGCCATTGTGGAGAGGTTGGAGTCTGTTTGATTGAGTGTGTGGACAGGTGTCTTTTATACAGGTAACGAGTTCAAACAGGTGCAGTTAATACAGGTAATGAGTGGAGAACAGGAGGGCTTCTTAAAGAAAAACTAACAGGTCTGTGAGAGCCGGAATTCTTACTGGTTGGAAGGTGATCAAATACTTATGTCTTGCAATAAAATGCAAATTAATTACTTAAAAATCATACAATGTGATTTTCTGGATTTTTGTTTTAGATTCCGTCTCTCATAGTTGAAGTGTACCTATGATAAAAATTACAGACCTCTACATGCTTTGTAAGTAGGAAAACCTGCAAAATCGGCAGTGTATCAAATACTTGTTCTCCCCACTGTAGGTGTGTACAATTCCAAATTATGTCCAATCAATTGAATTTACCGCAGGTGGACTCCAATCAAGTTGTAGAAACTTATCAAGGATGATCAATGGAAACAGGATGCAGGTCAATTTCGACTCTCATAGCAAAGGGTTTGAATACTTACAGTATGTAAATAAGGTATTTCTGTTTTTGTTTTTTTAGACATTTGCAAACATTTCTAAAAACCTGTTTTCACTTTGTCATTATGGGGTATTGTGTGTAGATTTAAGCTTGTTATTTATTTAATCCATTTTAGAATAAGGCTGTAACGTAAAAAAGTGTGGAAAAAGTCAAGGGGGTCTGAATACTTTCCGAATGCACTGTATATTAACAGCTTTTCTTACCTTCTCGCATCACAGCTGTGGCGAGGCAGGAGGAGAAAGAGACAAGGAAAACTGAGCAGCTACAGAGAGAATGGAGCTGTACAGAAGAGTAACTTCATTATTATATCTATAGGCAGATAGAGAGCGAGAGAGGTGTGAATAATCGAGAGACAAACAGAATGACAGTTAGCAAAGTTACTTTTCAGAGCACCTAAATAAGTTCAGGAGTAAAGATGTGCTTAACAAGTCACATTTGTATTTGTATTTGTATTTATTATGGATCCCCATTAGCTGGGGTCCCATTAGCTGGGGTCCAGCAAAATTAAGGCAGTTTATACAATTTTAAAACATTACAATACATTCACAGATTTCACAACACACTGTGTGCCCTCAGGCCCCTACTCCACCAGGAGGGATTGACATGCATATTATTAATATTAGCTCTCTGTGTACATCCAAGGGCCAGCCGTGCTCCCCTGTTCTGAGCCAATTGCATTTTTCCTAAGTCCTTTTTGTGGCACCTGACCACACGACTGAACAGTAGTCAAGGTGCGACAAAACTAGGGCTTGTAGGACCTGCCTTGTTGATAGTGTTGTTAAGAAGGCAGAGCATCACTTTATTATAGACAGACTTCTCCCCATCTTAGCTACTACTGCATCAATATGTTTTGACCATGACAGATTACAATCTAGTGTTACTCCAAGCAGTTTAGTCATCTCAACTTGCTCAATTTCCACATTATTTATTACAAGATTTAGTTGAGGTTTAGGGTTTAGTGAGTGTTTTGTTCCAAATACAATGCTTTTAGTTTTAGAAATATTTAGGGCTATCTTATTCCTTGCCGCCCACTCTGAAACTAACTGCAGCTCTTTGTTGAGTATTGCAGTCATTTCAGTCGCTGTAGTAGCTGACGTGTATAGTGTTGAGTCATCCGCATACATAGAAACTCTGGCTTTACTCAAAGTCAGAGGCATGTCGTTAGTAAAAATTGAAAAAAGCAAGGGGCCTAAATAGCTACCCTGGGGAATTCCTGATTCTAACTGGATTACATTTGATAGGCTTCCATTAAAGAACACCCTCTGTGTTCTGTTAGACAAGTAACTCTTTATCCACATTATAGCAGGGGGTGTAAAGCCATAACACATACTTTTTTCCAGCAGTAGACTATGATCAATAATGTCAAAAGCTGCACGGAAGTCTATCAAGACAGCCCCCACAATCATTTTATCAGCAATTTCTCTCAGCCAATCATCAGTCATTTGTGTAATTGCTGTGCTTGTTGAGTGTCTTTTCCTTCCCTATAAGCATGCTGAAATTCTGTTGTCAATTTGTTTACTGTAAAATAGCATTGTATCTGGTCAAACACCATTTTTTCCAGAAGTTTACTAAGGGTTGATAACGGGCTGATTGGTCGGCTATTTGAGCCAGTAAAGGGGGCTTTACTATTCTTGGGTAGCGGAATGACTTCAGCTTCCCTACAGACCTGAGGGCACACGCTCTCTAGTAGGCTTAAATTGTGGCAAATAGGAGTGGGAATATCATCTGCTATTATCCTCAGTAATTTTCCATCTTTCCAACTTTCCATCTAGACAACCATCATTTTTTCACCTCTTCCACACTGACTTTACGGAATTCGAAAGTACAATTCTTGTCTTTCATAATTTGGTCCGATATACTTGGATGTGTAGTGTCAGCGTTTGTTGCTGGCATGTCATCCCTAAGTTTGCTAATCTTGCCAATGAAAAAGTAATTAAAGTAGTTTGCAATATCAGTGGGCTTTGTGATGAATGAGCCATCTGATTCAATAAATGAAGGAGCCGAGTTGGCTTTTTTCCCAAAATTTCATTTAAGGTGCCCCAAAGCTGTTTACTATCATTCTTTATATAATTTATTCTTGTTTCATAGTGTAGTTTATTTTTATTTTTTATTTAGTTTAGTCACATGATGTCTTAATTTGCAGTTCGTTTGCCAATCAGTTGGGCTGCCAGACTTAATTGCCATACCTTTTGCCTCAACCCTCTCAACCATACAATTGTTCAATTCCTCATCAATCGAAGGGGATTAACAGTTTTTACAGTAATTTTCTTAATGGGTGCGTGCTTATTAGTAACTGGAATAAGTAGTTTTATAAATGTAGTCAAGTGCAGCGTCTGGTTGCTCCTCATTACACACCACAGATCAGCAAATATTATTTACATCATCAACATTTGAATCATATAACAAGTTGCTTGGACTCACTCTGTGTGCAATGATAGTGTTTAACATGAATTTGAATGACTACCTCATCTCTGTACCCCACACATACAATTATCTGCAAGGTCCCTCAGTTGAGCAGTGAACTACAATCTCAGCTTCAACCACAAAGATCAGGGAGGTTTTCCAATGCCTTGCAAAGGATAACAAAAAAAAAAGTGATCTAATTTTATTTGTCACATACACATGTTTAGCAGATGTCATTGCGGATGTAGTGAAATGCTTTTTTGTCTACCTCCGACAGTGCAGTAATACCTAGTAATATTTAACAATTTCACAACAATACACACAATACACACAAATCTAAATTAATGGAATGGAATTAAGAATATATACAAATTTGGATGAGCAATGTCAGAGCGGCATAGACTAAGAAACAGTAGAATAGGATAGAATACAGTATAGACATATGAGATGAGTTATGTAAAATATGTAAACATTATTAAGGTGACTAGTGTTCCATGATTAAAGTGGCCAGTGATTTCAAGTCTATGTATAAAGGGCAGCAGCCTAGTCTAATTTAACAGTCTGATGGCCTTGCGATAGAAGCTGTTTTTCAGTCTATCGGTCCCAGCTTTGATGCACCTGTACTGACCTCGCCTTCTAGATGATAGCGGGGTGAACAGGCAGTGGCTCAGGTGGTTGTTGTCCTTGATTATCTTTTTGGCCTTCCTGTGACATCGAGTGCTGTAGGTGTCCTGGAGGGCAGGTAGTTTGCCCCCCTTGATGCGTTGGGCATCAAGTAATACTGCAAAAAATGTGGCAAAGCATTTAACTTTTTGTCCTGAATACAAACGGTTATGTTTGGGCAAAAATCCAATATGGCACATTACTGAGTACTACTCTCCATATTTTCAAGCATAGTGGTGGCTGCGTCATGTTATGGGTATGCTTGTAATTGTTTTTTGCAAGTCAGTTAAGAACAAATTATTTTTTTCAATGACAGCCTACCCCCCAGGTAATTCTATTTTTTCTGAATACAATTTCTAAAAACCTGTTTTCGCTTTGTCATTATCGGGTATTGTGTGTAGATTGAGGGGATTTTTACTTATTTAATCCATTTTAGAATAAGGCTGCAATGTAACAAAATGTGGAAAAAGTCAAGGGGTCTGAATACTTTCCGAATGCACTGTATATTAACAGCTTTTCTTACCTTCTCGCATCACAGCTGTGGCGAGGCAGGAGGAGAAAGAGACAAGGAAAACTGAGCAGCTACAGAGAGTGGAGCTTTACAGAAGAGTAACTTCATTACTTTATCTAGAGGCAGACAGAGCGAGAGAGGTGTGAGAAATCAAGAGACAAACAGAATGACAGTTTGCAAAGTCATTGAGTTACTTTTCAGAGCATCTGATAAAATTAAGTTATCGAATATCGAAGTCATTAGCCCTCCTTACAACTCAGCCAAAGCATCAAACCACATAATGGAACTGTAACCTAGAATTCAGTGTCAGAGGCCTTCTCCCAGACAGACATAGCTGAAGACCAAGGTCCGTTCTAAGGGCAGAATTACTGCACAGGGCATCTCTGCACTTCATCACAATAAAGTTAATTTAATTTACAGTAGCTTCCTATAAATGCTTGCATTCTCAGTGAGTATTTAAGCTAGAATCCGCAGTTGAAAAAGCTGAGGGATGGGCCTGGAGAAATGTAACCACTCTCAAATGAATACAGAGCTATGGATTCAAGAACTGCCCATCTACGATATCAAGTATAGTTGTAACCATGTTTTGAGGATATATAGTGTTTGCTTACATGTACGTTGTTTACCAACATTTGGAGTAAAAAAAACATATATTTTGGGTCCTGACTGGGTACGACAGTTGAACTAAGCTCATGAGGCAGTCATGTTATAGTCTTCAGGAATTAATGGGTGTATATATAATTAATGTATAAATCAAAGTGATGTAGGTAGCAAGTAAGGATTCTAGCTTTGAAAACTAAGCCCTGTACTTGACAATATATCAAAAATAATTTAATAAAATGTCTGAAAGGAATGCAAAGCACTAACCTGATTTGACAGCACAATGTAATAAAAAGTATGTAACCATCCAGCACAGCTCTACATGGGCATGCTGCTTGGGAGTTGATGGTCGAATATGAAAAGGGGTGACTGGAAAAGGGGGGAGGAACAGAAACAAGCTACTTATATTTTTTGTTCATGTGTTACAGATCTTTTCATCATAAAATCTAACCATGGGATAATTCAAAGTCACTTTCATCATTTGCTAAGTTAAATGCAGTGATTATAGGGGAAATCAAATTAGGTTCTGTTGATGCTATTAGAGTGCCTTCAAAAACTATTCACACCCCTTGACTTTTCCCCATTTTGTTTTGTTAGTCTGAATTTGAAATATATACATTTTTAATTATGTTTTTTTCACCCTGTTACTGTAACGAACGTCGTCGGGAGAAGGAGAAGAGGACCAAGGTGCAGCGTGGTAAGTATTCATAATACGTTATTTTAATAAATATGAACACTCTAACAAAACAACAACACGACAAACGAACAGTTCTGTAAGGTGACGAAAAACACTAAACAGAAAATAACAAAAGAATAACCAAAACAGTTCTGTCTGGTACAGATACGAAACAAAAAACAACTACCCACAAACCCAGGTGGGAACAAGCTACCTAAGTATGGCTCCCAATCAGAGACAACGATCGACAGCTGCCTCTGATTGAGAACCATACCAGGCCAAACACACAGAAATACAAAACAAGGACAACATAGAACACCAGACATAGAATGCCCACCCAAACTCATGCCCTGACCAACCAAAATAGAGACATAAAAAGGATCTCTACGGTCAGGGCGTGACAGTTACATATAAATACAACAACAAAAATACATAAATCTTCATGTTACATAATCCTATGCTTGTTTGCATGATAGAAATGTCAAATCACATAACTAACTATATCTTGACATTAATACAATTAGCAATGTATTTCGATTTTACTACTGAGAAGGGGCTATAATAAGAATTTGGTGGGTGCTTATATTGGTCCTATTTCACACATATACAAGTGTGTGTTAATACACGTAACTAAAATCATGCATAAGTCTGTCACTGGGGTCATTACAACAATCAACTTAAACTTATTGATTCATAGTCATGTCTCTCACGGTGTCTGGCACAGGACGAATTGGGCTGTGAAGGCGCACTGGCGACACAGTGCGTAGAGCCGGCGCAGGATATACTGGACCGTGGAGACGCACTGGAGGTCTGGAGCGTAGAGCTGGCAAACCGCGTCCTGGCTGGATGCTCACTTTAGCCCGGCAAGTGCGGGGCGCTGGCACAGGGCTGTGAAGGCGCACTAGCGACACAGTGCGTAGAGCCGGCGCAGAATATCCTGGACCGAGGAGGCGTACTGGAGACCAGGAGCGCTGAGCCGGCACAACGCGTCCTGGCTGGATGCTCACTTTCGCATGGCAAGTGCGAGGAGCTGGCACAGAACGTACCGGGCTGTGGATGCGCACTGGAGACACATTGCGTATCTCCGCGAAACATGGTGCCTGACTGGTCCCACGCTCCTCACGGCGACTGTCTTGCTCCAGACACCAAACCATCCACTCTACCTCATCACTCCCCTCAACCATCTCACAATACTCCTCGCTCAGTCTATCCCAATACTCCTCTTCGCTCTCAAACTTGCCCCTCGGCTTCGCCGACCAACCCGTGTGCCCCCCCAAATTTCCTCTCAGGCTTCCTTCGTGGTTGTGAACTTCAGAGTCACCGTTGGTCCTCCTTCATTGCCTCCGCCTGCTTCCATGGCAGGGTCTTGTCCCCTGCCATAACCTCCTCCCATGTCCATGATGTCCTCCACTCACTTTTCTCCCGGGCCCAGGATCCCTGCTCCTCCTGGCCACGCTGCTTGGTCCTTTGGTGGTGGGATCTTCTGTTACGTCCGTTGTTTGAAGGAGACCAAGGTGCAGCGTGTAAGCGTACATCTTCTTTATTGATGAACACCAAAAAACAACAAAATATAAACGAACGTAACGTTCTGCAGGCTACACAGTAACAGTACAAAAACAAGATCCCACCAACTAGGGTGGAAAACAGGCTGCGATAGACAGCTGCCTCTGATTGGGAACCATACCCAGCCAACAAAGAAATAGAAAACTAGAATGCCCACCCAAATCACACCCTGCCCTAACCAAATAGAGAAATATAAAGGCTCTCTAAGGTCAGGGAGTGACAGTACCCCCCCCCCCCCCCCCCCAAAGGTGCGGACTGACTCTATGAGGGAGGGTCTGGGTGGGCATCTAGCCTCGGTGGCGTCTCCGGTTCGGGGCGTAGACCCCGCTCTACTTGCTGATCCCTCCGCTTCCGTGGAACCGGATCGTGGATCGTCGCCGGAGGCTCCGGATCCGTAGATCGTCGCCGGAGGAACCGGACCGTAGATCGTCGCCGGAGGAACCAGACGGTAGATCGTCGCCGGGGACTCCGGGCCGTGGATCGTCGCCGGAGGCTCCGGACTGCAGACCGTCTCAGGAGGTTCCGGACTGCGGACCGTCACCGGAGACTCCGGACTGCGGACCGTCGCTGGAGACTCTGGACTGCGGACCGTCGCTGGAGACTCAGGACTGCGGACCGTCGCTGGAGACTCAGGACTGCGGACCGTCTCAGGAGGTTCCGGACTGCGGACCATCTCAGGAGGTTCCGGACTGCGGACCGTCTCAGGAGGTTCCGGACTGCGGACCGTCTCAGGAGGTTCCGGACTGCGGACCATCTCAGGAGGTTCCGGACTGCGGGCCGTCGTTGGAGGTTCCGGACTGTGGACCGTCGTCTATCGTTGTCTCTGATTGGGAATCATACTTAGGCAGCCTGTTTTCCACCCTAGTTGGTGGGATCTTGTTTTTGTACTGTTACTGTGTAGCCTGCAGAATGTTACGTTCATTTATATTTTGTTGTTTTTTGGTGTTCGTCAATAAAGAAGATGTACGCTTACAACGCTGCACCTTGGTCTCCTTCGAACAATGGACGTAACACACGGGCTAATCTTTTATTTTAAATCGCCTCATTAGCCAATATCTTTGTTGACTAAAATTAAACTAGAGTATATATATATATATATATATATATACATACATACAGTACCAGTCAAAAGTCTGGACACACCTACTCATTCAAGGTTTTTTCTTTATTTTACTATTTTCTACATTGTAGAATAATAGTGAAGACATCAAAACTATGAAATAACACATATGGAATCATGTAGTAACCAAAAAAGTGTTAAACAAAACAAAATATATTTGAGATGTGAGATGCTTCAAAGTAGCCCTAGCATTCTCTCAACCAGCTTCATGAGGTAGAAACCTGGAATGCATTTCAATGAACTTCTTCTTTTTTTAAAAATAACGTTCCCAAGGTAAACGGACTATTTCTCAGGTCCAGATCGTAGAATATGCAGATAATTTACAGATTAGGATAGAAAACACTCCAAAGTTTCCAAAACTGTCAAAATATTGTCTATGAGTATAACAAAACTGATTTTGCAGGCAAAAACCTGAGGAAATCTAACCCGGAAGTGATTTAAAAAAAAATGTAATCTGTGTTTCATTTCCCGTCTTTCTTCCATTTAAAGGGGTATCAACCAGATTCCTTTTCCAATGGCTTCCTCAGGCTGTGACCAGGCTTTAGACATAGTTTCAGGCTTTTATTTTGAAAAATGAGCGAGATTTTTCAAAACCAGTCAGGTGTCCTTTGATTAGTTCCTGCGCGCTCTCCATTTTCTTTCTCTCTTTTATTGAATAGGTTACGGTCCGGTTGAAATATTATCGATTATGTATGTTAAAAACAACCTGAGGATTGATTATAAAAAACATTTGACATGTTTCTACGAACATTACGGATACTTTTTGGAATTTTCGTCGAACGGAACGAGGCTGTAGTTTTCTGAACATAACGCGCAACCCAAATGCTGTTTTTGTTTGTTATAAAAGTAATATTTATCGATCAAAAATAACATTTATTGTGTAACTGTAACGGTTTTCTTCCAGGGGTGAAGGAGAGGACCAAAGTGCAGCGCGGCTAGTGTTAAACATGTTTAATAAAGAACAAGTGAAACACTACAAACAACAATACAAAATAACAAATGTGCAAAAACCGAGACACACCTATCTGGTGCAGACAATCACAGAGACAGGAAACAAACACCCACAAAATCCCAACACAAAACAAGCCTCCTATATATGATTCTCAATCAGGGACAACGATTACCATCTGCCTCTGATTGAGAACCATATTAGGCTGGACATAGAAACAGACAAACTAGACACACAACATAGAATTCCCACCCAGCTCACGTCCTGACCAACACTAAACAAGCAAAACACATAATAACTCTGGTCAGGACGTTACAGTAACTGGGAGTCTCGTGAGTGCAAACATCCGAAAATTATCAAAGGTAAGCGATTAATTTGATTGCTTTTCTGACTTTCGTGACCATGCTAATTTGGGGCTAGCTGTTGTAGCATTGATTGATACACTCACAAAAGCTTGGATTGCTTTCGCTGTAAAGCATATTTTCAAAATCTGACACGATAGGTGGATTAACAACAAACTAAGCTGTGTTTTGGTATATTTCACTTGTGATTGCATAATTATAAATATTTTTAGTAATATTTTTGAATCTGATACGTTTGGGAATTTTCTTCTGCCTTTCAGGACCGGAACGAGGCTGTGGTTTTCTGAACATAACGTGCAACCCAAATGGCGTTTTTTTGTTAAAAAAGTAATATTTATCGAACAAAAATAACATTTATTGTGTAACTGGGAGTCCCGTGAGTGCAAACATCTTAAGATTATCAAAGGTAAGCGATTAATTTGATTGCTTTTCTGACTTTCGTGACCATGCTAATTTGGGGCTAGCTGTTCTAGCATTGATTGATACACTCACAAAAGCTTGGATTGCTTTCGCTGTAAAGCATATTTTCAAAATCTGTCACGATAGGTGGATTAACAACAAGCTAAGCTGTGTTTTGGTATATTTCACTTGTGATTGCATGATTATAAATATTTTTTGTAATATTTTGCGCCCTGCAATTCAGCGGTTGTTTAGGAAAATGATCCCGCTAAAGGGATCCGTAGCGCAGAGAGGTTAATAGGTGTGCCTTGTTAAAAGTTAATTTGTGGGATTTCTTTCCTTCTTAATGTGTTTGTGACAAGGTAGGGGTGGTATATAGAAGTTAGCCCTATTTGGTAAAAGACCAAGTCCATATTATGTCAAGAACAGCTCAAATAAGCAAAGAGAAACGACAGTCCATCATTACTTTAAGACATGAAGGTCAGTCAATACAGAACATTTAAAAAACTTTGAACGTTTCTTCAAGTGCCGTCGCAAGAACCATCAAGCGCTATGATGAAACTGGCTCTCATGAGGACCGCCACAGGAAAGGAAGACCCAGAGTTACTTCTGCTGCAGAGGATAAGTTCATTAGAGTGAACTGAACCTCAGATTGCAGCCCAAATAAATGCTTCACCGAGTTCAAGTAACAGACACATCTCAACATCAACTGTTCAGAGGAGACCGCGTGAATCAGGCCTTCATTGTCGAATTGCTGCAAATTAACCACTATTAAAGGAAACCAATAAGAACAAGAGACTTGCTTGGGCCAAGAAACATGAGCAATGGACATTAGACCGGTGGAAATCTGTCCTTTGGTCTGATGGATGAAAATGTGAGATGTTTGGTTCAAACCGCCGCGTCTTTGTGAGACGCAGAGAAGGTGAATGGATGAGCTCTGCATGTGTGGTTCCCACCGTGAAGCATGGAAGAGGTGGTGTGATGGTGTGGGGGTGCTTTGCTGATGACACTGGTGATTTATTTAGAATTCAAGGCACACTTAAACTGCATGGCTACCACAGCATTCTGCAGCGATTCACCATCCCATCTGGTCTACGCTTACTGTGACTATCATTTGTTTTTCAACAGGACAATGACCCAAAACATACCTCCAGGCTGTGTAAGGGTTATTTGACCAAGAAGGAGAGTGATGGAGCGCTGCATCAGATGACCTGGCCTCCACAATCACATGACCTCAACCCAATTGAGATGGTTTGGGATGAGTTGGACCATTGAGTGAAGGAAAAGCAGCAAACAAGTGCTCAGCATATGTGGGAACTCCTTCAAGACTGTTGAAAAGCATGGGCTATACTCGGCCTTGTCTCAGGATGGTAAGTTGGGGGTTGAAGATATCCCTCTAGTGGTGTGGGGGCTGTGCTTTGGCAAAGTGGGTGGGGTTATATCCTGCCTGTTTGGCCCTGTCCGGGGGTTTCATCGGATGGGGCCACAGTGTCTCCTGACCCCTCCTGTCTCAGCCTCCAGTATTTATGCTGCAGTAGTTTATGTGTTGGGGGGCTAGGGTCAGTCTGTTATATCTGGAGTATTTCTCCTGTCTTATCCGGTGTCCTGTGTGAATTTAAGTATGCTCTCTCTAATTCTCTCTTTCTTTCTTTCTCTCTCTCGGAGGACCTGAGCCCTAGGACCATGCCTCAGGACTACCTGGCATGATGACTCCTTGCTGTCCCCAGTCCACCTGGCCTTGCTGCTGCTCCAGTTTCAACTGTTCTGCCTGAGCTATAAAACCCTGCCCTGTTCACCGGACGTGCTACCTGTTCCAGACCTGCTGTTTTCAACTCTCTAGAGACAGCAGGAGCGGTAGAGATACTCTCAATGATTGGCTAGGAAAAGCCAACTGACATTTACTCCTGAGGTGCTGACCTGTTGCACCCTCGACAACTACTGTGCTTATTATTATTTGACCATGCTGGTCATTTATGAACATTTTAACATCTTGGCCATGTTCTGTTATAATCTCCACCCGGCACAGCCAGAAGAGGACTGGCCACCCCTCATAGCCTGGTTCCTCTCTAGGTTTCTTCCTAGGTTTGGGCCTTTCTATGGAGTTTTTCCTAGCCACCATGCTTCTACACCTGCATTGCTTGCTGTTTGGGGTTTTAGGCTGGGTTTCTGTACAGCACTTTGAGATATCAGCTGATCTAAGAAGGGCTATATAAATAAATGTGATTTGATTCCTCATGAAGCTGGTTGCGAGAATCCAAGAGTCTGCAAAGCTAGCATCAAGGCAAGGGGTGGCTACTTTGAAGAATTTCAAATATAAAATGTTGATTTGTTTAACACTTTTTAGTTACTACCTGATTCCATATATGTTATTTCATAGTTTTGATTTCTTCAATATTATTCTACAATGTAGAAAATAGTGAAAATAAAGAAACCCTTGAATGAGTAGGTGTGCCCAAACTTTTGACTGGTACTGTATATATATACAGTAGCTCTGGAAGTGCTTTTTAATGGCACATGCAGCCCCTGGAAATTGAGTCAGAATGTTTAGAGCGTTTCATAACAACTACAATGAAAATGGTTAGCTTTACATCGACACCATTGACTGGACTGGACCTAGAGTTCCTGATGTTTGTTGTTTCTCCTTTTCTTGTTTTCATGGCTTTCACAATCTCCAGGTTTAGCTTGCTCTAGATGTTCCTGGAAAAACTCATGCTTGGCTTTTGCCCGCCACCTTTAGTGCCGTGTAACCCAGTTGTAATCCAGAAAGGATACACTTAGAATCCTATCTTGTTGTCACGCCCTGACCTTAGTTATCTATGTTTTCTTTATTATTTTGGTTAGGTCAGGGTGTGACTAGGGTGGGTATGCTAGTTTTGTCTTGTCTAGGGTTTTTGTATATCATGGGGTTTTTGTAGGTCTAGGTATATATATATGTCTATGGGGGCCTGATATGATTCCCAATCAGAGGCAGCTGTTTATGGTTGTCTCTGATTGGGGACCATATTTAGGTAGCCATTTTCCCTTGGGTATTTGTAGGTTCTTGTCTATGTGTAGTTGCCTGTTCAGCACTCATGTGTATAGCGTCACGGTTTGTTTTGTTATTTTGTTAGTTTTGTTCAGTGTTCATTCTTAGAATAAAGAAGAATGTACGCATACCACGCTGCGCCTTGGTCTCCTCCTTTTGACGGCCGTGACACTTGTCTATAAAAAGCAACTGTATGAAAAATGCAACATTATACGTCACAGTACAGATCACACTGTTTATGTGTATGATTGTCATCTGGTCCCACTTTACAGTATATCATGCATCGCTAAATCTATGGCTTTACATGGTACTTTTATGCCCAGGTACAGTGAAAGCCCTATGTAACAATGTGTACCTGCATTGTACCTAGCTATTTAAATAGTTTTAGTGAAACTTGGTGTTAAGTGGGAGGACCCGCAATGTGTTATGACAATGCTGCATATTTCCATTAAATAATTTTCAATTTAAACCACTTTCACAATGTCCAGTGTCCAGTGTCCAGTGGCTCAGGTGGTTGTTGTCCTTGATTATCTTTTTGGCCTTCCTGTGACATCGAGTGCTGTAGGTGTCCTGGAGGGCAGGTAGTTTGCCCCCCTTGATGCGTTGGGCATCAAGTAATACTGCAAAAAATGTGGCAAAGCATTTAACTTTTTGTCCTGAATACAAACGGTTATGTTTGGGCAAAAATCCAATATGGCACATTACTGAGTACTACTCTCCATATTTTCAAGCATAGTGGTGGCTGCGTCATGTTATGGGTATGCTTGTAATTGTTTTTTGCAAGTCAGTTAAGAACAAATTATTTTTTTCAATGACAGCCTACCCCCCAGGTAATTCTATTTTTTCTGAATACAATTTCTAAAAACCTGTTTTCGCTTTGTCATTATCGGGTATTGTGTGTAGATTGAGGGGATTTTTACTTATTTAATCCATTTTAGAATAAGGCTGCAATGTAACAAAATGTGGAAAAAGTCAAGGGGTCTGAATACTTTCCGAATGCACTGTATATTAACAGCTTTTCTTACCTTCTCGCATCACAGCTGTGGCGAGGCAGGAGGAGAAAGAGACAAGGAAAACTGAGCAGCTACAGAGAGTGGAGCTTTACAGAAGAGTAACTTCATTACTTTATCTAGAGGCAGACAGAGCGAGAGAGGTGTGAGAAATCAAGAGACAAACAGAATGACAGTTTGCAAAGTCATTGAGTTACTTTTCAGAGCATCTGATAAAATTAAGTTATCGAATATCGAAGTCATTAGCCCTCCTTACAACTCAGCCAAAGCATCAAACCACATAATGGAACTGTAACCTAGAATTCAGTGTCAGAGGCCTTCTCCCAGACAGACATAGCTGAAGACCAAGGTCCGTTCTAAGGGCAGAATTACTGCACAGGGCATCTCTGCACTTCATCACAATAAAGTTAATTTAATTTACAGTAGCTTCCTATAAATGCTTGCATTCTCAGTGAGTATTTAAGCTAGAATCCGCAGTTGAAAAAGCTGAGGGATGGGCCTGGAGAAATGTAACCACTCTCAAATGAATACAGAGCTATGGATTCAAGAACTGCCCATCTACGATATCAAGTATAGTTGTAACCATGTTTTGAGGATATATAGTGTTTGCTTACATGTACGTTGTTTACCAACATTTGGAGTAAAAAAAACATATATTTTGGGTCCTGACTGGGTACGACAGTTGAACTAAGCTCATGAGGCAGTCATGTTATAGTCTTCAGGAATTAATGGGTGTATATATAATTAATGTATAAATCAAAGTGATGTAGGTAGCAAGTAAGGATTCTAGCTTTGAAAACTAAGCCCTGTACTTGACAATATATCAAAAATAATTTAATAAAATGTCTGAAAGGAATGCAAAGCACTAACCTGATTTGACAGCACAATGTAATAAAAAGTATGTAACCATCCAGCACAGCTCTACATGGGCATGCTGCTTGGGAGTTGATGGTCGAATATGAAAAGGGGTGACTGGAAAAGGGGGGAGGAACAGAAACAAGCTACTTATATTTTTTGTTCATGTGTTACAGATCTTTTCATCATAAAATCTAACCATGGGATAATTCAAAGTCACTTTCATCATTTGCTAAGTTAAATGCAGTGATTATAGGGGAAATCAAATTAGGTTCTGTTGATGCTATTAGAGTGCCTTCAAAAACTATTCACACCCCTTGACTTTTCCCCATTTTGTTTTGTTAGTCTGAATTTGAAATATATACATTTTTAATTATGTTTTTTTCACCCTGTTACTGTAACGAACGTCGTCGGGAGAAGGAGAAGAGGACCAAGGTGCAGCGTGGTAAGTATTCATAATACGTTATTTTAATAAATATGAACACTCTAACAAAACAACAACACGACAAACGAACAGTTCTGTAAGGTGACGAAAAACACTAAACAGAAAATAACAAAAGAATAACCAAAACAGTTCTGTCTGGTACAGATACGAAACAAAAAACAACTACCCACAAACCCAGGTGGGAACAAGCTACCTAAGTATGGCTCCCAATCAGAGACAACGATCGACAGCTGCCTCTGATTGAGAACCATACCAGGCCAAACACACAGAAATACAAAACAAGGACAACATAGAACACCAGACATAGAATGCCCACCCAAACTCATGCCCTGACCAACCAAAATAGAGACATAAAAAGGATCTCTACGGTCAGGGCGTGACAGTTATATATAAATACAACAACAAAAATACATAAATCTTCATGTTACATAATCCTATGCTTGTTTGCATGATAGAAATGTCAAATCACATAACTAACTATATCTTGACATTAATACAATTAGCAATGTATTTCGATTTTACTACTGAGAAGGGGCTATAATAAGAATTTGGTGGGTGCTTATATTGGTCCTATTTCACACATATACAAGTGTGTGTTAATACACGTAACTAAAATCATGCATAAGTCTGTCACTGGGGTCATTACAACAATCAACTTAAACTTATTGATTCATAGTCATGTCTCTCACGGTGTCTGGCACAGGACGAATTGGGCTGTGAAGGCGCACTGGCGACACAGTGCGTAGAGCCGGCGCAGGATATACTGGACCGTGGAGACGCACTGGAGGTCTGGAGCGTAGAGCTGGCAGACCGCGTCCTGGCTGGATGCTCACTTTAGCCCGGCAAGTGCGGGGCGCTGGCACAGGGCTGTGAAGGCGCACTAGCGACACAGTGCGTAGAGCCGGCGCAGAATATCCTGGACCGAGGAGGCGTACTGGAGACCAGGAGCGCTGAGCCGGCACAACGCGTCCTGGCTGGATGCTCACTTTCGCATGGCAAGTGCGAGGAGCTGGCACAGAACGTACCGGGCTGTGGATGCGCACTGGAGACACATTGCGTATCTCCGCGAAACATGGTGCCTGACTGGTCCCACGCTCCTCACGGCGACTGTCTTGCTCCAGACACCAAACCATCCACTCTACCTCATCACTCCCCTCAACCATCTCACAATACTCCTCGCTCAGTCTATCCCAATACTCCTCTTCGCTCTCAAACTTGCCCCTCGGCTTCGCCGACCAACCCGTGTGCCCCCCCAAATTTCCTCTCAGGCTTCCTTCGTGGTTGTGAACTTCAGAGTCACCGTTGGTCCTCCTTCATTGCCTCCGCCTGCTTCCATGGCAGGGTCTTGTCCCCTGCCATAACCTCCTCCCATGTCCATGATGTCCTCCACTCACTTTTCTCCCGGGCCCAGGATCCCTGCTCCTCCTGGCCACGCTGCTTGGTCCTTTGGTGGTGGGATCTTCTGTTACGTCCGTTGTTTGAAGGAGACCAAGGTGCAGCGTGTAAGCGTACATCTTCTTTATTGATGAACACCAAAAAACAACAAAATATAAACGAACGTAACGTTCTGCAGGCTACACAGTAACAGTACAAAAACAAGATCCCACCAACTAGGGTGGAAAACAGGCTGCGATAGACAGCTGCCTCTGATTGGGAACCATACCCAGCCAACAAAGAAATAGAAAACTAGAATGCCCACCCAAATCACACCCTGCCCTAACCAAATAGAGAAATATAAAGGCTCTCTAAGGTCAGGGAGTGACAGTACCCCCCCCCCCCCCCCCCAAAGGTGCGGACTGACTCTATGAGGGAGGGTCCGGGTGGGCATCTAGCCTCGGTGGCGTCTCCGGTTCGGGGCGTAGACCCCGCTCTACTTGCTGATCCCTCCGCTTCCGTGGAACCGGATCGTGGATCGTCGCCGGAGGCTCCGGATCCGTAGATCGTCGCCGGAGGAACCGGACCGTAGATCGTCGCCGGAGGAACCAGACGGTAGATCGTCGCCGGGGACTCCGGGCCGTGGATCGTCGCCGGAGGCTCCGGACTGCAGACCGTCTCAGGAGGTTCCGGACTGCGGACCGTCACCGGAGACTCCGGACTGCGGACCGTCGCTGGAGACTCTGGACTGCGGACCGTCGCTGGAGACTCAGGACTGCGGACCGTCGCTGGAGACTCAGGACTGCGGACCGTCTCAGGAGGTTCCGGACTGCGGACCATCTCAGGAGGTTCCGGACTGCAGACCGTCTCAGGAGGTTCCGGACTGCGGACCGTCTCAGGAGGTTCCGGACTGCGGACCATCTCAGGAGGTTCCGGACTGCGGGCCGTCGTTGGAGGTTCCGGACTGTGGACCGTCGTCTATCGTTGTCTCTGATTGGGAATCATACTTAGGCAGCCTGTTTTCCACCCTAGTTGGTGGGATCTTGTTTTTGTACTGTTACTGTGTAGCCTGCAGAATGTTACGTTCATTTATATTTTGTTGTTTTTTGGTGTTCGTCAATAAAGAAGATGTACGCTTACAACGCTGCACCTTGGTCTCCTTCGAACAATGGACGTAACACACGGGCTAATCTTTTATTTTAAATCGCCTCATTAGCCAATATCTTTGTTGACTAAAATTAAACTAGAGTATATATATATATATATATATATATACATACATACAGTACCAGTCAAAAGTCTGGACACACCTACTCATTCAAGGTTTTTTCTTTATTTTACTATTTTCTACATTGTAGAATAATAGTGAAGACATCAAAACTATGAAATAACACATATGGAATCATGTAGTAACCAAAAAAGTGTTAAACAAAACAAAATATATTTGAGATGTGAGATGCTTCAAAGTAGCCCTAGCATTCTCTCAACCAGCTTCATGAGGTAGAAACCTGGAATGCATTTCAATGAACTTCTTCTTCTTTTTTAAAAAATAACGTTCCCAAGGTAAACGGACTATTTCTCAGGTCCAGATCGTAGAATATGCAGATAATTTACAGATTAGGATAGAAAACACTCCAAAGTTTCCAAAACTGTCAAAATATTGTCTATGAGTATAACAAAACTGATTTTGCAGGCAAAAACCTGAGGAAATCTAACCCGGAAGTGATTTAAAAAAAAATGTAATCTGTGTTTCATTTCCCGTCTTTCTTCCATTTAAAGGGGTATCAACCAGATTCCGTTTCCAATGGCTTCCTCAGGCTGTGACCAGGCTTTAGACATAGTTTCAGGCTTTTATTTTGAAAAATGAGCGAGATTTTTCAAAACCAGTCAGGTGTCCTTTGATTAGTTCCTGCGCGCTCTCCATTTTCTTTCTCTCTTTTATTGAATAGGTTACGGTCCGGTTGAAATATTATCGATTATGTATGTTAAAAACAACCTGAGGATTGATTATAAAAAACATTTGACATGTTTCTACGAACATTACGGATACTTTTTGGAATTTTCGTCGAACGGAACGAGGCTGTAGTTTTCTGAACATAACGCGCAACCCAAATGCTGTTTTTGTTTGTTATAAAAGTAATATTTATCGATCAAAAATAACATTTATTGTGTAACTGTAACGGTTTTCTTCCAGGGGTGAAGGAGAGGACCAAAGTGCAGCGCGGCTAGTGTTAAACATGTTTAATAAAGAACAAGTGAAACACTACAAACAACAATACAAAATAACAAATGTGCAAAAACCGAGACACACCTATCTGGTGCAGACAATCACAGAGACAGGAAACAAACACCCACAAAATCCCAACACAAAACAAGCCTCCTATATATGATTCTCAATCAGGGACAACGATTACCATCTGCCTCTGATTGAGAACCATATTAGGCTGGACATAGAAACAGACAAACTAGACACACAACATAGAATTCCCACCCAGCTCACGTCCTGACCAACACTAAACAAGCAAAACACATAATAACTCTGGTCAGGACGTTACAGTAACTGGGAGTCTCGTGAGTGCAAACATCCGAAAATTATCAAAGGTAAGCGATTAATTTGATTGCTTTTCTGACTTTCGTGACCATGCTAATTTGGGGCTAGCTGTTGTAGCATTGATTGATACACTCACAAAAGCTTGGATTGCTTTCGCTGTAAAGCATATTTTCAAAATCTGACACGATAGGTGGATTAACAACAAACTAAGCTGTGTTTTGGTATATTTCACTTGTGATTGCATAATTATAAATATTTTTAGTAATATTTTTGAATCTGATACGTTTGGGAATTTTCTTCTGCCTTTCAGGACCGGAACGAGGCTGTGGTTTTCTGAACATAACGTGCAACCCAAATGGCGTTTTTTTGTTAAAAAAGTAATATTTATCGAACAAAAATAACATTTATTGTGTAACTGGGAGTCCCGTGAGTGCAAACATCTTAAGATTATCAAAGGTAAGCGATTAATTTGATTGCTTTTCTGACTTTCGTGACCATGCTAATTTGGGGCTAGCTGTTCTAGCATTGATTGATACACTCACAAAAGCTTGGATTGCTTTCGCTGTAAAGCATATTTTCAAAATCTGTCACGATAGGTGGATTAACAACAAGCTAAGCTGTGTTTTGGTATATTTCACTTGTGATTGCATGATTATAAATATTTTTTGTAATATTTTGCGCCCTGCAATTCAGCGGTTGTTTAGGAAAATGATCCCGCTAAAGGGATCCGTAGCGCAGAGAGGTTAATAGGTGTGCCTTGTTAAAAGTTAATTTGTGGGATTTCTTTCCTTCTTAATGTGTTTGTGACAAGGTAGGGGTGGTATATAGAAGTTAGCCCTATTTGGTAAAAGACCAAGTCCATATTATGTCAAGAACAGCTCAAATAAGCAAAGAGAAACGACAGTCCATCATTACTTTAAGACATGAAGGTCAGTCAATACAGAACATTTAAAAAACTTTGAACGTTTCTTCAAGTGCCGTCGCAAGAACCATCAAGCGCTATGATGAAACTGGCTCTCATGAGGACCGCCACAGGAAAGGAAGACCCAGAGTTACTTCTGCTGCAGAGGATAAGTTCATTAGAGTGAACTGAACCTCAGATTGCAGCCCAAATAAATGCTTCACCGAGTTCAAGTAACAGACACATCTCAACATCAACTGTTCAGAGGAGACCGCGTGAATCAGGCCTTCATTGTCGAATTGCTGCAAATTAACCACTATTAAAGGAAACCAATAAGAACAAGAGACTTGCTTGGGCCAAGAAACATGAGCAATGGACATTAGACCGGTGGAAATCTGTCCTTTGGTCTGATGGATGAAAATGTGAGATGTTTGGTTCAAACCGCCGCGTCTTTGTGAGACGCAGAGAAGGTGAATGGATGAGCTCTGCATGTGTGGTTCCCACCGTGAAGCATGGAAGAGGTGGTGTGATGGTGTGGGGGTGCTTTGCTGATGACACTGGTGATTTATTTAGAATTCAAGGCACACTTAAACTGCATGGCTACCACAGCATTCTGCAGCGATTCACCATCCCATCTGGTCTACGCTTACTGTGACTATCATTTGTTTTTCAACAGGACAATGACCCAAAACATACCTCCAGGCTGTGTAAGGGTTATTTGACCAAGAAGGAGAGTGATGGAGCGCTGCATCAGATGACCTGGCCTCCACAATCACATGACCTCAACCCAATTGAGATGGTTTGGGATGAGTTGGACCATTGAGTGAAGGAAAAGCAGCAAACAAGTGCTCAGCATATGTGGGAACTCCTTCAAGACTGTTGAAAAGCATGGGCTATACTCGGCCTTGTCTCAGGATGGTAAGTTGGGGGTTGAAGATATCCCTCTAGTGGTGTGGGGGCTGTGCTTTGGCAAAGTGGGTGGGGTTATATCCTGCCTGTTTGGCCCTGTCCGGGGGTTTCATCGGATGGGGCCACAGTGTCTCCTGACCCCTCCTGTCTCAGCCTCCAGTATTTATGCTGCAGTAGTTTATGTGTTGGGGGGCTAGGGTCAGTCTGTTATATCTGGAGTATTTCTCCTGTCTTATCCGGTGTCCTGTGTGAATTTAAGTATGCTCTCTCTAATTCTCTCTTTCTTTCTTTCTCTCTCTCGGAGGACCTGAGCCCTAGGACCATGCCTCAGGACTACCTGGCATGATGACTCCTTGCTGTCCCCAGTCCACCTGGCCTTGCTGCTGCTCCAGTTTCAACTGTTCTGCCTGAGCTATAAAACCCTGCCCTGTTCACCGGACGTGCTACCTGTTCCAGACCTGCTGTTTTCAACTCTCTAGAGACAGCAGGAGCGGTAGAGATACTCTCAATGATTGGCTAGGAAAAGCCAACTGACATTTACTCCTGAGGTGCTGACCTGTTGCACCCTCGACAACTACTGTGCTTATTATTATTTGACCATGCTGGTCATTTATGAACATTTTAACATCTTGGCCATGTTCTGTTATAATCTCCACCCGGCACAGCCAGAAGAGGACTGGCCACCCCTCATAGCCTGGTTCCTCTCTAGGTTTCTTCCTAGGTTTGGGCCTTTCTATGGAGTTTTTCCTAGCCACCATGCTTCTACACCTGCATTGCTTGCTGTTTGGGGTTTTAGGCTGGGTTTCTGTACAGCACTTTGAGATATCAGCTGATCTAAGAAGGGCTATATAAATAAATGTGATTTGATTCCTCATGAAGCTGGTTGCGAGAATCCAAGAGTCTGCAAAGCTAGCATCAAGGCAAGGGGTGGCTACTTTGAAGAATTTCAAATATAAAATGTTGATTTGTTTAACACTTTTTAGTTACTACCTGATTCCATATATGTTATTTCATAGTTTTGATTTCTTCAATATTATTCTACAATGTAGAAAATAGTGAAAATAAAGAAACCCTTGAATGAGTAGGTGTGCCCAAACTTTTGACTGGTACTGTATATATATACAGTAGCTCTGGAAGTGCTTTTTAATGGCACATGCAGCCCCTGGAAATTGAGTCAGAATGTTTAGAGCGTTTCATAACAACTACAATGAAAATGGTTAGCTTTACATCGACACCATTGACTGGACTGGACCTAGAGTTCCTGATGTTTGTTGTTTCTCCTTTTCTTGTTTTCATGGCTTTCACAATCTCCAGGTTTAGCTTGCTCTAGATGTTCCTGGAAAAACTCATGCTTGGCTTTTGCCCGCCACCTTTAGTGCCGTGTAACCCAGTTGTAATCCAGAAAGGATACACTTAGAATCCTATCTTGTTGTCACGCCCTGACCTTAGTTATCTATGTTTTCTTTATTATTTTGGTTAGGTCAGGGTGTGACTAGGGTGGGTATGCTAGTTTTGTCTTGTCTAGGGTTTTTGTATATCATGGGGTTTTTGTAGGTCTAGGTATATATATATGTCTATGGGGGCCTGATATGATTCCCAATCAGAGGCAGCTGTTTATGGTTGTCTCTGATTGGGGACCATATTTAGGTAGCCATTTTCCCTTGGGTATTTGTAGGTTCTTGTCTATGTGTAGTTGCCTGTTCAGCACTCATGTGTATAGCGTCACGGTTTGTTTTGTTATTTTGTTAGTTTTGTTCAGTGTTCATTCTTAGAATAAAGAAGAATGTACGCATACCACGCTGCGCCTTGGTCTCCTCCTTTTGACGGCCGTGACACTTGTCTATAAAAAGCAACTGTATGAAAAATGCAACATTATACGTCACAGTACAGATCACACTGTTTATGTGTATGATTGTCATCTGGTCCCACTTTACAGTATATCATGCATCGCTAAATCTATGGCTTTACATGGTACTTTTATGCCCAGGTACAGTGAAAGCCCTATGTAACAATGTGTACCTGCATTGTACCTAGCTATTTAAATAGTTTTTTGTGAAACTTGGTGTTAAGTGGGAGGACCCGCAATGTGTTATGACAATGCTGCATATTTCCATTAAATAATTTTCAATTTAAACCACTTTCACAATGTCCAGTGTCTGTTGTTCTGCGTCCTCCAGTGGTATGCTCTGTAGCTCGTACAGTAGCTAAAGTGAAGTTGTCTGTTGCATTATGTGCTACTGCTTCTTAAGTGATCTCGGAGGACACCATGATGTGTTTCCAGACTCACGTATTTGGGGGAGAGTGTGTAGGGATGGGCAGCCCTGATGCAGTGAGGGGTTCCTGGAGGGGGGAGCTCCTTGAGCAGCTCTGTGGAGCATGAGGAAAGGAAAGGCACTTTGGGGCCCTCACTCTTAACAGCTCGGTCTCTGAATAATGCAGAGAGCTGGGAGGAAGAGAGGAGGAGAAGGGAAGTAAAAGGAAAGGAGAGGATAGAAATGCCTCTGTCAGCTTTATTATGAATTACACACTGAAATGACATTCAACTACACTGGAGGAGGAATCAGGGAGGGAACAAGGTGGATGGAGAAAGAGAGAGACAGAGGGACAAATATCTGACTTTCATTTAATGTGTACAAAATATGAACATATAAAACAGTTACGTAATGCAATAACCACCATCATAAAAATGGAAGAAGTTTGGAACCACCAAGACTCTTCCTAGAACTGTCCGCCCGGCCAAACTGAGCCATTGGGGAAGAAGGGCCTTGGTCAGGGAGGTGACCAAGAACCCGATGGTCACTCTGAGAGAGCTCTTGAGTTCCTCTGGGTAGATGGGAGAACCTTCCACAAGGACAACCATCTCTGCAGCACTCCACCAATCAGGCCTATATGGTAGAGTGGCCAGTAAAAGGCACATGACAGCCCGCTTGGAGTTTGCCAAAAGGCAGCTAAAGAATTCTCAGACCAAGAGAAAAAAATATCTGGTCTGATGAAATCAAGATTGAACTCTTTGGCCTGAATGCCAAGCATCACGTCTGGATCAAACCTGGCACCATCCCTACGGTGAAGCATGGTGGTGACAGCATGGGGGGATGGGGGATGTTTTTCAGCGGCAGGGACTAGGAGACTAGTCAGGATCGAGGCAAAGATGAACGGAGCGAAGTACAGAGAGATCCTTGATGAAAACCTGCTCCAGAGTACTCAGGACCTCTGACTGGGGCTAAGGTTAACCTTCCAACAGGACAACGACTCTAAGCACACAGCCAAGACAATACAGGAGTGGCTTCGGGACAAGTCTCTGAATGTCCTTGAGTGGCCCAGCCAGAGCCCAAACTTGAACCCGATCTCTGGAGAGACCTGAAAATAGCTGTGCAGCAACGCTCCCCATCCAACCTGACAGAGCTTGAGAGGATCTGCAGAGAGGAAGGGAGAAACTCCCCAAAAACACGTGTGCCAAGCTTGTAGCGTCATACCCAAGAAAAGTTGAGGCTGTAATCGCTGCCAAAGGTGCTTCAACAAAGTACTGAGTAAAGGGTCTTAATATTCATGTAAATGTAATATTTTGTTTGACATGTTTTTATAAATTAGCAGAAGTTTCTAAAACCTGTTTTTGCTTTGTCATTATACGTTATTGTGTGTAGATTGATGAGGGAAAAAAACTATGTAACACATTTTAGAATAAGGCTGTACCGTAACATAATGTGGAAAAAGTCAAGGGGTCTGAATAATTTCCGAATGCACTGTATAGCTTATGAAAGCCGCAGGAAACCTCTCAGACCAATATCTGGATAAAAGGGTTTAAATCTAATTCAAATGCCATACAGATCGAATCCCAGCTACATAAAGGTAATAATGGATGAAAGTATTTCACTAAATGAAAAAGGAAAAAATATAGTCAGGAGAATGTCTGTCTCACTGTAAACAGGAGCAGTCCTCTTAACAGCCTCTCTTTCACTTTCACACACCTGGACCTTAGTCTACAGTAGATAAGCAAACATGAAAATTCACATTCAGGGGGGGTGTTTCTCGTGGCCAGTGATTTTAAAGCAGGGAAACTTTAATCCGTTTTACCTCATTTTTACCAGTATGTCACCTGTGCAACTAGAGGTGACACGACTTTAGATCACCTTTACTCCAGAAGCGCTAATATTAATAATATGCATGCCAGTCTCTCTTCACTAAGAGTTGAGGAAAGACTGACTGCGTCACTTCTTGTTTTTATAAGAAACATGAATGTGTTGGAAATTCCAAATTGTTTGCATTGTCAACTTACACACAGCACCTACACACACACTTACCCCACCAGACATGCCACCAAGGGTCTTTTCACAGTACCCAGGTCCAGAAGAAATTCAAGAAAACGTACAGTATTATACAGAGCCATGAATGCATGGAACTCCCTTCCATCTTATATAGCGCAAGTGAACAGAAAACCTGGTTTAAAAAAACAAATAAAGCAACACCTCACAGCACAACGCCTCTCTCCCATGTGACCTACTTGTAGTGTGTGTGTGTGTACTGACGTATGTGTAACTGATAGACGCACACACACACTACATGTTCATGTTTTTAAATGTATGTAAATTGTAAAGTCTTTTGTCTGTAATGTCTTTTCGTTATGTGTCGTACCCCGGTAAGACTAGCTGTCGCCATTGGTGTTGGCTAATGGGAATCCTAATAAATAAAATCTAAATACAGGGCGCTCCCTCGCTATCCAGGTAGCCTAGTGGTTAGAGCGTTGGACTAGTAACCGAAAGGTTGCAAGATCAAATCCCAGAGCCGACAAGGTAAAAATCTATCGTTCTGCCCCTGAACAAGGCAGTTAACCCACTGTTCCTAAACTGTCATTGAAAATAAGAATTTGTTCTTAACTGACTTGCCTAGTTAAATAAAGGTAAAAAATAAAAATATCAGACAATTACTCTATCCTCCTGCTTACAAGAAAAACTCAAACCAGAAGTACCAGTGACAGGCTCAATACAGAAGTGGTCCAATGAAATGGATGCTAAGGTACAGGACTGTGTCACTAGTACATATTGGAATATGTTCCGGGATTCATCCTATAACATTGAGGAGTTTACCACATCAGTCACCGGTTTTATTAATAAGTACATCCACGATGTCGTCACCACAGTCACCGTACATACCTCCCCCAACCAGAAGCCAAGGATTACAGGCGACATCCGCACTGAACTAACGTTCTGCCGCTTTCAAGGAGCGGGACGCTTATAAGAAATCCTGCCGCGACCTCCGACGAACAGGAAACATTTCAATACAGGTCTAAGATCGAATCATCTTACGCTGGCTCTGATGCTTGATGGATGTGGCAGTGCTTGCAAACTATCACGGATCACAAATGGAAACCCAGCCACAAGCTGCACAGCGATGCGACCTACCAGATGAGCTAAATGCCTTCTATTCTCGCTTCGAGGCAAGAAACACTGAACCATGCATGAGAGCACCAGCTGTTCTGGATGATTGTGTGATCTCACTCTCCGTAGCAGATGTGAGTTAGACCTTTAAACAGGTTAACATTCGCAAGAATGCGGGGCCAGATGGAATACCAGGACGCGTATTCAGAGCATGCGCTGACCAGCTGGCAAGTGTCTTCACTGACATTTTCAACCTATCCCTGACCCTCTCTGTAATATCAACTTGTTTCAAGCAGACCACCTTAGTCCCTGTGCCCCAAAAAGCCAAGGTAACCTGCCTAAATGACTATCGTCCTATAGCACTCACATCTATAGCGATGAAATGCTTTGACAGCCTAATCATGGCTCACATTGACACCATCAATCCAGACACCCTGGACCCACTCCAATTCACATACCGTCCCAACAGATCCACAGATGACGCAATCTCTATTGCACTCCACACTGCCCTCAACCACCTGGACAAAATTAATAACTATGTAAGAATGCTGTTCATTGACTACAACTCAGCATTAGTCCCCTCCACGCTCATCACCAAGCTCAGGACCCTGGGACCCTGGGACTGAACAACTTCCTCTGCAACTGGATCCTGGACTTCCTGACGGGCCACCCCCAGGTAGTGAGGGTAGGCAACAACACATCCGTCACGCTGACCATCAACACGGGGCCCTCCCCAGAAGTGTGCTTAGTCCCCTCCTGTACTCCCTGTTCACCCACGACTGCCTGGCCACACACAACTCCAACACCATCAAGTTTGCTGACAACACAATGGTGGTAGAATTGATCAACGACGACGATGAGGCAGCCTATAGGGAGGAGGTCAGAGACATGTCAACGTGGTGCTAGGACAACAACCTCTCCCTCAGCAAGACAAAGAAGCTGATCGTGGACTACAGGAAACGGAGGGCCGAGCACACCCCCAACCACATCAATGGGGATGTTGTGGAACAGGTTGAGAGATTGAAGTTCCACTGTGTCCACATCACTAAGGTTAACATGTTCCACACACACTCACACAGTTGTGAAGAGGGCACGATAGTGCCTCTTCCCCCTCAGAAGGCTGAAAAGATTTGGCATGGGCCCTCAGATCCTCAAAAAATTCTACAGTTGCACTATTGAGAGTATCTTGACTGGCTGCATCACTGCTTGGTATGGCAACTGCAAGGCACAAAGACTCCAGCCACCCAAGCCGTATACTGTTCTCTCTACTACCGCATGGCAAGCGGTACAGCTTCTACCCTCAAGCTATAAGACTGCTAAACAAGGCTGCTAAATAGCTAATCAAATGGCTACCCGGACTACCTGCATTTACCCTTTTTTTACTAACTCTCTTGCACTGATTCTATGCACACACACTGGTCGCTACCCACACACTCGAACATACTTATACTGACACCAGGGTTTCCGTTAGGCGGCAATTGCCGGCTTTTGGCAAATAAAAAAGTGAAAAGCCAATAAAACTGTTGCCGGTCATAATGACCTAGAGAAAAAAATCTCGTAAATACATTTGACTGTCATGCTTATAGGGTCATTTGCATAATTTAGTGGAATACAATTGGCCTGTGTGTATGTTCATTAGTCATCATGCACACTACATGACCAAAAAGTATGTGGACACCTGCTCATTGAACATCTCATTCCAAAATCATGGGCATTAATATGGAGTTCATCCCCCATTTGCTGCTATAACAGCCTCCACTCTTCTGGGAAGGCTTTCTACTAGATGTTGGAACATTGCTACCACAAGAGCATTAGTGAGGTCAGGCACTGATGTTGGGCGATTAGACCGGGCTTGCAGTATACGTTCCAATTCAGAACAAAGGTGTTCAATGGGGTTGAGGTCAGGGCTTTGTGCAGGCCACTCAAGTTCTTCCACACCGATCTCGACAAACCATTTCTGTATGGACCTCGATTTGTTCACGGGGGCATTGTCATCCTGAAAAGGGAAAGGGCCTTCCCCAAACTGTTGCCACAAAATTGGAAGCACAGAATCGTCTGGAAAGGTGGCATCCTATGACGGTGCCATGTTGAAAGTCACTGAGGCCATTCTACTGCCAATGTTTGTCTATGGAGATTGCATGGCTTTGTGCTCAATTTTATACACCTGTCAGCAACGGGTGTGGCTGAAATAGCAGAATCCACTCATTTGAAGGGCTATCCACATACTTTTGTATATATAGTGTATCTTATTTATCCAACACAACTATCACACGGGCACAGCATACAAGGCCTATTTTGAGTGGAATTTCTCCTGCAGCTCCTCAGCTGGTTGCTGCTGGAGTAAAACATGGGCTTTTATAAGCCCACTAATTGCGCAACAATTCTGAGTTAAAAACAGTTTTGGCACACAATTAAAAATAGCTACTATTTTTATATCTCGACTGGTAATTGAAGCGCTTCTCCCATTCACCATTCAAGTGCAGCCAAAAGCCTATCAGTGCTTCACCCACCACTTTAAAATGTGAGCTGGAGGCAGTATGCATTTTGAAAACATACTTAATTTTTAAAAATCTGAATGTTTTATTTCATATTATGAGGCATGTCTTACCTTGCTTCAAAGTAGGCTATAGGCTAAATCTGTCCATAAAAGCGTGGAGGCAATTTTTTTTATTAATCAATCAATCAAATGTATTTATAAAGCCCTTTTTACATCAGCCGATGTCACAAAGTGCTATACAGAAACCCAGCCTAAATCCCCAAACAGCAAGCAATGCAGATGTAGAAGCATGGTGGCTAGGAAAAACTCCCTAGAAAGGCATGAACCTAAGAAGAAACCTAGAGAGGAACCAGGCTCTGAGGGGTGGCCAGTCCTCTTCTGGCTGTGCCGGGTAGAGATAACAGTACATGGCCAAGATGTTCAAACATTCATAGATGACCAGCAGGGTCAAATAATAATAATCACAGTGGTTGTAGAGGATGCAACAGGTCAGCACCTCAGGAGTAAATGTCAGTTGGCTTTTCATAGCCGATCATTCAGAGTTAGAGACAGCAGGTGCGGTAGAGAGAGAGAGTCGAAAACAGCAGGTCCGGGATAAGGTAGCACGTCCAGTGAACGGGTCAGGGTTCAATAGCCGCAGGCAGAAAAGTTGAAACTGGAGCAGCAGCACGACCAGGTGGACTGGGGAGAGCAAGGAGTCATCGGGCCAGGTAGTCTTGAGGCATGGTCCTAGGACTCAGGTCCTCCGAGAGAAGAGAGAAAGGGAGAAAGAGAGAAAGAGAGAGAGAGAAAGGGAGAGAAAATTAGAGGGAACATACTCAAATTCACAGACAAGACAGGACAAATACTCCAGATATAACATAAACTATTGCTGTATAATCAATTTTATTTTATATAGCCCTTCGTACATCAGCTAATATCTCGAAGTGCTGTACAGACACCCAGCCTAAAACCCCAAACAGCTAGTAATGCAGGTGTAGAAGCACGGTGGCTAGGAAAAACTCCCTAGAAAGGCCAAAACCTAGGAAGAAACCTAGAGAGGAACCAGGCTATGAGGGGTGGCCAGTCCTCTTCTGGCTGTGCCGGGTGGAGATTATAACAGAACTATGCCAAGATGTTCAAAAATGTTCATAAGTGACAAGCATGGTCAAATAATAATCATGAATAATTTTCAGTTGGCTTTTCATAACCGATCATCAAGAGTTGAAAAACAACAGGTCTGGGACAGGTGGCGGTTCCATAACCGCAGGCAGAACAGCTGAAACTGGAATAGCAGCAAGGCCAGGCGGACTGGGGACAGCAAGGAGTCACCACGGGCGGCAGTCCCGACGCATGGTCCTAGGGCCCAGGTCCTCCGAGAGAAAGAAAGAGAGAAGGAGAAAATTAGAGAGAGCCAAGATTTTCAAAATGTTCATAAATGACAAGCATGGTCAAATAATAATCAGGAATAAATCTCAGTTGGCTTTTCATAGCCGATCATTAAGAGTTGAAAACAGCAGGTCTGGGACAGGTAGGGGTTCCATAACCGCAGGCAGAACAGTTGAAACTGGAATAGCAGCAAGGCCAGGCGGACTGGGGACAGCAAGGAGTCACCACGGCCGGTAGTCCCGACGTATGGTCCTAGGGCTCAGGTCCTCCGAGAGAAAGAAAGAGAGAAGGAGAAAATTAGAGAGAGCCAAGATTTTCAAAATGTTCATAAATGACAAGCATGGTCAAATAATAATCAGGAATAAATCTCAGTTGGCTTTTCATAGCCGATCATTAAGAGTTGAAAACAGCAGGTCTGGGACAGGTAGGGGTTCCGTAACCGCAGGCAGAACAGTTGAAACTGGTATAGCAGCAAGGCCAGGCGGACTGGGGACAGCAAGGTGTCATCATGCCCGGTAGTCCTGACGTATGGTCCTAGGGCTCAGGTTCTCAGAGAGAAAGAGAGAACGAGAGAATTAGAGAGAGCATACTTAAATTCACACAGGACACTGGATAAGGCAGGAGAAGTACTCCAGGTAACCAACTGACCCTAGCCCCCCGACACATAAACTACTGCAGCATAAATACTGGAGGCTGAGACAGGAGCGGTCAGGAGACACTGTGGCCCCATCCGAAGAAACCCCCGGACAGGGCCAAACAGGAAGGATATAACCCCACCCACTTTGCCAAAGCACAGCCCCCGCACCACTAGAGGGAAATCCTCAACCACCAACTTACAATCCTGAGACAAGGCCGAGTATAGCCCACAAAGGTCTCCACCACAGCACAAACCAAGGGGGGGCGCCAACCCAGACAGGAAGATCACGTCAGTAACTCAACCCACTCAAGTGACGCACCCCTCCTAGGGACGGCATGAAAGAGCACCAGCAAGCCAGTGACTCAGCCCCCATAATAGGGTTAGAAGCAGAGAATCCCGGTGGAGAGAGGGGAACTGGCCAGGCAGAGACAGCAAGGGTGGTTCGTCGCTCCAGTGCCTTCTGTTCACCTTCACACCCCTAGGCCAGACTACACTCAATCATAGGACCTGCTGAAGAGATGAGTTTTCAATAAAGACTTAAAGGTCGAGACGGAGTCTGCGTCTCTCACATGGATAGGCGGACCATTCCATAAAAATTGAGCTCTATAGGAGAAAGCCCTGCCTCCAGCTGTTTGCTTAGAAATTTTAGGGACAATAAGGAGGCCTGCGTCTTGTGATCGTAGTGTACGTGTAGGTATGTACGGCAGGACCAAATGGGAGAGATAGGTACGAGCAAGCCCACGTAATGCTTTGTGGGTTGGCAGTAAAACCTTGAAATCAGCCCTAGCCTTAACAGGAAGCTAGTGTAGAGAGGCTAGCACTGGAGTAATATGATAAAAAATGTTGGTTCTAGTCAAGATTCTAGCAGCCATGTTTAGCACTAACTGAAGTTTATTTAGTGCTATATCAGGGTAGCAGAAAAGTAGATTATTGCAGTAGTCTAATCTAGAAGTGACAAAAGCATGGATTAACTTTTTTGCATAATTTTTGGACAGAAAGTTTCAGATTTTTGCAATGTTACGAAGATGGAAAAAAGCTGTCCTTGAAATAGTTTTAATATGTTCGTCAAAAGAGAGATCAGGGTCCAGAGTAACGCCGAGGTCCTTCACAGTTTTATTTGAGACGACTGTACAACCATCAAGATTAATTGTCAGATCCAACAGAAGATATCTTCAATTTACATTGACCCCCCCCCTCCCTTTTGTACACTGCTGCTACTCTCTGTTTGTTTGTTACCTATGCATAGTCACTTTGCCCCCACCTACATGTACAGATTACCTCAACTAGCCTGTACCCCCGCACACTGACTCGGTACCGGTGCCCCCTGTATATAGCCTCGTTATTGTTATTCTTATTGTGTTACTTTTTATTAGCACTTTTTATTTTAGCCTACTTGGTAAATATTTTCTTCTTCTCGAACTGCACTGTTGGTTAAGGGCTTGTAAGTAAGTATTTCACGGTAAAGCCTACACTTGTTGTATTCGGCGCATTTGGCAAATAAAGTTTGATTTAATTTTGATTTGATTTGACGATCTCTTTGTTCCTTGGGACCTAGAACTAGCATCTCTGTTTTGTCCGAGTTTAAAAGTAAAGAATTTGCCGCCATCTACTTCTTTATGTCTGAAACACAGGCTTCCAGGGAGGGCAATTTTGGGGCTTTACCAGGTTTCATTGAAATGCAGCTGTGTATCCTCTGCATACCAGTGAAAGTTAACATTATGTTTCCGAATTACATCACCAAGAGGTAAAATATATAGTAAAAACAATAGTGGTCCTAAAACGGAACCTTGAGGAACACCGAAATTTACAGTTGATTTGTCAGAGGACAAACCATCCACCGAGACAAACTGATATCTTTCCGACAGATAAGCTAAACCAGGCCAGAACTTGTCCATGGAGACCAATTTGGGTTTCCAATCTCTCCAAAAGAATGTGGTGATCGATGGTGTCAAAAGCAGCACTAAGGTCTAGGAGCACGAGGACAGATGCAGAACTTTGGTCTGACACCATTAAAAGGTAATTTACCACCTTCATGAGTGCAGTCTCAGTGCTATGATGGGGTCTAGAACAAGATTGAAGCGTTTCGTATACATTGTTTATCTTCAGGAAGGCAGTGAGTTGCTGTGCAACAGCTTTTTCATATTTTTTTTAGAGGAATGGGAGATTCGATATAGGCCGATAGTTTTTTAAATATTTTCTGGGTCAAGGTTCGGCTTTTTCAAGAGAGGCTTTATTACTTCCACTTTTAGTGAGTTTGGTACACATCCGGTGGATAGGAAGCCATTTATTATGTTCAACAAGCACAGGAAGCAGCTCTTTCAGTAGTTTAGTTGGAATAGGGTCCAGTATGCAGCTTGAAGGTTTAGAGGCCATTACTATTTTTATGAATGTGTCAAGAGATTTTGGATTAAAAAACTTGAGTGTCTCCCTTGATTATAGCATGGGCATAATGCTATGTAAATGGTGATGCACTTCACTGGGTAGTGCTGCTAGAGGACACCATGTTAGCAGCTTACATGAGGCTTTTAACTTGATTAATTACTAGATCATGACCCTGAGGCTGCACTGGCGACCACAGACGAGTGTTTTAAGTCCTTCATCTTATTTTAATCTTTCCTGGCGGCTGACAAGTCCAGGATTGCATAACCCATGGTAAGTGAGACTGCCTGACATAGATTTAGGGAACATCACAGAAAGATGCATATCATTGGATCCAATTAGGTGGAACAGATATGTCTGATATAACAGTGTAATATAACAGAAACATGACAGGTGTAAATCCAAACTGTACAGAGCAAACAGGATTTGGCTTTGCAAGTCAGCTTATCATACATCCTCTAATGCCCCCACTAGACTTGACCATGGTGTGACCTTCAACCTTCCCCTGGTGTAAAGAAGTACTTACTGTGTGTGTTTAGGGAGTAATGAGACAAGAGAAATCCAAACAAATCCTCCACCTGGGAAAAAGTAAGACATTGAAAAGCATGTTAATGCATTGGCCTCATTCATTATGGTTAGATTTATACTGGACCTTCTCTGCTGGATTCTACTGTTCTGTCAACAAACTGTAGGTACAACATCTATTATAGCCCTTCAGTCTAGCATGTCCATGGTATACATGACTAGGCCAAGAGAATAAACATCAAGGCAATGCATTTTTTACTCTGCATAGGTATTTGCAGACCCAGCGCCGGGATAAAGTGACGAAGGGGATAGTTGAATTTTTTTTTTCTTACATTGGAATTATATTGAATTCAGTTTATCATGCTATAGCACAATAAACATAAAGTTCAAATGCAGAGACTCATTGAGTACTTTTTGAAGCTGTGCTGTACACAAATGCTGGGTTGTTTGGGTGACCAATCTACTGGGTTGCAGGCATTGGGTCATTTAGTTGGGTTGTTTTCTTTAAAAAGAGCAAGGTTGGGTTGTTAATACTGGGTTATTGATGTTGGGTTATTGAGATATGACCCAGTGGGTGGGTTAATTCTCCCACCAAATCCAGAAGATCAAATTGATCCGGAAAGCTCGTGAATGAGGACTGTTGCAGCTGTAGCAAGTCTACCAGACAGTGGAGCCAGCGCTGAGAGGAATTACTTTCCAACGGACAAATGGGTATTACTTTTCAACGGACAAATGGGCAAGGTACTGTGGCTGAACAAAAATGGTGAGTAAAAAGCTAGCCAACATTACTAATTATCCATTCAGGTTAAATAGACCTAGCTATCATAATTACATATTATCTCAGTCATTGACAATTTTAGATCATGTTAGCTAGCAAGCTAACTAGTAAACCACTCCAGCAGTTAGTTAGCTAGCTAATTAACTACTTACCTAACGTTTGCTAACTTAGCTGGCTAGCTAAGTATTTTTTCCGTCAGTAATTTTACCAGGCAGGTGACCCGTGATACAATTTAATATTCGACATTCATCCATATCTGAGGACGTCAGGAGATGGCGTGGAAACCGGCCACTAGGGGCAACAGTGAGAGCTATTACCTTCAAGTAAGTTTCGGTAAGTTTCCACAATGCTAGGGCATTGTGGACAGGGATGGTGGATGGGCGTAAACATCTGCCTCTGGTTCCGTGTTCAAATCCAGCGATAGAAAGTCGTTTTTAATATTTTTGTTTTCAGCCTATCCCAAACCTTAACCCTTACCTTAACTATTCAGAGTTAATGCCTAACCTTAAGAATTCTGAGTAAATGCCTAAACTTAACCTTAAACACTTTAAAATATTCCTTTGGAACAACTTAGAGATTTGACTTTTTGAGAAACATGGATGAACGTCTAATTCTGACTTGAGACCAGTGGCGATTTTAGCATGTCAATCTTGTTGGGTTTTGGGGGGATGCATGCCAGCAAAGCCACTACACAACACAACACAACACAAAACAATACATTAACTGCACTATAACGGTGACAAATGGAGCCCACAAACTGTTAGGGCCTACATAAAGCTGTCCCAACAGCAATCCCAAAACATTAACATTGCTACACCTGGCTATCAGCCGAGCCTTGTCTGGCAGCGAAACAGTTCATTCAGCCTCATTTACTGCCTTTAAAAAAAACATAGCTGATATGGCTGACTTGCTAAAACAAATGTGGTTTCTGCTGACAATTGAGATGTATAAACTATGGCATAAGGGGACTCAGAACTGGAAAATCTGACTTCAGTTGAGTTCAAGACAACTGGGAACTCAGGAAAAAACGAGCTCCGACTGGGAAAATAGGTTTTGAAAGGTCATCCAACTCGGAATTGTAAGTCGGGAATTTGGGCCTCTTTCTAGAGCTACGACCTGAAGATCACTGACGTCATCATGATTCAACCTTTTTTGGAGTTCCCAGCTGTCTTGAGAGCACCATAAATCCAGAGAATGCCAGACTTTGATGAGAAAAGTTTGATGACGTAATTTGCCCACTCAGGCCCGCTGCGCCACCTTCCTGTTCAAGTGAGCACAGCACAACAAGGTGAGTCCAAAAATGTATTGTATGCTGCTGCATAAATGATGTAATATGCCAGTGAGATATGTATACTGTAGCTAAGAAAGTAATACTAAGTGTATGTTGTGTAGTAAGCTGTTAGTAGCCCATGTGTCGCCCTCACCCTAATAATGTGGTCCCTTTTCCCCTCAGAACTTAGCCAACTGTTCTGACTTGGTGGTGCACATGTAGCCTATAGCCTGTTTTAGAGAAACGTCATCATCGAATATTGTAAGAGCTTTCATTGTCTGCTTATATGCCCCCTTTATTTATACTACAGTTCTGACTTGGTGTGTAGGGAGAATACTGTAAGAACGGTCCATGTTCTGAATTTTGTCGCTGTACATTTCAAAAGTGCTGAACAAATAGTTATATTGTCTACATCCGTCCTAGCTCGCTCAATAATGTCTTAATCGAAATTACAGATTGCCTCTTATCCACTTGTTGTCCCCTTATGCCATAGTTTGTACATCTCAATTGTCAGTTGAAACCACATTTGTTTTAGCAAGTCAGCCATATCAGCTATGTTTTTTTAAAAGGCAGTAAATGAGGCTAAATGAACTGTTTCGCTGCCAGACAAGGCTCCGCTGATAGCCAGGTGTAACAATGGTAAGGTGTTGACTCTTCTGATGGGAATGCCTTATCTACATGTACATACTACCTCAATCAGCCCAACTAACCGGTGCCTGTATGTAGCTTCGCTAGTTATAGCCTCGCTACTGTATATAGCCTCGCTACTGTTATTTTTCACTGTCTTTTTACTGTTGTTTTTATTTCTTTATTGTATATTATTATATCTATATTGTTCACCTAATACCTTTTTTGCACTGTTGGTTAGAGCCTGTAAGTAAGCATTTCACTGTAAAGTCTACCTACACCTGTTGTATTCGGCGCACGTGACAAATAAACTTTGATTTGATTTATGTAGGCCCTAACAGTTTGTGTGCACCGTTTGTCACTATTATAGTCAAATTCATGTATTGTTTAGTGTTGTGTAGTGGCTTTGCTGGCATGCATCCCACATTTTTGGGGGGAGTTTACACCACCAAGATTTACATTCTAAAATCACCACTGCACAGGAGGTTGGTGACACCTTATTTGGGGAGGATGGGCTCATGGCAGTGGCTGGAGCAGAATAGGTGGAATGGTATCAAATAACATGGTTGCCATGTGTTTAATGCCATTCCATTTGCTCCCTTTCAGCCTTTATTATGTGTAATGGCTGTCAAAGTCGTTCTCCTCCTCAGACGAGGAGGAGCATGGATCGGACCAAGATGCGGATTGATAATTGTACATGTTTAATGTAAATAACAAGAAAACACTACAAACTACAAAACAACAAACGTGACATACCTCAAAACAGTCCTGTGTGGTCCAAACACTGACACAGGAAACAAACACCCACAAAAGCCTACTGCCTATGGCTACCTTAAATATGGCTCCCAATCAGAGACAAATGAATGACAGCTGTCTCTGATTGAGACCCAATCTAGGCAGCCATAGACATAACTAGACAACCTAACAAACACTATCCCATACACATACAACACCCATAGACTAACCAAACACACACAACATACAATGCCCACCCCAACTCACGCCCTGACCAACTAAACATAATCAAAATAACATAAAAATAGGTCAGGAACGTGACATTATGAGCCATTCTCCCCTCAGCAGCCTCCACAAAGTTCTGACTTCAAAATGTCAGCATTTAAAATAAAAAAGCCTCTCATCAGGCAAAACCTGTCTTAACCAATAAAGCACAGGTGGGGTCTACCAGGCTCAGCCTCCCCTTGTGTTACCCAAAATTTCACTAAATACAACATCCCCAAATGGGCACTTAAATACATTTGGCCACACGTATTCTTGATGCACAGGGCAGGTATATCTATGCCTGCTAAAGTGCAGCCTTCACACACCATTAAACATGACGGAGAAACCGGACACATGCTCTCCAAACAAAGACAACTAAGAAATTGACACTAAACTGGTAAAAACAATTAAATAAACCAAAAGTTATTTATCAGAAGTGTTGTGTAGCTTGTGAGCTCTCCAAACAACATTTCCACTTGGAGAATGGTATGAATGTATAGGCTATTATATTTAATGAATTATCAAAATGTCAATAACCAATAGTGGAGAGAGATGTGCCTATAGCGCATCTTCGCCACACACCCCTCGCCTTATTCTGGTCTCTAAATGTTTAATTATGCTTGCAACACATTCCTCACACATTCTCAGGACGTAGCAGTGGTCATTTTCCGTTCAACTGAAATCATTATAGTTCAGAACTTCTAACCACCCTCATTAAACACACACACTACCCAAACGAATGGACATGTGACAGCAAGGCAGAATGGCATATTCCAAACGAGCACTGGGTGCATCATAAATACTGGTGAATGTAGATTGGCGGAGCAAATAAAGGAACATCATAGCACTTGCCCCAAAGCTGATGAACACTTTGCCCAGGCCCTAAACACTGTCCACTATCATTTTGGCGATGCGGGGGCACTAACTTCCCAGCATGGGCCTTTGTTGAAGCAGGTAAGGGAGCATTATCTTCCAAACAATGCACAGTGGACACTGGTGTATCCGAGTACAGGTATTACAGCCATATCTCTCCCAGGCACATGCGGGGTAAAATGCATGTAAATGCAAATGCAAGTGATTTCCTGCTTCACATTTAGACCAAATTACAAATTGTTGCAGCTTTGTAGTCTCTCTCAGCCTAAATGTCTTATTTTGGAGAAAGAAAGTATAAGGATAAGAAGGGCTATCTCAACTATTCTCAGATTTTCAGAAGTATTAAGATAAATGTTGTTTTGGGATATTAAACGTACTGTATCTTTGACAGGTTGCTTAAATTAGCTAGCAGTGCTGTTTCTCTAATGGACCAGCGCTGCTGAGGTTTTATGCTTCCAGGGCAGAGAGGGCATTTGTGGCCTGCCTGCCTGAAGCCTCTGAACCTGGTTAGCTGTTGGAGACATCCTGTTGGTCCACCTGGAAGACATTGTGAAGCTCATATTCAAATTAAAGAGGATATGAGACACCTTGTTATTACAGTGGTGACCTGTTCTATGTGCAGTGACTATAAACTGGCCATCCGTTGTACATGATTTTGGTGTCCATAAATATAAACACCAGATGGCGCCAGAAGTCCATTATTTTAACGTTGTAGGCCAGAACAAAGTTAAATATCCGTTATGAAGTGGTGAGAAAAGTACCCAATTGTCATACTTGAGTATAAGTAAAGATACCTTAATAGAAAATGACTCAAGTGAAAGTGAAAGTCACCCAGTAAAATACTACTTGAGTAAAAGTCTAAAAGTATTGGGTTTGAAATATACTTAAGTATGAAAAGTAAATGTCATTTCAAAAATATGTTTAAGTATGAAAAGTAAAAGTATAAATCATCTCAAATTCCTTATATTAGGCAAACCAGACGGCACAATTTTCTTGTTTTTAAATTTACAAATAGTCAGGGGCACACCTGTTCTGCTAAGCATTCAAAACGTAACGAGTACTTTTGGGTGTCAGGGAAAATGTAAGGAGTTGAAAGTACATTATTTTCTTTAGGAATGTAGTGAATTAAAAGTAAAAGTTGTCAAAAATATAAATAGTAAGGTACAGATACCAAAGCAAACTACTTAGTAGTACTTGAAAGTACTTTAACCACTGCCCTTATGTGAGATGGAAAAAGAGTGCTGGATGAGTGATTATTGAAGGGCTCATTGTGGGCAAGTGTTGTACAAAGGTTGCTGCACAAAGGTTGCTGCTAGTTTGAAAGGTAGCCTATATGTCAGCCTTAAATATAAGGCAAACATTTTCATGTTACTATTTTGCATTCATGTATATGTGTATGGACCAATATAATTTGATTTAATGTTTCGCACTTTGGTGTTTCTTTTTGTAATTGCCTTCAGTTTTGTTTAATCATGTCACATGTTTTCCCAATTATAGGCTTGATTTAATTTCTATTTCCTAATTTGTTTTTATGTTTAAAAAATGTTTGGCCTAAGGGAGTTAGGGATAGGGGGCAGCATTTTCACTTTGGATGAATAGCGTGCCCAGAGTGAACTGCCTCCTACTCTGTCCCAGATGCTAATATATGCATATTATTATTACTATTGGATATAAAACACTCTGAAGTTTCTAAAACTGTTTGAATGATGTCTGTGAGTATAACAGAACTCATATGGCAGGCAAAAACCTGAGAAAACATCCAAACAGGAAGTGAGAATTCTGAGGCTGGTCGATTTTCAACTCATCGCCTATTGAAATCCCAGTGGGATATGGAACTGTTTGCACTTCCTACGCCTTCCACTAGATGTCAACAGTCTGTAGAACGTTGAATGAAGCTTCTACTGTGATGTTGAGCCGGATGGGAGCTGTTTCAGTCAGTCGTCTGGCAGAGAGCCAAGTCCTGGTCACGCGCATTCCACATGGTAGCGACTTGCGTTCCATTACTTCTACAGACACAAAGGAGTTCTCCTGTTGGAACGTTATTGAATATTTATGATAACAGCATCCTAAAGATTGATTCTATACTTAGTTTGACAAGTTTATTCGACCTGTAATATAACTTTTTGAAGTTTTCGTCCGACGTTATGGGGGACCTGCATGAGCGTTTGGATATGTCTACTAAACGCGCTAACAAAAGTAGCTACTTGGATATAAATAATGGACATTATCGAACAAAACAAAAATTTATTGTAGAACTAGGATTCCTGGGAGTGCATTCTGATGAAGATCATCAAAGGTAAGGGAATATTTATAATGTAATTTCGTATTTCTGTTGACTCCAACATGGCGGAGAAATGTTGTTTATATCTGAGTGCCGTCTCAGATTATTGCATGGTTTGCTTTTTCCGTAAAGTTTTTTTGAAATATGACACAGCGGTTGCATTAAGAACAAGTGTATCTTTAATTCTATGTAAAACATGTATCTTTCATCAAAGTTTATGATGAGTATTTCTGTAATTTGATGTGGCTCTGCAATTTCTCCGGATATTTTGGAGGCATTTCTGAACATGGCGCCAATGTAAACTAAGATTTTTGGATATAAATATGCACATTATCGAATAAAACATACATGTATTGTGTAACATGATGTCCTATGAGTGTCATCTGATGAAGATCATCAAAGGTTAGTGATTAATTTTATCTCTATTTCTGCTTTTTGTGACTCCTATCTTTGGCTGGAAAAATGGCTGTGTTTTTTTGACTTGGTGGTGATCTAACATAATCATATGTTGTGCTTTTGCTGTAAAGCATTTTTGAAATCGGACACGATGGGTAGATTATATATTATATAATATTTTTGAATTTCCCGCGCTGCCTTTTCAGCGGAATGTTGTCGAGGGGTTCCGCTAGCGGAACACGTGTCCTAGACAGGCTTTAACTACACTGAACAAAAATATAAAATAAACAACTTCAAAGATTTTACTGAGTTACTGTAACAAAGACGCTGAGAGTCGAGAAGCAGGTGAAATGTTTAATAAAACAACAAACAAGACACCATAACAGTAGCATCTACGCATAAACACAGGAACAATAGTGACTGAGGAAAGAACCAAAGGAAGTGACAGATATAGGGGAGGTAATCAGGAAGGTGATGGAGTCCAGGTGAGTATCATGATGACGTGCAGGTGTGTGTAATGATTGATGCCAGGTGTGCGTAATGATGAATCCCAGGACCGGTGGTTAGTATACCTGCAACGTCGAATGCTGGAGGGGAGGAGTAGGAGTAGACGTGACAGTTCCAGTTCATATAAGGAAATTGGTCTACTGAAACGAAATCATTAGGCGCTAATCTACGGATTTCACATTACAGAGAATACAGATATGCATCTCTTGGTCACAGATACCTTAAAAAAAAGGTAGGGATGTGGAACAGAAAATCAGTCGGTATCTGGTGTGACCACCATTTGCCTCATGCAGAGCTACACATCTCCTTCGCAAAAAGTTGATCAGGCTGTTGATTGTGGCCTGTGGAATGTTGTCCCACTCCTCTTCAATGGCTCTGTGAAGTTGCTGGATATTGGCGGGAACTGGAACACGCTGTCGTACACGTCATCTATTGAGCATGTTTGGGATGCTCTGGATTGACATGTCTGGTGAGTATGCAGGCCATCGAAGAACTGGGACATTGTCAACTTCCAGGAATTCTGTATAGATCCTTGCGACATGGGATTGTGCATTATCATGCTGAAACATGGCTATTGCGGCGGATGGATGGCCGGAACAATGGGCCTCAGGATCTCGTCATGGTATCTCTGTGCTTTGAAATTGTCATCGATAAAATGCAATTGTGTTCGTTGTCCGTAGCTTATGCCTGCCCATAGCATAACCCCATCGCCACCATGGGGCTCTGTTCACAACGTTGACATCAGCAAACCACTCGACCACACGATGCCATACCGTGATTCATTGAAGGTGAGCATTTGCCCACTGAAGTTGGTTACCATGCCGAACTACAGTCAGGTCAAGACCTTGGTGAGGATGACGAGTGTGCAGATGAGCTTTCCTGAGACAGTTTCTGACAGTTTGTACAGAAATTATTTGGTTGTGCAAATCCACGGTTTCATCAGCTGTCCAGGTGGCTGGTCTCCAACGATCTCGCAGGTGAAGAAGCCAAATGTGGAGGTCCTGGGCTGGCGTGGTTACATGTGGTCTGCGGTTGTGATGCTGGTTGGATGTACTGCCAACTTCTCTAAAATTAAGTTGGAGGCAGCTAATGGTAGAAAAAGGAACATAAAATTCTCTGGCAATAGCTCCGGTGGACATTCCTGCAGTCAGCATGCCAATTGCACGCTCCCTCAAAACATGAGACATCTGTGGCATTGTGTTGTGTGACAAAACTTCACATTTTAGAGTGGACTATTGTCACCAGCACAAGGTGCACCTGTGTAATGATTATGCTGTTTAATCAGCTTCTTGATATGCCACATCTGTCAGGTGGATGAAATGATCACCAATAGAGATGTTAACAAATTTGTGCACAACATTTGAGAGAAATAAGCTTTCTGGGATCTTTTATTTCAGTTCTTAAAGCATGGGACCAACATTTTACATGTTGCGTTTATATTTTTGTTCAGTGTATTTTGTCATGTGACTAACCACAGATCAAGATACATAAAAGTAGCATTCTCCAGGGATGCAAACAATAATTCTAATTGCATGGTCACAAATAGGAACTAATTTATTTCTGACCAGGATTTGACATTTATTTTATCAGATTTTTCAATGACACTCAAACAACTTCACAAACAATTTTCTCGAAAAATTGTGACACAAAACCAGTGGTTGTTGATACAAAAATCTTACAAACCACATACTGTACGATGTACTCTTTCTAAGGGTTACATGTTATATGATATTTATGTGTTTGTCCTTGAGCTATGAAGATGAGTCTGTGAGTGTAGGTCGGTGTATCATGGCTTTTATGAATTTATGAATGTGCGGTCTTTGAGACAACAACTCTCCTCTTGGAACTGGTCCTGAAAAGTTGTTCTTATAGGAGTGTTTATATCTGGACATACACACACGTACTCACCAGCGCTCCTGTGCTGTATCGTATTGTTTGGTATGACAGTGTGGTATTATTTTAGGCTTTGTGATGGCCTGTATTGTTCCCCAGTGGGGTCTTTTGTGTTGGAGGGCTATGGTGACGCTGCAGGGGCAGGTTTGTGCTGACGCTGGCCTGTAGGGATGACAGAGCCTGATATGGCCGTATGACTGGTCCAGAGAGTCAGCAGCAAAGCAGCTCAGAGATGGAGTAGGACCTGTGCACGTACACACTCTCTCATACACATTCTTAATAACAGTTTGTTCATCCAACTGAAGCGCAGCCATGCAGGAATCTCCTGGCTCTATTGGTGTGGATGGAGGTTATGCCAGTAATGTGCCTGCCTTCCTCACCAAACTGTGGACCCTGGTCGAGGACCCGGACACCAACCATCTCATCTGCTGGAGTGCTGTGAGTACCTGAAGAACTGACACTTCTGGTTGGTTAAAGAGAGTTAGCGGTCTTTCATACAGTGGAATATATTTCATGTGTTTGATAGAAATTACAAGATAGAGAAGTCCTGTTTTAGTGAATATTCTACTTGTCTATTACTCAAGGATAGTTCTATGTTTGAACATCAAATCAATTGGTGACCATTTATACCCGGGTTAAAAAAACAAGATATCTGTTTAAACCTTTGGTTAACTCAACACGTGCCTGCCTTGCAATTCATCAGTGAAATTAGAAAATGCCTTTGTCTTGTTCCCTTCATAAAAGCATGGAAAATGTAATAAAAAAATGACTAGTATGTCAGCATTGTGTCTATAAAGGAGTGGTGAGACCACACACTAAGCACCCCTCGACATCTTTGTTTTTGTACCTGATACTGTTATGCCGAAGACTAACACTAAAATAATGTGACACTGCAGGGCTCTTCAACCTTTTCTTGCACAGAATGAAACAAAGTTGTATTTCCGACATCACAACTAGGAAGTTCCAATGAGCACGTGAATGCAGGATATCTTCACCGCTACATGGCAAAACAGTTCTGTTTAAAACACTACCAAGATTTGAATTTAGTTCAACTACCACCAAGTAGTTTAATTACTAGTTGAACTACATGTAGTTCACTAGGCTACTCCACAACACTGATCTAGAAAGGTAACACATTTTCACTTATAGCAGCTGTTTAGCTTGTTAAACAAAGATTAGCCATAGGTTGGCAAAAAAATGTATATCCAAGTCAAGAAATAAAGTTGTCATCATTAGAAAGAAGACATGCTCCTCTTTTCTACTGAAAATGTATTTATTCTGTTGTTGCTAGCAATATTCATAAAGACATTGGAGGGGAATTCTCTACAAATATTTTCGCTGACCCCAGGTTGATTACCTCTGTGCTACTAGACTTTGACTAAGTGACAAAAGTCCATAATCTTGTCATTGATTTACTGTTAAATAGGTTGTGTACAGCTTACTGATAAATGTGTTTCTCCCTCAACTTTCATTTCAGCTTTTAGCATACTTAAATTCTAAGAAATGAAAAAGGGAAGTGGCTAAGATTCCCCTGTCTGCTCGAATCCAGAGTCTTTTCAAAAAGAACTAGCATATGCAAGTAAATATTTAATATGGACTTCTTGTTGTAAAGCAAATAAGACTTCCTATTTGATCAACCTTCACATGATTTATAGGACTGAGCCTTATATGGTTTTGACACTAACGTCCTTGACTAAAAAGCATTAATCTGTGTCTGGAAAACTGGTTCTGAATGTTGAATTGAGGTAGTCAATGGCCAATCAGTGGTTCATAGAACTTAAACACAAACCCCTATTTTGGTTCTGTCCCTCAGACTGGAACCAGCTTCCATGTTTTTGACCAGGGCAGGTTTGCCAAGGAGGTGCTGCCAAAGTACTTCAAACATAACAACATGGCCAGCTTTGTCCGTCAGCTCAACATGTGTGAGTACCTCTCCTCATCACTAAAGAATAAAGACCCTCTCGGATATTTAGCAGTATTTAGAAGTGAATAGTGTAGGAATGACTTGTGTATTGTGTAGGTACTGTAGGATAGGCATTCATTTGAGGGTTTGTGCCTCTGGAGGTGTGTGCGTGTTGTTGTGTGCCGCTAACTGTGGACTGGTGTGCAGATGGCTTCAGGAAGGTGGTGAACATAGAGCAGAGTGGCCTGGTGAAGCCAGAGCGAGACGACACAGAGTTCCAGCACCTCTACTTCCTGCAAGGCCACGAACACTTGCTGGAGCACATCAAGAGGAAGGTGAGACAGAAACCTAGGAAATAAAACACACACACACCAACAAAGTACACATGGTAAGACCTCTGTGTGTGTTTAGGTCTCAATTGTGAAAAGTGAAGAGACTAAAGTACGACAGGAGGACTTGAGTAAGCTGCTGTATGAGGTGCAGATGCTGCGCAGTCAACAAGAGAACATGGAGTGTCAGATGCAAGACATGAAACAGTAAGTAGGAAGAACAGTGTGCTGATACAACGCATCAATCATAACTACATCCACAATGTATGACACATGCTAAATCAATACAGTTACAAATATCAGTACTGTAGTTGGTTTAATGCTATGAAATTTAGTTTGAGGCACTGAACTGGGACAAAACATATTACTAATCATACTAAGCCATATGCAACAGAGTCAAAGCAACTCATAGTCCATCCTCAGTAGTCCATGCATTGTCCCTGGCCGCATTGTATGTTCCAATGGTTTGGTCTATTGTCTACATTGGTTGAAGAGAACATTCAGCTGCTCACCTGACCGTTGCGCCCTATAATAGTGTCCGGCGTGCTGGTCAGGTGCATGCGTCAGGTAGCAGTACAGGTGGTCTTGTCATATGTCTCTGTCTGATCTGGAATAGGTGGATGACATTTGGCTGAGCACTCAGATATGACACATCAGGGTGAACAGGCTGAAATCAGAGCATTGCCTAGTCACACCATTTAATCACACATAGATCACACACATGCGGGGTGGTGAGTGAGGGGGTGGATAATGAAGTGGTGAATGTCACAGTGGTCTGTCTTACTCCTCCAGGCAGAATGAGGTGCTGTGGAGAGAGGTGGTCTCACTGAGACAGAACCACACCCAGCAGCAGAAAGTCATGAACAAGGTGAGAACCTCTGAACAAACATGACAATACAGTGTGTGTGTGTGTGTGTGTGTGTGTGTGTGTGTGTGTGTGTGTGTGTGTGTGTGTGTGTGTGTGTGTGTGTGTGTGTGTGTGTGTGTGTGTGTGTGTGTGTGTGTGTGTGTGTGTGTTAGAGAGCGAGCGACAGGGGAGGAGTCAAAGTGTGTTACTTTGGTGCAAATCTCAGAAACCCAGACGGCGGAACATTGGTACATTGTAAGAGGCAACCCGTCTGTCTAGAGAAACTACTTAGTGCTGCGTCATTCTCTGTTTTTTGCTCCTTTATAGCTGATTCAGTTCCTATTCAGCCAGATGCAATCAAACACACCCAGCACTGTAGGAATGAAGAGAAAGCTGTGAGTATACTGCTTCTCTTTGTAGTGCGTGCCCACACACACACACACGTACACACACAAAGGCTAAGATTAACAATACATGCACTCAAAAACACACACACAAACACACCTGTATGTACATACACTCATTAACACACTATACTAACAAATCGACAATAGTAACACAAACACTGCAGTGGGAACGGCCAACTCAGCTAGATGTGGTCAGCTGACGCGCTGCACAATCACAGTTGAGATGAATGGAGCTGAATGCTGAATCAGACCTACTGAGCTCTAAGCCCCTCACACACACACACACACACACACACACACAATCACTCACCCCCCCCCCCCTCCCATCCTCTCACACCCACACCACTCCACTTAACCAGGGCGCATGACCCTCTATCCTCTAAGAGAAATGCACTGTCAGCTTGTGTGACCCGTGTGAACAAATCGGTCGAAGGACAAGGCACAGTCACATGCAACGCTCATATGTTCGCAGGTAGCCTAGTGGTTAGAGCATTGGGCCAGTAACCAAAAGGTTGCTGGATCGAATCCCAGAGCTGACAAGGTAAAACATCTGTCGTTCTGCCCCTGATCAAGGCAGTTAACCCATTAGAAGACGTGGATGTCGATTATGGCAGCTCCTCTCTGATTCAGAGGGGTTGGGTTAAATGCGGAAGACATATTTCAGTTGAATGCAATCAGTTGTACAACTGACTAGGTATGCCCTTTTCTCTCATTACAGCTGTCATGTCCATAACACCTAAAGATTTACAATCACAACTGACTCTACATTAACTGGACATTGTTCACATTCATCACTGTGGCATAGCTGTGTTCTACAATACAATTCATGTTGTCATTGTGCCCTGCTGTTTGTGCTTAGTATTGGTTGCAGAAAATTAAACTGATAGAGATATGGCATTGTGTACACAGCCTTGGTAAAATAGAAACAGTAGTGGCTGGTATAAGATGAAAGAAATAAAATATCACAAGTCAATTACATAGTAATTACACTAACATACATTTAACTTTTCTCAGTGGTTGAAAAGCAAGTGGGTTATTCTACGTGTTCTACAGAAGCCAAGCTAGTTTCTCAATACGACCACTGCTTTCTTAGTCCCCCTTGCAATAGAGGTTACAGTTACTTCCCCTTATCCTTGGCTCTCATCCAGTAAAGACGAGCAGACACGGCTCTCTATGGCTCTGTCAGTTCCATGGCATGTCATTGCACAAGAGTATTTCCATTGACTCGCATTGTTTTCTCAATATTCCCCTCATGGTGATGCCTGGCCCACCCAGTCCACTCATGTTGGATGTTGGCTCCACCACACCCCCAGCCTCTAAGTTCAGTCATAGCCACCAAATGGAGTCCCTGCATGAGCCCTTCTATATCCAATCGGTGAGAACCCACTCTACCTTTTTGCTAGTTGTACTGCATTTATAGTTTCCATTTAGCATTGGGACATTATGATTATCATAAAATAAAACCCTTTATATTTTGAACTGCATAGTGACTGTCAGGCTGTGAGCTTCACAACCCTTTCATCAAACTCTTACTGCTCCTTCTCTACAGCCATCTACAGAAACTGCCTCTTGCTCCAATAGTGCAATGACAGGAGGACCAATCATATCAGACGTTACAGAAATGTCACAACCCACCAACATGGCCATTCAAATGCAAACAGAGGAGACAAGGTGAGGATCAAAGGTCAAAGTCACCTTTTATCCTGTAGTGATTTCCAAAGTAAAAAAATCCAGTATCTAGTCTTATTCAGCAGGACTGATATAAACAGATAAGACTGCTGTGTTTCTGTCCCCACACAGGGATAAGTGTATGATGCTGATCAAAGAGGAACCAGTGAGCCCAGGGGTGCGAGGCCGGGGGGAGGGTGTTCCACTGGGCTCCTGTGAGGTGTGTTCTGAACCCCCTGTCCTCCATGTTGCCATGGTACAGTCCGTCCTGGAGGGCAGAGGGTCTGGAGCAGAGAGGAGGAGCAAGAGACCTGCTCTGGAAAGGTACACCCCCCCCCCCCCCCCCCCCACACACACACACACAGAGAAACAGCAACAGCTCTACATTGTTTTATTTTATTACATATTAATGTATTGTTTTCAAGTGTAGCCCAAGTAGTGTGATATGGTGTGTGTGTTGTAGACCAGAAGTACCTGATGCTGTAGAGAATGTGGACATGAGTCTGGAGGACTTGCAGCTTCTCCTGAGGACCCACCAGCAAAGTGTGGAGCCCACCGCTGCTGTCATAGATGTGAGTAGGACACTCCGAAGCTTTGGCAGACAGTGTGTTTAAAGCCTGTCTCCCGGAAGCATGGGGGAAACAACGTTACTGCAGAAACAGGCATAATAGTTCCCATGTGAAGTTTCTCTTCAATAGATAAGAGTGATAACAGTGATCACAGCAGCTCATACTGATATGACGCTGTTCTGTCTTTACAGCCATTCAATTTCAACCTGCCCTTGAGTGAGTGGAACTTTAATGATATGGAGTCCAACCTAAAATCAGTGAGTAGAATATGTTTATGGTGTTTGAATTAGCTCTGCACAGATATTATATCTTGAAGTGTAGTTATATATTCAGTGAAATCAACCAGTCAGTAAAGTCAACACAAGTTATGAGTTACTGTGATTTTCCACTAGTTGCCACAGTTAAAATGGTTAAGTTAAAATGGTACATATCGTAAAATTCTGTCTTAATATAAGGTTAGCAGTGTGGTTTAGGTTAGGGTTAAGATTAGGTTTAAAATCAGATTTTAAGAAAAAAAATTGAACTAGGCTGGGTTTGACTTTGTCTGTGGTAACTAGTGACGACCATTACTGTGTCAGCCATAAATGACTGGCTTTAGTCAGACAAAGGCAGGTAATGGTAAAACAACTTGTCAACATTTGACCTCACTTCTTGGGAGTATGAATCAGTGTGTGCTGTGAAGGTAGCCTCTCTGTAGTTGGTTTATAGTACTGGTCAGGGTTGTCTTTAGTAGTATCTAATCCCCCCATGAAACACGTGTTCCAGTACATGTTTCAGAGCCAGGAGGCAGAGGCTTACCCCAACGCTGGATGTGAGGAACAGTAACGGCTTGACAGATCAGCTGACACAGGCTAGTCCTGAAAAATAAAGGTACAGTAAGTCATTTTTTGTGGGTATCTGTACTTTACTATTTATATTTGACAACTTTTACTCCACTACATTCCTAAGAAAATATTGACTTTTTACTCTCATACATTTTCCCTGACACCCAAAAGTACTCGCTACATTTGGAATGCTTAGCAGAACAGGAAAATGGCCCAATTCACACACTTATCAAGAGAACACGTGGTCATCCCTACTGCCTCTGATCTAGCAGACTCGATAAACACAAATACTTAGTTTGTAAATGATGTAAGTGTTGGAGGGTGCCCCTCGCTATCCAGACATTTTTAAACAAGAAAGCCATGCTGTCTGGTTTGCTTAATATAAGGAGTTTAAGTGATTTATAGCATTTACATTTGATACTAATGTATATTTTAGCAATTGCAGTTACTTTTGATACTTAAGTATATTTAAAACCAAATACTTTTAGACTTTTACTCAATTATTTTACTGGGTGACTTTCACTTTTACTTGAGTCATTTTCTATTAAGATATATTTTCTTTTACTCAAGTATGACAATTGGGTACACTTTGAACCACAGGCCATTTCTAGAACGGGTTCTTTGTGCGTAGTTTAATGATTATATGGGCAGCAGTGGTGTGTATTCGTGGATGCCAAGGGAAGCCAGGCTTCCCCCCCAAAAAAATGACCAAGAAAAAAACATAAAAATTATTTATTTAGTCTCTCTGTGTTTCATAAATGTCCTTAAATTCGCAAGAGGCTGAACGTATCTTACCGGAGGAAACATCCAAGCAACCGAAACAGCGCCCCTCTGTCTCTGTATGTGTAGCCCATCTATGCTGTCTGATCAAAAAGAGTATGCCATTGTTGCCGTCTGTAGCATTGAATGCAAGGGAAGCCAGCGAGCATTTGGCCTCCCTTGATCATTCTTTAAATAAAATAATAGCCAATCAGCATTGCGCTAAACTGCCTGAGTTCAGCTGTGAATGGTCCTGGCGCACCAAAAAAAAGTGTCAAGGGAAGCCAGTTTGCATTTGGCTTCACACCATTCACATATGAAGCCAAACAACATTGACATAACTTGAATTGTTACAACTCATTGTGTCATTGTCCTCCGGTAGCTAGCTAGCTAAAATCGTCCCTTTCCTAAATTAGCCATGGATGGAGATAGGGATTTGGGCTTGTGGTTTTACTTAATTCTCTGTACTGGCCAATGATTATAACGGTGATTCTGATCAAACCATAAATGCATAAATTGAGCCCCTGGCCTGAGAGAATGGAAGTTCAACATGTCGCTAGCTAATGTATATGTAGTTAACTAGCTGGCCTGGCGCATCGTTGCTCATGAAAGGAAGTTAGGCTAGTGAGCAAGCATTTTAGCCAAGTAACCTAGAACAACAAAAACTAAAAGCGTGTATGACAAAGTCATAGACCGTTTAGGGTGAGTCAACATGTTTTTTCCACTTACAGACAGACAGACCGACAGCAAGCAGGACCGTGTACAGCCACATCATATTTAGCTTACGTTGATTGGACTAAATAGTTTTTGGTATATTTTAGTTGTCAATGTATTAGACTAAATATAGGTGATTAGATGATGAAATTGTGCTGGAATAGTGGAGGCAGTGCCTGTTTTCTTTGACACTTGCGGTAACTCGTGGTTCTAAATCAATAGTTGTTTAGTAGTCCGAAAATGTCAAACATTACCTTGCTTGACCGTGCCGTAGGTCATGTAACTGTTTGTTACATGCAATATGTTTTGTGGACTTCACCGGACATATGTTGTTCTCCGGTTTTGTGATGAAACAAAAGTTTATTCTGCCACTGTCTTCTTATTGTCTCGGCCTTAGTTCATATGCCTTCACACTGAAATATAGACCTAACAGGTTATAGAGCAAACAACGCAATAGGTTGTAATATGGCAGTTTTTTTCCCCTGGCTTGGCTTCCCCAATGATTTTACCCACACACCACTACTGATGGACAGCTCAGTTTGTACTGAGAATAGAAAATATTTACATTTCTTTTGTGTTTCCACTCTTGGCCAGAAAACAAGACATTCCTCAAGGCTCTCAGATGTGTTCCATCCCCAGTCGTCACGTCTTAGATCCAGCGCACCTGACCCAATGTGAGCAGAGCAGGAGGGATTCCTGTCACTCAGAGCTCTGTGGGCCCACCTTCCATCCACCAGAGTGTCAGCTCTGGGGAGTTTTTTTCAGAAGCACCATATGGCTTTTCAGAGAACCAGAGGTTAATTTATTTGGAATTATTCAGACCCGGGCAGTTTTCACTTCAAAGGCTGATCCGCAGGACATCCTGACATACGCAATGGCTTCTCTCCTAAAGCTGGACTGGGCTACATTTGGAGTGCCTGACTGAGGGACTTCAACTCATGAAAGACCAACCGACCAGTTGATATTTCAAGGATAAATTCCTAGCACAGAATTGGAGTACAACCAGCAAGTTCTACTATTCTCTGCCATCATGCCAGTGGTAGTATGCAAAGTTGCATTATACCAAAGTGGCCCAAGTTTGTAAGCACTTTAGTCTGTGTGGGAGAGTTTATGCTTGTGGCGCTGATTTATTTCCCAAATAGCCTATTTGTTATGAAAATTATATTATTGTGCAAATACTATATTTGTATTTCAAAATGATATTCATAAGATTACAGAAATAGTGTTCTCTTCTGTATGTTTTAATGTGAGAGGTCTAGGAAATATTTGATAGACTTCCCATTTGAAAAAACAATGAAGACACCATACATACATTGCTGTTTTGCACAATTTGTAACACAATTTATTCTTAATCACAATCCATATATTTCCCTTGAAACAGTGCATTTGTGCACTCCTGTGCACAAGAGTAACTTAGACAAATTGTTAAATACTGTGCATTAGTAAAATTTAGAACAAGAGGTAGATGACCCAACTTCAGCTGGAGTTTAGATAAGATCAATGTGTAGACTCACTAAACAGAGAGGAAAGAGAGATGTACTAGTGTCACTAAACCCGTGTCTGTCTGTCTTTTTTCTTCCATCCATATAACTTTCTAGCTACCACATCTCTCTTTTCTTCTGACTAGTTTAACATTATTTATTATAGATAAACATTATGACCTTCCATTGATTTTAGTGGTGGATAGAGGCAAAGTAACGTTTGATTTCAAGACAGATGAAGAGCCTCCCTAGAGCATTTGGACTCTACGATGCCTCCATTTGTTTCAGAGACAGGCCAAATCCCATATTGGGATTATACACAATATACAAACAAAAGTATGTGGACACCCCTTCAAATTAGTGTATTCAGCTATTTCAGCCAGACCCGTTGCTGACAGGTGCATATAATAGAGGACACAGCCATGCAGTCTCAATAGACGAACATTGGCAGTAGACTGGCCTTACTGAAGAGCTCAGTGACTTTCAATGTGGCACCGTCACCGCCACCTTTCCAGCAATCAGTTCGTCAAATTTCTGCCCTGCTAGAGCTGCCCCGCTAGAGCTGCCCAGGTCAACTGTACGCAATGTAATTGTGAAGTGGAAACGTCTAGGAGCAACAACGACTTAGCCGCGAAGTGGTAGGACACACAAGCTCACAGAACAGGACCGCCGAGTGCTGAAGTGCATAGCACGTAAAAATCATCTGTCCTCGGTTGCAACTCACACTACCAAGTTCCGAACTGCCTCTGGAAGCAACGTCAGCACAATAACTGTTCTTCGGGAGCTTCATGAAATAGGTTTCCATGACAAAGCAGCCGCACGCACACAAGCCTAGGATCACAATGTGGAATACCAAGCGTCGGCTGGAGTTGTGTAAAGCTCGCCACCATTGGACTCTGGAGCAGTGGAAATGCGTTCTCTGGAGTGATGCATCACGCTTCACCATCTGGCAGTCCGACAGACAAATCAGGGTTTGGAGGATGCCAGGAGAACGCTACCTACCCCAATGCATAGTGTCAACTGTAAAGTTTGGTGAAGGAGGAATAATGGTCTGGGGCTGTTCATGGTTCGGGCTAGGCCTCTTAGTTCCAGTGAAGGAAAATCTTAATGCTACAGCATACAATGACATTCTAGATGATTCTGTGCTTCCAACTTTGTGGCAACAGTTTGGGGAAGGCCCCCTGTTTCAGCATGACAATGCCCCTGTGCACAAAGCAAGGCCCATACAGAAATGGTTTGTGGAGATCGGTGTGGGAGATCTTGACTTGACTGGCCTGAGCAGAGCTCTGACCTCAACCCCATCGAACACTTTTGGGATGAATTGGAACGCAGACTGTGAGCCAGGCCTAATCGCCCAACATCAGTACCCAACCTCACTGATGGCTGAATGGAAGCAAGTCCCTGCAGCAATGTTCTAACATCTAGTGGAAAGCCTTCCCAGAAGAGTGGAGGCTGTTATAGCAGCAAATAGGGGACGCACTCCATATTAATGCCCATGATTTTGGAATGAGATGTTCGACGAGCAGGTGTCCACATACTTTTGGTCATGTAGTGTATCTTTCTTATACAAACTCCAGAAGGTATGGATGTGGACTGATGATGTAGGAGGGGGGTGCAATAACCCCCCCCCCCCCCTCTTTCTCAATGATCTGAGCAGGCTCATATGATTTTGATAGACATCCTATATTCCTCAGATAATTTGGAATTTCTGGAAAACCATTAGAATCTGAAGAAACACCAGTGCACTTCCTTTGACTGTGGAGGACACATCTACATGGAAAACAGCCCAGGTCTTGACAATCTTCCTTTTGAACTGATAATACTATACTGTGCAATATTACAAAGTTGTGAGAATTCACAAGGTTGCAATACATCAATGACCCTTGGAATGTATAAAGTAACTGTATCAGAGGCTGCATCATAAGTAACACCTGTAGACTATAATCTTAGAAGAGGGAAATGTAAGGTGGCGTATAATTGAAATTGCACTAAGAATTATCATTGTATTAGATTTAGCAGTGTTCATTTAGACTTAGTATTTATCAGTGTTTTCTTTATTACTGAAATATGAGTGTTTCTCTGATTTGCTAGGAGTGATACTTTACATTCAATTGGCGTTGTATTTATTTTTTATTAATTTGCACTGATCGGATGTTGATGATCAGATGTTTTTAAATATACATAATGCTTGTCAAGATTGCAGACTCATCCAAGTATTACATTTTTTTTGATTAATCATCTTCTGTAACAAAAGAAATCCATGGTTATAATGCATCATTGTCTATGGCTTTGCAAGGACAGTGTTGTACATGGGCAGAACTGGACTAAAGTCACAATGAAACAAAACATGTATGCAATGACAATAAACGTGAGCATTTTACAAGTGCTCTCATTTGTGTGTGGGGAAGAGGGAGGGTTGGAATGAAATTATAGTATTTTACCAAAAAGAGGCCTATCATGAAATTATAGTATTTTACCAAAAAGAGGCCTGTCATGAAATTATAGTATTTTCTAATGTATATGTGATCAGTTAATTTTTTTCTAAGCAGCATAATTATTTTACATGATTTCTGTAAGAACTATATGATAGCTGTTAACTCATCAATAATGTAAGGAAAAAGCCCTCCCGTGTGGCGCAGTGGTCCAGCCTAAGTGTATGTAAACTTCCGACTTCAACTGTATACATTTTCATGAATCAAGGGACGGGTTGGAATGTCTGACTGGAATATGGGGCAAACCTACATTTTTTTTCTAAATTTGAGGTGTTTGAATTCGTTGATTAAATGCGAGACATGATTGTTTGGTTGCAGGACACGGGACAAAGAGCCAAAATGCAGGACTGTCCCGCACAATCTGGGACATTTGGTCGCCCTGGACTGCCATACGATCTGCACCCACGTCAAAAGACGAGGCATCCATTCAGATTTGGCTCAAAGCCACACATTTGAATAAATCCCAGAAACTACCCTCAATTGCTCTTTTCACTTTGTGGACAGGAAACCTACAGAGGAGCACCCTATTGCAGAAAAGTATCTTGGCTACGATGCCCATGTAAAGAAGCAAAGTCAACTACTGTTCAGGACGTCATCAATTCAAACACGTAATGTGTGTAACGTTACAGCTAACACTAGCTAGCCAAGTGGGAAAGGGGCTAACATGTAATAAAATAATATACTTACATAGCTGCTCTAGCTATGTAAACACGATCCAACTCTGAACACATTGACCATACTAGTAGGTCAGCTACAATTAATGTTAGTCACGCCTATCTGTTTACTTTCTTTGCCAACAACAAGCTGCTAGTCTGTGTAGATATGAGAACATGCATTCAGGTTAGAAAATGTAGCTAGCTAACGTTACCTAATTGATTTGAGACACATTGTATTTAGCTAACTTGTTTTTTATGTTTGAGTGTTGTGTCATGTCGAAGTGATCGGAGGAACGACTGAGCATTCAAGTGCTCAGAGCTTGGAAGGAAAGCAAGAAACCTTCTCACCATTGACAGCCGAAATCGCTGCCATTTTCAGTGGTACATGACATCAGAGTTCAGCATGTGGGATCGATCAGGTTCCAGAAATCATACCCGAGTTTCCAGTCGTAATTACAAGTAGGAGGGGCGTTCATGTGTATTTTCCCAGTAGGAAGGTCGTATTTACAAGTTCCCAACATGACGGGTATGTGGCATTGGTCAATTTTGCAAAAAATAAGTAGTTAACATTCTTACATTTTGTACAGATGATCGTCATGGTGACAGTTTACCGCAAAGCAGTAACTTTACTAAATATGAGGATGACCAGATGCAAACTGCGGAATTCAAATCAAGTGGGAAGATTCAGCTACATGACAAAATGGCCTCCAAACAAATCCACCTGTCATAAACAAATGTAACAAAGTTGAGGAACTATTAACCAAAACCGTTCTCAAGAACGACACCGGCTCAACAATTTACACTGGCCTACCTTTTCTTGCATTCTTTGCACATTTCTTTCCTTACACCTTTCAACAGCACCAACTCCAAACTGGACATCATGGATCTAATATTGATGACCCTGATGAGGCAGAAATTCTGAGCCCACTCCTCGTGCTTATCGTAAGCAGCGTTGTACTGGTCAGGCACTGTGTTATGCGGTTAAGCACACGGTGTCGCCAGTACGCGCCCATAGCCCGGTGCGCTATAGGCCAGCCCCCCGCAAGTGCCATGCGAGAGTGGGCATCCAGCCAGGGCGTGTTGTGCCGGCTCAGCGTGTCTGGTCTCCGGTACACAGTTTCGGCCCAGGGTATCCTGCGCCGGCTCTGCGTGCTGTGTCTCCGGGGCGCTGGGAGGGTGCAGTGCGTCCTATGCCTGCGCTCCGCTCGTGCCGGGCGAATGTGGGCATTGAGCCTAAGGGAGAGGTGCACGTAGTATGCACTAGATCTCCGTCTGTCCTGAGCCGCCCGTCTGTCCTGAGCCGCCTGAGTCGCCCGTCTGTCCTGAGCCGCCTGAGCCGCCCGTCTGTCCTGAGCCGCCTGAGCCGCCCGTCTGTCCTGAGCCGCCTGAGTCGCCCGTCTGTCCTGAGCCGCCTGAGCTGCCCGTCTGTCCTGAGCCGCCCGCCAGTCAGGAGCCGCCTGAGCCGCCCGTCAGTCCTGAGCCGCCTGAGCCGCCCGTCTGTCCTGAGCCGCCTGAGTCGCCCGTCTGTCCTGAGCCGCCTGAGCTGCCCGTCTGAGCCGCCCGTCAGTCAGGAGCCGCCTGAGCCGCCCGTCAGTCAGGAGCCGCCTGAGCCGCCCGTCAGTTGAGCCGCCTGAGCCGCCCGCCAGTCAGGAGCCGCCAGAGCCGCCCGCCAGTCCGGATCTGCGAGAGTCTCCCTCCAGTCTGGAGCTGCCAGAGTCTCCCTCCAGTCCGGAGCTGCCAGAGTCGCCCTCCTTTCCTGAGCCGCCTGAGCCGCCCGTCTGTCCTGAGCCGCCCGTCTGTCCTGAGCCGCCTGAGCCGCCCGTCTGTCCTGAGCCGCCCGTCTGTCCTGAGCCGCCCGTCTGTCCTGAGCCGCCTGAGCCGCCCGTCTGTCCTGAGCCGCCTGAGCCGCCCGTCTGTCCTGAGCCGCCCGTCAGTCAGGAGCCGCCTGAGCCGCCCGTCAGTCAGGAGCCGCCTGAGCCGCCCGTCAGTCAGGAGCCGCCTGAGCCGCCCGTCAGTCAGGAGCCGCCTGAGCCGCCCGTCAGTCGAGCCGCCTGAGCCGCCCGCCAGTCAGGAGCCGCCAGAGTCGCCCTCCTGTCCGGAGCCGCCAGAGTCGCCCTCCTGTCCGGAGCCGCCAGAGTCGCCCTCCTGTCCGGAGCCGCCAGAGTCGCCCTCCTGTCCGGAGCCGCCAGAGTCGCCCTCCTGTCCGGAGCCGCCAGAGTCGCCCTCCTGTCCGGAGCCGCCAGAGTCGCCCTCCTGTCCGGAGCCGCCAGAGTCGCCCTCCTGTCCGGAGCCGCCAGAGTCGCCCTCCTGTCCGGAGCCGCCAGAGTCGCCCTCCTGTCCGGAGCCGCCAGAGTCGCCCTCCTGTCCGGAGCCGCCAGAGTCGCCCTCCTGTCCGGAGCTGCCAGAGTCGCCCTCCTGTCCGGAGATGCCCCTCAGTCCAGTGGTGCCCTTTTCTCAAATCCAGGGTCGGTGACGAGGGTCTCCGCTCCTAAGGTATCACAGAAGTGGGCCGAGACTATGGTGGAGTGGGGTCCTCGTCCCGCTCCAGAGCCGCCACCGCGGTAAATGCCCACCCAGACCCTCCCCTATAGGTTCAGGTTTTGCGGCCGGAGTCCGCACCTTTGGGGGGGGGGGGGGGGGGTACTGTCACGTTCTGACCTTAGTTCCTTTTTTATGTCTTTATTTTAGTTTGGTCAGGGCGTGAGTTGGGGTGGGCATTCTATGTTGTTTTTCTATGTTTTGTTCTATGGTTATATTTCTATGTGTTTGGCCTGATATGGTTCTCAATCAGAGGCAGGTGTTAGTCGTTGTCTCTGATTGGGAACCATATTTAGGTAGCCTGTTTTGTATTGTGGGTTGTGGGTGATTGTTCCTGTTTCTGTGTCTTTTTGTATGTCACCATACGGGACTGTTGCGTTTTCGTTCGTTTGTCCGTTTATTGTTTTGTTCTTTGTTTTCAAGTTTTCTAATTAAAATGGATAATCATCACGCTGCATTTTGGTCCTCCGATCCTTCTTACTACTCCTCCTCAGATGAGGAGGACGACGATCGTGACAATAGTGAAGACATCAAAACTATGAAACAACACATATGGAATCATGTAGTAACCAAAAAAGTGTTAAACAAATCAAAATATATGTTATATTTGAGATTCTTCATTGTAACCACCTTTTGCCTTGATGACAGCTTAAGCTGGTGACCCTCTGTTTGAGCTGTATGACAATGCACCAGGCTACTGGCCAATCATATCCAGTCTCCCACAGCTTGTGAGCAGGTAAGGTACTCCTGTATATTCACCATAATATGAAATACTGTAATTCATAAGACAAAATTCAATTAATTCAGCTTGAAGATGGACAGACGTGCATTCTTTTTAGATTAGTTTGTACAACCTTTTATTTTTTTTGCAGGTTCAACTTAATTTACAATTAAATCCCAACAACCTGAGTGTGGCGACCAAGGACTGTCTCTGTGAGTTCAGTCTGGGCAGAGGAAAAGGGGCAAGCAGGATTTCACTACACCTACCTTTAAACAGAGTGCCCTATGGTACTAAACATTTGAATATTGATCTGTATAGAAAATAAGATCATGTTATTAATCTTTTTCTGTCAACTTTTTTATTCTTACAGAATTATAACTTTGTGACATGAAACCTTTTGTATTAACACAAGTATACTTTTTATGTTGGTGTAGATGTTAACAAAATAAAACATTGTGCTTTTGGGTTTTTAATCATTGTAACATACTTCCTTGTCATTGTCTTTACTTTTTAATGAATTACCAAGGAGTTATCTTTTATTTTCAATTAAAGATGGCTTTAAAACATTAAACTAAGAAACAGTTTTCTTTAATATACTGACCAGCTTGTCATATTGCTGTTTCAATACTAGTGATAGCGTAGCTATTACACCAGTCTAAACAAGTTACAAAAGTTTGTCTATTCCAACTGATCGCCATAAGGCTATTCTACATCAATAGTGGTGTATAGAATGTTGTTCATTTGTCAATTAAGCATATTGTTCATATGATGACAATATGACAACTTTCATCTTAGTAGCCATAAGTGACAGCATGTCTAAACTGATATTGAGAGCAAGACTTGTACTGCCAGTGTGTCCTTTGTGACAACAACTTACACAACAGTTGTGGTCATTGGTTTTAACATCTCCAAAGTGTTGTCATAACCTAAATTCATGATACTGGTAATGTGTCATATGCTGATAAAGAATGTTACCAGATAGCATTGTAAAAATGGAATAGCCTACACACTGGTCAAGACAAGGATCAAACGGAACTAGCTATAAATGTCCAGTATATTCAGAGCATTGGGAATGGAGAATAGCAGAGCTTCTAACCTCCAGGATCACAGCTTTGTCAGGCAACTACTGACCATAACATCTATAAGCAAGAAAAATGGATAGACAATGTCCACAGATTGTTTATTTTCTTCAAATGATTTTTAGTATGAGGACAGTTTCCTTTCCTGTAATCTGCTATCTACCACTGTTGCCCTCAAATATCTATCTGCAAAAATGCAAAATTATGTAAAATGCTTCAGGTGATACACAATGTATAGAATATTTTTGAAAAGGTGCCAAGTAGGCTAACATTTGATTGGTGAACCAAGTGTGTGTGGGGGAGGAGTAGATGTTGTCATGCTCATTTAAAACATGAACCAAGTTATTTTCCTGAGTTTCTGTTTCTCTTCACTCTGCTGTGGAGTACTAACACAAAGCCATTTCACCATGCAGCCGACCAACTTTTCTACTTCCTTCAACTTTGATGGGAACCTTACTTCCAACTGTACCACCATCTTGGACAGCAACCTCACCTCTAACAATACCTCCAGGGACTTTAATGTTCTAGCCCCTTGCTTGGTTCTAGGGCTGTGCTTTCTAGTGGGACTGCCTTGCAATATAGCAGTGATTGTCACCATTGCTAAAAAAATCAAGCACATGACGTTGAAGGAGAACGAGAGCTTCTCTCTGAAGTTGATCCTGAGCCTAGCTGTCTCAGACACTTTGTCCCTCAGCACCATCCCTCTGGTCATCTACGTACTGACCTATGAATGGACCCTTGGTACTTGGATGTGTGGCCTCTCCACCTACGGCCTGTACTGCTGTTTGTATGGCAGTGTTCTGAATGTCACCTTGATAGGTGTGCACCGGCACTGCATTGCGAAGAATGAGACTAGAAACACAATGAGCAACCCTTCCAAGGAGCGACACCTCAAGGAGCGACATAATAAGATGCTGGTGGGCCTCTGGGTACTGGTGTGTGTCCTCGCCTTCCCCATTGTCTTCACTCGAGGGGTTGAGCCCAAGAGGGGACGGCTGAGGTGCCAAAGGAGTACAAGGTTGGAATGGGAGAAAGTGTCAATTCTTCTGATGGAGACTATTTTTGGGTTTGTCATCCCATTCTCCATCCTGGCCACATGCTACTTTTGTTTCCAGAAGAGGAACAAGCCAGAGGACACAGAAGAGGAATGCACAATGCATCGAAAGGCTGTCTCAAGGCATCAGAGAATGAAAAATCTAGTGACCAGCATTTTAGTAACCTTCTTTATATTCTGGATGCCTGTAAATATCATCAATGTGGTAGATATTGCAGCTACTTTAGTCAGAACGGCTCATCCGGGGGACTACAACAACATGAAATATTTTAGGAGGATGGTTGGGGATAATGCCAAGGCTCTGATCTTAATCAACAGCTGTTTGAACCCCTTCTTGTATGCCTTTCTGTATGAAAGGCAAAAGAGAAAAAGAGAATTAAGCCACAGAATCAGAATCTAACCACCCCATGAATGCAACTTCGCGTCTGTCTGATGAGTGTGATTACTGCAGTAGCTTCGTGTGGGGCCAACACAGTGGTGTAGTGCAATCAGGCAGGTGATCAAACAAGTTCTTTGGCAGAATACGTGTTTGCATTTTGGTTGTAACATTTACTTTACTTTGAACTTTCAGTGGACAACCCATGAGTGTCTTTCAGAACCCCTCCTAAAACCCCACCTGTTTCATTTAGGTTGTTTTCAGTGACTCTTTGTTACTTCCCCTTTTTGTTTGAGTGAAATGTTTGGTTTTCTTGTAGGGGAACGTAAAATATGTTATAAATGAATGTTTTTATTACTAACCAAGAATTATCTTATGATTAGAAGAATGTAAAGATACATTTTGTGGTATCTTTTTAGATACTTAGCTACATCATTGTGTTTTACACAAGCCAGAATTCGAATGAATCAAAGTCGAATAGTGGATGATCCGAATTTCTCTGCAAGTCCTCTCCTTTTGCCTTTTGCCTGTGTTCAAAGCATGTTTGATTTGTCTGTATTTATTTGATGGGTAGTATTTCGTGATCGCTTGTCAAATGTAGGCCAGTGTGGTTTGTCTCTGACATTTATAGCTCTCTGTCTCTCAAAAGCTTGAGCTTCACAGTTTCCAGTGAAACACCAAAACACTTGGTGGATAAAATATAATCAGAGCAAAACAATAAAATTCTGTGTGTTATAAAACATGCCTCCTGAATATTTCGCAATCTTTTCATTAAAACTCATTGATTTGCTGAATTAAATGTTTGACGCTAAATTGGTATCAGGTACCTGATTATGAATTGACCAAATAACTATTTTATATGAAGAAGAAAAACCATATCAAGGCTTTGAATAAAAGTGCATATTATAATAGTGTATCATCTGTTCTTTCTAACTGTATAGAGAAACAATCCTGATAACATCGTTGTTTTATGTTCTAATTAATGATGAATGTAATTATCACTGAACAATGCTGCTGCATTGTGCAGTTATTTGATGTATTTTATGGTGAAAGGAATTGCTAATAAATTATTGCCTGTGGTGGCTTGATGTACTGTACATGTAGAAGAAGTAAACAGCTATTTGTTTGTTATACATTTGCCTTTTGTGGTATGGCCTTTGTTTTATCTGACGTTTCATTTGCATACAAAGTGTGTGTGTGCGTGCGTGCGTGCGTGTATGAAATTATGCCCACCTTCCTTTGCACTAGCTGTGGCTATACTCCATAATCCCTCAAATACAGTAACATTGACAAAGTCAGTGTGTTAGGAATAATCAGGCTGGGTCACCGCTGTGTAATAATAGACTGACCTTGCAATCATTGCTGAAATTCATATGGCCACATGAAGATAAAACACAACTAAACATTGCCATCAAGTGTCTTCATAATAGGATTCATGCTTAATATTGCTGCATTGGTATAGACCAGGGGCCTTTTCTTTCCAAGGGACCCCCTCCCAGACAAACTGGCGAACCAGGGACCCCCATCATACGTTAGCAAAAACATGTCTCCACATCTTGTCTTATCATCAGGTGAATGAGAATGGCAAGGAGACGTAATCAACATTTTAACATGAATAGATTTGGTAGATCGTTTTTCATTATTTTGACCTCCCCACATTATAATTGTAAGAGGTGTAAACTCTAACATAGCCTATTAGCTAGAAAGGTAACTCCAAACATACAGTTGAAGTCGGAAGTTTACATACACCTTAGCCAAATACATTTAAACTCAGTTTTCACAATTCCTGACATTTAATCCTAGTAAAAATTCCCTGTCTTAGGTCAGTTAGGGTCGCTTTATTTTAAGAATGTGAAATGTCAGAATAATAGTAGAGAGAATGATTTATTTCAGCTTTTATTTCTTTCATCACATTCCCAGTGGGTCAGAAGTTTACATACACTCAATTAGTATTTGGTAGCATTGCCTTTAAATTGTTTAACTTCGATCAAACGTTTCGGGTAGCCTTCCACAAGCTTGCCATAATAAGTTGGGTGAATTTTGGCCCATTCCTCCTGACAGAGCTGGTGTAACTCAAATCAAATCAAATGTATTTATATAGCCCTTCTTACATCAGCTGATATCTCAAAGTGCTGTACAGAAACCCAGCCTAAAACCCCAAACAGCAAGCAATGCAGGTGTAGAAGCAAGGCTAGGAAAAACTCCCTAGAAAGGCCAAAACCTAGGAAGAAACCGAGAGAGGAACCAGGCTATGAGGGGTGGCCAGTCCTCTTCTGGCTGTGCCGGGTGGAGATTATAACAGAACATGGCCAAGATGTTCAAATGTTCAAAAATGACCAGCATGGTCAAATAATAATACAGTAGTTGTCGATGGTGCAACAGGTCAGCACCTCATGAGTAAATGTCAGTTGGCTTTTCATAGCCGATCATTGAGAGTATCAGCAGGTCTGGGACAGGTAGCATGTCCGGTGAACAGGTCAGGGTTCCATAGCTGCAGGCAGAACAGTTGAAACTGGAGCAGCAGCACGGCCAGGTGGACTGGGGACAGCAAGGAGTCATCATGCCAGGTAGTCCTGAGGCATGGTCCTAGCGCTCAGGTCCTCCGAGAGAGAGAAAGAAAGAAAGAAAGAGAGAAAGAGAGAGAGCATACTTAAATTCACACTGTAACTGAGTTAGGTTTGTAGGCCTCCTTGCTCGCACACGCTTTTTCAGTTCTGCCCACACATTTTCTATAGAATTGAGGTCAGGGCTTTGTGATGGCCACTCCAATACCTTGACTTTGTTGTCCTTAAGCCATTTTGCCACAACTTTGGAAGTATGCTTGGGGTTTATGTCCATTTTGAAGACCCATTTGCGACCAAGCTTTAACTTCCTGACTGATGTCTTGAGATGTTGCTTCAATATATCCACATCATTTTCCTTCTCATGATGCCATCTATTTTGTGAAGTGCACCAGACCCTCCTGCAGCAAAGCACCCCCACAACATGACGCTGCCACCCCCCGTGCTTCACGGTTGGGATAGTGTTCTTCGGCTTGCAGGCCTCCCCCTTTTTCCTCCAAACATAACGATGGTCATTATGGCCAAACAGTTCTATTTTTGTTTCATCAGACCAGAGGACATTTCTCCAAAAAGTATGATTTTTGCCCCCATGTGCAGTTGCAAACCGTAGTCTGGCTTTTTTATGGCGGTTTTGGAGCAGTGGCTTCTTCCTTGCTGAGCGGTCTTTCAGGTTATGTCGATATAGGACTCGTTTTACTGTGGATATAGATACTTTTGTACCTGTTTCCTCCAGCATCTTCACAAGGTCATTTGCTGTTGTTCTGGGATTGATTTGCACTTTTCGCACCAAAGTACGTTCATCTCTAGGAGACAGAACGCATCTCCTTCCTGAGCGGTATGACGGCTGTGTGGTCCCATGGTGTTTATACTTGCGTACTATTGTTTGTACAGATGAATGTGGTACCTTCAGGCATTTGGAAATTGCTCCCAAGGATGAACCAGACTTGTGGAGGTCTACAATTTTTTTTCTGCGGTCTTGGCTGATTTCTTTAGATTTTTCCATGATGTCAAGCGAAGCGGCACTGAGTTTGAAGGTAGGCCTTGAAATACATCCACAGGTACACCTCCAATTGACTCAAATAATGTCAATTAGCCTATCAGAAGCTTCTAAAGCCATGACATAATTTTCTGGAATTTTCCAAGCTGTTTAAAGGCACAGTCAACTTAGTGTTTGTAAACTTCTGACCCACTGGAATTGTGATACAGTGAATTATAAGTGAAATTATCTGTCTGTAAACAATTGTTGGAAAAATGACTTGTGTCATACACAAAGTAGATGTCCTAACCGACTTGCCAAAACTATAGTTTGTTAACAAGAAATGTGTGGAGTGGTTGAAAAACAAGTTTTAATGACTCCAACATAAGTGTATATAAACTTCTGACTTCAACTGTATGTCCAAGTCAAGAATGCTTACCAGCAGCCAGCAACACTTGCTGCACTGGTAGCCTGTTCACCGGTGCTTTCTCAAAGCCTATGTCAGATACTCCATTGAATGTAGTTAGCTCCAATGAGTGTAATTTTCTATTTTCTACCGTAGGTATGTATTCTCTTGTTGCTTGCGACAATCATAAAAACGTTGAGAGAAAAAACTATAAATCCCCCTGGGGGACCCCAGACTCCCGGTTGAATACCATAGACTCATCATATCCCTAAATCCTTTTTTTTAAGTGTTAAGAGCTGGACTGTATCTATGTCAAGCCATAAGCATGAGTTATGATCCTTATGCTAGTAGCAGAGATTCAGGTCCATTAGAGCAGCGGTTCTTGAACTATTTTCATTGTATGTTAAAAATAATACACTTTGGCTGTTAAGACAATTATACTTTGACCGTTGTCTCCCATTTTATTTTATTGTGATGTTAATGACATTTGTTTTTTATTATAATTATTTGGTGCACGTCGCTAGATACAGTATAGCTTAGCTTTTAGCTAGTTAGCTGCTCTATACCTTAACTTGCTAGAAAGTTATAGGAACAAGTTGAGTAAAAAGTAATTAAACGTAATGTTTTATTATCAACTAAAACAATATGTTTATCCTGTCGAATGAAAAGGTCATATTTTGCCATTTCCCAAAATAAATGCGATCTCTGAGGTGGAGGAGAGACTAGGCTCTCCTCCACCTTGTCTTGAGTTGTTAAACCCTATCCTACACTCTCCGTCCAGTAGCGGAACGAGATTCTATGAAGTTGAAGCACGACATAATGAAATACATCACGATGTAAATGGAGCGTCACGCTGGATCTGATTGAATGTAGGCCTTAGTTATACATTAAGATATTAACAATTTAGTTTCTATAGTGTCACAGAAGCCTCGTTTATACCTGCCGCTAACATGCGTCCTTTGTCCTAATCTTGTCCACATTCTGATTGTGCCCACATTTTCAGAAATATGTCTCATATCCATCCACTGTGTTCGTACTATGACCAGATTTCCAGGTCCTTCCCTGTATACAAATCATTTGACACATATTCTTTCAAAATAATATGTATTTATTTATTTTAAGACATATTGATGCCATAAGTCAATGGTGCCACCTGTCAATGATTTTAGAGGGCGGGATAATGATGGTTTAAATGGTTTCACTCTCCATATCCATCTACACTTGTAAGATATCCAGACACAATGCGTGTCTGACTACCTCAGGAGGTCGATCACAATGAGTCTTTTAATCATCTACACCTGTCTAAAAATGTGGACACAATCAGAATGTGAACAAGATCATGACAAAGGACGTATGTTAGAACCAGGTATAAACGGAGCAAGAATCACTGCGGCCCGGGGCCTCCTGAGTGATGCAGCGGTCTAAGGCTCTTAACGTCACTACAGACCCAGGATTTGATCCCAGGCTGTGTCCCAACCAACCGTGACCGGGAGTCCCATAGGGTGGCGCACAATTGGCCCAGTGTCGTCTGGGTTAGGGGAGGGTTTGGCCGGGGGGACTTTACTTGGCTCATTGTGCTCTAGCTACTCCTTGTGGCGTTCCGGGCGCCTGCAGGCTGACTTCGGAATCACAATTGGATATTACGAAATTGTGGAGAAAAAGGGGGTAAAATACAAAAAATATGTATATACAGTCGTGGCCAAAAGTTTTGAGAATGACACAAATATTAATTTCCACAGATATTTGCTGCTTCAGTGTCTTTAGATATTTTTGTCAGATGTTACTATGGAATACTGAAGTATAATTACAAGCATGTCATAAGTGTCAAAGGCTTTTAATGACAATTACATGAAGTTGATGCAAAGAGTCAATATTTCTAGTGTTGACCCTTCTTTTTCAAGACCTCTGCATTCCGCCCTGGCATGTTGTCAATTAACTTCTGGGCCACATCCTGACTGATGCCCATTCTTGCATAATTAATGCTTGGAGTTTGTCAGAATGTGTGGGGTTTTGTTTGTCCACCTGCCTCTTGAGGTTTGACCACACGTTCTCAATGGGATTAAGGTCTGGGGAGTTTCCTGGCCATGGACCCAAAATATCGATGTTTTGTTCCCCGAGCCACTTAGTTATCACTTTTGCCAAGGTTCTCCATCATGCTGGAAAAGGCATTGTTCATCACCAAACTGTTCCTGGATGGTTGGGAGAAGTTGCTCTCGGAGGATGTGTTGGTACCATTCATTATTCATGGCTGTGTTCTTAGGAAAAATTGTGAGTGAGCCCACTCCCTTGGCTGAGAAGCAACCCCACACATGAATGGTCTCAAGGTGATTTACTGTTGGCATGACAGAGGACTAATGTTAGCGCTCACCTTGTCTTCTCCGGACAAGCTTTTTCCGGATGCCCCAAACAATCGGAAAGGGGATTCATCAGAGAAAATGACTTTACCCCAGTCCTCAGCAGTCCAATTCCTGTACCTTTTGCAGAATATCAGTCTGTCCCTGATGTTTTTCCTGGAGAGAAGTGGCTTCTTTGCTGCCCTTCTTGACACCAGGCCATCCTCCAAAAGTCTTCGCCTCACTGTGCATGCAGATGCACTCACACCTGCCTGCTGCCATTCCTGAGCAAGCTCTGTACTGGTGGTGCCCCGATCCCGCAGCTGAATTAACTGTAGGAGACGGTCCTGGCGCTTGCTGGACTTTCTTGGGCGCCCTGAAGCCTTCTTCACAACAATTGAACCGCTCTCCTTGAAGTTCTTGATGATCCGATAAATTGTTGATTTAGGTGCAATCTTACTGGCAGCAATATCCTTGCCTGTGAAGCCCAATTTTGTGTAAAGCAATGATGACGGCACATGTTTCCTTGCAGGTAACCATGGTTGACAGAGGAAGAACAATGATTCCAAGCACCACCCTCCTTTTGAAGCTTCCAGTCTGTTATTCGAACTCAATCAGCATGACAGAGTGATCTCCAGCCTTGTCCTCATCAACACTCACACCTGTGTTAACGAGAGAATCACTGACATGATGTCAGCTGGTCCTTTTGAGGCATCATTTTTTGCGATTCAGTTCATTTGCCTGGCAAAGAGGGACTTTGCAATTAGTTGCAATTCATCTGATCACTCTTCATAACATTCTGGAGTATATGCAAATTGCCATCATACAAACAGGCAGCAGACTTTGTGAAAATTAATATTTGTGTCATTCTCAAAACTTTTGGCCACGACTGTACAGTACCAGTCAAAAGTTTGGACACACCTACTCATTCAATTGTTTTTCTTCATTTGACTATTTTCTACATCGTCGAATAATAGTGAAAACATCAAAACTATGATATAACACATATGGAATCATGTAGTAACCAAAAAAGTGTTAAACAAATCAAAATATATTCTATAGTTTAGATTCTTCAAAGTAGCCACCCTTTGCCTTGATGACAGCTTTGCACACTTTTGGCATTCTCTCAACCAGCTTCACCTGGAATGATTTTCCAACAGTCTTGAAGAAATTCCCACATATGCTGAGCACTTGTTAGCTGCTTTTCCTTCACTTTGCAGTCCAATTCATCGCAAACCATCTTAATTGGGTTGAGGTCGGGTGATTGTGGAGGCCAGGTCATCTGATGCAGCACTCCATCACTCTCCTTATTGGTCAAATACTCCTTACACAGCCTGGAGGTGTGTTGGTCATTGTCCTGTTGAAAAACAAATGATAGTCCCACTAAGTGCAAACCAGATGGGATATCGCTGCAGAATGCTGTGGTAGCCATGCTGGTTAAATGTGCCTTGAATTCTAAATAAATTACAGACAGTGTCACCAGCAAAGCACCCCACACCATCACACATCCTCCTCCATGCTTCACGGTGGGAACCACACATGCGGAGATCATCCGTTCACCTACTCTGCGTCTCACAAAGACACAGTGGTTGGAATCAAAAATTTCAAATTTGGACTCATCAGACCAAAGGACAGATTTCCACCGGTCTAATGTCCATTGCTCATGTTTCTTGGCCCAAGCAAGTGTCTTCTTCTTATTGGTGTCCTTTTGTAGTGGTTTCTTTATTCTACAATGTAGAAAATAGTACAAATAAAGAAAAACCCTGGAATGAGTAGGTGTGTCCAAACCTTTTTACTGGTACTGTAAATATATATATATCAAATCATGGTGGTCCAGCATACAGAGCCCCAGGGAGGGAGAGACACAGTTGACAAGGAGATCAGGTATCTCTCAGGAGTTGGTGTTCGTGCTGAAGTTACTGGGGTACAATTATCTTCCAATTAACTATAAGCATTTCTAGTATATGCAATTTCACTCACAGCACATAGCTTCTTAAAGAGAGAGTAGGCTTGAAGTTTATTTTTTAATGAAAATATATTAAACATATATTTTCCAGTTATGCAATGTCCTTAACATATATATTTCAAATCTTAAAACACAGATTTGAGACTATAATGACATCACCACAACTACCAGTCTGCTTTGTTTTCAACTTATTATTTTTACTTGATAGGGGTTTCAACTATATCCACAACAACATGTTGCAGTGCTTTATAGTACAATATGTAATCTGATACTTAGAATACAGCCAATCAGGTTTTAGAAAACTGGACAATGGAAACTGGAGTGGCAGCAGATTCCTCTGCTTCATGTGGAGATGTCTCCAGGACTCAAGAACTAGTAAAACCCACCCACTGGCCAAGCTAACTCACATACCTCTGGTACAGCTATTGGAAGTGGGGTTATGATACAGCTGCTGCAGTCATTTGAAGTGTCAAGAATGGTTACTGTTATGCAAACAGACATTACCATCAATATTGTGTGTGTGTGTGTACACATACATTTGGTAAAATGCAGAGATGCAGCTCACAAACAACCACTCCCTAATTTGCTCATCAATTTACAAGGGTGTTGAGTGTATGCCAATGATACAAATGCACTTCTCACACCTTTACCCCCATAGCGGGTTTCCCTGGCCTGCAGGGTGCAGTGGTGCTGTCCAGGAAGTGCTAGGGGGAGGGAAAGCAGAGTTATTCCTGTATGAGGTGAGCAGAGAGCCTGGTCTGGAACACAGGCGACTTCTAGAACAGTGGAGCCACAGAGGAGTCCAAACCAACCCTTTTTAGATCACAGAGAGCATGCAGGACTATGAGAGAGTCTGGGAGAGTGTGGTGGATATAACAAGCACTCTAGGAGCAGCAGACAGACGGATAAAGCTTTGTGCTTTGAAGAACAAGGGAAGTTGTAATGCTGAAAAAAATAAGTAAATTCATATTTCTTTTAACCTCAGATTTTTTACCTCCAAATCAGATTTGTTCTTTTCATTCTGACTTCTATCTCAAAGGAAGAGATAGTTTTATAAGACAGTCTTCTAATTGGGGCATTTTAATTAGCATGTAGAACTACTCAAATGAATCCTGTCCCATGACAGCAGTATATCTGAGAATGTTATTAACTGTCAGGGAAACCTCTCCCTCCCAGCCCCTACCCAGAATGCCTTACACTCACAACACGATCCCCAGCCTCCTTTGACAGCTCCAAGGAAAGCTATTCATTTTCTGTCAACATATCCTACAGCTCACCTGACAAGTACATTACTTTTACAAAATCCACCATATTTGATCATCTGGGATGAAAAACAGCATTAAGTACTACATACATTGTGTTTGAAATGTAAACATCCTTAATCAACGCATTATAACAATAATGATAACAATTATAATAATAGGAGCAATAATTACAGTATAGCAACAATAATAATAATGGACATTGTCTAAACTACATCATGTTTTCCATAAGGTCTCAAAAACATATATATATATATATATATATAGTGGAAGTTCATTTTCTTTCACTTTTTTTCTGGCTAATAGTAACTTAAATATTTACAATGATTAATTTACAACCAATGGCCCAGCCCAGTCAGATAATTGTCCTTTTTTGAAATAAAAAGCACAAGAGGAGGATGAAGGGTCCATGTGTCTGTGACAGTGGCCCACTGGGTGGGTGGATGATGTGTGTCCCAGTGTGGACTCCCCACATCAGTGTCTCAGGACAGGAGGTTCACATGGCCACCAGCTGGCCCAGAGCCATGCGGAACTGCTGTGTGCAGCCGGCCAGCTCCCGCACCCTCTCCGTCATGTCTCGCGCCGCACCGGGGGACGGGTACTGCAGCGCTGCAGTCTTGGTGCTCACCACGATGTCCTTGAGTTTGTCACACAGCGTGTTACTGTGCTGGGCCACATGCGCCCGCACCTCTGGGGACTTGGCCTGTCGCGAGAGCGTGTCCCCGATGAACACCAGCTTGTGTGCGCTGAGGATGACAAACTTGCTGTGAGCCACGAAGATCTTGGGCGGCTGGTTGTTGTTGATGGAGGAGTAGAAGGCGTCGATGGCATTGGTGAGGGTGGTGACGTTGGACTCACACTGCTCCGAGTAGAAGAGCAGCAGCTGCCGGTCGCCCATGCTCAGCTTGCTCCGCTGGGCCGTTGGGTAGTGGGGAGGCGGAGTCCAGCCTGAGATATCGTTGTTGATTGGCCGGCTGACTTCCTGCTCCAGTCGCTCAAACTGTTTCAGCTGCAGTAGATGGGAACACAGAGAGTAAATAAATATCTGCCTGATCTGTAAACATCCCATTTGAACTGACTGAAACCTCAGCCTCTGAGACACCAATGTAACACTACAGTCACATATACACTCCCTTATTACTGACAAAGGCTGCGTTTAGAGGCAGCCCAATTCTGATCTTTTTTTCACCAATTGGTCTTTTGACCAATCAGATCAGCTCTGAAAAAGATCTGATGTGAAAAGATCTGGGCCCGGTTTCCCAAAAGCATCTTAAGGCTAAGTTCATCGTTAGAACCATTGGATCCTATTGTTCTAAGATGAACTTAGACTTAAGATGCTTTTGGGAAACCGGGCTCTTATATGATTGGTCAAAAGACCAATTAGTAAAACAAATATCAGAATTGGGCTGCCTGTCTAAACACAGCCATTTACACACCCACTCGCTCACTGACAGACCCACAGGTCCTCACCTGCTGCTGTTCCAGTGTGGTTTTGTTGTGTCTGGTCCCTTTCTCTAATAATTGCCTCTGATTCTTCTCAAACTCCTCCTTACCCTGGAAACCAAAGGACGGTAAGAAGAGTAAACTTACTTACTCTGCTCCAAGCACATAGACACAAACACGCTCAGACAATGCTGGGATGGAATTTGAATTCTACTGGCTCAAGGAAGGATCACCCATATAAAATGATCCGTCTGACTCAACGTGTGATAATTCTCCTAATCAGCAGAGGGCAGTATGAGCTCATATCAGACCAGACCACACACAGCAGCTCTGCCACTACCCTGAGGGTAGCTGACACATGAATTCAGGGTTTGTATGTTAGTGTGCTACACACACATAAAGCACTGAAACAGTGAATATATAAATGTCTTTTAGATAATAATAATTTGGTGGGTGCTTATAGTTTTCCTATTTCACACATGAACAAGTGTGTATTAATATGTATGAGTGAATTGGAAATGTGTTTTTTTGCATATCCCAACTCTGAGAGCAGGGTCACAGCTCTGCCATTATCAACTGCAACCCTGGAGAATTAGGGTTAAGTGCCTTGCTCAAGGGAACATCGACAGACGTTTCACCTTGTCGGCTTCGAACTAGCAACATTTTGGTTACTGGCTCAACACTCTTACCGCAAGGCTACCTGCCACCCACAATGATATCATATCGTCTTAAAATCATCTGTTCCTATTGCATTTTCACAACCACAATACTGCTGCACGTAAGGGCAACAACAGCAGCAATGGACAGAGAAAGTGATGATGTATGATGGGTATGTAGAGAAACACGCCTGCACATGTGGTAATGATGATTGATGATGACACCTGAAGCAGTGCACCGGGGGAGTATGTGTCGCCCACATGGGCAAGCCTTGTATGGGGCATTGATCTGCTGGCTGTGGTGTGGAAATGGAGATACATCTGGAGTCTATCCTCTCTCTTATCTCACACACCGGCGTATCATTGAACACAGACAGACACCATGGCTCGACATGCTTAACATAATCCATGGGCAAATATAGAGTGCTGCTGATTGTTCCAAACCACCGTACCGTTATGAGGAAGTACTGGTGCTGTTGATTCAGAGTACCAATATACACCAAACTAATTCTCTACTGATAAATGAGGACATAAATGTGTGATGATCTGTGCTGTGGTTTCATAAGAGGAGGTTTTACCTGTAAATGCACATAGTCATAGTCCTCCAACCAGCCCTCCTCGGTGGTCTCGTACGGCCGGTCACTGGTCTCCTCCTCGGCAGTGAGCTTGGGCGGTGACGGCAGGGGGCGGGACTGGATGTTGGCTCTCCCGTCTCCCATCTGATAGGCTGAGATGTTGTTGTTGGTCATCTGACCCATGAGGTCAGCGGCGTGGGGGACGGGGGGCAGAGGAACCTGCTGCTGCTTGTTTGTCCTTTTGAAGAGCAGCGAGGCGTTGCCATGGAGAAAGGAGGCCAGCTGTTTGGTGTCGTCAGGCACACCCCGGGCACACATGACCAGCCGGTCCAGGTCATCCCCACTGCTGCCTGCTGAGGGCGTCATCAGTGCAGGAGGGGCCCAGGCCACAGCATCCAGAACCTGGCTGTACTTGACCAGGCCCTGGAAGGCTTCCTCCATCTTCTGCACCTGCTTGCCCAGCTTGGCCTGTAACGTGCGGTCAGTGGCCTGGGCAGAGTTGGCCACAGCCCCCCTGGCAAACTCCAGCAGGTCCCTGACAGCCACCCTCATCCTTTCCACCGCCTGCCTGATGGCTGGCAGGTTGGCCTCCATCTGGGTGGGGCTGCGCCAGTTCCCACTGATGAAGGACATGAGGAGGGAGACGGAGCCCTCCACCCCCTGCTGCAGGCGGGAGAGGCGCTCCATGGCCTGATCTAGATCCAGGATCAACAGCTTCCCCGGGCCGGCCTGGCTGGGCACCACCGACTCCCTGACTGGCACCATGTCCAGAGAGGAGGTGGACAGGTTGCTGCGGGTGCTGCCCGTGCTGGAAGCAGACAGGCGTTTGAAGCTGACCGTCAGCTCCTCTGTGGTGCCCGCATCTCGCACCACCTGAGGGGGGATGTCATAGATGGAGTCCTCGCCTGCAGGCCGCTCGCGGGGGAAATCGTACACATCCTGGGGGTCATGGGGTCCACCCTTCCTCAGACTGGCGGGGATGTCGTAGATCTCCTGACCCAGGTGGGCGTCTGGGTGGTGCTTTCCGGTGAGGGGAGGGGGAGGGATATCGTACACGTCTTCAGGGATGGGGGGCTCAGGCCCTCCGGGGATCAGATAGCCCTGGCTCTGGCTCTCCAGACTCTTCAGCTTGGCAAAGTGGGGGGGCACGTCATAGGTCTCCTCCCTGATAGGAGCGTCTGGAACATCCTTACTGACGGAGGGGGGGAAGTCGTACACCTGGGAGGGAGACAGAGGCAACGTCAAACACACACACTGTACTTACCCTCACTGCCATAGGACATCATAATGATGTCAAACACACATTCTGATAAGGAGAAGGGGTGGTTACTTTAAGACACCACCTATCAAGTACAGATGGTAAAGCCCACTGTGACTGATGAGTATCCCCCTGTGTCCCTCTACAACAACAACAGACAGAGAGGATGTGTTAGTGGTGCAGTAGCTGCAGCCTCACCGTTTGCTGAGAGAGAAGTTGGCTCTTGTCCACACTGGGGGGCGTGTCATAGATGTCTTGACCACTGGTGGGGCCTTTCACCGCCATTGGGGGCGTGTCATACACCTGGAGGGGGGGGGGGGGGGGGACACAATGCACAGAGAGATAAAACACACACACCCCACAATAAAAAACAATTTACATACACACATCAGATATACACACACACACACACACACACACACACACACACACACACACACACACACACACACACACACACACACACACACACACACACACACACACACACACACACACACACACACACACACACACACACACACGTTCATACTTGCACACATACAGACATACACATAAATATACAATCAGCAATAAGAGCTCAGTTACAGCTGCAGCAGACTCAATTTATGAGCATATTAAAAAGGGAGGAACAAATTAAATCAAGCTTCTGAGGGCGTGTTGGATGAATCCAGTTTAATGTGGAGGAGGTGGGGAGGGCGGGAGGGACCCAGACACTCTGCCCACTTTGTCCTCTAATCTCGTCTCTCCCTGGGGCCCCTCTTTTCTCCACTGCCTTCCCTACAAGGGGGAGGGAGGCATTATTGAGGCTGCAGGCTGAGAGGGGGGCAGTGAGGGCGCTGACACACACAACATGGGGACCATCTCTCCCACTCCTACACAGAGGACACACATCCTGTCTGGGACTGCCCTGACACGCACACAGGGAGCTGGACGGACTGGAGCATGACCAAAGTTGGAAACAACTGAAGAAAATCTCTTATACAGCAGAGACCTTAACCTCAGTGCTAACTCTGTTCTGACTAAACCTCTGTGACACTGGTCAGTTGTGCCTTGCCTGACGACTCACCCTGAATATATTTCCGCTGCTCTAGCGATCGCTACATTCAGTCTGAAACTGACATCCTAAAGTTGTTGTTTGACTTCAAAATGAGGGGCACCGTACAAAACAAATTCATCAGCGATTGGATGGTCTCCAACAAATATAACCAATCAGAGTATCAAAGTTGATAACGTGTCATGTAAGCCGGTTCTGGCCCAACCCATCAGTTTCTGGGACCAATCAGAACAGTCAGAATGTGTTTACATTCTAGAAATCATATGGGAGGGAGGCAAATCCAGACTCATCGCGGAGAAAAAACATCAGTTGGCCCAGAGCGATGTGGATATGTAGGCAGGCAAAGTTGTGCATGCAATCGCCACGGTAGGACATGTATGAAAACTATAAGGATATGTGTGTGATGCCCACAAAATGCAACATTCAAAATAATGTGGAGATATTACTGCAACAATGCTGCAGAATGTGTGTTGAGAGGATGCCTATTGCAAAAGTACTCTTTTCTAAGGCACTGTTAAATTCAATACAATCCCACAATGCACTTCAGCCTGGAGCAGCGGCAAGGGAATTAACTTTGCCGTCAGTCTTGTATGAGTAAACTTCTGGAACACACTGCCCTGCAGCAGCCACAGTCCTGTCTCTCTCTCTCTCCAGCCCAGGAAACGTCTGTTGTTTTGCACACTACTTTTACAGCTTTGATTAGTAGAGTATTTCACAACTACACTGAACAAAAATATAAACATGCACAATTTCAAAGATTTTACTGAGTTACAGTTCATGAGGAAATCAGTTAATTAAATTCATTCATTAGGCCCTAATCTCTGGATTTCACATGACTGGGAATACAGATATGCATCTGTTGGTCACAGATACCTTTAAAAAAGTAAGGGCGTGGACCAGAAAACCAGTCAGTGGCTGCGGTCCAAACACTTAAAAGACACACCCTAAAAACCTTTAGGACTACCTTTAGGACAGCCTTGCAAGAGTGACCAAAAGGGTGTTTAGCATCCCCAGTGGCTCTGTAAGTGTGGAGAATATATTCTCCACTGCTGGCCGGCTCTCCAGGCACCATCACATGAGCCTGAAGCTACAGACTGGCCAAACTCATGTTTCTAAAAATGAATTCAAAGGCACTAATAAGTCATTTTAATTTAATTTGTATTTAATTCTAATTATGTATCGGCCTATATGTGCTATTTATAGACTATAAAGATTTAAAATGTTTTTAAAAGAGCTTTATGTACCTACAAACCTATTGTGTCACACTCGCAAATGCTTCAATGTATTTCTTTGTAGGCTACAGCCTTGAAATAATTGAAATACTATAGACGATCCCGCAGGTGAATAAACCAGATGTGGAGGTCCTGGGCTGGCCTGGTTACACGTGGTCTGCGGTTGTGAGGCCGGTTGGACGTACTGACAAATTCTCTAAAACTGTCACATTCTGACCTTAGTTCTTTTGTTATTTCTTTGTTTTAGTATGGTCAGGGCGTGAGTTGGGTGGGTTATCTATGTTGGTTTTTCTATGTTGGTTTTTCGTTTGGCCTGGTATGATTCTCAATCAGAGGCAGGTGTCGTTAGTTGTCTCTGATTGAGAATCATACTTAGGTAGCCTTTTTCCACCTGGGTTTCGTGGGTGGTTATTTTCCGTGTCAGTGTTTGTTCCACACGGAACTGTTTTCGGTTGGTATTTCATGTGTCGTTTGTTGTTTTGTTTCTGTGTTCGTTCGTTATAATAAAGAGCATGAACACGTACCACGCTGCGCATTGGTCCTCCGATCCTTCTTACTACTCCTCCTCATATGAGGAGGAGGACAGCCGTTACAGAACCACCCACCACAACCGGACCAAGCAGCGTGGTAACGGGCAGCAGCAGCAGCGATCGCAGGACTCCTGGACCTGGGAGGAGATTCTGGACGGCAAGGGACCCTGGGCACAGGCTGGAGAGTATCGCCGCCCCAAGGCTGAGCTGGAGGCAGCGAAAGCCGAGAGGCGGTGGTATGAGGAAGCAGCAAGAAAGCCCGGATGGTAGCCAGAGAGGCAGCCCCAAAAATGTCTTGGGTGGGGGGGCGCACGGGGAGTGTGGCTAAGTCAGGTAGGAGACCTGAGCCAACTCCCCGTGCTTACCGTGGAGAGAGAGGGTCCGGGCAGGCACCGTGTTATGCGGAGATGCGCATGGTGTCTCCGGTACGTGTGCATAGCCCGGTGTGGTACATAGCAGCGCCTCGTATCGGCCGGGCTAGAGTGGGCATCAAGCCAGGTGCCATGAAGCCGGCTCTACGCATCTGGTCTCCAGTGCGTCTCCTCGGCCCGGGGTACATGGCACCAGCCCTACGCATGGTGTCTCCAGTACGTGTGCATAGCCCGGTGCGGTACATAGCAGCGCCTCGTATCGGCCGGGCTAGAGTGGGCATCAAGCCAGGTGCCATGAAGCCGGCTCTACGCATCTGGTCTCCAGTGCGTCTCCTCGGCCCGGGGTACATGGCACCAGCCCTACGCATGGTGTCTCCAGTACGTGTGCATAGCCCAGTGCGGCCTATTCCACCTCACCGCACTGGCATGGCTACGGTGAGCATTCAGCCAGGTAGGGTTGGGCAGGTGCTCGAGACCTGTAGTGTGCCTCCACGGTCCGGTCTATCCGGTGCCTTCTCCACGCACCATCCCTCCTGTGGCAGCCCCACGCACCAGCTCTCCTGTGGCAGCCCCACGCACCAGCTCTCCTGTGGCAGCCCCACGCACCAGCTCTCCTGTGGCAGCCCCACGCACCAGCTCTCCTGTGGCAGCCCCACGCACCAGCTCTCCTGTGGCAGCCCCACGCACCAGCTCTCCTGTGGCAGCCCCACGCACCAGCTCTCCTGTGGCAGCCCCACGCACCAGCTCTCCTGTGGCAGCCCCACGCACCAGCTCTCCTGTGGCGGCACCACGTACCAGGCCTCCTGTGGCGGCACCACGTACCAGGCCTCCAGTTCCAGCACCCCGCACTCGCCCTGAGGTGCGTGTCCCCAACCCGGTACCACCAGTTCCGGCACCACGCCCAGGCCTACAGTGCGCCTCCAGTGTCCAGTATGCCCTGTTCCTGCTCCCCGCACTCGCCTTGAGGTGCGTGTCCCCAGCCCGGTACCACCAGTTCCGGCACCACGCCCAGGCCTACAGTGCGCCTCCAGTGTCCAGTATGCCCTGTTCCTGCTCCCCGCACTCGCCCAGAGGTGCGTGTCCCCAGCCCGGTACCACCAGTTCCGGCACCACGCACCAGGCCTACAGTGCGCCTCGGCAGGCCTGAGCCGCCCTTCAGTCCGGAGCCGCCCTTCAGTCCAGAGGCGTCTGAGCCGCCCTTCAGTCCGGAGCTGCCCTTCAGTCCGGAGCTGCCCTTCAGTCCGGAGCTGCCCCTCAGTCCGGAGCTGCCCCTCAGTCCTGAGCTGCCCCTCAGTCCTGAGCTGCCCCTCAGTCCTGAGCTGCCCCTCAGTCCTGAGCTGCCCCTCAGTCCTGAGCTGCCCCTCAGTCCTGAGGTGCCCCTCAGTCCTGAGGTGCCCCTCAGTCCTGAGGTGCCCCTCAGTCCTGAGGTGCCCCTCAGTCCTGAGCTGCCCCTCAGTCCTGAGCTGCCCCTCAGTCCTGAGCTGCCCCTCAGTCCTGAGCTGCCCCTCAGTCCTGAGCTGCCCCTCAGTCCTGAGCTTCCCCTCAGTCCTGAGCTACCCCTCAGTTCGGAGCTGCCCCTCAGTCCTGAGGCGCCCCTCAGTCCAGAGGCGCCCCTCAGTCCAGAGGCGCCCCTCAGTCCAGAGGCGCCCCTCAGTCCAGTGGGGTCATTTATTAGGGTTCCCAGGCCAAGGTCGGCGGCGAGGGTCGCAATTGAAGCGGACTAAGACTATGGTGGAGTGGGGTCCACGTCCCGCGCCAGAGCCGCCACTGCGGACAGATGCCCACCCAGACCCTCCCCTATAGGTTCAGGTTTTGCGGCCGGAGTCCGCACCTTGGGGGGGGGGGGGTACTGTCACGTTCTGACCTTAGTTCTTTTGTTATTTCTTTGTTTTAGTATGGTCAGGGCGTGAGTTGGGTGGGTTATCTATGTTGGTTTTTTCGTTTGGACTGGTATGATTCTCAATCAGAAGCAGGTGTCGTTAGTTGTCTCTGATTGAGAATCATACTTAGGTAGCCTTTTTCCACCTGGGTTTCGTGGGTGGTTATTTTCCGTGTCTGTGTTTGTTCCACACGGAACTGTTTCGGTTGGTATTTCACGTGTCGTTTGTTTTTGTGTTCGTTCGTTATAATAAAGAGCATGAACACGTACCACGCTGCGCATTGGTCCTCCGATCCTTCTTACTACTCCTCCTCAGATAAGGAGGAGGACAGCCGTTACAAAAACAACATTTGTGGCAGCTTATGGTAGAGAAATCAACATTCAATTATCTGGAAACAGCTCTGGTGGACATTCCTGCAGTCAGCATGTAACGATGTGCGCTGAGAGTCAGGAAGCAAGTTCAGGGAGTGTTTTAATAAATAAACACAAGATAATACAAAATAAGAAACACGAACAACGCACAGACATGACACTGGAACAGAAACAATGACATCTGGAGAAGGAACCAAAGGGTGTGACATATATAGGGCAGGTAATAAAGGAAGTGATGGAGTCCAGGTGAGTCTGAAGACGCGCAGGTGCACATAACGATGGTGACAGGTGTGCGCCATAATGAGCAGCCTGGAGGCCGGAGAGGGAGCACACGTGACACAGCATGCCAATTGCACGCTACCTCAAAACTTGAGACATCTGTGGCATTGTGTTGTGTGACAAAACTGCACATTTTAGATTGGCCTTTTATTGTTCCCAGCACAAGGTTCACCTGTGCAATGAAGATGCAGTTTAATCAGCTTCTTGATATGCCACACCTGTCAGGTGGATGGATTCGCTTGGCAAAGGAGTAATGCTCACTAAAAGGGATGAAAATACATTTCTGCACAAAAGTTTAGACAAATAAAATGTTTCTGTGTATGAAATATTTCTGGGATATTGTATTTCAGCTCATGAAACATGGGACCAACACTTTACATGTTGCGTTTATATTTTTGTTCAGTGTATATAGGTGATGATGGAAGTTACCAAGTCTATGAGCTTGGTAATGAGTTTTAGAGGGCAGTTTAAGGCTACAGCTTTTAGGTTATTGGCTGTATTAAACAGATCTTTGTTGATAATAAACATCAGATTGATGCACCATGTGTGACACACACGTACATTCACAACCACACAACCCAATCTACTTCCAGGGTCTGACAAGGGACACTCTCTAAAGTTTATGATGCTGAGGCAGGATTATCTGCTAGCTGGCTGTCAATGAGCGTTGCACCTGAGGAGGAACAGAGTAAGTGGTATCTAAGATTCAACTTCATCCTCGTTTCTCTATGACCTGACGGCAAACAGCAGCAGACTGAAAAGCCAACTCCTCCATCCAATCCTGAACCCCTAATAACACACAGAAAATT